>NW_024062535.1:2493776-3117220 GCF_006381635.1 Hibiscus syriacus | reverse complement strand
ATCACCTGGCTTTTTGCATTTGTAGCAAATGATTGGGTCTTTCTCCTTCGATTCAGTTTTGAACCATTCATTTCGTTTGTATTTTCTTCCTCGGTTGGGCTTTATCAATTTTCTGAACCGTTTGGCAAATAATTTCATTTCCTCGCCATCATCATATTCATCTGAATAACTATCATCCTTTGTAGATTTGAGAGCAACTCCAGCGTTCTTCTTCTTCTCTGACTCTTTCTTTATTTCGTCAATGTTTTTGAGGTCTACCTCATCTTGAAGCATTATTTCATGCGCGATGAGAGAACCAATTAGCTCATCAAGGATCAAGGATTTTAAGTTTTTAGCCTCGATGATCGTCGTTTTCTTTGATTGCCAAGATTTTGGAAGAGAGTAAACTAACTTCCTCATAAACTTCACGTTTGGAAGAATCTCTCCATATGATTTGAAACCATTGACTAATTTTAGATTCTTTTACCTCGTTAGTGCCTTCATGAGTGACTTGTAGTTTATCCCATATCTCCTTGGCGATTGTACAAGATGAAACTCTCCCGTTTTCATATGGTCCAAGAGCACAAAAAATAATATGGATAGCCTTTGAGTTGAGCTGGAACATTCTTGTCTCTGCTTTACTCCACAATCTTGAATGAGTGGAATGAATAAAGTATTTGTCTTCTATGATATTCCATGCTCCCATATCACTTGCTTGAATGAAGTATCTCATTCTATTCTTCCAATAAGCATAATTAACTACATTAAAGAAATGAGGCTTGTTGACGGACATTGGATCAAGACCAAGGTCGAAGCTTGAAGCGGAGGCCATTGATGACTTGAATATCGATATAACTCTTCCCTAATTGACTCAAGAGGCGATTAAACCTTCAAATGAGTGAGGCTTTGATACCAAATATTGAGTTAATTGATCGACTAAATAGCCAAGAGGGGGTGAATTGGCAATTAAAATTTTGTTGGAAGCTTTTGCAGAAAATAGAAAATAATTGCACAATGATTTAGAGTGGTTCGACTTTCTCAACCAAAGTCTACGTCCACTACCTTAGCTATCCACACGAAGGATTTTCCACAAATTCACTAATTTCTCTTTCTTTTAAGGACAAAGAGTAATCTTACAAATCCCTCAAGAATTATACGCCAAATTCTTGAGAACGCTCTCTCCCAAAGAGAACAATACAAATTTTGCAAACTTACAAAAAAACCTCACCAGGCAATGTGTTTGCACAATTCTAGAACAAGAAAAGAACACTAAAAGATGATTACAAATGAGCACAATATATTCTTGAAAGCAAAATGAATATTGAAGGAAAATTGGCTTGAAATACACATACTTGATGTTTAATGCTTTCTCTATTGTTTCTTAATGAATTCTTGTTGATCAATGGCTTCAGAACTTGTTTAAATACACCTTGGATTGATTCTAGCCATTGTGAATCATTTGGGTGATGTTAGAGCCGTTGTAGTGTGAAAACTCTCTTGAGAAAGACTGTTGGGAGCGTGGGGTATCAGTACCTCTTCAATGGGTATCGGTACCTACAGTGTAAAATTCAAATATTTTGACCGTTAAATGATTAGGGGTATCGGTACCCATAGGGCTTTCTATTTTTCTCAGAGCCAAAACTTTCATAGGGGTATCGCTACCCACTGGGCAATATGTTTTTCTCAAAGCCCTTCTATTTAAAAATTATTTTTGGCTCGATTAAGACTTGAAATACTTTGTAAAATTTGTTTCAGAAATATTTTAAGATTAAAATATAATTTTACACTTAAGTAAGGATTGAAATTGACATTTGAAAAATTTGGAGTAATATTTTGATATTAGAATAATTTAGTCGAATATACTTTAAAAAATGATTATAAAATCTTAAAATACAATAACAGTTAATTTGTTATATCGAAACATCAAAATGTTTTCAACAATATTTAAACCAGCACTTGTCTTATTTTATTACAGTATTTTGTATACTTATTTTGCCTCGACCAAACTTTTATGCAATCATTAAATCATTTCTTCATTTTATTAATATTAGTTCATAAGCTGAAACTAGTAGGAATTAGTTCGTGACACTAGATCTCGTTGTGGTGAAAATATATTTCCAATCCAATCCCTATGGAGACGATACTCACTTACCCTATATTATTGAATCGATTATGTACACTTGCACAGATTTTCTTTCCTTAACATATACATTTACAAGCGATCACTCATCAAATGAAAATTCCATCAGATCCACCATAAACATAGCCCCGAGAATCTTTATTAAATGTTTACTAACTTTCCAAATAACACTTGTACTATGATCCGCTAGGGTTTACCGTTATCATCTCACTCAAGATTAAGTTAAATAGAGTACATTTATTTTAAGATCTTTCATTTCCTTCTTGGGGTAATCCGTGTAACTTTTCTGAATCAGTGTAACTTTTCCGGATCCATAAAAAATATTCTCGTGCAGTTGAAACATTTTCTATCTCAACTATGAAAGTCTAATTATCCACCTCATTTAATAAGAAGACTTTACAACTTTGTAGCAATAACTTCATAGCAGTTAATGCTAAAAATTACACTAGTAAAGAAATTTACTCTTTTTCCTATCATTACGAACTTGACAATTTTTCATGTTCTCGAGAAATAATCTCGATTTTAAATAATAATTTATTGAAGTAGGAAATGGGTAGAAAATCATTATCACAAATTACATTATACAAATAACTCTATTTGGTCCATAAAACTTAACATTTATTCTCAACAAATTTATAATCATTTGATCCACTAGTAACTCCCCTTTCTATAAACTTTTAGCAATCAATGTATTTACCGCTTACTCATTTCCTTGATTATTTAAGCTTACATGAAAAAACCTTGGAATCATCTCTATATTCAGAAATTTCCTCTAGATCCTCATCTGATTCAACTTCTCTTGGGTCGATTTTTATCTCGACCTTCTTTTCAATATCGTCTACTTTATTATATTCGTCCTTAGTTTCTTACATCTATTAGGACATACATAATAATAACACTTAAGTTAACAAGGAGTGACATTAATCACACTCTAATTGACACCATATTAGTAACTTTGACAATCCTAATAGAATGTAATCATTTTTTCTCAATTCAATTAAACTTGATTTCGGTCGAGAATTAGCTAAACCTATAACTCTGATACCAATAAATGTAACACCCATCTCCCGTATACCTTTCAGTACACGAGATATAGATGTCACATCACTTTTCAAACAGTTTTTCATTTGGAAACCCTTAAAAGTTTTGTCTTGAAATTTAAAACTAAAAACACTTTTATACAACAAGAAAACAGTCGTTGAAACCTATTTTCCAAAGTTATCACTTTAAATACATTCTAGAGCAATTTTTCTTAATTTCAATTATATGCCAGTAATTTTTCAAAATAACATAATTATCCTACTGTTACTGAATAGAGTCAACCTTATATTGATGATAGTTGCTCCTGCTCCCAGTACCCAACTAGTCTTTGTTGTTACCTACGCGTGAAATCAATTTATGTTAAGTATATACTTAGTGAGTCATAATATTGTAAAGAATCTGCAATTTATACATAAGTATCTCATGACTATTTAATGACGAACTAAATCGCATACTCCATAATGATCAGAGAAAATCCTTCTCAGTTAATCCATATTTTTCTTTCATATAATCATCAAAATCATTCTTAGTAGTCCCAGTATACCTATCTTTCTATATATTTTTCTCAATTATTATTTATTTGTCCTATGTACGTTAAATGAGAAAGTATTGTACATGTATTGTATCAAAGTGCCAAATGGTCCTTTATCTTTTATAATTATCATGAGTGACACTTTATATACCATTAATATACCGTTATGTATTTTTATTTGTGGTATCCTTTCATGCCAATTATGCATTGTTATACATTTTCATTTATGGCATCCTTTCATGCCAATTATGCACTGTTCTTCATCTAACTTGTATTAGTGGCACCTTTCTTCCAAAATGCACCATTAGGAATTAGTCTTTTATCCTAAAGGCATTTAACCTTTCTTCTAACTTGCATTATTGGCACCTTTCTTCCAAATGCATAATTCGGCATTAGTCTTTTATTTTATAACAGTTTCTACTCTAATAATTATTCATAATACCAATTAACTGTTTCAATTCATTATAAACTCTATAGTTTGCACACGTAGTGCCAATACGGTAATTCACAAACTTATTATAATTTACATGGGTTGCACACCCACTACCAATACGAAAATTCATTAATTTATTATGAATTTCTTAGTTTTGCACACAAAGTGCCCATACAGAAATTCATAAACTTATTATGAATTTCTTAGTTTTGCACACAAAGTGCTCATACAGAAAATCATAAACTTGTTATGAATTTCTTAGCTTTTACACACAAAGTGCCCATACGGAAATTCATAAACTTATTATGAATTTCTTAGTTTTTGCACACAAAGTGCCCGTATGGAAATTCATAAACTCATTATAAATTTCTTAGCTTTCACACACAAAGTGCCCATATGAAAATTCATAAGCTTATTATCAATTTCTTAGCTTTTTCACACAAAGTGCCAATACATAAATTCATAAACTCATTATGAATTTCTTAACTTTTGCACACAAAGTGCACATACGGAAATTCATAAACTCAATATAAATTTCTTAGCTTTTGCACACAAAGTGCTCATACGGAAATTCATAAACTTATTATGAATTTCTTAGTTTTTCACACAAAGTGCTCATACGGGAATTCATAAACTTATTATGAATTTATTAGTTTTGCACGCATAGTGCCATTTGGTAATCGCCATAGATATATTAAGCAACATGCATCTATAACTATCATAACATATAAGTACATAACAAATGCACTCACCCGGCTTGCCTTGCTATTATATCCAAAACGTAAATCTGACTACTCAACTACTTATCTTTGCCTTTCATTTTGCTGGACGCGAGAGTTTGATTACGATCTTTGGCTATGGAGGAGAGCTCTTCCACGGGAAAGAATAAGAGAAAATAACTTAGGTTTCCCCTTTTTCCATACTTTAATGCCTTAATAAAATGAATGTTAAATTTATTTCTCTTTAAAGGACCAAAATGCCCTCTTTATTCATCTATTGTTACAACTTAGTCTCAAAAACTATTTCAAATCATTTTCTCATCTTTTATCATTTATTCAAATAAATACTCAAATTTTAAATCTTTTGAATAAAGTCACTGACCTAATATTTGGGGTATTACATGCACACATAAAAATTATTCCATTTATATCACTAGAAACTATACTCGGATATGAATCTAACCATATAAGTAAATTCTTCTAATTCAATATATACAATTTATAGTGAATTTTCAAAGTTGACTTACAGAAGTTATTTTGAGCAGAATCTGTTGCCTTGTTTTCTACCTTTCCTCGATTAAAAATTCATATCTTTTTTATACACCTTGAAATTAGTATATGTTTGTTTTTCACAAAACTATATTGATATATGAATCCAAAGGTATAAAAATCATCCTCCAATCATTTCTTTAGAATTTATTGTTATTTACTAAACTTATTATCCAGATCACAAATCTAAGCAGATTTCACCAGTTTGCGTTTTCAACTTATTCACTAATTCTAATACCTGAATAAATGCACATATATGCATAAATCACAAAGTCACACACCATTAGGAGTCACTTCTTACTATAGTTACTCCATCACTAGCTCATCGTAAGCCAATGTTTATTCGATAACATAATAATAAATTAAATATGCACTCACCCCGTGTCCTTAGCTTGCAAAGTTGCCATAGAAATTCATATTTCATCCTTAAGCTTCTCCTTAGCTTTAAAATTGTTTGATATTGATTTTAATCACAAAATCTAAATGAACACCATTTACAAAACATATACAATTCAACCCACATGTTAGAAACTTACTAACATATGCAAACATTAGAAAATGAATTCCTAAAAATCTTTTAATGCTCATTTGATAAAAATTCCTTCTCACAACATAATTGTTGATCTTAACACTTCAAGTTGATCATTCAAGTTCCTTTTTATCCAAACTTCACATAACATTTTCACTTAATTTCCCAACTTATTCATATTTGTGATTTAATTCTCAACTTTTACCAACTTTATAATAGTACCTAATTTCATAATTTTAACTTGTATTTCAACACTCAAACATTAATTTCTATCACATTACATCAAAAATTGAGAAATTACACATTGATCCCATAATTTTCTGTAATTATTGAATAGGTTTCCCAACTTTCACAAAATTCCATAAGCGTCCCTATAATTTTCTAAAGCATGTAGAATCCATCCTACATCATTTCCAAACCTTACATAATTTTCCATAATTTTTTTCATCTTCTAATGCTTAAGTGAAATTTTAAGGGGGTAGGGTTTCATGATTTCACTTGATTTCAATTTGATTCGAGCATGAAATCAACCTCTATTATACATTTTAAAACCTATACAATCAAACCCCTAACTCAATGTCATCAAATCACAAACTTTCCTTAATTTAGGGTTTAGGCTGAAAATCATAATAACCTTTCTAGGTGGTTTTGATCATCAAACAAGCTTGGAAATGATTCTACAGCCTCAATAACCTCAAAATCAATCATCAATTCATAAAATCTTGACATGAACATAAACCCTAAAATCTGGGAACTTAACATTCAAGCAAAATTAGCATGGAATAATTGTAGCAAATGATAGAGCTATTCGAATAGAACAATTTTTTATTTCATGCTTTAATCCAAAAATCAAAGAAAATTGCTCAAAATTGAAAAATAAAAATTATCTTACCTATGGTTTATGGATAGCACGAAATGGAGGTTGAAGAAGGCCTTATGTTAATGAAATTTCTAATTAATTTCATGTGCATTTGTCATTTATTAAGCTTAAATGAATTTACAAATCATTTAATGGGAAATGACAATTTTACCAATAATGAAACTTTATAATTACATCCATACCAAGTCACATGTTGATTGAAATCTTCCAAAGTCAAATATAAACAAATTAATTTACCCTTTTCCACTTTACCCAATCATTTTCCAAAAATTTCAATCTTACCATTTTCATCTAACGATCCAAATTAAATATGGAAATAAATTCTCAAATCCAATGATCCATATTATTTTCCTTCATTTTAAAATATGGAAGTAATATTTCTAAGCTTAATTTAATACCCTTCAAATTTTCTCTAAATTCCTATTCGATTCGATTTACCAAATTTTTACCCGACTTTAACACTTTCTAGCTTTTAACACAATTTTCGGATCAAGAATCTGATTCCCACCAAAACATCATTATTGGGGTGAACTATTCATTTGTGGGGTCAAAACACCTAACTTTTACAAATTACACTTTTTATCCTTAAACCTTTCCAAACTTCATACTTTGGCTACTAAACTTTCAAAATATATATTTTTGGCCATTAACCAAATTTTGGGGTATTGTATAAAGGGTACTTGTAGTAGGAGAACCATAGGTCAACTTCCTTTTCGCAAGTAATGTAATCGTAGGGATCATGGTTTTTGATGAGAGGGGATTACCGCCTCGTGGTTTCTCTCTTTGTGTATAATGAAACATCTTGAAAAACACCACACTCAAAGAAATATGTAAAGTGAAGAAAATAACATCAAAGAAAAAAAAAAAGAAACCTCACAAGTCACTCTAAGAAAGTAACACAACGAGAGGAAAGAATGTCGATCTTGTACTCTTTAAAAGTCTCTTCTCCAAGAAGTCTTTCGATGTTCGTATCAGAGTTCGATCATTGACAAAGTTGAAAAAGAAACTTAGAAAGCTCTAAGAGGTCAAACAAAGGTGAGACTCCAAGTAAACGAGAATGCAATGAAGAAGAAATATACAAACTCTCTTAATCCTACTAACACAAGGAAGAAAATGTGTTAGATGGTGCAAAGAAACAAAAAAAAGGTAAGACAAATGACCCTAAGGCAATAAGAGTCGAGAATTTGGAAAAGAACCATACCCAGAAAACCTAAAACACTAGATTAACTCGAGCAACATTTTTTTGAGGGGTTTTCGATCTCCAAAAATTCTGATTTTTTTTAGTGCTCCTCAATGAGTTTAGTTGCAATCTAGAAATTTTTAGCACAAAATTCTTTCTGGAAACTTCTGGAGAAAACTATCAATGAGAATAGCTCGAATCTGTCGAACAAACACATGATCAACTTAAGCAATATTTATGAAAGCGTTCCTGGTCTTCAAAAATTATGAAATATTTTTTGTATGTCTTAAAATTTATTTATTTACAAAAATTTCAACATCAAATTCTTTTTGGGAAATTTTGTGAAAATTCGTCAAGGCCTAGTGCTCAAATCTATTGAACAATCTTGAAAGATTTATCAGAGGGGTCTACTATTGTCCAATTGACCTGTATTTTGGACTTCAGATATCTCTTAAGATGACAAATGCTCTGGTAAAAAACCAATTCTAAATCTATTCGTTTGCAATTTTTTAATTTTTTTTGGCTTTTTCTCTTTTTTTCCCTTTTTTATTTTTTCAATGAAAATCAGCAAACTAACAAGAATGAATTGAAACTAAATTGAAAAATAACCTGAAAATGAAAAACTTGTGTGAACTAGCTCCATTAGGGCACATCGACGGTTAATGATTGAAGAACAAGTCAAATTGCTTTGATTCTTCCCAAGAATCATCCAAAAGATGACACCAATTGATAGAGAAGTGGAAGTGGATGAATTATTGTTGCTCATGTTGAAGAAACAAACCTAGAAAGCTATAGACTCGAATGAACGAGATGGAAAACATAATTGAATGAGAGATGACAATTAAGGCTTTTAAGGGATTTAAAGTTGCTGGAAATTGATTAAAGGAAATAAGATTAAGATAATAAACATATAATAAGAAAATAAAAGAAGACAAATAATATAAAATAGGATATGGATAGTTAGCCAAAATTATGGTTTTGGTAATGATGGTTGATAATGGTGATTTAGTGATGATGGAGTTTTGAAAGATTCAAATATATCGATAATTATCCTATCGAACCCTCCTAGTCATAATGAAAAGAAAATTTGAAAAATGGCTCTAACCAGCCCTCCTAATCGCAATGAATAGGCAAACTGGAGTATGAAAATACCTCTCACAAGAAATTAGAAGAACTAAAAGAAAAAAGCTTAGAAGGCACAAGGCAATCAACTCTTGCAAAAACGATCTCTCTTTGTATTGAATAAAAGAATAAAACTTGATGATTAAAATGGTGGGAGAAGCATCTGTAATACCCAAAATTTTGATAAGTGACCAAAATATAAATTTTAAAAGTTTGGTGGCCAAAGTAAAAAATTGGGAAAATTTGAGTGACCTAAGTGGTAATTTTCCCAAAAATAATTTTTATTCCATAAATGGATAGTTTACTCTTTTTGAGTGGGTTTTGTTGAAATCAGATTCTTGATATGGAAATTATGTTAAAAACTAGAAAGTATTAAAGTTCGGTAAAAATTCGGTAAATCGGATCCAATAGAAATTTTAAGAAAATTTGAAGGATGATAAAATAAGCTTATAAATATTATTTCCACATGTTAAAATGATGGAAAATAATATGGATCATTGGATTTAAAGATTTATTTTCATGTTTAATTTGGACTGTTAGATCAAAGTGGCAAAATTGTAATTTTTGGAAAGTTGCTTGGTAAAATTGGAAAAGGGTAAAATATTTTGTTCAACTTTGACTTTGGAAAGATGATAAGTTATGTGGCTTGGTATTATGGTAAATATCAAGTTTCATTAATGGTGAAATGGATGTTTAACATTAAATTAATTTTTAATTCATTTAAGCTTAAATTATGGCCAAATTAACATGAAATTAAGCTTATAAATTTCATGAAAGTTGGGCATTTTTCAGATACATATCCGTGAGTCTCAACCAAGGTAAGAGGAATTTTGTTGTTCAATTTTTGAGTAATTTCCTTTGGTTTTTGGATTAAGCCGTGAAATAGAAAATTGTTCTATTCGAAAAACACTATCATTTGGTTCTATTATGTTTTGCTAATTTACTTTGTGTTCAAAGATCTCAAATTCTAGGGTTTATGTTCACATTATGATTTAAGGAATTGATGAACAATTTTGATGTTATTGAGGTTGTAGAATCATTTCCAAGCAGGTTGATGATTAAAATCACTTGTACATGATCAAATGAACATATGAAGTTTCAGCCTAACCCTAATCTTGAGAAAAAGGTGTGTTTTAATGAAATTAAGTTAGGGTTTTGATTGTAGAGATTTTATAAGGTTGAATCGAAGTGCTTTCATGCTTGAATCGAATCAAAATCAAGTAAAATCATGAAAACCCTAATCTTGAACATACAAAACATTCGACCTTGGCTATAGAGGATGAGAAAATTATGGAAAAATAATGTAGGGTCTGGAAATGATGTAGGAAGTATTCTACAAGCTTTAGCAAAATTTGGGGACCATTTTATAATTTTTGAAAAGTTAGGGGACCAATTGGTAATTTTGGAAAAATTATGGACTGTTATGTAATTGTTCAATAGTTGATGTAATATTCTAGAAATGAATGTTTGAGTGTTGAAAATGAAGTTAGGATGTGAATTTGGATTATGTTGGAAAGCTTGTAAAAGTTGAGGTTTAAATAAAAAATATGGAAAACTTGGGAGCTTAATTGAAAATGTTATGTGACGTTGGGATAAAAGGAACTTGAGTGGTCAATTAGAAGTATTAAGGTCAACATTTACTTTGTGACATGGAAATTGTATCGAATAAGCATAAAAAATTGTTAGGAATTTATTTTCCAAAGTATGCCTATGTTAGTAAGATTCTAACATTTGGTTTGAATTTGTATATGTTTGGTAATGATGTTCATTTAGAGATTGAGTTCTTGAAATCAAGATCAAATACTTTTAAAAGCTAATGAGAAGCTTAAGGAGAAAATGGGAAATTCCAAGGAAGGTTGCAAGCTAACGACACCAAGTGAGTGCAAATTTTAATTTGTACTTATGTTATCGAACAAACATTGGCTTACGATGAGCCAGTGACGGAGTTACTATATTAATGAGTGACTCTTAAAATGTTATGTGATTTGTGATGCATGCATATATGTGCATTTGGTGAGCTAATAGAATTAGTGAACAAGTTGAAAATGCAAATTGGTGAAATTTGCTTAGAATTTATGTTCTAGATAGTAAGTTCAGAAAATTACTATAAATTCTAAAACAATGATTATAGAATGATTTATATACCATTGGATTATTATACTAGTCTAGTTTTGTTTACAACAAAAAAGATATGAATTTTTAATCGAGGATAGGTCAGAAAATGGAGCAACATATTCTACTCAAAACAGATTTTGTCGGTCAACTTTGAAAATTCACCATAAATTGTACAAATTGAATAGAAAGAATTTATTATATGGATAGATTCTTATTTGAGTCTAGTTTCCATTGGTATAAACGGAATAATTTTTAAATGTGTAGATTAATACAGAATAATATTTCTTTAAAAGTAGTGCAAATTGTCGAAACATGAAATTATGAAAACTTTTGGGATTTAACCAAATTAGAAGCAAATGATCAAGGTAAAGCTTAGTGAGGCTTATATTTTGTCTTGTATATAATGTCAAAATGAGAGCAATGCATGCATAACATTATACACGGATGTTTTATACCTCATCGGGTAGGACATGCTAGGAGTCTACTTTATTTATTTTGGCATGATATTTATGTCATTCATCATATATTTGACATATTCTAAATATGTAAAAGGTTGAATATAAATTGCATTGATCACTGATCATTACATATGATGTTTATCTTGAGCATATATGATATTTACCATGAATGTTATTTCGGGTATGAACTACCCAATGTTAAATTATGATAATATACTTTGCCATGGATGGATTAAATAAAATAGAATGTATGCCCAATTAAGTCATTGAGGGACATGATGACATTCCATAGAGTCCAGCAGTTGCAGGTTTGATTAAGTACTATAGTGTGTAAGGACAATTAGTGCAGGTGGTGGGCACGACCTTACGTGTCATATCCGGATCAGCATTAGAGTGTAAACTCAGTGCAGGTCATGGGCACGACCTTATGTGTCATATCCAGATTAGCACTAAAGTGTAAACTTAGTGTAGGTGGTGGGAACGACCTTATGTGTCATAGCACTACGGTACAGGTATTTGACTCTAATACGCAGGGTCCTCAGGGTTTAAATTGGGCTATGGTTTATTGGTTAATAAATGGTAAACATGCAAATAAGCTTACGAGCTTGTGGAATGAATGAAAAGTATATTGGTAAGAAACTTGATATACGGTTATATCATATTAATATATGCTAAAATGGTTGGAATACGGGTAAAGTGATCATATTGCATCGAATATGGTTATTCATTTAAATTTATGTGTTGCATTGCTTTAAATATTCATATGATTGCCTCACTAAGTGTGTACTTAGCGTGTGATGATTTTCACGTGTAAGAAAAAGGAGGAAAATGAGTAAGGAGTTGAGCTTGGCATAAATCACCAAGGAAATATTTATAGGTAACAATGATGACATCTTACTGTGTTCTAATAGTTCTAGCTAGCATATATATGAGAATGAAATGTCTGTAATTTCTAAATATAGTTAGTATTAAATATAAATAATAGTATGAATAAATATTATCATAATAAACTATGCTTAAAAATTTAACTAGGGTTTTAAATCAAATGTGTTAGACAAACTTATTTATTTTATGAAACAGAACAAAATTGTTTATCACTGCATGAAACTAGTTTTGAATTGGTAACCAAAAATATTATATTATGATTTTTCTCAGAATAATAACTTTATCATAATTGTTCAATTTATGAAATTGGTGATGTTTGAATGAAACAAAAAATTTACTTAGTTCAATTAAAGAAACATTTTGAATTTTTTATGTGACATCTGTAACTCGTATTGATTCACGTATACGGGTTATGGGTGTTACAACATCCTTTCTGTAGGGTGAAGGAGTCCTTGTTTTAGTATGACTAATTCTTGAAAATAAAAATAAAATTAACAATAACAATACTATCATAATTCCTAACAAGAATAAACTAAAGATAAATGTTTTAAATATATCTTAATTACTAATAAAATAATAAATCTAATCCTAAAAGATAATGCATCATCCTATATTAAATTATATTATAAATAATCAATACAAACATTGAAATTCGTAACATCCATAAAATCTAGTATTAATACGGTATAGGAATTTCTACATGCGATGTCTTAAATAAAATGAGCGTATATTGAGTTCTTGTTTTTGGATTGATGCGATTCAAGAACCATTGGAAAGCTAAGAGACAGTTGGTCGTAACTCAAGAAGAAAGTTAACAAAATAACTTTAGGGTACTATTCAAAAAGTAGTCACAAGTCTATTGATTTGTTGTTCTTTTCAAAGCCTTTATCTTGTGAGTCCATTGGAAGCGTTAGTGCATCTTTCTTTGATGTGAGCCTTGTGTTTCATGTATCATCCTTCCTCTCTTCAAAAGGATTCAAACTCAAATATGAAACATCAATGGGAGAAACATTAGAGCCTTTTAATAATTCACTCACGTTATATTTACCGAATGGATATGCTTTGAATCTTCGAGACTTTGTTCTTCTAATAGGTTCGAGTATAAACATAAGTCCAAAGAAGAATGAGTTGTCATCATTTTGGGGCCTAATACATGTATCACCAGGGTAAAAGTATTAATACACCCCATAGGAGTATTGATACTAGGCATACTTTCAAAATATCGAAACTAAAATTGGTTTTGATACCCAAGGGGAGGTATCTATAATAAAGTATCAGTACCGATACCAAATGACCAGTATCAGTACCAGTGTACATTTTCAGGCATTATTTTCTAGAAATTTTAAGAGTGATATGAAGTTTCCCAAGAAATCTATAATTACTTTCAATAATATTTCAAGTGGAAACATTAATAATGATTAATCACACTTAGAAATGAGATCAATTAGGATGACATAAAACTGGCCTTTATTTATGCTCGGGAAACAATCAGCAAACCCAAGTTCCTTTAGCGAAGATATCGATATCAAAGTATAGAATTATTTTGGATATCCATAAGTAGTGCACAGGGAACTTTAAACTGACTAACTAGGGTGCAAATTCGACAATCGCAAGGGGTGGGTTAGTCTAGGGTGTTGTGTCCAATGTAGAGATTATGGTCCTCATTCTCAATAGATTAGAGGGGTGTGTAAGCTTCAAGATTCATAATCCCTCAGTTGCACCATTATGTCTACCATAGAGTAGAGAATAGGTATTCGAGTATACTCACTATTGTATTTTATCAGTTATTTAAAGCATAAAATGAACACTTTTAGTATGGTTTAGTTGTCAGTGTTGCAATGGGCTAGTTAGCTCATCGTTTGAAATTTGTTTCCTTACGCATATTCATAGGTGGAGCTGTTGAGAAGCTTTTGTTTAGCCTAGATCCATATCGGATTTCAATGCAGAGTATGTCTCTATTTATTTTTTGGAGGGCAAATATATTGTATAACTCATTTTGTATATTTTATTTGTAACTTGTTTTAAAGGATGGTCTGTATAAATTGAGTTATTATTTTTGGGAGCTTCTGATGTAAACCATTTTATATAAATGTTGTTTTATTTTTGTATGAGTATTTACAACTGTTTATCATAATTAAGCAAGTAAAGAAAAATTTTGGTTAGCTACTCTGGTGGCATTATAAATAGTCAATTGTGTGTTGTAATGGTTTAGAGTGTTATAATTAGTGGTATCGGAGTTTCAGGTTTAGACATTCCTATGGCTCGCAGGTCAAATCAGTAAAAGTTTATGAGTATACATGCCTCTATGGATGTTAAGAGTACTTTTTTTTGAAATGTTGATAGTAATTTCTCGTATTGTTTAAATTTCAGAGTTTAAATATGGACGAGATCCCAGGTCATAGTCAGGAGGGTAGGAACGAGAGAAGGGCTTCCCTTACGGGAGATTTAGGTGAAATTTTATTCCAGAGATAGATTTTGAGGATCCTAGGGAGGCAAGGGTCGTGGAAACAACCTTCTTAAGAGATCTGACTGATACCCTGAGGTGTGTAGCTAGAGCCCTACCTAAGATACTCGTTCCCTTGCCTACCCAGCCAGTTTAACTAACCCCACCTGACGTAGCATTACAGGAGTCCCTAGTTGAGAGGCTCCGGAGACACCAGACCATAAATTACTTCGACACAGGAGATGACGACCCAATAGCGGTTGATCAGTGGTTGAGAGATACTCTTAAGACTCTTAGACAGATATACCTCACCCCTGACGGTATGCTAAAGTGTGCCACCTCCCTGCTTAAAGGTGATGTTATAGACTGGTGGGAGATAATAGAGATGTCTTTAGAGCCTGAGAGACCCACCTGGAGCGATTCTTTGAGAAGTTTGGCCAAAAATACATAGGGGAGGCTTATATGGATGCTTTGAGAGACCAGTTTACCTAGTTGACTCAGGGGACGGTTAAGTGTTTGATTATGAGCTAGAGTTTCTCCATTTGAGCTGGTATGCACCAGAGCTAGTTTCATCAGAGTACCACAGCTGTAGAAGGTTCAGGGAGGGTTGTCATTTAGATATTCTGGCTCACCTAGCCATCGATCTACCGAGACTATTCGTCAAGTTGGTTCATCAGGTGAAAGTAGTGCAGAGGATAATAGGGAGAAAAGCTACTAAAGTAAAAGCTACTTCTGGTCAGACCCAAGGATTTGGAGGTTCATCAAGACTTTCATAGTTATCTAAGAGGATGAAGGATTAAAAGGGGTCTTAGAGGTCTCTAGCAGGCCAGTCTAGCAGGTTTGCTTATAGTACGAAAAAAGGTGGGTCGATCTAATAAGCATAGGAGACTGTTGGTCACTACATCAGTTGTGAGTTTTGGAAGTTATGTGAGGTCGCAGTCTTATCCCATCTGTTCCACCTATGGAAAGAGGTACTTGGCGGTTTGCAGGCAGGGGTCCAAGGGTTTTTATCTATTAGGTTTCTAGACCACTTCTTAAGATATTATCCAGAGATACAGGACATGACCCCATTCTCAACTTAAAGGTCAATACAATCAGTCTAGAGGGGTAGAGGCCCTAGAGAGGTCAGAATTCTACATTCGGTCAGACTGGTAAGAGTACAACATGATCTGGTGCCAGTGTCAAGCCAGAGTTATCGCTCGTCAGTATGCAGCCTGAGCTTAGGAAGGTTACGATGATACTGATGTAATCTCAGGTACTTTTATCATATTTTCTCTTCTAGTCACTGCTCTAGTAGACCCAAGATCTACCCACTCCTATATCTTTTATGACCTGGTACAAGAGAAATATCCCAGTTGTGAATCTTGATATAGGAGTTGGAGTGTCCACCCTTTTAGGTTTAGATGTTCTAGTGGATATTGTCCATCATAGATTCCCTTTTGATATTCAAGGCGAGACTTTCCAACCGATCTTATGAAGTTTCCTTTCAAAGAGTTTGATTTAATTTTAGATATGGAGTAGTTGTCAGAACACGATTCAAATCTGCGGTGTAAGCTTTGAAGGCTTAAACTCGAGAAAGAGGATGGAATTAGGATTATCATGTTTAGCGAGAAACCCAAGAGTGCAAGGGTTTTGTCATGCCTTAAGGCATAAAAGATATTAGATTAGGGTTTTGAAGCCTTCTTGGCCTATATATACGATACCATAGTAGTAGTCCCAAGGATAGATGACTTTAGAACCATCATAGACTTTCCAGATTTGTTTTCAGAGGAGTTTTCAGGGCTACCGCTGGAACGAGAGCTGGAATTTGGTATAGAAGTAATGTCAAGTCCAATCCGGTGTCCACCACTCCTTATTGCGTGGCACCGACGGAGCTAAAAGAAATGAAATCACAAATTCAAAAGTTACTAGAGAAAGGGTTTATCCGAACAAGTATTTCTCTTTGGGGAGTGTTATTTCTCTTCGTTAAGAAGAAGGAATGGTCGATGAGGTTGTGCATCACTACTTTCAGTTGAACAAGTTGACCATCAAGAACCGTTAACCCCTTCTTAAAATTGATGACCTTCTCGAACAGCTTAAAGAAGCGTGTATTTTCTCCAAAATAGACCTGAGGTCCAGGTATTACCAACTGAAGGTTAAAAAGGAAGATATTGCAAAGATGGCATTCAGGACAAGATACGGTCACTATGAGTTCCTTGTAATGTCGTTTAGACTCACCAATGCTTTGACGACATTCATAGACCTCATGAACTAGGTTTTCTAACTATATCAATTAATAGTGATTTTCATTATAATATCTTGGTATATTCGTGTTTAGATGATGAGCACAATCGACATCTTTACATAATTCTTCAGATCCTTTAAGATCGTGAGCTTTATGCCAAGTTTGGGAAGTGTGAGTTTTGGTTATCTGAGGTTATGGTTTTGGCGCATATTGTAATAGTGGATGGAATTCAAGTTAATCCGTGGAAGATTCTTATGGTACTTGAGTGGGAACTGCCAAAGAGTGTGACCGAGGTACACAAATTTTTAGGTCTTGCAGGCTATTATCATCTATTTGTTAAGAGTTTCTCTATGATAGTAGCCCCATTGACTAAACTTATTCATAAGGGAGTACCGTTTCTATGGGGTGAGAAACAACAAAGTAGCTTAGAACAGTTGAAAACCCTTCTAACCCAAGCCCCAATCTTAACTCAGTCAGATTCTGAAAAAAAGTTCAACGTGTTTAGCGATGTTTCCTAAACGGCCTAAGATGTTGTTGATGCAAGAGGGAAAGGTATTGGCTTATGTATCCTATCAGTTTAAACCTCACGATCAGAATTATCCCATGCATGATCTTGAGCTTGTAACCATGATCTTCGGGCTTAAGATTTGGAGGCACTATCTGTTTAGAGAGAAGTGCCACATCTTTATTAACCACAAGAGTTTGAAGTATTTGCTTACCCAGAAAGGGCTAAACTTGAGGCAGTATAGGTAGGTTAAAGGACTATAATTCCGTTATCGATTATAACCTAGGAAAAGAAAATGTAGTAACTGTTGCACTGAGTTAAAAGTCAATATCAGAGATGAGGGCCTTATTAGCGCACCTGAGCATATCTAGTAATAAGGGTTTATTAGCTAAGCTTAGAGTAGGGTTCATGTTGTGAGATGGTGAAGTGTTGTTCTTCAAGGGACAATTATATGTACCTAAGGTCGAATATTTTCATAATAAGATCCTTCACGAGCCCTATTTTAGTCCACTTTTAGTTCACCTAGGAAGCAATAAGATTTATCAAGAGATTCGACCGTTGTACTATTAGTCGGGTATGAAGAGAGAAATGTCTGAGTTCGTTGCAAAATTTCTAGTGTGTCAGCAAGTTAAGGCAGAACATCAGGTTCACTTGGGGTTGCTCCAGCTCATTCAGATATTGCAATGGAAGTGGGACATAATAATTATGGATTTCATGATTGGGTTACCGGTAATGAGACGCAAGCACAATGCAGTTTGGCTGATTGTAGATCGGTTAAATAAATCTGCTCACTTTCTACCGGTTAGGATAGAATTTACTTTAGAGAGGTTAACGCAACTCTAAATCCGCGAGATTGTGAGATTGCATGGAGTTCCAAGTTCAATCATTACAAACAGAGACCACATGTTCACTTCTTGGTTTTGGGAAGCTCTTCATGATTCTCTAGGTACCAAACTCTACTTTTTCACCACGTTTCACCCGCAGACAAATGGTCAGCCAGAGAGCGTTATTCAAGTTCTTGAGAACATGCTTAGGTGCATCTTAATTTATCTTGAGGGTAGTTGGGAGGATCACCTGACTTTGGTGGAGTTCGCGTATAATAATAATTATCAATCAAGCATCCAAACGGCCCTATATAAGGCTCTGTATGGGCATAAATATAGAACTCCTCTTTGTTGGATTGAGCTTAGTGAGGGAAAATAATAGGACAAGAATTGATCAAGGAAACCGAAGATAAGATTAGAATAATTTAGAATAGACTGAAAGAGGCATCAGAAAGGAAGAAGTCGTATGTAGATTTGAAGCTAAATGTGTCTCTGTGGAAGAAAGTACTTCGTTTTGGGCACAAAGAAATGTTAACCCCGTGGTTCATCGGTCCTTATAAAGTGCTTGAGAGGATCGGGCTAGTAGCCTACCGTTTAGCATTACCCCAGTGCTGGAGCACATTCATAATGTGTTTCATGTGTCCATGCTTTGAAGGTATCGATCTGACCCGTTGTATGTTCTACCCTTAGAACAAATTGAGTTGAGCCCCGACATGACTTATGAAGAAGAACCAATCCGAATTTTAGTCAAAGAGGTAAAGGAGTTAAGGAACAAGATAATTCCTTCAATAAATGTGCTTTAGAGGAATCATGGAGTCGAGGAAGCCTCTTGGGAAACCTAAGAAGATATGCAACTCTAGTATCCACATCTTTTCTACCCAGGTAAAAATTTCGAGGATGAAATGTCTTATTAGGAGGGAGAGTTGTAACGCCATAACTCTCGGGTTAGTAGTTCAGGTCAACCCAAGACCCAAAATTTGAGTATAATTGACCTATTAAAATATCTTGGATCACGTTCAGTAGAAATTGGGATTGAGTTGGGCATAAGAGAATTTTAAAGGATATTGGGTCTGTTTTGAAATAGAACGTAGAGGGACTAAAGGTGCAATTTACCCATTATTTGTTTTAAAAGTCGAAACCCCCCTTATTTTATGGTGTTTACGTGAAAGACTCCCATCATCATTCACCAAACTTTCTTCTTCTTCTTTCTATCTTTTTTCTCTTCCTCTTCATTTCCAAAACCAAGGTATCAAGCATTTCAAATCTAGTTTGGCTTAACTAAGGTGAGATTACAAATCCTTATTCTTCTATCTTTAATTTATGCTCTATTTCTCAAGGTTTTAGCCATGGAAACCAAAATGGGTTTTTGAGAGGTTTATGAGAATTTATGAATTCTAGCACATTTTGGGCAAATTGGAGTTATAGAGAGTGTAATTAAATTGTATACAACACCTAGTTGAGTTAGTAACCTATTTTTGTACCTTGTCTAGTGAAAGAGGTAGGGGAGAGTTCCAAAGAAAATAGGAAAGAAAAAGTGACTCCTAGTTGATTTAGGAGAGGCTTTAGCAGTAAGGGAAATCAGGTAACACGCTCACAACTCCTTCATACCTTTAGTGAGTCATTAGAAATACAAGATAACATGTGAGTTGAGTTTAAAGCTTGATGAACATTATCATGGTAGATTTCATGATTTATGTTTTTATTATGTTTTAAAGACTTATTTATGACCCTTGTTGATCACATAAGACGCTAATAATAATTGGGAACCTCAAAGTAGTAATGTGGGTAAATTTGAGTGCCCAAATAGGGCCATCTCGAGTGAGGGTGGTACCAGAAGAACATTATAGATATTGTTCTCCAAACTAGCTTGAAATTGTTTAAGTTTTAAAAGTATTGTCGATATTCATGGTCTAGTATCAATACTCCAAGGATAAATATCGATATTGGAGTATTTTTGAAAACATTGAAGCTAAATTTGTTATCGGTACTCATGAGGGTATCGATACTCCCCATGGGAATATCGATACTGGGCATACTTTCAAAACATCAAATCTAACATTAGTATTGATACCTAAGGGAGGTATTGATACTAAAGGACTGGTATCGATACCAAATGACCAGTGTCGATACTAGCGTACATTTTTTGGCATTATTTTTTAGAAATTTTAAGAGGGCTATGAGGTTTCCCCGTAACTCTATAATTACTTTCAATAAGATTTCAAGTGGAAACATGAATAATGATTAATCACACTTAGAAATGATATCAATTAGGGTGACATAAAAGTAGCCTTGATTTATGCTCGAAAAATTATTAGGACACCCGAGTTCCTTTAGTAAAGATAGTGTTTTCGAAGTACATAATCAGTCTGAATATCCTTCGGTAGTGTGCAAGGCACTTTAAACTGACTAATTAGGGCGTAAGGTCTGACACTTGCAAGGGGTGGGTTAGTCGAGGATGTTGTGTCCGATGTAGAGATTCCAAGCCTCATAATCGGTAGACTAGAGGGGTATGTGAGCTCCGAGATACAAAATCCCTCAACTGCACCATGATGTGTACCATAGAGTAAAGAGTGGGTATACGAGTATACTCACTATTGCATTTTATCAGTAATTTTGAACATGAAATAAACTCTTTTAGTATGGTTTAGTTATTAGTGTGGCATTGGGCTAGTTAGCTTAACGTTTGGAATTTGTTTCATTACACAGATTCATAAGTGAAGAAGTTGAAGAGCTTTTGTTCAACCTAGATGCAGAATGAGATTTCAAAGCAGAGTACGTCTCGAGTTATTCTTTGGAGTGCATGTATATTGTATAACTCATTTTTTATATTCGATTCCTAACTTGTTTTAAACGATGGTTTGTATAAATTGAATTATTATTTTTTGTAGCTCATATTGTAAATTATTTTATATAAATGTTATTTTTTATTTCCGTATAAGTATTTACAAATGTTTGTTATAATTGATCAAGTAAAGAAAAGTTTTTGTTAGCCGCTCTAGTGGTTTCGTGTGGTTTCTAAACGGTCAATTGTGTGTCGTACTGGTTTAGAGTGTTACATACAATCATCAACTAAACTTGAAGAAATGTTATACATGATTTTTTCTCGAGAAGGGAGGTTGTAAGTGTTGTTCGTACTTTGTAGGTTGATCGCGTGTGTGATGTATTGTGCTATAGCATGTAATTTTGTGCAAGTATACACAATCGAGTAATATAGTAGTGAGTGAGTATCGTCTCCATAGGGATTGGAGGGATTTTTCAAGAAAGTTATAGCAAAATGGTTTCATTAAGTATATATATATATATAATTGTATGGAAAATGAATGAAATATTGTGGAAAGTATTGGAGTGAAGTGATGTGACAAACATTGAAGAATAATGTTGTGGAAAAAGTTTAACTAAGGTGCTGAAGTGTAAAAGAATGTTGTAACAAAAGTAAATTGAACTCTGGAAAATGAAATAAGACTAGACAACCATAATCAAGCTTTTCTAGGGGTAATTAGCTGGATTCGCGATGGAATTAATATCATGTGTTTAAAATGGTATGTGCTTCCTATGAGTATGTTTCCTGACAAGATTTACTAATGGTGCTCCTAAACTATATCTAGCAAGGAACCTAATAAAACTAATGCTACGAAAATACCTCTCAGTGTGAACTACAACACTAGCCTATCGAAGAATTCCTATCACTTTTAGTCAATGAAACCCTCTCTTTATCTCTAAGGCGGATTAGAACCTAACCATCCCAGTTTAGCTCTCTTGCTCACACCGATATAGCCTAACTCTCTCGATACTAGGCATCTATACTTAGCAAATGGCTAACTCTCAAAAGCTCTTACAATACTAAGCATTTAAAGTAAAAACAATGACCAAAATAACATTTAAACATAAAATCCATTCAATCATCAATTAACATAAAATAAAAAATCAACCAACATGAATCCAACGCCAAAACAATTAGTTCATAGTGGGGCTAAGTTCATTCAAAATCATCCAAGTTAAGTACAAGCCCAAATAAGATAAGAAATGAAAGCAAAATGAGAAGAACAATCCCAAATGAGTTGTTGCCATGACACTTAGCACCACCGCCATGAATTGCTTTAGCAAGCTATCCTCTCTCAAGATCCTAACTGCTACCCCTTTGAAGCTCAGCTACGGAGGACACCACGAAAAGGTTGAAGATGGAAGAAAAATGGATGTTGTTGCAACCCCCTTTCTCTCTTAGGTCACCTTCTAAAAGTCCTCTTTAGATGTAGGGTACCTTTTAGTACTTATAGAAGGTAATTTTCTTGGTTTTTGGGCCTTTAATTCCCTTTGTACCCTAAGGTGTCATATTCTTCATGTGAATGGGTGGTTAGGCTGGAAAGTGGTCTAAAAAATTACAGCATGGCAGTTTGTCATGTGTGGTTGGACAACATGGCACTTGATATTTTTGTTATTTTGTCTTTTCTGCTCCAGATTATGTTATCCAACATTTTTTACGACATTTGTTTCTCTCATTCAGCTTAGCAGTCTTTCAGCTCTCCTTATCTAGAATGATACAGCAACCACGACTTCTCTTTTAGCTTTCCTCAATTGCACAACACCAAAAGAACAAGACCTTTCCCCTCAACAACATCAGTTTTCAACAAATAAATGTTGCAACAAAACATTACCACCAAATGCAACATGGCCCTAAATACAACTAAATGATATGACATGAGCTTTTAAACAACCAATAACCTAAGTAAAAAGGAACAAAAT
Source organism: Hibiscus syriacus (assembly GCF_006381635.1). Taxonomy (NCBI): domain Eukaryota; kingdom Viridiplantae; phylum Streptophyta; class Magnoliopsida; order Malvales; family Malvaceae; genus Hibiscus; species Hibiscus syriacus. The sequence goes on along the minus strand of NW_024062535.1, from coordinate 3,093,922 downwards.
ACAACCTTTTTATGGGGTTATCTTAAGTCATCAATTTCTTTCTTTTCTTCCTTCTTCTAAATCTTCCCTTTTTACATCATATTTTCTTCCCTACCCTAACCTTATTTGCAGCCGACGCACAAGATTGAAAGTTTCCAAAGTCTTAAATTAGTTCTTCCAAGAACTTAACAAGAGAATTTGAGTGGTAAAAGGTTTGAGAGAAGTGCGATTAGAAGACGACAAAGTAAAATCCATTAAAAGTCTTAGAGTGCAAACACGAGCGAAGAGTGATATCTATTGTTTCTTTGGAGTGACTAGAGATGTTCTTGTGTGAGATTATTGGTAAGGTCCTTTTACACATTTTATTTCTTTATTTTCACTAACAATATCTTTATGTTTCCAAAGAACGGAGGATAATCAACAAAGAATAAATGCATTTCACACTCGTGTTCATGTAAATGGTAAAGTGTGTTTTGTGATTATGGACATGGAAGTTGTACAAACATTGCCAGCACTTACATGGTAAACAAGATGGGATTGGAGAGAACAAAACATCCATGTCCTTATCAGATCCAGGGGCCTAATGAAGATGAAGAAGTCACTATCACCATTATCATCACCATTGGCGTGAATCATCTTCATCAACAAATGCCATCTTCAAGACTCCAAGCTTTCAAAGTGGATCCTAATTAGGAAATAATCATGGAAGCCCATTCTTCTTCATCCTTGGAGGAGTGTGGACAATCCTTAATCAGTATTACTTTTATTCTATTTTAGTATCTAAATTTTATTTTTTTTCAAAATCATATCTAACATTTCGTTTAGATTTCAATTTGGTAATAGTTGTTAAAAACTTAACGATGATGTTGACGTGTTACCATAAAATAATACCACATCATCATGGAAAATTTTTAAAAATAATATCGTCTGTAGTTTCTGTTAAGTATTTAACAATGGCGGTGCCAAATTGAAACATAAACTAAATGTTAAGTATGGTTTTAAAAAAATAAAATTTAAGTATTAAAATGAAATAAAAGTAATAATTTAAGTATTAAACGTGCAGTTTATCCAAAAATAAAATGTATATATTTACATTCATACAATATATATTAAATTTTATCCCTTCAAAAAAATAGTTATAGTAAATTATAAAATTTGATCATCTGAATTTGGAAATATAATTTATTAGGAGAATTTAACATCTATTTTCTGTATTATCATTTTTTAAATGAATGAAAAATTATTTTTGTTTATTATTTTTAATTTAAAGACAAAAAAATTATATGTTTTTTCATGTTTGATTGTTCATTTTCTTTAACATGTTCATCTCAATCAAGTTATAAAATATTCAATTTTTAATTTCATTTCAGTTGAAGGTAAAAAAAAATTCAAAAAAGTTACTTTATATTTTTGGTTTTATTAGAAATTTGTATTTATTATGTGGGTTCATGAATTTTTATCTCTAAAAATAAAATCTTAGACATAATTCTAAAATAATATTATCGATTTTAAAATTTTTATGCGAATAAATAAATTTTAAAAATTTAAATATTTTTTATTAATATAATAATTTAATATATAATTTACATTGAAAAAATATTAAAATATTTTAATTATATAATGTTTAGTTTCACCATTGAACGAGACCCAACCCCATGTAGTTCTATAATCCTTTCAATACTTCCCCACTTCTTCAATGTAAACTTTATTTGATTGTAATTGTATAATTTATTTAAAAAAAATTGTATTCTAGTTTAAAAAAGTTGAAATACGTTATGAACTGGATCAGGCAAATTAAATTATTCCCGTTTTATCTTTATTTGATCCAACACCAAATAAAAAGAAAAAGTTTATACTAACTAGATATATCAAATCAAATTAAAATCTACAAAAGAAAATGAAATAAAATTTTAATGGATCATAATATAATTTTATTTTAAGTAGTATATAAATCAAATAGAATTTAGGGTGCAATTCGCCTCTACGAACAATTAATTACATGTTGCATTAACGTTGTACTAAAACATATACACTCATTGTGGAGAAAAGTAGTTATTTGTTGTATAAATTAAGCGATTTCAGTGGTTGAAGAGATTGTTGTCATCTTTAGATGTTTCAGGTTCGAGCACAATGTTTACAAGAGTATTTGAGCATTTATTGTCAAATGATTGAAAGTCTTTCGAATAGATACTACCTTATAATCACCTCAAGCTAATAAAAAGGTTAATTGAGTCGAATCATATAATAAATGTAGGCTTAATATAAAATAAGTGTGTAAACTATACCATTTTTCTTATTTAGGTGCATAAACTATTTTTTGGTCAATCAAAGTATTTAACGTTACAAACGTTATCATTTTAAGTGTCACGACCGTAACGACGTTAAAATCTTTTGTTAAGTTACATATGTCAATTTCTGGTAATTTAAAAAAAATTATTTAAAATAAAACTTTAAAATATAATTTCTTTAAAAAACTTATTTTTTTAGAAATCTTAAAAAACCCAAAAACTTTGAAAACATTTATTTCAATCCTTATACCCACGTTGGCCACTACCATTGGCTTCCATTGTCGTCGACTGAACTTCTACTAGATCGAACCTTCACCGATGACACATACATCATCACTAGCCTTTGAAATCATTCCAGTCGTTTTAGTCAAATGCTAATATTTGGTAAAGAGGGGCATTGAGAGAGAAGGAAGGGAGGGGAGAGGAACAAGAGGGGTAACAAGAATGAGAGAGAAAGGGACTGGACGGGGGTGGAGGATTTTAAAAATGTCCGGTTATCAGATGAGATTGGCCCTATGTGTTTTAGGGAGCTAGAAATGACTTTACACGCTCTAAACGACTGCCCTCAATAGCGCTCAACCCTTCTTATATCCAGACTTAAGGCGTAGATTATGGACCGGTAAGGCACTTCTTGTAAAGATTGGTAAGAGTGGTCTACTACACAACTTGAAATCATGAACTGAAGTTCGAAAAAGGCTAGAAAAGAAAAAAATATAAAATTTGACTCAAGTAAAGCTTCAATTAACTTAAACTTTAAATACATGAAAATCTTTTACTGTATTTTAAAAAAAAATCAACACATGAATGTTAATATTATTAATAATTTTTTTTTAATCTTAATATATTATACTTTTGAGCTGCTCACAAGCTTTTTATTGGAACCGTCGGTGCACCCATGACACAGAAGAAAATTAATTCAACGGTTTCACCAGCGATCCAAGTACGAAATATTGGAATTGGGAGGAAGAGATGCAAAATTTCACCTTGTGTTCCTTAAAAAGAAGCAAGATAGTAGCAGTCATGAGTAGATCAAATTGTAAGCCTCCACGAAAACCGTCTCATCCTTTACTCAATTCACCCAGTTAAAAAGTTGAGAGCAAATTTCTTATCTCAAAATTGTTTTGAGATATTTCGTCTAAAAGTCTTGAACGACTTCTAGAGCTATCTTAACCTTTTATATAAGTTACATTAACTATTAGGTTTTTTAATTCTAAATTAATTAAATTTGAATTTAATTATTCTGAATTAAAATATTCCAAAATTAATAAACATTAAAAGAATTACAATCATAATTACAATCTTTTAATATTCGTTTATTATATCCAGGATAATCAAAATATACATATCAAATATATAACAACTTTAATTATATTCTACATACACGTACAATAAATTGTACATTTAAAATTCGTTTAATATTTGCTCATTTCAACCCGAGGGTGTGTCCATGTAGGTTCCTGTAATATTAGCAGTAATCATTATAACTATTCTAATATTACAAAGAAATGAGTGGCATCTAGCAATATATCATTTTCACTTAAGCTACAAGAAGTCAATATTCAATATAACATCTTCGTGACTAAATCTTTTATGTGTTCTATCGTTTTGTTCTTTATATCTAGAACATGCACAAGCCTTGGAATAGTCACACTTGTATATCCCATCTATTATTTCTTGATATCTATAGTAGACTATATAAATGAATAATTTGTGATATCTCATATCAACTTATTCTAGTGTGGCCATACATTTCTAGTCTCACTCAATCAAGTGGTTTGTGATATATATTTCCTATTATGTAGGAAGGACAAATCCTATATTGATCATTTACATCACACTATATATATTGTGATATGTTCAATATCAATCTTTATAGTGCAACCAGTTACGGAGCACGTTTAACTGTATCAAAACATACCACAATATATGTTGAGATAATAATGTTCTCAGGTCTAAGGATCATACATATAGTCATCAGCATAAACAATGTTGCAACTGTCACATAATAATCCAAGACATATGTTCATAGTGGATCATTCCAATATATAGTTCTCTAACAACATATTCATGCAATGATTCTAACATCTCTATGTCAATGACAACTCATTATCATCAATCAACAAAATGTTAGCATTAAACACATTATTATTATCCATGCCCGTAATAATACTCGACTAAGGATATTTAATAACAATCATATTATCATATGGACTTTATTATCTTTAAGTTTATTTGAGACACAAAAATATAACTGAAATAAATAATGGCAATGTCTTTATTCAAAAAATTGGTAAATAAAATTATCATTACAAACATCTCATGATTGATCTTTGGGCATACTCTAAAACTTTTCGAGCCAACTATCAAGTAGCTCGTTTTGGCTCGTTAAGAATTCGAGTTAAGTATTTATCGTGTAACACCCTAAACCCAGTTGGGCCTACAGTGCCACATTAGGCTACTAAAGCAACCCTTGATTTTCAAAAAATTGTTCATTTTCTTTTCGAACATGTTGAATGGTATCATAATAAAACATAATAACTATTATAAAACATTTTACAATAATCGGAGCTCTGTGACACATAATTTAAAATCAAAGTAATAAAAACTCTAAGTTTAATAAACTGAATACATAAGTAAGGTTATATGAATACATACGCCCACTAAGTTATGGTACGGTACTTTGAAGGAGATGTTGGAAGTCCTGCTGCGATGGTGGCCCTTGAAACTGCTCAAGCTACTGAATTGCCAACGAAAAACATCCGAAGGTTGAGCTTACAAAGCCCAATAATATAGTCGCTAATCTAGAGTTGCATAAGAATTTCTTAAACACAAGCATGCAGAAGACATAGTACTAAGCGGTATGTACATGCATGATCTAGATCAAGTGCTACCAACTTAAGGCTTAGTTGTCATAACACTGAAGTAGGGGTCCCATGCATCCCTAAATCCTTAGATAAGGGCTTAGCCATAAGTACACCTCTAAAGGGTCTCTAACCCTAATGTATGTATCTACTATGCATTATCTAAATGTGATGATAACACTCCTGTGCATTATATAAATGCAAAACTAACTCTGCTATGCATTATTTGAATGCAATACTGACTCTTTTGTGCATTTTCTAAATGCAATATTGACTCTGTTGTGCATTATCTGAACGCAATATTAACTATGCTATGTACTATTTGAATATAATACTAATACTACCATGCAAAAGATGTGGATGGCATCATGGTGTTGTTGAGGGTTCTATATATTTGAGCTCGCACACACTTCTAGCTTATCAGAATACCCTCGGGTGCCTGGGTGAGATTTGAAACTGTATCGGAAATGTACACCTAGCCCTTGAGGTATATAGGGTGAGATCCGGAGCTACATCGAAAATATACACCTTGCCAACTTACTCCGTAGAGTCTTGGGGCATCTACGCCTAGTTGGAAAAAGAAGTGTCGTGGCACTGACTGGTATATACCCAGACATACTGACAAACAAGACAATCACCCTAATGCTAAAGTAACTCGGGTGTCCTGGTTATTTTCTATGTGTCACACAAAGGTTAGTTTTATGACATCCTAGCTATTACTATTTCTATATATTCTGAGTTATTACTATTTATTACTCTCCTTAACTACTATCTAACTCGTTCTCACATCTAGAACATTAAGTGATGCTTTATTGGTATGATATTACTTATAATATATATTGATCTGGTTGTTTGCTACAAAAGGGCATTTTAATCATTCTCTGACTCTGGGAAAGTCTCTATGATTATTGTGTTTGTTGGTTACTGGCTGTGATACTGGCTAGCCCAATATCTGACTCGGGTTTATTTCTGTGTAGCGATCCTCTATTCGATAATATTATGTTTTCCCCCAATTCACCCTTGAATTAAACTGATTATTGTATGCTCAACACTCTCGGTTATTCCTATGGTATATGATTGTTATTTCGTAATATGATTATTTGGTCATACAGCTTGTCGGTATACCCTCTATCATGATCCTCTATTCTTAGATATCTATTACGCATTCAACTGGAGATACATGGTCTTGTTGTGTCTGCTTTGGTTACACTAGTTGTAACCCACTCTTACGAGTGTCACTGGGTCTCTTTGCTCATTTATGACCCTTAGGGACTAAGTTTTTTTCTTACGGACCATCTCTAGCTCTTACAGACATTAACAGGGTCGAATTTGATCATACAAAGTGGGAAGTATCGATACTCTAGCTGTAGTATCAATAGCTTCTATAAGTATTGGTACAAAAAATGTATTATGTTATGAAAAAAAAGGGCCTCAGTATTGATACTTTTACCCTAAGAATCGATATTGACAATATCGATACCCCTATTCTAAATTTTAGCCCTAATTCAACCAGTATTGATATTATTCATCCAAATATTGATATTTAAACCCTAAAATAGTTCATTTAGTCTTATAAATCACCCAAAAATCATCCTAAATGACTTAGTTTAGTTTCTAATCTTATTCTAAAGTTTTAGTAAGTTGTTTAGGGTCTTAAGGTGCTTTAATAGATCATGAAATCAAAGATAAACCCTAAACATGCTTAAATATCCAAATCCTAGCAATTTCTTGAAATTTATTGAAACTTAATACTTCAAAGGATTACAAATACACTACCTTGATGATTGAATCTAGAAAAAGAGCTCCTTTAGCTAGAAATCACTCTCTTCTAGGCTTTGGATGATAAAACCCAATCTTGAATCTTCAAAACAATGTTGATGGGGGTTTAATTAGGACGAAAATAAAGTATGGAAAATGTAAGAAAGGACTCACATTTGGTTTATGGAGCTTGAGAAGGAAGAAGGAAGAAATGGAAATAAAAGGAAGAAAATGAAACAAGAGATATAAAAGCACTCATCCTCTAAAATAAGATAATTACTCAATTGGTCCTTCCTATCTTCTAAACAAAAATCCTCTTTTATGGCTAATTGGGCTCAAGTCTAACACCATTAAGCTCAACGAATTGAAGTATAAATTATGTAGGGTCCACTCACCTCTCGGGTAAACTCAAAACTACTAGCTAGGAAATTAGGGTGTTATATATCAAGATTTGATTGAGTCGATGTCGAGTAGCTCACGATCTGTCTCGTCTCATTTGCAGCCATACCCATAAATGGAGAGTTTATTACAAAATTTACGTTTTCATTGGAATCAAAATTTTGATTCGGGATTTGTATTAAAAGCTATAAAGTAGTAAAGTCCGATAAGAATTCGGATAATCAGATCGAACTAGAATTTCACAAAAATTTGAAGAATGATAGAAAAAGGTTGGAAATATTATTTCCATAATTTAGAATAGTGAAATTTAACATGGATATGGGGAATTAGGATCAATTTTCCAATTTAAGCCCAAAATTGTGAAATTAGGTGACTAAATTATAATTTTTAAAAATTGCAAGGGTAAACATGGAAAATCAGAATTATTATATTTTTTATGGATATGATGATGTAAGGGATGATGCTATAGCGTGGCAAAGTTGTAGTTATGAAGATTCATTAAGGGTAAAATGGTTATTTAGCAAGAATGATTTTTTAATAGGTTTTAAATATGTGTAAAGGTAATTTAATGATAGAAAATTCAAGAAAAAGCCTTTATCTTCTTTCTCTCAACCGTATACTCCATTTCTAAGGTAAGAAGAATTTCTTTTTAATTTTTGGTCCATTTTTATTAGAATTTTAAGTTAGGTTATTAAAGATAAAATAACCTACACAAAATATCTTTCATTTGGTATAAAAATATTCATATTTCATGCTTGAGTTGGTGAGATATGGATAAAGAGGAAGTGAGATTTTTATAATTAAAAATTGATTCTTGATGTTAGAAGTGTTATGGAGTTGAAATCAAGCATGGAATATGTTTAAAATCAAGTATAAGATCCTATATGTGGTTCAACCATAGGATTTTTATTTAGGAAATATTGTGTTTAATTTATAATTGATATGTAAATAAGTTGAAATGGTTGTAAATGATGTGTGGGTGATGAAATTAAGCTTGAATCATGTTTAGGGATTATTTTTTAAAAAGTTAAACTAGTAGGCCTATGGGAAGAATATTTGGAAAAATTCTCAAAAATTTTCTAAGGGCTTGGAATGATTGAAGAAGTGATTTTGTGCGCTTGAAATTATGTTTGGACTAAATTGAAGTTTGGTTGAAACTTGAGGACAAATTCATAAATTTTGGGAATTTTAAAGGATTTGTGTACAAATGATAAAGAATAAGGTTCTATACTGGAAATTGTTGTTAGTATGATAAAATGTTGAAGGTGGGATTGATTTGGATCAATTGGAACATTGTGTAAATTAAAGGACTATTTTGTAAATTATGGAATATTGGAATATAAATGTTCAATTTTTAGTGTACTATGCTGGAAATTGATATTTGGATGCTGACTTTGAAGTTATAATGATGACTTGAGACCAGATTGCAAAATTGGTTAAATTTAGTGGTTTTTTTGAAAAGATTGGAAATTTTGGGGGTTAAATGATAAGTTTGCAAATGTGATTGTAATAGATTTAATATATTATTTAAAGGTAAAAATTTTGGTATTAATTTTGGATTGAATTAAATGGTGGAGGGCCATTTTGAATTACTTAGGAAAGTTAGTATGAATTCTAAAAGAATTCATAAATGGCGACTAACTTGTAAAGTTTATGAAAGTTGAGTAGATTGGTGATGAATATGAACATATAAAGGATTGAAGTGTCATGATGGAAATATTAAAGTTGTTATTGAATAGTGAAGTGAAATTATATCGAATAAGTATCGAATATAAATTATGTATTTTATTATTGGATTTAGAATATGTTAGTACAATACTAACTTATGTTTTAATTTTTTTTTGTATATGATTTTAGTTAGATTGCGACATATATCATGAGAAAAGCTAATCAAAAGCAAAAGATAAAGTACTAGATTAAAAGGTTATCATCGTAAAAGGATCTAGTGAGGCAAATAAGGTGAGTGCATTTATTTATTTAAATTATGTTTGATTGAGGAAGATTTACGATTAGTGATTTTAAAATAAAAATTTAAATCAAATTATGAAATATTTTCATAATGTTTACTGAAATGATTTTTTATTTATTTTGGGTATGAATTATCAAATATGTTTCTATATGATATTTTCTAAAAGGATAATTGAATAGTTTCCATAACATGAATTTTTAGGGCATGAGCTGCCCAAAGAATTTTATCTGATACGTATCTTAATTATGGATATTTTGGGGTATGATCTGTCCAAAGCACTGGTTTTGATAAATAATGTTTGAAAATGATATTTTGTAACACCCATTTCCCGTATTTGTTTCCATACACGAGAAACGGATGTCACATCACCTTTAAAGCATTTCCTACTTTTAAAACCCGTAAAATTTTGTTTCTTTTCATAAAACATTTTAATTTAATAATAATAAAATATTCATTAAACTTACGTATGTAAACAAAAAGTAATGTTCAAACATTTCATCTTTTTACATCATTGTTATTCAAATACTTTTCAGAGCGTTATTCCTAGGTCTATTAATGCCAACTAAATACATCAAAAGTAGACATTGTTGTCGTACAGTTACTGATGAGGTAACCCTTGATTTGTGATGTCAGATAAACTCCTTACTCTGCTCGTATTAAAACATACGCGTGAAATTAACACACGTTAAGTAATCACTTAGTGAGGCATAATAATCATAAGTAATTCTAAACACAAGTATATTATAACAATTTGAATATCACTTGACTATTCCAATTCATTATAAATTCTATGGTTTGCACCCGTAGTGCCAATACAGTAATTCCCCAACTCATTATGAATTACGTGGGGTTGCACACTTAGTGCCAATATGGAAATTCATAAACACATTATGAATTTCTTAAGTTGCACATACAGTGCCAATACGGAAAATCAAAAACTCATTATGAATTTCTTAGGTTGCACACATAGTGTCAATACGGAAATTCATAAACTCATTATGAATTTCTTAAATTACGCACACAGTTCCAATTACAAAAATTCATAAACTCGTTATGAATTTTTAGGTTGCACACACAGTGCCAATACGGAAATTGCAATACATATTTTAAACAAAATGCCTCTATGGCTATCATAACATATAAGTACAAAATCAATGCAGCCACCTGGCCTGCCTCTCTATTATATCCAAAATGTAAATTCGACTAATCAGTTTGCTTGACTCGGGAGCTTGATTATGATCAACACAAGCATCCATTAAAGACAAATACCATACAAATGTCAGTATATTCCCTAACATTTATACTTTAAAAATACTCAAAAGTACTATTATTTAAATTTCTATAACAATTTTAGTCTATCTTATAATTCTAGGCTCAATAATATCGGTACCCCTACCATGGTATCGATACTCTAATGCTATGGTACTGATACTCCCTTTCAGTATCGATACCATTTCTACATTCTGGAATTCATGGTATCGATACCTTTCTCTTAGTATCGATACTTACATCAGTATCGATATTAATTGCATCAATATCAATATTGTTCATCTTATTTCCCAATTCTAAACCTATAGTATCGGTACTATCCTTCCATTACTAATACCCTTACCCAGATTTTCCATTTTGCAGTCCAATTTTACCCAAATTTGGTCAAATTCCCTTATTTTTACCCCCAACAATACTATTAAACTCTTCTTTACTTATCTCAACTAACTTTCCTTCATTTAGCTTCTTATAACATCTAAAATGTCCAAAGAACATTTCAAACCAAGAATCATACCACTTTTTCTAACATGTTTTTAATCACATTCAAGGCTTCGAATCTCTTATTTACTTCTTTGACAAGTCAAATATACTAGTAAACATCAATAAAAACTCATATTCCAACATATCATTCAAAAACTCATTTTCTTCAATCTCAAATAATCTATTCATCTCTTAGTTTTAATCTTATTTAACATTTCCTTAAGCCTCTATAATACTTAATGTTTTAAAAACAAACCAAAAATGAAAGAAAAAAACTAGCTAAATGAAGCCTTACTTTTAGCTATGGAGGAGAGCACTTACACGGGAAGGAAGAAGAAGAAGAGATAACTTTGTTGGCTTTAACTTTCCCCTTTTCCCTTCTTAAATCCCTAATAAGGAAATGAATTAAAAATTCATTTCCCTTTAAAGGAAAAAATTCTCTCTTTATTCATCTATTGTTACTAATTGGTATTAAGCACTATTCCAAATCATTTCTTATCTTTTATCATTTATTCCAATAAATTCTCAAATTTTAAATCTTTTCAATAAAGTCACTGACCTGATATTTGGGGTATTATAATTCTCCCCCTTAAGAAAATTTATCCTCAAATTTAAAAGAAGTAATTGAAATGAAGAGGTGTGGAAATTTCTTCCTCATGTCTTCCTATCTTTCCCAAGTAGCTTCTTCTACCTTATGATTATGCCAGAGCATTTTAATCAAAGCAATCCTCCTGTTACATAATTCCTTGTTTTGCTTAGCCAAGATTCGTACTGGTTCTTCCTCATAAGTTAAATATGGTCGGATTTTTATCTCTTTAGATGTGATCACATGGGATGGATCTGGTTTATACCTTTTAAGCATCGACACGTGAAAAACATTGTGGATCTTGTCCATATCCGGAGGAAAAGCTAATTGATATGCTACTGGTCCAACCCTTTTCAAAATTTGATAAGGTCTAATGAATCTCAGACTCAACTTTCATTTGTGCCCAAATCTCAATACTTTCTTCCAAGGCGATACCTTTAGAAATACCTTGTCTCCCACATGAAATTTAATTTATTTTCTTTTCAAATCAACATAAGATTTTTGTCAATCAGAGGCTATTTTTAGATTTTCCTGGATAACTTTCACTTTCTCCTCCATTTCTTTCATCAACTCCAAGCCAACTAGATCCATTTATTTGAGTTCAAACTAATTTAATGGTGTTCATAACTTCCTCGCATACAAAACTTCATACGAGGTCATTTTAATACTCAATTGATAACTATTGTTATAAGAAAATTTTGCTAAAGGCAAATACCTTTCCCATGATCCTTTAAATTCAATCACACATACCCTTAGCATATCCTATAATATCTGAATAGTTCTCTCTGATTGCCCATCTTTCTAAAGATGAAAAGTTGTGTTGAAGTTCAATCGAGTACCTAATGCCTCATGTAAAGACTTCCAAAATCTTGAAGTAACCCTTGGATCTCGATTGGACACGATCGATATAGGCACTCCATGCAATCTAACTATCTCTTTTATATACAACACTGCATACTTATCCATTGAGTAATCTATTCAAACTGGGATAAAATGAGCCGTCTTGGTCAATCTGTCTACAATTACCCATATCGAGTCCTTTTTACCTGGTGACAAAGATAGCCCCAAAACAAAATCCATTGTAACTCGCTCCCACTTCCACTCAAGAATGGATATCCGTCGTAGCAATCTAGAATGCACTTGATGTTTAGCTTTCACTTGCTGACATGTCAAACATTTTGCAACAAACTCCGATACAACTCTTTTCATACCAGGACACCAATAACGACTATTTAAATCCTGATACATCTTAATCCTGCTTGGATGAATCGTCAAACGACTATAGTGTGCCTGGTAAAGAATATCTTTCTTCAATTCCTAATTATCAGGAATGCAGAGTCTTCCACGATAATATAAACATCTATCGTCCCTCATTTCAAAGTCTTTGGCCTCTTCTTTTTCGACTTGCTCCATTCTCACCAAGCATTTCTCATATCGACCTTGCAGCTCTTTTACCCAATCCAAAAGCATCGGCTTTAACTTAAGTTCATCAATCAAGGCACCATCTTTCTTTAAAGTCATACGTGTATCCAAAGCCTATAGAGCTGTAAAAGTCTTTCGACTGAGTGCATCAACTACCACATTAGCTTTTCCTGGATGATAATCAATTATCAAATAATAATCTTTTAAAAGCTCAATCCATCTTCTCTGTCTCAAATTCAGCTCTTTCTGAGCCAGCAAGTACTTTACACTCTTGTAATCCGTATAAATATGGAAACGTTCACTGTATAGATAATGACACCAAATTTTCAAAGCAAACACAACCACTGCGAACTCTAAGTCATGTGTCGGGTAATTTCTCTTGTGATTATTCAGTTGTCTTAAGGCATAAGACACAACTTTCCCTTCTTGCATCAGCACACATCCCAGTCCATTATGGGATGCATCACTGAAAATGACATAATCTTTACATGACTCTGGTTGTACAAGCACTAGGGCCTCTGTTACTATTCTCTTTAGCATTTCAAAATTTTCTTAGCATTTCTCCGTCCAAACAAAAGGCACATCCTTCCTTAACAACTTAGTTAGCGGCAAAGCTAACATTGATAAGTTCTTTAATAACCACCTATAATAACTAGCAAGCCCTAAGAAAATCTGAACTTCAGAAACATTCTTTGGGGGTTGTCAATCTACTATAGCTTGAATCCTTTTAGGATCTACTCTTATGCCTTTTGCAGAGACTATATGACCAAGGAACGTAATCTCAGCTAACCAAAATTTGCATTTGGACAATTTCAAATATAACTTCTTTTCACGAAGTGTCTGAAGAACCACTCGAAGATGAGCATCATGTTCCTTTCTTGACTTGGAATACACCAAAATATCATCTATAAATACCACCACAAATTGATCCAAGTAAGGTTGGAATACTCGGTTCATCAAGTCCATAATTGTTGCAGGAGCATTAGTAAATCCAAATGGCATTACCACGAATTCGTAGTGTCTATACCGAGTCTGAAAAGTTATCTTAGAAATATCATCTTTTTCAATTTTTAATTGATGGTACCTTGACCTCAGGTCTATCTTAAAGAACACCTATGTTCCTTTCAGTTGATCAAACATGTCATCAATCCTCGGAAGATGATACTTGTTCTTTATCGTTACTTTATTTAACTGACGATAGTCAATATATAATCGTATAGACCCGTCCTTCTTTTTCACAAATAACATTGGGTTTGATAAATCCCTTATCGAGTAGCTCTTGCAATTGGGCTTTTAATTCTCTTAAATTCGTTGGAGCCATTCAATATAAAGCCATAGAAATAGATTTGGTGCCTGAGTAAATCTCAATCCTGAATTCCACCTCAGGTATGGAGGTAAACCCTGTAATTCCTTCGGAAAAACCTATGAAAACTCCTTAACTATTGGGACATCGTTTAATCTCACTCCTGGCACTCGAGTGTATATCACATTAACTAGAAAAGCTATGCATCCCTTTAACTTCATTTTCTTTACAGTTATTGCTGACATGACATTGGATGGTGATTTCGCTTTTTTATCGATCACTACTATTTTGGAGTCTTCCGCATCCTTCAAGAACAATCGCTTCTTGCGTAGTCAACCTATCCATGATGTGGAAATAACCAATCCATGCCCAAAATGATTTCAAACTTATCGAAGGGTAACTCCATCAAGTTTGCACAACCCTTTGAATCTTTATGGGGTATTTCTTACATACCTGAGTTACTCTCGCACTATTACCAATGGAGTTTATGGTTATTTCTCACTAAATATTGGTTCTAAAGGAATTCCTCTAACTCTAATCAACTTTGTACTAATATAAGAGTGTGTAGAACCAGGGTCAACTAAAATAAATACAGACTCATCAAAAAGATGGAATGTACCTGTTATTATCTCCCGATCATCACGATCCTCATTAGTCTTTATGTTATAAATCTGTGCTACTCCCTGAGTCTCTTGTCCCTGGCTAGATTCAGATTGACTGTCAGATCTTCCTTTTCCTCTTCTTCTACTAAGTATTGCTACTGATCTCTCATTTTACATTGATCTATCTCCAGATCTCTTTGGGCAATTCCGAGCATAGTGACCAGATTCACCACAATGAAAACAAGCACCAGAGAGCAATCTACAAACTCCCCGGTGTGACTTTTTGCATGACTGACATGGAGTTCTCTCTCCAAAAGCTCTACCCGAGCTAGCAGCAAAATAATAAGACTGCATAGTTTTCTTCGAAGCTGCAGAAAAATCAGCTCTGTCAGTATATTGGGAACTCAAGCGCTTTCCTCTCTTAGCATGATGAGAAGTTGAAGACATTTCAATTCTTTTTCCCATCTGCATAATCTGCTCCGCTGCTAGAGTCTCCTCTTGAGCTCTTTCAATAGCCTTAGCTCGGTTTATAACTTCTTGCAGGCTAGGCAAGTTTAAAGCCAACATCATCTCTTTCAACTTAGGTCTGAAACCCTCAATGAACCAATCACATCAGCCTTTATTATTAGGAACTACCTCAGTAGCATAACGACTAAGCTTGTTGTACTCATCCTCATACTCATGCACTGCTCGATTGCCTTGATTCAAATTAAGAAACTTCAGCAGCATTGACCTCATAAACTGCTCCCCGATGTACTTGTTCTTAAACTCATCTTGAAAGAATTTCCAAGTCACTTGTTCAGGTGATGCATACATTGTAGTGTTTGACCACCATACCCGAGTTGGTCCTCTGAGTAACGATATAACTCTACCTAGTTTTTTAGAATCTGAGCACTTTAGACTTTCCAGAATCACCATAATATCATTTAACCATAAATCAGCGTCTATCAAACCTTCATATTCTTTTCCCCGAAGTTCAGGAGCTCCCAAACTTCTTAACTCTTTTGGGATTAACATCCGCAATGTTGAAGGAGAATGGGGAGGCAAAGGAGGTTGGAATCGTGTTAATATGGCATCGAGAACTTTCATAAAAGATCCAAACTCTGGCATGGGCATACCCTAATATGTCGGTTAACTAGCGTTCTTGGATGGAATCGGATGCTAACTATTCTCTTAATAGCTTTCACTACCCGATCCATCTCTATTCTCTCGTTCATCCGCTCTTCTCAAATTCGTAGAATCTGACATATAATATAATATATATAAGAATAATACATAAGTTAGTAAGGAGAGACATTGATCATATTCTAACTATACCCTATTAATAACCTTAACATCTTAGTGGTATGTAAACCCTTTTTACTTTAAAATACACTCAATTTCGGATGAGAATTGGCTAAATATATGGATATGATACCAATAAATATAACACCCATTTCCTGTATATGTTTTCATACACGAGACACAGAAGTCACATCACCTTTAAAGCATTTCCTACATTGAAAACCCGTAAAATTTTGTTTCTTTTCATAAAACATTTTAATTTAATAATAATAAATATTCATTAAACTTACGTATGTAAACAAAAAGTAATGTTCAAACATTTCATATTTTACATCATTGTAATTCAAATACTTTTCAGAGTGTTATTCCTAGGTATATTACATACCAACAAAATAATCAAAAGTAGACATGGTTGTCGTACAGTTATTGATAAGGCGACCCTTGATTTGTGTTCTCAGATGAACTCCTTACTCCGCTCGTATTAAAACCTTCACGTGAAATTAACACAAGTTAAGTAATCACTTAGTGAGGCATAATAATCATAAATAATTCTAAACACGAGTATATTATAACAATTTGAATATCACTTGACTATTTCAATTCATTATAAATTTTATGGTTTGTACACGTAGTGCCAATACAGTAATTCACCAACTCATTATGAATTACGTGGGGTTGTACACTTAGTGCCAATACGGAAATTCATAAACTCATTATAAATTTCTTAAGTTGCACACACAGTGCCAATACGGAAATTAATAAACTCATTATGAATTTCTTAAGTTGCACACGCAGTGCCAATACGAAACTTCATAAACTCATTATGAATTTCTTAGGTTGCACACACAGTGCCAATAGGGAAATTCACAAACTCATTACGAATTTCTTAAGTTACACACACAGTACCAATACGGAAATTCATAAACTCATTATGAATTTAGTTGAATAAATCTCCTTCAAGAGATGTTGACTTCGGCCTCCAAGGTGGTGATGAAGTATGCCTTGTTGATGAATGAAGGATGATTTAATGGTGAAGATATGGTAATGGAAAGATTGATGATATGGGAGTGAATGGTGGAGGATGGTTGCACACACAGTGTCAATACGGAAATTGCAATACATATTTTAAGCAAAATGCCTCTATGCCTATCATAACATATAAGTACAAAATAAATGCACTCACCTGGCCTGCCTCACTATTATATCCAAAATGTAAATATGACTAATCAGTGACTTTTTCTTTTCCTTTGGGTTTGCTTGACCCGGGAGATTGATTACGATCTACACAAGCATCCATGAAAGACACATACCATATCAAATGTTAGTATATTCCCTAACATTTATACTTTAATAATACTCAAAAGTACTATTATTTAAATTTCTATAACAATTTCAACCTATCTTATAATTCCAGACTCAATAGTATTGGTATCGTTACCATGGTATCGATACTCCTATAATATGGTACCAATACTCCCTTTCAGTATCGATACCATTTCTACATTCTGGAATCCATGGTATCGATACCTTTCTCTTAGTATCGATACTCACATCAGTATCAATATTAATTGCATCAGTATCAATATTGTTCATCTGATTTCCCCAAATGTAAACTTATAGTATCGGTACTATTCTTCCATTACCGATACCCTTACCCAAAATTTCCATTTTTCAGCCCAATTTTTTCCCATATTTGGTCAAATTCCCTTATTTTTACCCCCAACAATACTATTAAACTCTTTTTTACTTATCCCAACTAACTTTCCTTCATTTAGCTTCTTATAACATCTAAAATCTCCAAAGAACATTTCAAACCAAGAATCATACCACTTTTTCGAATGTGTTTTTAATCACATTCAAGGCTTCTAATCTCTTATTTACTTCTTTGACAAGTCAAATATACTAGTAAACATCAATAAAAACTCATATTCCAACATATCATTCAAAAACTCATTTTCTTCAATCTCAAATAATCTTTTCATCTCTTAGTTTTAATATTATTTAACCCTTCCTTAAGCCTCTATAATACTTAATGTTTTAAAAACAAACCAAAAATGAAAGAAAAAAAACTAGATAAATGAAGCCTTACTTTTAGCTATGGAGGAGAGCACTTACACGGGAAGGAAGAAGAATAAGAGATAACTTTGTTGACTTTAACTTTTCCCTTTTCCTTTCTTAAATCCCTAATAAGGAAATGAATTAAAAATTCATTTCCCCTTAAAGGACCACGATGCCCTCTTTATTCATCCATTGTTACTAATTGGTCTTAAGCACTATTCCAAATCATTTCTTATCTTTTATGATTTATTCTAATAAATCATCAAATTTTAAATCTTTTCATTAAAGTCACTGACCTGATATTTGGGGTATTACATATTGATTGGAAATGTTGGTATTATAAATTATATGAATTTATCATAAAGCTCATTGCATGTTGCATTGAGAGTGGTAGGTACAATTGGCATGCCATAAGGTGGAGTGATATATGTTTAATTATTATGATATTGTATATTCGTGTACATTATATGTAGCACCGTGGGTGACAATGATATGAGGCACTTGGAGTGCATATTATGTTTTCTGATGTTAGCATCTGGAGTGCTTATTGCGCAAACTCGTCTGACTCACGTACCTAGCATTTTCTTTGATATACATTGGGTTATGAATCTGAAATGTGAAAGTATTGGTTATGAAAATTTAGCATGTGATTGAATTGAAAAGAATATTTTATCGGTTATTGTAAATTGACATTCAATTTTCATGGTTTTCACGAATATGTGAGATATTGGTTTTTGACAGGTTTGAAAGATGAGGAAATGACTTATTAAAGTTGGTTAGTGAATTTCAAAAGTTTCATATAAAGTATTATAATGTTTCAAAATTTTAAGATGTTTATATTTTATGTCACCTTAGTTTGTTTATACTGCCTCAGCAAGTTTAGTGTGTGATGATTTTCACGCGTGCGTACTAATAAGGATAAGGACGTGAAGCGAGGAGCATTACGAGCATCTCTCTTTTTGGAAAATCATACTGACTACAGTACTAGTAAGTCATCTTTGACTTATTAGTGGCATGTATATTATAAATTTTATGATTACTCTGATACACTAGCTTAAAATTGTTGGTAATATTAAATTAGAATTGCTTTAATATGGTTGGTAGTAGATATAAGTAGAAATATAATTGAATGGTATTTAATAATATTATGTTTTAAAGTTAACTAATTGATTTTTAAATTAGACAGTGTTTAGGCAATTTCCTATATATTAAGAAACAACAATGAACTTCCTAGTTGCTGCCTAAAAATCGGATTTAAATCAGATGATAAATTCTTATATTATGATTTTATGCGATTAATTAATTGGTTTTAATGGATAAATTGAAAATTTTAAAAGGAAACAAAATTTTACGGATTTTTATATAAGAAATGTATAAAGTGATAGTGTAACATCTTTAATTCGTATTATGGAACGTATACGGGTTAAGGGTGTTACAACCTCTTTTTCCAATTTAGGTGCCTAGATTTTTTTATCGATTTAAGTCTCTAATGTTACTAACGTTATCATTTTTGTGCCTCGTCCATCACGATCATTAAAAATTTCCGTTATCTGACACGTATCACATTTATAAAATTTAACTTTTGTAAAAAAAATAAAATTTTCAAAATTATTATTATATTTTTAAAAAATCCAAATTCTTCTCAAATTACATAAAGACCCTAAAACTTTGAAAATTCTAATTCCAATCCCTAATTCCACCGTGTCGGTCCCCGCGCGTCTGCTGAAAAAATATCCTATCATTGATCAAACATGGATCTGAATAGCGATTGAACGACAAGAAAACAAGGGAGGTTGACATAAATCAATGTAAAAAGGAATCTCCCAATCATAAAATTAAAATCAACATCAGCCTTCTATGGTGGTTCCTACGAAGGGAGACCATTGACTGCAAAAAGCATGGCTCTTGAAAATATGCATTCCACTTGCAGCAATTAATTGAAATCAAACCATGGCTCTTGAAAATGGGTATAAGGAGAGCTAACAAAAAATAACAAGTGGTTCATAGTTTACTCCGATTTTTAAATTTTATATGAGATTTTTTACCAAAATTTTCAAATGGGGAGACTCATGAAAATCCAAGTTTGATAATTTTGAATGATATACTATTTTTGACAAATTTATGATGATTTTTGTTGACAAAAATATTTTGTTATATCAAAAAATAAAATAGATAAACCTAAATAAATTCGATAAAATATCATATATATATATATATATATAAATTTTAAAATAAAATTATAACTATAGAATTTGTCCAAAACTCTCAAATGAGTTTTCCAAGTAAAAGTTATGTCAAATATATCCTTAAAATAATTTCAAATATTAAAATTATTTCAAAATGTCAAAAATCACAATTTTGTCAAGTTTTTGCCCATAGTTTCGAAATTTTTTGACAGGAAGTTGTTAGTTTTACTAAAAATAAAAAAAATAAAATTACAATGAAGATTTATAAGCATAACCATAAAGGTAAAATATTATTATGATATTTTTCTATTACCATTTAGACAAAAAATAGCCACCTATATCACATAAGGACCAAAGAAGGAAAATGTTAAAAAAACTAACCAAAAAGCTCAAACAAAATAAAAATACGAACAAATCTAACTACTTTGGTAAAAGAACCACAAAAAGGAATGAAGCTACTGAAAGACAACCGAAAAATCGTAAATCAGAGTCGAGCGACGTGAGAAAACTATCCACGAACGCAAAACGTGTATCCTAATCAATCTGAAGGTTCAAAGTAGAGAAGAAAAATATGATAACAATTAATTACCATCTTAATCAGTCGTGGTGATGTCAAATTCAACCATGAGAAAAAGATAAACGAAAACAAAGGCCAAAAAAACCCTTAAACTATCAAAAGGCAAGGATAAATGTGTCACAAAGACATAGATAAATGTACCATAAATATATAATTATTCTTATTAAACAAAGAAATAATGCAACAGCCGATTGACAACCAGTATCAAAACTAGTGCCACTATCAACTAAATAAAAAAAAATTGATTCGATTTATAAAAACTAACACAAATTAAAAAAAAGGAGGGTGAAGGGAGAAGGCAGCTACAGCTTTCAAAACTGGCCCATAGTTTCGAACTTAAAAATCACATGGAGAAGGTGATAGTATCAAAATCAAAATATAACATGGTTGATTATATATATATTATATATATATAACTACAAGTGTCTGCATCCGTTTAGAAATAGAACTTAATTCAAATGTATGAGAAGAAGTCTACTGACACTTATTATAATAATATTTTGGTAATAGATGTAACATTTTAATTTTTTTTAAATCTCTATTTATAAGGATTGTAGATAATAGAAGATTAAAATTTCGATTTCAAGAATAAAGTTGTAAAAAATTAAAAAGATTAAATGGTATTTAATCCTTAATTAGTTTGATTTTTTAGAGAATTTTTTAATTATGATATACATTATCTATATTCATTTTGCCATTATAAAAAAGTTTACACGATCCTCTAAGAACATGCCACGTGACAAAAAATTTAAAACCATAAAAAATTATAAGAACTTTAAAATTCAATTCTCAATTTATTAAATAAAAGAATTTGAATTTAAAATATATTATGTATCACAAAAGAATTTGTTAATTGTTTTTAATTTTTTTAAAATCTGTTTTTAAATTCTAAATGTAATATATTATTATGTACCGCATATTTGTTTTAATAATATTACAATGGCATACATAAGTGATAAGGTTGAGAAATTTAAAAACCAAGTATAACCAACATTTTTTAAAATATTAAATAATAATAAAATATCAAAACACATTTTAATCGAATGAAAAACTGTAACTATCCAAGAAATGGGACAACAAATTAAGTGGATAGAATTTGCATAAACTATTTTGTATTAGCCAAACACCGGAATCTAGATGAATACTCAACAACACCAAAACTGATTAGTTCCCCCCCCCCCCAGAAATCAACAATCTTATTTTAATAAAAAAATGATTAACTAGGAAATCCAAAAGGTATAAAAATCATATTTTAAAAAAAAATGGAAAATTTAAATTAAGGGTTCTTTAGCTATTTGCGGCAAAGATAAGAGCATATCTCAACCGTTTCATACGCAAGTCTAAAATTTGAAAATTCGACAAAAAGAAGCGTCACATGCCGCCAATCAAAGCTCACCGAAAGCCTGTCCAATCCCGTCCTTTGCAAACAAAATGGGTCAAATTTGAATTTCGATCTTTAAATTAGATGTAATTTAATTCTATTATTTTTATTTTATCATTTATATGTCTAAGTGATTATGGTTGCTCATCATTTTAAATTTGTTTTTTTCTTAATTTTTTTATTAATTTAAAATTAATACTATCTTAAAGACTCTTAATTAATTTAACAATAAACGTTCAAACCACACTAGATACAAATAATTAATATGAATCAACTAATATAAAGTGGACGTTGTGTATTAAGTGACATCAATACAATTAAAATATATTAAAAAAATAAAAACTAAATAAGCTAGGATGAAAAATAATAATCACACTTTATTTGAAAAATAAATAAAAGGGTAAAGTATATAAATGATTCCTCAACTATAGGATATTGTTTTATTGAGTCTCTAATTATTAAAGGTTACAAAATGATTCCGACTATAAGGCACTACTTTCATTTGTTGAGTCCCTTAATTATTAAAAGTTATAAAATAGTCATTCAACTATTCATACTTTTCAAACTTATCATTTTTTCTTAAAAAAAATGATAGGACATTTGAGTTGAGCGTAAACATGCTAACTTGGATATGATAATCATACTTTAATGATGTCCACTAACATCATTGTTGCTTTCAAACACTGACTCGTTGATATAATGTTTCAAGTACTAGTTCGATAATATAATATAAATAGAGACTTGTAGACACTTATTTCCGTCCGGGGTCTTTATTACATTGTATAACATAATATATATATATATATATATATATATATATATATATTCAAATATAGTTTTTGAAAATATATAGTATAGGTTTTGAAAACATATTTTTCAAAACGTATAATATATAGTTTTTTAAAACGGTTTTGAAAATGTATAATATATGGGTTTTTTTAAAAAAATGGATTTTGAAAAATATTTATAATTTAGTTTTTGAAAACGTATTTTTGAAAACATATAATATATGGGTTTTTAAAATGTTTTTGAAAACGTATATAATATATATAGTTTCTTTGAAAACATAGAAATCTAATATATATACATATAATTATTAGTATTTTATTTTCCGTTTTTATTATTTTATTTATTTTATTAACTTACCATATTTTTATTCTTTTTTTCATGTCCAATTAAGTCTGAATTCGGTTCCAAAAGGTCCAAAGCCAAAGGTAAGATCCAAATTCGGCCAAACCAAATCAGTAGGCCAACCCGGTAGGATGCCCAAACCCGTTTGACTGACCCAACCAAGGATTAGGGGTTCGTGTTTAACCAAGAGCATCGTACGGTTCTGGATTGTTAGATTGAGGATGGATTAATTGGCTAGATCGAAGATATCTAGGGTTTCAACCTTAGTACCAGCGCCCCAAAGGAGTGACAGTAGTTGGATCTTATCAAAATGATCCAACGACGGATCGAGAAAACCGAAAGGCACCCACCAACTAAACAACGACCACGCACCGATGAAGCATTCAAAGCCGAGAAAAAACCCGAAAAATCGGCCATAACCGAGTGTGAAAGAGAATCCCGACAAAATCGAAACTGAAACATCCCGTTTTAATTAGTAACAACCATCACCGACGGGGTTATAAAAAAACCCAAGAATCATCGAAAAGAAAGATAAGAAAAAGCCAATCGAGCAACCAAGTAACATATAAGCTAAAAAACCACAAAAGCCATCAACACAAAAAAAATGCAACAAACAATAAACATCTAAAAACCCAAAGGCCAAAATCTTTCGAAATCGAAAGTAAAGAAAGACAAAGCTTAAATCTTTATTTCATGGGAGAATGCCGAGGACGCAGAGCAACTTCACCGGAAGGGAAAAAGTCATCGTGAGTTGAAAAGGAATCATCGAAAAAGGTAAAAACCCAAGGGTTTCTTTTTTAGATCTGTGCCTTTCGGGGTTGATTTTATTTTAGGATGTAGAAGGGAACATTTTAGGAGGTTTGTAGTTTTTCGACCACCGGTGGTGGTGGCTGTAGAGGCGGTCAATGGTGGTCTGGGCGGTGGAAGCTTCGCCGATGAATGGCTGGCCATAGGCCGGTTGGGGTTTTGAATGGGGATAGTTGAGAGAGATGAGAGTTTTTTTTAGGAAATAAGTTAAAATGTTTTTTTTGTGGTTTTGGGGCTATTTATAGGGAGGGCTAAAATGTAATTAGTAAAATTTTAAATTATTTCCGTAGTCCATATAATTCTGATGTGTAATTCATTTTGGTATTCTTTTGTGAATTTTCCCTTGAATTTTAAATTAATTTGATTTAATCCCCATTTATAGTTCTTATGTTTTGCGAATTGACCCCCTAACTTTCTTATTTTTTCCTTGCAACTTTCATGTAACATTAATTTGACCCTCAATTTTAAATATTTTCCAATTTAAATCTTC
This sequence comes from Hibiscus syriacus, assembly GCF_006381635.1. Taxonomy (NCBI): domain Eukaryota; kingdom Viridiplantae; phylum Streptophyta; class Magnoliopsida; order Malvales; family Malvaceae; genus Hibiscus; species Hibiscus syriacus. The sequence continues at coordinate 3,069,092 of NW_024062535.1, read as the reverse complement.
TTTAATGGTTGTTTTCTTTTAATTTAATATCTTTTTATTTCGTTTTGTTTTATTTAATTTAACATTAATTTGACTTTTTCAGGGAAATTTTAACTTCATCAAAGGTAAGTAATTTGGGTCAAACTTTTAATTTTTAATTTAACCTTTAATTCCGCAATCAAGTCAACTGAGAAATCAAATTGGTAGCGAAAGGGTAGTATAGGGGTACTAATCCATCCCTGACTGTAATCGACTCCCGAATCTGACAAATATCTGGTAAAACGTATATCAAATAAAAGGTAAGTTAAGGTGATCGATTAACCTAATTTAAAATGATCGGTGGTGGCTTTATCACATGAAATTAAGTCGAAACCTGATTTTAGGCCCACCCAAAGGATGGTTACGATAATTTGGCGCCTTTGCTGGGGACAGATAAGTGAGTCAGACTAAAATTAATTTTCAGTTGTATTCTTAAGGGAAAATTATAAGTTTAAATTTTAATCTATCTTTTCGATCTATATTATTTACCTTTGATTGTAACACCCTCAACCCATACCCGACCCGGATACGAGTCCAGGATGTCACATTGACTATAAAAAACAATATTCTTAAAAAACGATACAACATTTGGACTTATATTATTAAAATACAATAATATAAATATGTTAATACAAGTTTATAAAAATACTCAGAGCATACACAACATGACCCTTTATTACATGCCAACATTCATTTACATAACAAAATGACCAACTGATTAAGTTGCCTCTGATCTGATAGTTGCAGTAGTAATGTTGTCCAGCTGCTTAACTTATCTCGTCTACTTTCTCGGATCCTACGTGTGAAACACTCACACGCTAAGTCATCGACTTAGTGAGGCAATACAATAATAATAACAACAAGGAAATGTAATGAAAATGTCAAAATAAGATGGAATGAGATGAAATCGTATACTTAACAATGCATTTTATATCACCATGTTCCTTACCTATAAGCATATTACATTAACATTGATGAATTCGTATTAATAAGTTTATTGGCCCATGATAACTACTGAGAACCTAAAGTATGTGAGTATTATGAGGATGTGCACTATGTTGTCACCACAGCTCGTATAAATGCACCAAAGTACCACGTAGAATTGCACCGAAGTGCCACATAGAATTGCACCGTAGTGCTATATAAGATGTCCCTAAGGACCACGTAGAAAATTCCTTAAAAATCATATACAAATGCCAAGGATCAAGTATGTGTCTCAAAAGACATCACACATGTTCCAAGGAATACATATATGTCCCGAAGGACGGCGTAGACCCTCTACTCTTGGCATGCCAACTATACCTATAGTTCTCATCTATATAACATGGGCTTTTCTCAATTTACATAGTATATCACATAGACATATCATTTCCTTACCTTCATCATATGACTCATATAACTTTTCATACATATTCATTTAAAACATGTTACACAATGCACATAGTATGAATTCATATCATGCTTCACAATATGAAATGAATCATGCATCAATGTATTGAATCTAGACTTCTCACAAGTCTAGAACTGAATATATCACTATAATCATGTTATGCATATGCACTCACCTATATTTCTTTTCTTTTTCCTCGATCGATCTTACTGGGCAATTGTTCTGGAACTTGTTTAGGCTCTGTATCTACATAGTAATTCATTGATACTTATCAGTATACTAATTAATATATTCTAAACTATCATTTCTCAGGCTAAAAGAAAAGTTATTTTCATCTCTTAATAAAGGTATGTATCGATGCACTCTATAGTGTATCGATGTACTCCTAAATGTGTGCATCGATGCACTACCTGTGCATCGGTACACAAATCATATTCGATGTTTTCTTCTTAAGGGGGTGCATCGATGCACTCCTTATGCATCGATGCACTAATGGCATTCAATGTTCATTTATTTGAGAGTGCATCAGTACACACACAACCCATAATTGTTATTTTGAGCACTAAAATCCCTTCACAATCCATTCAACACTACATAATTCACCTCCTTTTATATCCCTAACTTTCATACACATACTTAAACTAATTATTATCCACCCAATACCTATAAAACTTAGAAATACAATCCTCCATATAGAATTTAAGAATCTCACTCAAATTCCAACATGTTCTAAATCTAATTCTGACACTTCATATCCTTTAATTCCACTAATGACAAGTCAAATTTAGTCTTAAAATCTAATTAATACATTTCTGTCAAGATTTCACTTATTCACCTTCTTTCTTTAATCCTTCCTAACTCCATCATCTTTTGATTTTAAGATAACCTAAGCTTTCCTTAAGCTTAGTTATCATCTAATGATCAATAAGCAACCTTAAATTCATCAAGAATTTGATCAACAAGAAAACTCACCTTTAGCTTGGCTTCACGGTGGAGAAGAAGAATGAAGAAAAAGAGAAATCTGGAAACTTTGGTCTTCCCCACTAACTTCCACGTGGGTATAAAATATCATTAACTAATATTTAATTGTTTCCCTTGTTAAAAGACTTATTTACCCCTTTAGTTCCTCCTTCTTTGCTAATTGATCCTACACAAAACATTTCAATCAATTCTTTGAACTTTTCAATTTATCCAATTTGGTCATTGAATTTTTAAATCTCACAATTTAATCACTAACCCGGTATAGAGGATGTTAAAAATCTCCCTCCCTCAAGAAAATTCGTCCTCGAATTTTCATTGCATAAACAGATGGGGGTATTGAAATTGCATATCCTCTTCACGTTCCCACGTTGCTTCTTCTACTTTGTGATTTCTCCAAAGAACTTTGACCAACGGAACCGTTTTATTTCTCAATTGTTTGACTTCTTGAGCCAATATTTGTATTGGTTCCTCTTAATAGGTCAAATCAGGTTGAACTTCTACTTGTTCTGGTGCAACGATGTGAGAGGGATCAGACCTATATCTTCGTAACATGGACACATGGAAAACATTATGGATTTTCTCCATTTCTGGTGGCAAAGATAACTGATATGCCACTGGTCCTATTCTTTTAAGAACTTAATATGGCCCGATGAATCTATGACTTAGCTTTCATTTCTAACCAAATCGTAATACTTTTTTCCATGGTGATACCTTCAGAAACACTGTATCCCCAACTTCAAATTCAATCTCATTTCTTTTAAGGTTAAAATAGGACTTTTGCCGATCAAATGCCACTTTTAGGTTATGTTGAATTTCCCGAACTTTCTCTTCCATAACTTGAATCAAATCTGGACCGAGTATATTTCGATCTTTGAGCTAATACTTTAATGGCGTACGACATTTCCACCCATATAATGCATCATAGGGTGCCATTTTAATACTGGACTGATAACTATTGTTGTAAGCGAACTCCGCTAGTGGTAAATATTTCTCCCACGACACTTTAAACTCAATGACACATGCTCGCAACATATCTTCCAATATTTGAATAGTTCTTTATGATTGTCCGTCTGTCTGGGGGTGAAAGGTGGTACTAAAGTTTAAGTGAGTCCCCAACGCTCCATGCAAGGATTTCCATAATTTCAAGGTGAATCGAGGGTCTCAATCAGAAACTATAGAAACAGACACTCCATGCAATCTAATAATTTCTCTAATATACAGTTCTGAATACTTTTCCATAGAGAAATATGTGCTGACAGGAAGAAAATGTGCTGACTTGGTCAATCGATCAACAATTACCCAAATTGAATCTCTTTTGTTTGGAGTCAGGGGTAACCCCGAAACAAAATCCATCATTACATTTTCCCACTTCCATTGTGGTATGGAAAGTGTTTGAAATAATCCAGACAGAACCTGATGTTCGGCTTTGACTTGCTGACATGTTAAGCACTTGAACACAAATTCAGTAATGCTTCGTTTCATCCCTGGCCACCAATACCGATCTTTTAAATCCATATACATCTTGGTTCCACCCGAGTGCATCGTCAATAGACTGCAATGAGCCTCTGTCAATAAATCTTTCTTCAACTCTTCATCGTCTGGTATCACAATTCTTTCTTTATAATAAAATTTCACATCAGACTTCACCTCAAAATCCTTAATTTCTTTATTATTTACTTGCTCTATTCATTTCAAACATATTTCATCTTGGCTTTGCAATTCTCTTATTCGGTCCAACCATGTTGTTTTAAGTTTTAACTCTGCACATAGACCACCGTCTCCAGTCAAAGATAACCTTGCATCCATAGCTCATAAAGCTGCAAACGTCTTTCTGCTCAAAGCATCTGCTACCACGTTAGCCTTTTCGGGATAATAGTCAATTATTATATAATAATCTCTCAAAACCTCAACCCATATCCTTTGTCTCAAATTAAGCTATTTTTCAGTTATTAGGTATTTCAAGCTCTTATGATCCGTATACAAGTAACATCTTTCTCCATACAAATAATGACGCCAAATCTTGAGAGTGAACACCACTGCAACCATTTCTAAAACATGGGTGGAGTAATTCTTTTCATGTGGTTTCAACTGTCTCGATGCATATGCTACCACCTTCCCCTCTTGCATTAATACACACCCCAACCCATTGTGGGAATTCTCTTTCAGAATTCTGTCAGAATTCTCTTTAAAGCTTCAAAACTTTCTTGGCATTCTAAAGTCCAAATAAACTGTACGTTCTTCCTCATCAGCTTCATTAAGGAAGCACTATCATCGAAAAATTCTTAACGAATCTTCGTTAATAACCAGCAAGTCCAAGGAAACTCCGGACTTCTGACACATTCTTTGGAACTTCCCAGTCCATTATAGCTTTTTCCTTTTTAGGGTCCTCTCTAATCTCATCGGTAGAGATCACATACCCCAAAAGTTTTACTTTATTTAGCCAAAATTCATATTTGGACAATTAGCATAAAGTTTCTTATCCCTAAGAATTTACAAAACTATCCTCATATGTGTACTATGTTCTTCAATAGATTTCGAGTACCCCAGTATGTCATCAATAAAGATAATTATAAACTGGTCCATATAGGGTTAAAAAATCCTATTCATGAGATCCATGAAAGCAGCAGGTGTATTCGTTACTCCAAATGGCATTACGATGAATTCATAATGACCATATCTTGTTCTAAAAGCCGTCTTCGGAATATCTTTCTCCTGAATCTTCAATTAGTGATAACCAGAACGCAAGTCAATCTTTTAAAATATGAAGCTCCCTTTAGCTGATCAAACAAGTCATCAATGCGCGGGAGGGGATACTTATTCTTAATGGTTACTTTATTGAGTTGTCGATAGTCAATGCAGAGACGCATTGATCCATCCTTCTTCTTAACAAATAACATCGGAGCTCCCCAAGGTGACACACTTGGACGAATAAATCCCTTCTCTAATAACGCTTGCAATTCTTTCGGAGCCATCCGATAAGGTTTCATTGCAATTGGAGCTGTTCCTGACATTACTTCAATTTGAAATTCTACCTCTCTATCTGGAGGTAATCCTGGCAGCTCAGTAGGGAAAACATCAGGGAATTCCCAAATTACTGGAATCTCATCTAACCCTTTCTCTTTAGCTCTTGCATCTATCACATTTGCAAGAAAACCTTGACAACCTTGTAGCAATAGCTTCTTAGCAGACATCACTGATATTATATTTGATAAAGGATTAAACATTTCACTGATCACACTTACTTCTATTCCTTCTAGACTCTTTAGGGATACCTTTTTCGATCTACAATTAACATCCCCATAGTAACGAAACAACCAATCCATTCCCAAAAGCACTTCAAACTCATCAAAGGGTAGTTCCATCAAATTATCAGGGAATTCAATTCCCTGAATCTTTATGGGACACCCCTTACAAACTTTGTTCACTCGAGAACTATGCCCTAAAGGATTAGTTATTATAATCTCATTACTCGTAGCTTCTAAGGGGATCTTCAATTTCATTACTAATTTACTTGTAATGTAAGAATAAATAGAAACCGGATCAATTAGTAGCAATACTAATTTATCATACAACTGAAAAGTACATGCTATAATATCAGGATCATCACGATCTTCACTTGTCTTTAAATTGTATACCCGTACGGTTGACCAAACTTCAGGTTGGGCAGAGGATTCAGACTGGTTTCTTCCTCTACCTCTTCCTCGACTTCTTTGTAAGGCAAAACCAACTCTCTCAGATTGTGCAGAATCTCCAATCATTAACGGACAATCTCGGATAAAATGTCCGACATCTCCACATCGAAAACAAGCTCCGGAAGCCATCCGACATGTCCCAAAATGGTTCTTTGCACAATACTGACACTATCTTACTTGACCCTGATTGGATATCCCACCACCAGATCCCACTAATTCTTCCTGTCTAGGCCTCGCCTGAGTTACTCCCCTAGCAGATGATGCAACTGATTCTGATCTAACTTGTGATCAAAATCCCGAGTCTCTTCCTCTTTTTGGTTGTGCTGAGCTGGAAGAAACACCTATCCTCTTTGATGTTTGAACTCTTAAGTCCCCAAATCTCTCATTCACAAGCGTCTTTTTCAGTAGGCACAAGCTCAGATGCAAACTGACTCAGCTTGTTGAACTCACATTCATACTCATATACAGAGCGGTTCTTCTGTTTCAAGTTCATAAACTCCTGCTTCATTTGCCGAATGAACTGATCTCCAATATATTTGTTTTTAAATTCTTCTAAGAACAAAGACCAAGTCAACTGGTCACTTAACATCCTCATGGTGACGTTCGTCCACCATATTCTCGCCTGACCTCTCAGTAAAGAGACAACTCCATCTAACTTCTCCACTTCAGAGCAGTGGAGACCATCCAACATGATTTTCAAATCATTTAACCAGAGATCTGCCGCAACTGGACCTTCATTGGCTTTTCCCTTAAATTCGGGAGCTCCCAAACTTCTCAACTCTTTTGCTACATTCATTCTTTGAGTTGATGGGACAGGAGGTTGAAGACGCGTCAGAATAGCGTCCAATGTCCTGAAGAAAGTGTCTTGGTCTTGTACAGGCACTCCTTGAGATGCATGTCCTTCACCATGCCTGGCCAGGGCAGGTGAATTACTGCTTTCAGCAGGCCTATCTTCTCCCTCTTCACTTCGGGATCTATTTTGTTCGGACATATAATAAAATAAATACATTATTTTATTAGCAAAATAACAAACTCATACTATATCAGATCAGAAGTTCTCACTATATGTTGGCATGTATTCCATTTAAAGACTCTATAAACTCTGGTTTATGCCTAGAATCGGCTAAACCATAGCTCTGATACCATTAAATGTAACACCCTCAACCCATACCCGACCCGAATACGAGTCCAGGATGTCACATTGTCTATAAAAAACAATATTCTTAAAAAATGATAAAACATTTGGACTTATATTATTAAAATACAATAATATACATATGTTAATACAAGTTTATCAAAATACTCAGAGCATACACAACTTGACTCTTTGATTACATGTCAACATTCATTTACATAACAAAATGACCTACTGATTAAGTTTCCTCTTATCTGATAGTTGCAGGAGTAATGTTGTCCAGCTGCTTAACCTGTCTCGTCTACTTTCTCGGATCCTACATGTGAAACACTCACATGCTAAGTCATCGACTTAGTGAGGTAATATAATAATAATAACAACAAGGAAATGTAATGAAAATTCCATAATAAGATGGAATGAGATGAAATTGTATACTTAACAATGCAGTTTATATCACCGTGTTCCTTACCTATAAGCAAATTACATTAACATTCATGAATTCGTATTAATAAGTTTATTGGCCCATGACACCATACTGAGAACCTAAGGTATGTGAGTATTGTGAGGTTGTGCACTATGTTGTCACCAATCTCGTATAATTGCACTGAAGTGCCACATAGAATTGCACCGAAGTGCCGCGTAGAATTGCACCGTAGTGCTATATAAGATGTCCCTAAGGACCACATAGATAATTCATTCAGAATCATATACATATGCGAAGGATCAAGTTTGTGTCTCAAAAGACATCACACATGTTCCAAGGAATACATATGTGTCTCGAAGGACCGCGTAGACCCTCTACTCTTGGCATGCCAACTATACCTACAGTTCTCATCTATATAACATGGGCTTTTCTCAATTTACATAGTATATCACATAGAAATATCATTTCCTTACCTTCATCACATGGCTCATATAACTTTTCATATATATTCATTTAAAACATATTACACAATGCACATAGTATGAATTCATATCATTCTTCATAATATAAAATGAATCATGCATCAATGTATTGAATCTAGACTTCTCACAAGTCTAGAACTGAATATATCACTATAATCATGTTATGCATATGCACTCACCTATATTTCTTATCTTTTTCCTCGATCGATCTTACTGGACAATTGTTCTGGAACTTGTTTAGGCTCTGTATCTACATAGTAATTCATTGATACTTATCAGTATACTAATTAATATATTCTAAACTATCATTTCTTAGGCTAAAAGAAAAGCTATTTTCATCTCTTAATAAAGGTATGTATCTATTCACTCTACAGTGTATCGATGCACTCCTAAATGTGAGTATCGATGCACTACCTGTGCATCGGTACACAAATCACATTCGATGTTTTCTTCTTAAAGGGGTGCATCGATGCACTAATGGCATTATGTTCATTTGTTCGAGAGTGCATCAGTACACATTGAATGTGTATCGATGCACAAAACCCATAATTGTTATTTTGAGCACTAAAATCCCTTCTTAATCCTATCAACACTACATAATTCACCTCCTTTTATATCCCTAACTTGAAAACACTTACTTAAACTAATTATTATCCATTCAATACTTCTAAAACTTATTTTACCCTTTAATTCCTCATTCTTTGCTAATTGATCCTACACAAAACATTTCAATCAATTCTTTGAACTTTTCAATTTATCCAATTTGGTCATTGAATTTTTAAATCTCACAATTTAATCACTAACCCGGTATAGAGGATGTTAAAAATCTCCCTCCCTCAAGAAAATTCATCCTCGAATTTTCATTGCACGAATAGATGGGGGTATTGAAATCGCATATCCTCTTCACGTTCCCACGTTGCTTCTTCTACATTGTGATTTCTCCAAAGAACGTTGACCAACGGAACCATTTTATTTCACAATTGTTTGACTTCGTGAACCAATATTTGTATTGGTTCCTCTTCATAGGTCAAATCAGGTTGAACTTCTACCTGTTCTGGTGCAACGATGTGAGAGGGATCAGACCTATATATTCGTAACATGGACACATGGAAAACATTATGGATTTTCTCCATTTCTGGTGGCAAAGATAACTGATATGCCACTGGTCCTATTCTGTTAGCAACTTCATATGGCCCGATGAATCTAGGACTTAGCTTTCATTTCCAACCAAATCGTAATACTTTTTTCCATGGTGATACCTTCAGAAACACTATATCCCCAACCTCAAATTTAATCTCATTTCTTTTAAGGTCAGAATAAGACTTTTGCCGACCAAATGCCACTTTTAGGTTATGTTGAATTTCCTGAACTTTCTCTTCCATATCTTGAATAAAATCTGGACCGAGTACATTTTGATCTTTGAGCTCATACCAGTTTAATGGAGTAAGACATTTCCTCCCATATAACGCCTCATAGGGTGCCATTTTAATACTGGACTGATAACTATTGTTGTAAGCGAACTCCGCTAGTGGTAAATATTTCTCCCACGACCCTTTAAACTCAATGAAACATGTTCGCAACATATCTTCCAATATTTGAATAGTTCTGTATGATTGTCCGTCTGTCTGGGGTGAAAGTTGGAACTAAAGTTTAAGTGAGTCCCCAACGCTCCATGCAAGGATTTTCAAAATTTCGAGGTGAATCGATGGTCTCGATCAGAAACTATAAAAACAGGCACTCCATGCAATCTAATAATTTCTCTAATATACAGTTTCAAATACTTTTCCATAGAGAAATCTGTGCTGACAGGAAGGAAATGTGCTGACTTGGTCAATCGATCAACAATTACCCAAATGGAATCTCTTTTGTTTGAAGTCAGGGGTAACCCCAAAACAAAATCCATCATTACATTTTCCCACTTCAATTCTGGAATGGAAAGTGTTTGCAATAATCCAGACGGGACTTGATGTTCTGCTTTGACTTGCTGACATTTTAAGCACTGAGACACAAATTCAGTAATGCTTCGTTTCATCCCTAGCCACCAATACCGATCTTTTAAATCCATATACATCTTGGTTCCACCCGATTGCATCGTCAATGGACTGCAATGAGCCTCTGTCAATAAATCTTTATTCAACACTTCATCGTCTGGTATCACAATTCTTTCTTTATAATACAATTTCCCATCAGACTTCACCTCAAAATCCTTAATTTCTTTATTCTTTACTTTCTCTATTCTTTTTAAACATATTTCATCTTGACTTTACAATTCTCCTATTTGGTCCAACCATGCTGGTTTAAGTTTTAACTCTACACATAGACCACAATCTCCAATCAAAGATAACCTTGCATCCATAGCTCGTAAAGCTGCAAACGTCTTTCTAATCAAAGCATCTGCTACCACGTTAGCCTTTTCGGGATGATAGTCAATTATTATATCATAATCTATAAAAAATGCAACCCATCTCCTTTGTCTCAAATTAAGCTTTTTTTCTGTTATTAGGTATTTCAAGCTCTTATGATCCGTATACAAGTAACATCATTCTTCATACAGATAATTACGCCAAATCTTGAGAGTGAACACCACTGCAACCATTTGTAAATCATGGGTGGGGTAGTTATTTTCATGTGGTTTCAATTGTCTCGATGCATATGCTACCACCTTCCCTTCTTGCATTAATACACTCCTCAACCCATTGTGGGACGTGTCACTGTATACGACAAAATTCTTGCCAGATTCCGGTTGAACCAATACAGGAGTTTCTTTCAAAATTCTCTTTAAAGCTTCAAAACTTTTTTGGAATTCAAAAGTCCAAATAAACGGTACGTTCTTTCTCATCAGCCTCGTTAAAGGCAGCACTATCATCGAAAAATTCTTAACGAATCTTCGATAATAACCGGCAAGTCCAAGGAAACTCTGGACTTCTGATACATTCTTTGGACCTTCCTAGTCCATTATAGCTTTTACCTTTTGAGGGTCCACTCTAATCCCATCGGCAGAGATCACATGCCCCAAATATTTTACTTCATTTAGCCAAAATTCACATTTGGACAATTTAGCATAAAGTTTCTTATCCCTAAGAATTTACAAAACTCTCATCAGATGTGTACTATGCTCTTCAATTGATTTCGAGTACCCCAATATGTCATTAATAAAGATTACTACAAACTGGTCTAGATAGGGTTGAAAAATCTTATTCATGAGATCCATTAAAGCAACAGGTGCATTCATTTCTCCAAATGGCAATACGATGAATTCATAATGACCATATCTCGTTCTAAAAGCCGTCTTCGGAATATCTTTCTCCTGAATCTTCAATTGGTGATAGCCAGAACGTATGTTAATCTTCGAAAATAATGAAGCTCCCTTTAGCTGATCAAATAAGTCATCAATGCGCGGGAAGGGATACTTATTCTTAATGGTTACTTTATTGAGTTTTCGATAGTCAATACAGACACGCATTGAACCATCCTTCTTCTTAACAAATAACATCGGAGCTCCCCCAAGGCGACACACTTGGTCGAATAAATCCCTTCTCTAATAACTCTTGTAATTCTTTCGGAGCCATCCGATAAGGTGTCATTACAATTGGAGCTGTTCCCGACATTACTTCATTTTGAAATTCTACCTCTCTATCTGGAGGTAATCCTGGCAGCTCAGTAGGGAAAACATCAGGGAATTCCCAAACTACTGGAATCTCATCTAACCCTTTCTCTTTAGCTCTTGCATCTATCACATTTGCAATAAAACCTTGACATACTTGTAGCAATAACTTCTTAGCAGACATCACTGATATTACATTTGGTAAAGGATTAAACATTTCACTGATCACACTTACTTCTATTCCTCCTGTACTCTTCAGGGTTACCTTTTTCGATATACAATTAACATCCCTATAGTAACAAAACAACCAATCCATTCCCAAAATCACTTCAAACTCGTCAAAGGGTAGTTCCATCAGATTAGCAGGGAATTCAATTCTCTGAATCTTTATGGGACACCCTTACAAACTTTGTTCACCTGAGCACTATGCCTTAAAGGATTAGTTACTATAATCTCATAACTCGTAGCTTCTAAGTGGATCCTCAATTCCTTTAGCAATTTACTTGTAATGTAAGAATAATTCGAACCCGGATCAATTAGTAGCAATACTAATTTATCATACAGCTGAAAAGTACCTGCTATAATATCAGGATCATCACGATCTTCACTTGTCTTTCAATTGTATACTCGTGCGAATGACCGAACTTTAGGTTGGGCAGAGGATTCAGACTGGTTCCTTCCTCTACCTCTTCCCCGACCACTCTATGAGGCAGAACCAACTCTCTCAGATTGTGCAGAATCTCCAATTATTAACGGATAATCCTGGATAAAATGTATGGCATCTCCACATCGAAAACAAGCTCCGAAAGCCATCCGACATATCCCAAAATGGTTTCTTTCCATAATGTTGACACTGTCTTGTTTGACCCTGATTGGATCTCCTAGCACCAAATCCCACTTATTGTGCCTGTCTAGGCCTTGCCTGACTTGCTACCCTAGCAGACGATGCAACTTATTCTGATCTAACTTGTCTCGAAATCCTGAGTCTCTTCCCCTTTTTGGTGGTGCTGAGCTGGAAGAAGCACGTGTCCTCAATTATGTCTGAACTCTTAAGTCCCCAAATCTCTCATTTTGAGCTCTTTCAAGAGCTTTGGCATGATTAATCACCTCTTGGAATGAGGACAAATTCAATACTATTAGCATCTCCTTCAATCTTGGTCGTAAGCCTACCACAAACCATTCACAAGCATTTTTTTCAGTAGGCACAAGCTCAGATGCAAATTGACTCAACTTGTTGAACTCTCATTCATACTCATATACATAGTGATTCATCTGTTTCAAGTTCATAAACTCCTGCTTCATTTGCCGAATGAACTGATCTCCAATATACTTGTTTTTAAATTCTTCTAAGAACAATGACTAAGTCAACTGGTCACTTAACATTCTCATAGTGACGTTCGTCCACCATGTTCTCGCCTGACCCCTCAGTAAAGAGATAACTCCATCTAACTTCTCCACTTCATAGCAGTGGAGACCATCCAACATGTTTTTTAAATCATTTAACCAGAGATCTGCCGCAATCGAATCTTCCTTGACTTCTCCCTTAAATTCAGGAGCTCCCAAACTTCTCAACTCTTTTTCTACATTCATTCTTTGAGTTGATGGGGTAGGAGGTTAAAGACGCGTCAGAATAGCATCCAATATCCTGAAGAAAGTGTCTTGGTCTTGTACAGGCACTCCCTGAGACGACTGTCCTTCACCTTGCCTGGCCAGGGCAGGTGAATTACTGCTTTCAGTAGGCCTATCTTCTCCCGCTTCACTTCGGAAGCTATTATGTCCGGACATCTAATAAAATAAACACATTGTTCTATTAGCAAACCAACATACTCATACTATACCATATCAGAAGTTCTCACTATATGTTGGCATCTATTCTATTTAAAGACTCTATAAACTCTGGTTTTTGCCTAGAATCGGCTAAACCATAGCTCTGATACCATTAAATGTAACACACTCAACCCATACCCGACCCGGATACGAGTCCAGGATGTCACATTGACTATAAAAAACAATATTCTTAAAAAACGATAAAACATTTGGACTTATATTATTAAAATACAATAATATACATATGTTAATACAAGTTTATCAAAATACTCAGAGCATACACAACTTGACCCTTTGATTGCATGCCAACATTCATTTTACATAACAAAATGACCTACTGATTAAGTTGCCTCTGATCTGATAGTTACAGGAATAATGTTGTCCAGTTGCTTAACCTGTCTTGTCTACTTTCTCGATCCTACGTGTAAAACACTCACAGGCTACGTCATCGACTTAGTGAGGTACTATAATAATAATAAGAACAAGGAAATGTAATGAAAATTCCATAATAAGATGGAATGAGATGAAATCGTATACTTAACAATGCAGTTTATATCACCATGTTCCTTACCTATAAGCATATTACATTAACATTCATGAATTCGTATTAATAAGTTTATTGCTCATGATACAATATTGAGAACCTAAGGTGTGTGAGTACTGTGAGGTTGTGCACTATGCTGTCACCACAGCTCGTATAAATGCACCGAAGTGCCACGTAGAATTGCACCGAAGTGCAGCGTAGAATTGCACTGTAGTGCTATATAAGATGTCCCTAAGGACAACGAAGAAAATTCCTTAAGAATCATATACATATGCCAAGGATCAAGTATGTATCTCAAAAGACATCACACATGTTCCAAGGAATATATATATGTCCCGAAGGACCGCGTAGACCCTTTACTCTTGGCATGCCAGCTATACATATAGTTCTCATCTACATAACATAGGCTTTTCTCAAATTTAAATAGTATATCACATAGACATATCATTTCCTTACCTTCATCACATGGCTCATATAACTTTGCATACATATTCATTTAAAACATGTTACACAATGCACATAGTATGAATTCATATCATGCTTCACAATATGAAATGAATAATGCATCAATGTATTGAATCTAGACTTCTCACAAGTCTAGAACTGAATATATCACTATAATCATGTTATGCATATGCACTCACCTATATTTCATTTCTTTTTCCTCGATCGATCTTACTGGGTAATTGTTCTGGAACTTGTTTAGGCTCTGTATCTACATAGTAATTCATTGATACTTATCAGTATACTAATTAATATATTCTAAACTATCATTTCTTAGGCTAAAAGAAAAGCAATTTTCATCTCTTAATAAATGTATGTATCGATGCACTCTACAGTGTATCCATGCACTCCTAAATGAGTGTATTGATGCGCTACCTGTGCATCGGTCCACAAATCACAATCGATGTTTTCTTCTTAAGGGGGTGCATCGATGCACTCCTTATGCATCGATACACTAATGTCATTCAATGTTCATTTATTTGAGAGTGCATCGGTACACATTGAATGTGTATCGATGCACACAACCCATAATTATTATTTTGAGCACTAAAATCCCTTAATAATCCTCTCAACACTACATAATTCACCAACTTTTATATCCCTAACTTGCATACACTTACTTAAACTAATTATTATCCATTCAATGCCTCTAAAACTTAGAAATCCAATCTTCCATATAGAATTTAGGAATCTCACTCAAATTCCAACATGTTCTAAATCTAATTCTGACACTTCATATCCTTTAATTCCTCTAATGACAAGTCAAATTTAGTCTTAAAATCTAATTAATACCTTTCTGTCAAGATTTCACTTATTCACCTCTTTTCTTTAATCCTTTCTAACTCCATCATCTTTTGATTTTAAGATAACCTAAGTTTTCCTTAAGCTTAGTTATCATCTAATGATCAATAAGAAACCTTAAATTCATCAAGAATTTGATCAACAAGAAAACTCACCTTTAGCTTGGCTTCACGGTGGAGAAGAAGAATGAAGAAGAAGAGAAATCTGGAAAATTTGGTCTTCCCCACTAACTTCCACGTGGGTATAAAATATCATCAACTAATATTTAAGTGTTTTCCTTGTTAAAAGATATTTTTACCCCTTTAGTTCCTCCTTCTTTGCTAATTGATCCTACACAAAACATTTCAATCAATTCTTTGAAATTTTCAATTTATCCAATTTGGTCACTGAATTTTTAAATCTCACAATTTAATCACTAACCCGGTATGGAGGATGTTACATTGATTATTGTTTTTTAAATAAATAGTTGTACTGATTTTTTTAATGATTTAAGCTTTTCAAAAAATTCCTTCCAGGCTCTATACCCAAGTTCTAAACCCTTTCGTAAGTAGAGGTGAAAGCAACGCCTTCATGAGAATTTATTCTCCGTATTGGCCTAGCAAGTAACCATCAGGATTCATATACCTTATACCTTCGTGTGAATTTATTCTCCATATAGACATAAGGGAATGTGTCCTCTCGAGTTTAACTCGGTCCACATAAGCTTGTAATGGGCTTAGGAGTGAGTGTCTGGCAAACCCACGGGGGCATCGACAAGGAGAACTCGAGTACCTTTTTTTAGAACCTAAACCGGGAGATTACAGGGAATTAGAGACCACCCCAAAACTTCATTTCAAAAACCTAGGATGCCTTATTTATTTCTTGTTTTCAAAGCATGAGAAATATAAATATATGCAGTTAGGATTTGTTCAGAAAATTAACATACGAGATAGAAATCATGTTCGGGTAGGAAAAAACATGTGGGGTAAGAATTTTTATTTTTATTGTTTTTTATTATTATTATTTTTATTTTACTAACTTGTTTCCTTTCCTTTCGTTTTTGTTTTTTCTTTTTTATTCTTATCATTTGCATCATTTAAAGAGGGGTTGATCCACAAAAAATGTTCATTAAAACTTAAATAATTTGCATTAATGGATAAAGGGATTGTAACGTAAGAGGTGAAAATGCAGAGGTTCAGCTATGGTCAGAGAAGACTAAGAAGGAAAAGGGGACAGTCTACAAAGTAACTATGTGTCAAATTTGGTTGGCTATGCTTTTTCCAGCCTTAAACAGAATGATATTCAGGAGTTGTAGAGCACTTGGGACAGCTGGAAAAATGACAGGAAACAAAGATTCTGCCAACGGTATGGTGAAATTACACATCTGCTCTATGTCAAGATTGATGAATCTTTGATTCAAGCCTTAGTGCAATTTTGGAATCCGGGTTACAGCTGCTTTACATTCAACCAAGAAGACATGGTGCCCATAGTCGATAAATACACTACTCTATTGCGTTGTGAAAGAATCAGAATAGACCGAGTCTACACCAAATATATCAAAAGTCAACCTTTCAAGAATGGGTTGGCAAAGGCTATAGGGGTAGATGAAAAGTGGGTAACTTACCTGATTCAGCACAAAGGCAAGGGAGAAGGAACTGCTTGGACTCACATCAAGCAATTAATGAAAAATCATCCTGATGAATAGAAGGTGATTGACCTTTTTGCATTGGGTATCTATGGCTTGGTTATCTTCTCAAAATCTTTGGGATACATCGAGGTAGTTGTGGTGGAACTATTCGAACAACTACTTAAGCGAGTGAAACATGCACCATCAATCTTAGCTGAAACTTTTCATTCACTAAACCATGCAGAAGGATTGGTGGAGGACGATTTATAGAGTGTACACATATTCTTCAGTTTTGGATCCATAGTCATTTCTGGAAGACTGATGAGATTTCTTACCGCCGATTTAGCATCATTTACTATCCTTTGGAGGAATTCCTTACACAAAAGTGGCGAGAAGGCATTCCGAATAAGAAATGGGTAATTCTATTCATGCACCTTCAAGATAAGGACATTGTATGGAGAGCCCCTTGGTTGACTCATAGTGACATCCTTTATCGATGTGGAGATTCAAGAATCATAATATTACTTGGGTTATAGAGAAGAGTTGGTTATTCTCCGCTTTTTAGAACTTCGACAGTATGGGGCATGGTAATTTGTCCCAGCTACACATGAGATATTTGGATCATAGTTTGCATACCATGAGGATAACTACAAGAAGAAGGTCAAAGATGTAGCTGATTTATGGAAGAAGATATTTCATATAGATGTTGTAGTTGCTAAAGACATGCTTACTCCAGATTATATAGAATGGAGGAAGCTAAGGAAGAATGCCACTGTTCCCATACCAGATCATGAAGATACTCAGACCATGGAGGAACATCTTAAACTTGTTCCCTCTAAATTGGAGATAGCCAAGAAAGAATTTGAAGCTTAAAAGGATGAGCTGAAACAAAGACTAAGGGAACTCGAAGCTAAAAATTCCAATAGAAGTTAGATGTCGATACTTAAAATGATCGAGAATACATGTTAGGAAAGGAACATAAAAAGTCTGCTTTAAGTTGAAAGATTTCAGAAAATGGTATCAAGAGCAAGTTCAGAATAATTCCAGCTTAAAAAGGTCTTTCGAGTACTGGAAAGGTGAAGCAAACAATATGAAAATGAAGTTTGAGGGACAAGATGAAAGAAATACACTGAAAGAACAGTTAAAGACTTCCCAAATACTTTTGTTAAAAAGGAAACACCAGAAAAAATGATTAAAAACCAAGGTAACTGATTTGGAAATGTCCCTCCAAAAAGCTGCAAAAATAAGATGGTAGAACAATACCTGAGTTGGAGGTCAATGTAGACAAATTCAAGAAGCAAGCAGGTGAGCTTCAGATAGTCCCTCATGATGGAGGACTTCATTTGTGTTTCCATTGGGAACAGGCTCAGTGAAAGGTGAAGGATAGAGATTTAGTTATTCAAGACTTCTTAGAGCACGTATAGAAAGTGGCACTCCACTTACATGGTTTGGCGAGAGAAGTCGGGGTGGTTCGACAAGGTATTCAGCCAGTAACAGATAAAGCAAGAAGAATGTTAACCTATTAGAAGTTATTTGGGGTCTAGAGGACCTAGTTAGAATGTACATTTGATTTGTTTTGGTCTCTTAGAAATAACATTTTTTATCCCAATAAAGATTATTTATAATAACAGACACGTTTTTGGATCAATGCCTCGAAACTTCATGCATCATGCATTCCTGTATATTTTGTATTTTTCTTTTTTTCTTTTCATTTCTTTACATTCACATTAACTAACAGAAAATGTCTCATTAAACAAATGAACAAACACTGGATGCACCATCTCAAGTATTGGACACACTTCATCCTCACAATACATGTTCAAAGAAAAAGAAGATGGAAGCTAAGATCGCTCAACTTGAAGAACACATGCTAAGGTTACAAAAGGAGCTTGAAGAAAAAATAAGTCAAAATCAACAAAATACCTTGGATTCCATCACTAGGAACCAAGAGTCTTTAGTTGATCAGATTGTTACAAGGCTCTCTGGCCTAAATCAAATAAATGCTCCTGGGGCAAGGGCATCTGAAGGGGTGATTATACCACCTACCCTACAACTAATTATCTCACCTGAGATCTTATCGGGACTTCAAGGAGACTCACCTGTAGCAAAAGCACAAGCTTCATCTACTGTAAAAGCATAAGCCTCATCGGCTGCAAAAACACAAGCTTCTGTAACTAACCCTCAAAATAATCTGAATGATTATCGTATTCTAGATTTCGATGAAGAGTATAACACAAAAAAGATAGAGGAGAAAATTAAGTTATTAGAAGATAAAATGAAGACAGTTAATGGAGAAGATAATTATTACGGAGTTGATGCTCTAGAACTAAGCTTAGTCCTAGATCTAATTCTTCCTCCTAAGTTTAAAGTCCCAGATTTTGAGAAATATGATAGGAACAGTTTTCATTCAGCTCACATTATCACGTTCTTTTGAAAGATGGCATGATACATAGGAAATGATCAGCTCCTAATTCACTGCTTCCAAGAGAGTCTGCCAGGTTCAACCATCCGGTGGTATAATTAGTAGAACCGCTCGTATATCAGAACATGGAAAGATCTCACTAGGTCTTTCTTAGAACAATACAAGTATGTAAACGACATGAAACCAGGTCGTGTCATGCTGCAAAGTATGGAGAAGAAACATAATGAAAGTGTCGACATTAGTTTTTGTCTGTTTTTATTATTAATTATATATTATCATTATTATTATTATTATCATCATCTTACATATTTATTATATATAATATATTATTTACAAATATTATAAAACCAAGCCCAAATGTAAATAACTCGGGAGCCCAATTACAAGCAGAACCCTAGTTAGGCCCATTACATACTTAGAAGCCCAGAACTAGTCAAACCCAACAGACCCGAAAACCCTAGGGTTTCTGGTCAACCTCTCCAGCGTCGCCAGCTGCTCACCGCCGTTCGATCAGGGTGGAAATAGAGGGTCTAAATCTTCTATCAGCTAGGGTTTTCATCCTAGCAATCACCGCCGACAGATCGCCACTGTTGGATCTCTCCAGATCCAACGGTCCAAAGCTCATCTAGACAAAACCTAGGGTATCATAACCCTAGGGCTATGTTCGGCCATAGCCTCCAACGCCTCCAATCCAACGTTGCCACGACACCGCCGCCTCTAACAAAATGATCCAGAAGACGCACACAAATTGCACATGTTGCAACCCTAGGGTGAGTCGCCACTGTAGGTCCGGTGACTCACCGAAGGATACCCTTGTGATCGGTCCGAAGGATGCACCACCGAGCCTATAAAAGGCGTTCATCAACTGCAAAGCAAAAAAAGAGCAAGAAAGAGGAACCCAACAAACTGCAAGCAAACCAAGGCAAACACAACAAGCATCCAGTATACAAAAAATTAGAAAATAAAAGATAGTCAAATAAGCGAAGCCTTACCATTATTGGAGCACCTACGCACCTCCTTGCGCCGCCGGAGAAGATGAACCATTGATGGTATAAACCTTATATCTACTTTGATTGAAGGCTATTTAGGGAAAACGGAGTTTGGCTTAGGCTTTAGGGGAAAAAGAGGAATTTTTTTGGTGTATTATATGTTTTCCGACCACCGTGGGTGGTGGTGGCGATCGGAGGTTCATGACCGTCGGCTGGCAGCTGATCTTTCTTAGGCGAGGAAGCTAGAGAGAACCGAGAGATATCTCTCAATTAGAGAGAGAAAATAAGAGAGGAAAATGAGGTTTAAGGCCTCATTAGGCCTAATATGGGCCTATTTATATCCCTCCCCAAATGGTGTCATTTTGGGGAGGGACTTGTGCATAAATACGGGTATGGGAAAATTTTACCAGGGGTCAATATAATTTTACAAGCATTCAATTTAGTCATTGAAAGTATGTTTTCGTATATTTTAATTTAATCTTCAAGTTTTATTAATTTTCATTTTGATCATTGCCACGCATACATGTATATTTAGGTCAAATATCTATTTAGTCCTTTAAATATTAATAAATTTTATTTTGATCCTATATTAGTAATTTAGGGTAAATTACATAATTAGTATACAACTTTAGTATTATTTTGAATTAAGAGAAATAATTTTAATATTTTATGTTTTAAATATTAATTATTATTATATGATTAATTATTATTAGTATTTTTAGAATTATTATATGTAATTTATAATATAATTATAATATAATATTATAATAGGATTAATAATATTATTTAGTAATCATTTATTATTTGTAAATTTAAATCTAGAAAAAAAGTTTACTATTTACTGCAAAGACATTAATTAATAAATATCGGTACTAATTTTAGGCGTTATGGGGCCTTTCTTATACATAGCCGACTCTCGAACTCATTTTTTGGTAAGAAGACCCGAGTTGTATTATTTTAATATTATTCTTAGTAATTTTTATTAAAATAATATGACATTTTGGTGACCAATCTCACCAAATAAAAAGATTGGTGGCGACTCTACAACTTGGTGTTTCATCTGATTCAAGGAGGATAAACACTTACTTTTTTTAGACCAGTTACACCGTTTGGGGTGTACTATTTGCACTCTCCGTCGTTGGGGCAGAGAAACGTCTCGATAGCTTGGCGACTCCGCTAGGGAACTTTTTTAAAAAAAAAAAGAGGGTCAAGCCACCAGTTTATTAATTATTAGTCTTTGCAATAAAATAATAAATTTGTTATGATTTTGTTATGATTTTTTTAATTATTTTACTAACTTTTTGTTTTGTTTGTGTAAACATATTTAATTTTGGGTCTTTAGAATATAATAATAGAATATGCATTACTTTATTTCTTTTAATGCTTTTCCTCACCCACTGTGCACTACATTCATGACATGAGCTAAAACCCCGCTCTTATCCTATTTAGCTTGAATGAGAAACTACTCCCTTGTGTGGTTTTCACCTCCGTATGGGATAGGGGACCATTCCTTAAGCTCACACCTTATGTTCCTCATGTGGTTTACACCTCCGTATGGACATAAGGAAGTGTGTTCCTTCAAATTGAACTTAATCCTAAAGTTTGTAATGGACCATGATTAAAGGCTTGGCAGTCCAAGGGGACACCAACAAAGGACAATTCGTTGACCTTTTTTACCTTAGAGCCAAAACCCAACATATAGTAAACTTAGAACTTGAGTCTAGTCAGAGCCTAACCTAAATGAGTTTTATGAGGTTAGCACACAAGGAAAAGCATATTAAGTCTTTTATTTTATTTAGTATTATTTTGTTTTTTGAATAAATGCATGCAAACTAGAAATCATGCGATTAGGTTTATTTCCAAATAAAGTATGGAACTAGAAAACATGAGGATATGATGTATTTACAGATATGATTCTTTTTTTATATATATTTTATTTTACCCAACTTGTTTATATTGATTTCTTTTACTTGCATGGCATAATCATTTTATAACCATAAGGTATTAATTTGAGAGTGGTTATCAAAAAGATTTTCATTATGGACAAAGGGTTTCATGATCAAATAAACTATAACACAACCAAGAAATGGCATCTTGAGGGAACTCCGAGGATAGAATAGAGCTATGTGCCCAAAGATCGTATGTCTGTTGAAGAGAAAAAGGAGATACGAGAGATAAAGGAACAAATGTTCAAGATGATAGATAGAATATCTGTTTTGACCAATTAAAAAGAGATTTCTAGAGAGAGAGCTCAATGAACCTAATCCTTCAATCTTAGATATACAAGGGACTAGAATACAAGCCAAAATCAAATTTTAAATAAAGTCATAATCAAAATGGAGAATTCATATCATATCCATCAGTGTAGAATTGAAGCTGAACTAGAAGACACTAAAGCCAAAAATAAGAAATTGATTACGTTTTTGGATCTTGTACAAAAGCTTATTGATCACAAAGATTCCCTCACAAGGAAAAATTAACAGTATTGTTTACAAATCCAGGAATTGACATGTAAGCTGAAGGAAAAAGATAATGTCATAAAGGAAGTTGCTACCCAAGCGAGCAATGTGGCTCGTAAAATGATTGATTTAGCTGGTTTTACGCAAGAGTTAAAGTAGAGCACGAGTGGAATTTGATTTGGCTTTTGAGGGAAATAGAGAAATTGGGAGTTAAAGCTACCCTTTATATGTAAAGTTTGTTTGATATATCAAAACTTTTGTGTTCAATAAAAGTTGTTTTAAGATAATCACTCTCGAATTATACCTTTTGCATACATTTGCATTGCATAGTTTGTATTCTCATTTTTATTTTTGCATTTACATCACATTTATTTATTTAAGTATTAATATATACATGTAAATAATTCATAAGAGGTTTTGTAACAGTAAAACCGAGATCATTCATTCATATTACTGTATCATCATGGAAACAATGTGGCAATCTCATGAGGGATTACAAGATCAACTGCAAGAATAGTTTGACGAGTTACATCAAGATACGAGTAATGAAACATTAGGATCGAGTCATATAGTCCAAGTAATAGAAACTAAGACTGCCAATGAAGAAGAGATGACCACTAAAGAGCAACAGTGCTATCAGATTAATACATTGAAGATGATAACATACCTTGGGACATCCCACTCGAATCCAAATAATAGCCTCATTAACTATGCACAATATAAAGATGAATTCAAGCAGATGGAGGAAACAATCAGAGCTATGAAAGATGTTAATGTCTCCCGCAAAGAACTAGAAGCAAAAGAATTCAGTTTGGTTCCAGATTTGGTTATCCCCCATAAATTCATGATGCCTCATTTTGAAAAATATGATGACACCAGTTGTCCCCTAATCCACCTGAGAATGTTTTGCAGAAAAATGGAAGGGTACCTAAATTTTGATGATTTGTTAGTTCACTCCTTCCATGATTGTCTTGTTGGGCCAGCAATAGTATGGTACAATCATTTGGATCGAGAGCATATCAAGAGCTGGGTTGATTTAGCTGAAGCATTTTTGGGACAATATTGATATGTTAAAGGCTTAGCTCCCAAACATAAGGATATTCAAGAAATAAGGATGAAAGCGAATGAAAATTTTAAAGAATATGCCTCAAGATGGAGAGAAATGGCAGCACAAGTTCAACCTCCCATGATGGAAAAAGAAATATCATACATGTTTCATAATTCTCTTTCAGCTCCTTTCTATGAGTTAACGCTGCAAGTTCAAAAGATGGATTTAAGTATCTTGTGACAAGTGGAGAATTAATTGAAAATGCAATAAGAGAATGAAACTTAAAAGTCACATCCAAAAGCTCACCTGATCAAAAAGCAAAAGCTGATGATGTGAATGAACGTCACATCTAAAGTCCCCACAACCGTAAAAGAAAAGGAGTAATTAGTGGTTCGGACCAACCAAAGAAAATCCCAAGATCAGGAAATACTTTGGAGGTGTTCCAAACTTCTATCTCAGATCTATACCCTCATTTTATTGAAGGTCAATACATCATACCGAGGCCAACGAAAGTGACACCAAGCCCTTCTGCTATAGCTATGATCAGAATAGTGTTTTTGATTTCCATTTGTGGGTATATGGGCATTCTATAGGGAATTGTAGACCACTATTAAAGAATATAGAGATACTTATTGACAATGGGACATTGACACAAGAATTAGTGGAACAAGCATGATTAAGTCAATTATCATCACATTGGATGAGTAACGGGGCATCCTGATCAAAGAAGATATCATTTCATCAGTCATGGAACTTTATCTTATTTTGTAGCATATTGTTTGAACATATTTTTGTTCCTTTCTCTACCTTTTGTAATAAATAAATTTTTGTTGCTTTTAAGGTTGTGAACATGGAATCAATTTTGAAATCTTACAGTTCTTTGAGTATCATTAGATTAAAACTCTTTACAAATAGAGTTATACATCTTTGACAAAAATATCAAGATTGAAAACCAGAAAAAAGGGACCTTGAACCTACCTCAGATGAAATGCATCCCCCAAATACTACCCTTTCCACAAAAATGAGAGAGCCTTCTCCATTGCAAGGAATTAGACAAAAGGTTTGGTATTGATATTTAGAAGCATACAACGTGGGGCATCTTTTGTAAGATTGCAAAGCTGACTAGATTACTTTTCTATTGAGGAAGTTCGACGATGAAACTTTGACAAATCTAGTCTAAAGTAAGTTGCTTGTAAATTGATATTTGGTTATGAGATTTTTTTTGAATTCCACCAAACACAAGGACTATAACAGGTTCTCCTAAAAAGTAAGAGTCATATATGTAGTAAATTTGTCCCTCTAGAGCAATTGGTTAATGACCCTGGCTTTATGGATAAGTTTGAATTAGCCCAATGATGGCTAATGTCAATAAAGCTGAATTCAGCTAGCCAAAATGGCAAAAGAAGAAATTGTTGTAAAAAAAAGTAAAATAATACATGTTATAGTCTATTTTACCACGTGCACATAGGCATCTCGTTATTAGATCGATGTTTTCACACTACTTTGGATAGAATCAAGGATTTCAGAGAATTGAAATTGAGGTATTTTAGAAGGTCTAGTAATTGTTATGCTAGTTGTGTCATGTTGTACGTATCCAGTTAAAGATACCAAGTCAAGGAAGTAAGGCATGTGACAATGTTCACAAAAAGAGCGAGAGAGAAGTGACATCCTCACTAAGATGTTACCATAGAAAATAGGAAATCTAACCTAAAACCAGCCTCTCAATCTTGATACTTGTCAAAAAAAAACTATAACTCTGAAACAGTAAAAGTTGTTGATTCTCTTGATATTCTTTGAATTCATGCTTATGACCTGATTCTATTGCGAACCTGTAAGGTGTAGTATTTTACAAAATTCTTTCATTCTTTGATAAGAAAGGAGAAAGAACATTTTCAAACAGGATTGTCCCAAAAGAGAAAGGATCCTGAGTCAATTTTATGCATATTCTACCTATTTGAGAAAAAGAATTAGCAAGGCCAAAATGATTAAACATTTTACAATCTTGAAAGCAAATGGTCTGAGAAACCAAAGACTGGGGAATTGGACTTATAACATTCCTTTTGGGGTAAATAGTCAAGAGAAAGATGATTACCTCCTTGGGAAGATATACATATCTCAAACATTTATGTCAGAAGAATTGGTCATTTCTCAAAGTTTATGACCACATGAAGAGAATCTCTCAAGTTACTTGACAACATTTGAATGAGAGCATCCAAAATTAAGAGATTTGGGCACGAATAAAGCCATGAGTATCCACGATGGGGCATTATCAAAGTTGGATCACGAGGGAATCACGAGTTTCTAATCAAATGGATAGTAAGAGTG
The DNA here is from genome assembly GCF_006381635.1 of Hibiscus syriacus. Taxonomy (NCBI): domain Eukaryota; kingdom Viridiplantae; phylum Streptophyta; class Magnoliopsida; order Malvales; family Malvaceae; genus Hibiscus; species Hibiscus syriacus. Next base: position 3,042,841 of record NW_024062535.1, on the reverse strand, counting down.
AACCTCACAACTTAGAATGTTGGGGCATGCTGAAAGCCCATTTCAGTCAGACACAATTTATGTAGGGCATTTTGAAGGCCCATTTCAGATAAAAATGATTCATATAGGATATTTTGAACAATCACATCAGTATGAAGAATAATGGAGCATTTTGAAGGCTCACATCAATAAAAAGCAAATGCTAGGGCATGTTAAACCCTAATCATCCTATGGAAATATCATCGATTTGAGCAAATATTTCCACTGAAGCAGAAAGGTATGAAGAATGAAAATGGTAAAACAATGACAATCAAGTTGATCATACATCACTGTTTTGTCCACTATGTGATTACATTATCCCCACAAGAGCCACAAGAAAGGATGAATATATTGTCAAATTTTCCCAAATATGATCTCACTTGTATTTTTACTGAAGTATCATTGGGACATCATACAAAAGCTCTGAACATCATGCAAAGAGTTCCCTGGTTAAGAAATCTAGGCAGAAACCACATGAAATGATGAATGTGTTATCGAATGTTTTACAAACCAGTAATTACGGTGCTAAACCAATGTTGTGATCATGTGGTTGACTTAACATGAAGTTGCCTTTTTCAATTCCAAGATTAGAAATGAGATATGATGAAGATCTCCTTTCCACAAAAGAAACGTTGGAACTTTAATAACAAGAAACTAGTGGAACCAACTAAGATTGAACGATGGGTTGTTATTAAGCATCTCAACATGATATAGTCTGAATAATCTTGTTCAAGATATGATTAGATGTGGAGACATGAAAGGAATTAGGATAAATCCTTCTTGTGATATGTTTCAAGAGTTAAATCAGAACAGACGTGTCTGATATCCTGATTTAATCTCTGCTAAGCTTAGTATAGCTATATCAACATTCTGTAAAGATGATAGATTCTCTTTTCAAAGATAGAAAGCTTTATCAGATTTTTACACAAGTTCAGATAGAGATAGCTGGTGTTATCAAGAACAAAGTGGGGGTAACCAGGTCATAATTCTGAGTATGACAAAAGTCACATGAAACAGTTATTCTGAGACTTTAATGTAAAGAATGCACAAAGATACAAGTTGATCAGATGGCTATTCAGAAATGCTAACTTGATAGCATAAGTTGCTATACTGTTTGAAGATAGCCTTGAAAAAGAAGAAGATCAAACTTTCGATTCAGATAAAGATTGATGCATTCATACATTCAAAAGAACATTATTTGCATAAATGATCATACATCACATCGATACATTTGATTACATTTATATAAATTCATTTTTGACAAGAAGATGCAGGGACAAAATACCTTACAAATAGATGGTATCATATCTAAAGAATAGATGGATGCAATCCATAAAAGAAAGATTATTTTTAGGGTATGCTCAACTAACAAGTTGTTCAAAAAAATGAGAGAGTTTCTCATTTAATTTAATGTTCTAGAAAATGAAATTTTTGAAAAGTAAGAAGTTTCTTACCCAGTAAAATATTTCTCATGAATTTGTAAATCCTTCGGGTCATCTGCCAGTCTTTCGAGCATGATGCTTAAATCCTTCGGGTCATCTGTCAGTCTTTCGAGCCAGATGATAAGTCTCTAGGGCCATCCGTCAAACTTTTGGGTAGGATGTTTACATATGATTTTCGCATGAAAACGAGATTACGATTTTCAAAGTTTCTCATTTAATGTTCTAGAAAATCAAATTTTTTAAAAGTAAAAAGTCTCTTACTTAGTAAATTATTAATCACAAATTTGTAAATCCTTCGGGTCATCTGTAAGTCCTTCGAGCATGATGTTTAAATCTTTCGAGTCATCTGTCAGTCTTTCTAGCAAGATGATAAATACTTAGGGCCGTTCATCAGACCTTTGGGTAGGATGTTTACACTCTTTAATTCCAGTCTCCACGGAAGAGTAGTGAAACAGATTTTTATCAAGATTTGTAGTCAACTGGACAAAAACTTATTGTCTTTTTATCTTTGCTTTATTCTTGTTTACACAAAAATATGCAAAGAGGGGCAGCTGTCAACACTAGTTTTTGTCTGTTTTTATTATTAATTATATATTATTATTATTATCATCATATTTATTATATATAATATATTATTAACAAATATTACAAAACCAAGGCCCAAATGTAAATAACTTGGGAGCCCGATTACAAGTAGAACCCAAGTTAGGCCAGTGCTTACTTGGAAGCCCAGACCAGTCAAACCCAACAGACCCGAAAACCCTAGGGTTTCTGGTCATCCTCTCTAGTGCCGCTAGCTGCTCACCACCGTTCGATCAGGGTGGAAATGGAGGGTCCAGATCTTCCATCAGCTAGGGTTTCACCCTAGCAACTGTCGCCAGTAGATCTCCACAGTTGGATCTGGAGAAATCCAATGGTCCACAGCTCATCTAGATGAAACCCTAGGGTATCATAACCCTAAGGCTATGTTCGGTCACCGCCTCCAACGCTGCCATGCCGCCGTCGCCTCCAACAGAAGGATCCAGAAGATGAACACCAACCGCACACGTTGCAACCCTAGGGTGAGTTACCACCGTAGGTCCGATGACTCACCGAAGGACACCTTTGTGACCGATCCGAAGGATGCACAACCAAGCCTATAAAAGGTGTTCATCACCTGCAAAGAAAAAAAAAAGAAAGAAAAAAGAACCCAACAAAGTGCAAGCAAGCCAAGGCAAACACAGCAAGCATCCAGTATACAAAAAATTAGAAATAAAATAGAGTGAAAGAAGCGAAGCCTTACCATCATTGGAGCACCTACGCGCCTCCACGTGCCGCCGGAGAAGACGAACCATCGAAGGTATAAACCTTAGATCTACTTTGATTGAAGGCTATTTAGGGAAAACAGAGTTTGGTTTAGGCTTTAGGGGAAAAGAGGAATTTTTGGGGGGTATTATATGTTTTCTGGCCACCGTGGGTGGTGGCCGCAGTGCATGACCGTCGGCTGGCAGCTGATCTTTCTTAAGCGAGGAAGCTAGAGAGAACCGAGAGATATCTCTTGGTTAGAGAGAGAAGAGAGGAGAGGAAAATGAGGTTTAAGGCCTATTTATATCCCTCCCCGAACGACGTCATTTTTTGGAGGGACTTGTGCGTAAATACGGGTATAAGTAAATTTTACTCGGGGTCCATGTAATTTTGCAAGCATTGAATTTAGTCATTGAAAGTTTGTTTTCGTATATTTTAATTTAATATTCAAGTTTTATTAATTTTCATTTTGATTATTGCCACGCATACATGTATATTTAGGTTAAATATCTATTTAGTTCTTTAAATTTTAATAAATTTTATTTTGATCTTATATTAGTGATTTAGGGTAAATTACATAATTAGTAGACAACTTTAGTGTTATTTCGAATTAATAGAATTAATTTTAATATTTTATGTTTTAAATATAAATTATTATTATATGATTAATTATTATTTGTATTTTTAGAATTATTATATGTAATTTATAATATAATTATAATATATTATTATAATAGGATTAATAATATTATTTAGTAATCATTTATTATTTGTAAATTTAAATCTAGAAAACAAGTTTACTATTTATTGTAAAGACACTAATTAATAAATATCGGTACTAATTTTGGGAGTTATGGGGGTGCTAATCCTTCCCCATACGTAACCGACTCCCGAACTCATTTTTTGGTAAGCAGACCCAAGTTGTATTATTTTAATATTATTCTTAGGAATTTTTATTAAAATAATATGACATTTTGGTGACCATTCTCACCAAATAAAAAGATTGGTGGCGACTCTACAACTTGGTGTTTCATCTGATTCAAGAAGGATAAACACTTACTTTTATGAGACTAGTTACACCGTTTGGGGTGTACTATTTGCACTCTCTGTCGCTGGGGTAGAGAAACGTCTCGACAGAAAGCTTCAGACAGTATGCCCAGTGATTGAGGGATTTAGCTGTGCGGGTTCATCCTCCTTTAGATGAAAAAGAAACACTGAAGCTCTTCGTACAGACTTTGAAGGTTCATTTCTTCGGGCATCTGATTGCAATTACATCTAGGAATTTCTCTTATCTGATTATGGCTGGAGAGATGATTGAGACATCCATTAAACAAAGAAAGATAGATGGAGGTGAATCAAGCAATAGACCTCCCATGAAAAAGAATGAATGAGAGCTCAACAACATCAACACCTTTAGTACCAACAAAGGTGTTACGATCTCCAAGTTAAAACCAACTGCAGGCGAACCATCAGGTACTTCTTGACAAAATGCGAGGGAACTAATGAGGGGAAATGGGTATGTCGAGCTGATTTCCATGATATATAAGGAACTCTAAAAGTAGCTTTTTGACACACATATGGTATCACCATACCCAGTAGAACCACTAAAGCCCCCATACCCCAAGTGGTTTGATGAAAACGCACATTCTGATATCATGGTGATGTCTCGGGCATGCTATTGAAAATTGCCTCACCTTTAAGAGGATCGTTCAAAGGATGCACAACAGGAACTGAATTAATTTTAATAACTCAAAATCACCTAACGTTGCACAAACCCTCTACCTAACCACAAAAAAAGTGGGGTTAATGCAATCATCGAAGAGAGGGGCAAGAGAGTTAAAATAAGTGTTTTTGAAGTAAAGTCTCATCTGGCCTGGGTATGGAGGCAGATGGTAAGGGCAGAATTTTTTGCACCACATTCTAGTACACCAGAATATGAAGGTGGTAACCATTTTTTTTATCACAATGAAGAAGGACATGAGGTGCAAGAATGTTATGAATTTAAAGCCTTGATCTAGCTAATGATGGACAGGAAAGAGATGATTTTATGAGGAATATAAGGACACTCTAGAAGTTGATATTTGTGCTACTGGAGATTCATCTGACAAAGGATTTGGCGCATGCCGTCCTTTGAAAATCACTTCAAAGGAAAAGGTGGTAATAACGACACCAAGACCTTTTCTTTATAAAGACAGCAAACAAGTACCTTGGAAGTATGAATGTCATGTAAGCTCTTTGAAGGAATATGTCAATGAAGTGGGCCATACTATTGGAAAATACCACTCCCAACAGTCTAACTTACCCATAGACTACTCGAACCGTTCAAAGGAGATATACCAGCAGTAAATGAGCCAATAAAAGAAGAAGAGGCTGTGGAGTTATTAAAATTTCTAAAATACAGTGAGTACAACATTGTTGAATAATTACATAGCCTAGCAACACGTATTTCAAAGTTGGCACTACTGCTAAGTTCGGAGGCACACAGAGAGGCACTTCTGAATATCCTAAATCAGACATTTGTACCAAAAGACATACCAATTAATAAGATGGATTGACTGGTTAACAACATCCAAGCTGATAATCTCATGTCATTCTCTGATGATGAGATTTCGTCTGGAGAAAGAGGTCGAGTTAAAACATTACACATCACCACTAGTTGCAAAGGGCATGCTTTGCTAAGTGTATTAATTGATAATGGCTCAGCCCTTATTTAATGCCTTTGGTTACTCTGAAAAGGCTACCAAAGGATACCTCCCACATGAGAACGTGCCAGAGCGTGGTTCGAGCATTTGATGGGACAAAAAGAGAAGTGCTCAGCAAAATTGAGGTACCATTGACTAATAGACCCGCCACTTATAACATAGAGTTCCTGGTTATGGACATTATGCCTTCTTACAACTGCCTTTTAGGAAGGCCATGGATCCATCAAGCTGGGGCAGTACTATCAACACTGCACCAGAAAGTCAAGTTTGTTATCAATGGAACTCTCATAATCATTAATGCTGAAGAGGATATAGTGGCGAGTGTGACCACTGATGCCCCTTACATAGATGTGAATGAGGAGGCTTTAGAGTGTTCATTCTGCTCTCTAGAGTTTGTTAATGCAACATTTGTGGCTGAAGTGGGTAAGATTTCCAAATCCATGCTCTCAGAATGCACCAAGATGGAAATCAAACAGATTTTGGGGAGAGGTATAAAGATAAGGAGAGGGTTTAGGAAATATCTGCAAGGAAGAATTAGTCCCATTTTTTCCTGTTACCAAGCTAGATCAGTTTGGGCTCGGATTTTAGTCTAGTCATCAACAAAGAAGGAAGGAAATTTAAAAACACCAAGAAAAAAGAAGGGCAAGATTGACTGGGAAATAAATTCAAGGGGAGTCGATGTCTTTTCCTCCCTTTCACAGTACATTCAGGTTTGGTGGTTATGCTTTTGAGAAAAAAACAATGATGACCTTACCTAATTTAGAAGAAGCTCTAAAAGACTTGAGCATTAATGCTATAAAAACGAATGACACTGAGGATGTTGATAGATCTGGAATCCGTCCATTACCGCCGGGGTTCGTGCTTTACAACTGGACAGCTGAAGAACTACCTTTGGTTTTTAAATCTTTTTCAGAGTAATACTCAAATATTCCCTATTTACCTATACCCGGGTTAATAGGTGGTCTTTTGAAAGGGTTAATGAATTGTTTTATTTATATTTTAATAAAAGATGCAATTTTCCTTTCCGACAAACATTTCTTTTTTCTTTATCATATTTTCTTTCTTTCTTATATAATTTTATTTACTTTCTTCATTCTATGTGGGGTATTTTTCTCACGTATATACATATTTTTCTTCTCCTTTCCCTTTCAGGTCTTTGGATCTTCATGATGTGGACAATAACGATTCTGACCCGAAGGTGGATTTTGAGATGTTCAAGTGTCTTGGGGAAATTTATGAATGTGACCATGAAGAAAAATACAAATTACCTTCTGAGTTATTAAGAATAGTGGAGAGAGAAGACAAACAAATATTTCCCCGTGAGAAGAAAATCAAATATCTGAATTTGGGCACTGAAGAAGAAAGGAAAGAAGTTAAAATTGGCATAACTCTTTCGTCTGAAGTGAAGTAAAGCAAAGCTTGATAGACTTGCTTCAGGAATAGAAAGACGCATTTGCATGGTCGTACCAAGACATGCTTGAGTTGGACACAGATATGGTGGTTCACAAACTTCCAATCAAGCCAGAATGCAAACCCGTACAACAGAAGCTAAGAAGGATGAGACCAGAAATGCTCCTTAAAATAAAAAAGAAGTCAAAAAGCAGTTTTATGTTGGTTTTCTTTAAGTGGCCAAATATCCCGAGTGGGTGGCTAACATACCGTCGGTAGCAAAGAATGATGAAAAGGTACAAATGTTTGTCGACTACTGAGACCTCAATAAAATAAGTCCTTAATATAACTTTTCTTTGCCGCACCTAGATACTTTTATGGATAATATAGCCAGAAATTTTTTCTTCTCATTCATGGACGGGTTCTCAGGATACAACCAAATTAAGATGCATCCAGATGACATGGAGAAGACCACATTCATCACGATGTGGGAGATGTTTTGTTACAAGGTAATGCCCTTCAGATTAAAGAATGCAGGGGCAACATACCAAAGAGCCATGGTGACCTAGTTTCACGATATGATGCATAAAGAAATCGAAGTTTAAATTGATGACATGATTGTCAAAGAAGAAACTGAAGATGAACACATCGAGAATCTAAGGAAACTTTTCCAAAGACTGAGAAAATTCCAATTAAAGTTGAATCCAAACAAGTGCACCTTCGGAGTAACATCTGGGAAGCTGTTGGGCTTCATTGTTAGTAGAAGAGGCATTGAGGTTGATCCGGATAAAATCAAAGCTATCCAGAATCTACACCCCAAGAACACAGAAAAAAGTTTGAGGTTTTTTGGGTAGATTAAATTATATTGCTCGGTTCATATCCCAGTTAACAGAAAAATGTGATCCAATTTTTCGCCTTCTTCAAAATAATAATTCTGGAACATGGGATGAGGATTGCCATATCACTTTCGAAAATATAAAAGAGTATTTGTCTCACATTCCTGTTCTAATGTCTCCCATCCAGGCAAAACCTTTATTCCTTTATCTCTCCATATTTGAGAATTCGATGGGATGTTTCCTGGGATAACAGGATGAATCTGGGAGAAAAGAAAGAGCCAATTACTACTTGAGTAAGAAGTTCATAGACTGTGAAGCCAGATATCCACCCATTGAAAAAGTTTGTTGCACTCTAGTCTGGGTCACACAAAGACTCATACAATACATGTTATAACATACAACTTGGTTAATTTCCAAGTTGGATCCACTTAAATTCATGATGGATGTGCCTGCTCTCTCTGGAAGGTTAGCCCGATAGGAAATGCTATTATATAAATTTAACATTGAACACATGAGCCAAAAGGCTATAAAGGGAAGTTTCATATCTGACTTTCTAGCAAACAGAACTTCTGAAAAATATAAACCATTAGACTTCGATTTCCCATATGAAGACTTGATGGCCATATCTTTAGAAAAAGAAAGTATTTCCACATATAACTCCTAGAAAATGCATTTCAATGGTTCATCAAATGCATTGGGGCATGATATTGGGGCTATTTTGGTCTCACCAAAAGGAAATCATTATTCGTTCACTAGCAAATTGAACTTGATTTCACTAACAACATGGCAGAGTATGAAGCTTGTGTTTTGGGAATTCGAGCTGCTATTAGACAGAACATAAAGACTCTGAGGGTGTATGGATATTCTGCCTTAGTGATCTATCAGCTCCGAGGAGAGTGGGAAACAAAAGATACCAAACTGGTGGAATACAGAAAGCTCATTCTGGATCGACTTAAAGAATTTGATGAGGTCATTTTCCATTACGTACCAAGAGAAGAGAATCAAATGGAAGAAGCTTTATCTACCTAACATGATTCAAATCGATATGTAATCATACGAGTACCTGACTCATTGTTATCAAATCGAAGAAGTAAAATATAAAACACCATGGTAGCATGACATTTTGCAATTATATCAAAAAATCAAAGCTATCCAAACGAAGCTACTGAGACTAACAAAAGAACAATCATAAGAATGGAAGTCTGATATGTTATTGATGGAGAAGTCTTATACAAGAAAAATCATGATCAAATCTTGCTAAGATGTGTAGATACAGAAGAGGTAAAAATGATCTTAGAAGAGGTACATAACGAAGTGTATGGAACGCATGAAAATGGGCATATGATGACAAGACAAGTTATGAGATGCGGATACTTTTGGTCCACATTGGAGAATGATTCCATCAACTATGCCAGACAATGCATAAGTTCCAAGTCTACGGGGATAAAATAAATGTTCCACCTCATCCATTTCATGTGATGACGGCTCTGTGGCCCTTTTCTATGTGGGGCATGGATGTCATTGGACAAATCCATCCAAAAGCTTCAAACGGTCATCGGTTCATTCTTGTGGCAATTGACTACTTTACCAAATGGGTGGAGGCTACATCACATGCTAGTGTCACTCAGTCCACTATTTGTAAATTCTTAAAAAAAGAGATCATATGTCAGTATAGTTTACCAGAAAGGATCATTACCGATAATGCAACCAATTTAAACAACAAGATGATGGATGCCACATGGGAACAATTCAACAAAAAGCATCATAACTCTACTGCTTATCGACCAAAGATGAACAGAGCGGTAGAGGCAGTAAACAAAAATATAAAGAAAATAGTAGAGAAAATGACTAAGACATACTAACACTGGCACGAAAAGTTATCTTTCTCCTTATTTTCCTATCGAACTCGGTGTGAACTTCGACGGGACAACTCCCTTTCCATTAGCCTATAGAATGGAGGTTGTGTTGCCCATAGAGGTAAAGATCTCGTCACTCTGTGTTCTATCAGAAGTAAAGTTAGATGATGTGGAATAGGCACAAACTCAATATAATCAACTAAACTTAATAGAAGAAAAGAGATTGAAGGTTATTCATCATGGTCGACTATACCAAAAACAAATGATCTGAGCACATGACAAGAAGGTGCATCCAAGAGTATTCCATGAAGGAGATATCGTACTAAAAAGATATGGCTAATCCAAAAAGACTTCAGAGAAAAGTGGATGCCAAATTGGGAAAGGTCTTATGTCGTGAAAAATGCCTTCTCTGCAGGAGCACTAATCTTAACCAAAATGGACGGGCTGGAACTACCTAATCCTGTAAATTCTGATGCAGTCAAGAAATATTTCACTTTTATCGAAAACCATAAAGTGTACTCTAAGTTGAAAAAAGGGGTTTAGAATGAGAACCTGAAAATGTGCTCTAAATAAAAAAAAAACAAAAGGTGGGTCCAAGAAGAAAACTCACAAAGGGCATCTTGAAACCAAGAGAGGAGCCAAGTTGAAAACCCGAAAGGGCGACTTGGGTTGATCAAAGATTCACTCATAGAAAGGTCCTGGATCAAGTTAATAAAGCGTCACGACATGCAAGTCTTTAGAAGACTTAGTAATTTGGGAGGATTTCTACACTATTTCGAATGTTGTCACATCTTCAAAATCCCCTAGATAAAGGCTATACTCAAAGTCATCTAACGGGGTGCTAGTTCAAAGGCGTTCGCATTATCGAAATCTAGGGCACCTATTTGTATTTTCAAATATTTTTCGCTTTACGTAATGTTTGCCATTTTTTTCCACATAAATAAATATGGCTATTTGTCCGAGAAAAGTCAACTCCTTATCATCATGCATTGAATTTAAATAAAAGCAATTTATTCGCTTTGAAAAAGATCATTGTGTATTACTGTACAAAGATTTTTAAAAGGTACAGGAATTTGGAAGCTGATAGAAGTTCTTGCACAATACTCGAAAGAATGAAATGGGTACTAACTCAAAACTCGCCAAGGAATCAAAAGGCATTGACTAAAGTTTAGAAGCAATCAAAATAACAAAAGTACCAAAGAGGTCATCAAATTAAAACTCATTGAGGGTCATGGAATCCAGAACTAAAAATCAAGAAAATAAAGTTGGGCAACAATCAAGAGCAATCAAGACCAGTAGCAAGAGATTGAGATTTCTCTTTAAATCCTAAAATGACATATTTTGCATATGCATTGACTAAAGTTATTCGAAAGAAAATAAAGTTGGGTACTAGCTCAAAACTCACCAAGGAATCAAAAGGCATTGACTAAAGTTCAGAAGCAATCAAAATAACAAAAGTACCAAAGAGGACATCAAATTAAAACTCATTTTAGGCATACATAAGAACATTGCATCGCATATATGCATGATTTTGCATATTGTTGTTAGAGTCAATTTTCAACTTCACAATGAAGGATATTGAACTCAAAAGAACACTTATGATTAAAGTTGGATCTCAACTTCACAACGAAGGATATCAGGCTCAAAACAAATATATTCAATCTGGACTCAACTTCACGACGAAGGAGTTACCCACGATTTCAACTTCACAACGAAGGATATCATGCCCAAGGGATAGACCTAACTTCATGGAGAATGAGTCATCTACAACATCGAGGAACTATCTCTCAACTAAGGTCATCTAGGCAAATTCCAACTTCACAACGAAGGATATGACGGTGAGGAATTACCACCTAATCCAGGCATCGAGCTAGATTTCAACATCACATCAAAGGATATCATGCTCGACTGACTCAACTTCATGATGAAGGGTTCAACCATGATTTCAAGTTTGTGACGAAGGATATCATGTTTAAAGACATCTCAAGATCGACTCAACTTTACGATGAAGGAGTCACTTGTAATGCGACTCAACAAAAGGGAGCCATCTTCTATTTTTAAGTCGAATTTCAACTCCGCGAGGGAGGATTTTGATAAAAGAGTAGTCTGCAACATTCAAATTTTAAACTCAGAGATCGACAACAACCTTTCTTGCAAGTCTTGAACAAAAATTTTTGTCCCTTTATCTTTGCCCAATTTCTTGTTACACGATAAATGGGCAAAGAGGGGTAGTTGTAGACACTTATTTCTGTCAGGGGTCTTTATTACATAGTATACCATAATATATATAATAATTTCAAATATAATTTTTGAAAATATAGTATATGTTTTGAAAATGTATAATATATAGTTTTTGAAAATGTATTTTTGAAAACATATATAATATAGTTTTTTAAAACGTATTTTTGAAAACATATAACATATAGTTTTTAAAATGGTTTTGAAAACGTATAATATATAGTTTTTTAAAACGGTTTTGAAAACGTATACTATATGGTTTTAAAAAAAATGGTTTTTGGAAAACATATATAATATAGTTTTTGAAAATGTATTTTTGAAAACATATAATATATGTTTTTTTTAAATGTTTTTGAAAACGTATATAATATATATAGTTTCTTTGAAAACATTGAAATATAATATATACATATTATAATTAGTATTTTATTTTTTGTTTTTATTATTTTATTTATTTTATTAACTTATCATATTTGTTAGGTCCAATTAAGTCCAAATCCGGTTCCAAAGGGTCCAAAGCCAAAGGTAAGATCCAAATTCAGCCCAGCCAAATCAGCAGGCCAACCTAGTGTAAAGCCCAAACCCGTCTGCCTGACCAGCAGAGGATTAAGGTTTCTTGATTAACCAAGAGCACCGTACAATTCTAGACCGTTAGATCGATGATGGATTAACAGTCCAGATCAAAGACAGCTAGGGTTTTAACCCTAGCACCGGCACTGCAAATAAGTGACAACCATTGGATCTGGTCAAAATGATCCAACGGTGAATCGAGAAAATCGAAAGGCACCCACCGACTGAACAACGACCATGCACCGATGAAGCATTCAAAGTTGAGAAAAAGGCAAAAAAATTGGCCATAACCGAGCGTGCAAGAAAATCCTGACAAAATAGGGACTGAACCATCCCGTTTTAATCGGTAACAACCATCACCGACGAGGTTATAAAAACCCTCGAGAATCATTGAAAATAAAGACAAGAAAAAGCCAATCGAGCAACAAAGCAACATATCAACAAAAAAAACAAAGCCACAAAAGCCATTAACACAAAAAAGCAACAAACAGTAAACATCTTAAATCCCAAAGGCTAAAACCTTTTGAAATTGAAAGTAAAGAAAGACAAAGCTTAAATTTTTATTTTGTGGGAGAACACCAAGGACGCGGAGGAACTTCACCGGAAGGGGAAAAGTCACTGTGAGTTGAAAAGGCATCATCGGAAAAGGTAAAAAAACTGAGGTTTTTTTAGATCTATGCCTTTTGGGGTCGATTTTGGAGTTTTAGTGGCTATATTTGGTTTTAGAGTGTAGAGGGGAACATTTTGGGAGGTTTGTAGTTTTCTGGCCATCGCTAGTGGTGGTTAGAGCGACAGTCAATGGTGGTCCGGGCGATGGCTGCTTAGCTAGTGAATGGTCGGTCATAGGTCGGTTGGGGTTTTTAATGGAAAGAGTTGAGAGAGATGAGAGTGTTTTTTTAGGAAATAAGTGAAAATGATTTTTTTGTGGTTTTGGGGCTATTTATAGGGAAGGTTGAAGTGTAATTAGTAAAATTTTAAATTATTTTCGTAGTCCCTATAATTCTGATGCGTAATTCATTTTGGTCACCTGTTGTGAATTTACCCTTGAATTTTAAATTAATTTGATTTAATCCCCATTTATATTTCTTATATTTTGCTAATTGACCCCCTAACTTTCATATTTTTTCCTTACAGCTTTCAACTAACATCAATTTAACCCCCAATTTTAAATTCTTTCCAATTTAATCCTTCTTCAATGGTTATTTTCTTTTAATTTAATACCTTTTTATTTTGTTTTATTTTATTTTATTTAACATTAATTTGACTTTTTTAGGTCAATTTTAACTTCATCAAAGGTAAGTAATTCGAGTCGAACTTTTAAACTTTGATTCAACCTTTAATTTTAGCAATTAAGACAACTGAGAAATCAAATTGGTAACGAAAGGGCAATATAAGGGTGCTAATCCTTCTTTGATTGTAATTGATTCTCGAATCCGATAAATTTCTGGTAAAACGTAGATAAGATAAAAGGTAAGTTAAGGTGACCGATCAACATAATTTAAAATGATCGATGACAGCTCCATCACATGAAATTAAATCGGAACCCGATTCTGGGTTAACCCGAAGGACGATTACTACAAGACTAAATCTACAAGGTACATCTTTTACTATTAAGGCCCCTTGATGGTTTCAAATTAAAAGATATTTATAACATTTAAACATTTTTAATTCTATATTTTGTTAATGATAATGTCAATCAAACAAAATTTAATTTTAAAACATTATAATTTTAATTTAATATTTTTGTCAATAATTATATACATTTTCTATTCGTTTATACTAAATTAAAATTTTAAATTCATCATAATTAAGGGTAGTTCTGCTTTATGGTAATTTTAATATACGACTAAGGAAATGTTCTACCAAAAATGTTAATATTTATTTAACATTTTCAGGTAAAACGTTACCTAAAACATTATATTTTTTTTTACTGGAAATGTTAATTTCACTACCTAATTTTCGGTAGAAAAAAAACATTTTAGGTAGTGTTCAATATTAATATTTTCGAAGAAAAAATAATATTTTACATATCTTTTTATCAAAAATGTTAAATATTTTATGTAGCACCTAATATTAACATTTTCGGTAGAAAAAAATTGATACCGGAGACATTCCTATAATTAGAGTCGACACAAACCAATAATTTAATCAACAAAAAATGCAAGGAACAGTTTTTTTTTTTTTTTTGACGATATAATCCTTTCAAATTGGCTAGCATTCCCCGCCCGTGTGTATAAAAAGAAGCAATTTTATTTTAATATAAAAAATACAAAAATTCCTGGGCTCCTTGATGTCCAAATACTGATAAAAGTACGGCTGAAAAGTATTATAACAATGTGATATTTTTAATTGAAGGTTATTTAAAATATTAATTTTTTATAAAAAATTAGTTATATTTGTTTCCTACAATCAAAAATATTAATCTTTCTGTCTCATTAAATATATTTATTATTATTTACTTTTAAAAAGTTAAAAACTTTTAAATCTTCACCATAATTATTTTAAATAATTATTTTTTATAAATATATATTTAAAAATTACTTGATTTAAAAATTTAAAATAAATTTGTTCATATTTTATTAACAATAAATTTTAAATAATGAAGAGTACGTTAAAAGAATTTGACCAAAAAAATCAACGTTTGATAAATTTAATGGGATAGGAGTATATTTTTTATAACATTTTCGATTAAATGAAAAATATTAAAGTTAATATTTTATGTTACATTCAACCGAATTTATTATAATATTTTCGATTATATTTATTCTCTATCGATTTTTAATTTTAAATTAGATTATTTTTTTATCGTTCTTTGAACATAAATTATTTTTAGTGATTAAACTAAGGTAATTACAAAATAATATATGATCTCAATACTTTTAATTATTTAATATTAAATACTCAATTATCCTATTATAATCTCATAAACTCAAACTTAATAATTTTAAAATTAACAATAATTTTTTAAATAGTGAAGTAATACTTAACTTTAAAAATGTCGTATCATGAAACTATCATTAATTCTTGCGTTATTCTAGGAATAAGTGCTCACCCTTCTTATTTTACGTCACTCTGCACGTGCCTCCCTCCAGTTTGCTTCTTATTTTACTTCCGCTCGTATTTATCCCCTTCTCCATCCTTATATTTTTACTCTCTTCATTTTTCCCCACCCTTTCTCTTTTCCTCTGCTGGGAATCACCCAAAGAAAAAAAAAACAAAACCCTTTCTTCTTTCGCTTCCCAAACCGTTTGCACTCTTTAGAATTTAGCTTTCCTTTCAGTTTTATACCCAACTTTACGTACTTCTTTTGATATATTAGCCTCTTGATGTTCTATTCGATTCCATCAGTTTCGCTGATTTTCTCAGAGCTTGAATCTGGATTTTTCTTTTGTTGCAAGAGTTGTACGGCACGAGGAGGTAGTTTTTGATTGGGATTGAAGAAAGGGGAGAAAAGAGAGAGGAAATTAGTGATCCCGTGACAAAATGCATCATCGAACAACTTACTTCTTCCCAAGGCAATTTCCCGATCGTGGGTTCGATTCGAAAAAGCTATTGGATCACGAGAAAAAACTCGATAAAGAAACATCAACCACTTCGACCGTTGAAAATGACTCAGCTAAGTCGATCCCAAGGGCTGCTCCAAAAGACTTTGCAGCCTATAAAACTGAGTACTCGCCGCTATCGGATCATTTCACGGACAAAAAACTTAAAGCCAAAAAGCAACAGCTCGCTCCTTGTCGTGATCTCTTCATCAATAAAAAAGCTACCACTGACAGATAACGTCTCGTGAAACCATCCTTCACTGATCATCATGATGAAGATTGCGAGTTGTTATTACATCCAGAGCCAGCTCCGGTGTCTCCTCCGGAAACCACTTCCGTTATTAATGACAATAGTGTTGACCGGAACTTTGATCGCAAGGTATCACTGCCGAGGTTCTCGACTGATAGTAGTTATGAAGGGAGCTTGTTTTCTGGGACGACATTGGATGTCAATTTCTCGAGTGAGGTTAAAGATACATGGACTAAGGACTCACCTCCCACGGCTGTACCGCCGGAAAAGGGGGATGTTAAGGAACCGGAACCGAAGGAGAGTAAAGATAGCTTAGCTTTCAAGTCAAAGGAGAGTTATTATTTACAAATTATGCTGGCGAGAAGACTTTCTTCTCAAGCAAGTCTCCTCAGTTGAACCTTTGCTTTTGCAAGATTATTGCGGACCAGTAGTCGCCGATGCAGAAACTGTTTCTTATCGTCTATGGGTATCTAATTTTCTCATCACTGTCGCTTCACTTCATTTTATTTCTCGTATCTCGAACTTGATCCTAAGTTTCTAATAATAATATTTTGTTTTTGTATTGAATGTGATTGTTGTATGTTTAATTTGCAGGTTAGTGGGTGTTTATCGTATAGTGATAAGATATCAGATGGTTTTTATAATATTATTGGGATGAATCCGTATCTGTGGGTGATGTGTAATGAATTTGAAGAAGGAAGACGCTTACCATCTTTAATGTCTCTTAATGAAATTGAACCCAGCGAGACACCTATGGAAGTTGTTCTTGTTGATAAAGATGGGGATACACGTCTCAAAGAGCTTGAAGATAAAGCCCATGAGTTAGACTGTGCTTCGGAAAACACCTTAGTGTTGGTCAAGAAGCTTGGCAAACTTGTTGCTGCATACATGGGGTAGGTTATTCCTTATGCTTTTTTTCTTCCTAATGGTTCATATACTTGTCACTGTTTTTTTAATCTATTTTTCATTATGTTTAAATTGTTATATATCCAGGGGAACTTTTCCAGTGGAGCAAGGGGATCTTCACAAACGCTGGAAATTGGTTAGTACGAGGTTGAGGGGCTTTCAGAAGTGTATTGTGCTCCCCATTGGCAGCCTATCCATGGGACTTTGCAGGCATAGTGCAATCCTCTTTAAGGTGCCAAAAGAATAGCTTTTTTTTGTTGGTTCTTGCATATATTCATGTACAAAGTCAGCTACACCTGTGATCAACCCACGACAATACAAAGAAAACACTAGACAAATGATTTGCTGGAAGGAGAATTAATGTCTCTTTTTCCCTATATCAAACCATTGTTCTGTATGGATAATAGTGAACATTGGATTTATTATACTGGTTAAGTGGATGGTTTTCTATATCTTGGGTTAAACTGCAATTTTTCTGTCCCCTGCAGCATTGATGAAAAGATAATTCTTTGTTTTGTTGTTGGCAACTACTACTCTGTCTAAAAGTTTTGAAAAGGTAGTTCATGTTAGGAAATAAACCCAGTACAAGTAATTTCCCTATAACAAGATTAGTGAGAATGCAAAATAAAAGCGGAAAAATAATACCCGAAAAATTGATAACGGAGTTCAGCCAATTGTGCTTACGTCTCCGGACTGCTGTAGATCTTTTACTAAGAGAGAAAATTTACAGGTGTTTACAAAACACTCACTACTCACAAGAAAGCTCTCTAGTATTGGAATGAATAAATGATTTTTGGATGATTTTGAAGCTAAATGAGCTAGGGTATTTATAGTTGAAACTTAAGGACTAATCTTGTAAATACCCTAAAGTTTAATGACTCAATTTTGTAATTATCCCTACTACAAAATTATAATAAAAAACCAACAGCCTCAATTTTCCAAGCAGCTGGCTGCTTAACCTTTAGCAGCCCATATGCTTTTATTATTTTTCAACAATCTCCCACTTGAAGACTGATTTTAATCTGTCTTCACACCTCGATCAATGCAGCAGCATTTCTAGTCTTGTTATTCTAGCATGCCAACTGAAGTTGAACACAACTTGAGTTTGTCCGTAGTCACCGTCTTTGTCAACATGTCTGCCGGATTTTGAGCTCCACTAATCTTTTCAAGTTTTAAAATCCCATCTTCCAGAAGAGACCGGATAAAATGATATCTCAATTGTATGTGCTTCATTCTGGAATGAAAAGATGGATTCTTCACTAGATGGATAGCACTTTGACTGTCGCAATACAAGACATTGTTTTCTTGTTTCTTGCCTAACACTTCCAAGAAACTTTGGAGACAAACCATCTCCTTGCTGGCTTCTATAACAGCAACATATTCTGCTTCAGTTGTGGAGAGAGCAACTATCTTCTGTAGTTGAGAAACCCAACTCACTGCAGTTCCTCCTAGAGTATAGACATACCCTGTAGTGCTCCTTCTGATGTCGACATTTCCGGCTAAGTCAGCATCTACATAGCCTGTCAGTATCGTATCTCCACCTTTGAAACAAAGAGCTTTGTTTGTGGTGCCCCGAAGATATCTGAGGATCCATTTGACTGCTTCCTAGTGTACCTTGCCCGAATTATTCATGTACCTGCTAACAGCTCCCACTGCATGAGCAATATCTGGTCTGGTACAAACCATGACATATATCAGACTTCCAATTGCCGAGGCATACGACACCTTCACCATGTGTGCACGTTCTTCCTCCGTCTTTGGTGATTGGTCTTTGGAGAGTCTGAAATGAACACCTAAAGGTGTACTTACTGGTTTAGCATCTTGTATGTTGAACCTGGAGAGTACTTTGTTGATGTACTCAGCCTGTGATAACATCAAAGTCCCCGACTTTGTGTCTCTCTTGATCCTCATCCCAAGAATCTGCTTTGCAGCGCCCATATCTTTCATTGCAAACTGCTTCGATAATTTTTGCTTCAAGTTTATGATCTCTTGCATGTTTGAGCCTGCAACGGGCATGTTATCAACGTACAACAATAAAATAATGAAGCTATTGTCGAACCTCTTGATGTAGCAACAATGATCTTCTTGGCATCTGGTAAAACCACTACTACCCATAAAACTATCGAACTTTTTGTACCACTGTCTAGGAGCTTGTTTTAGACCATACAAGCTCTTCTTCAACCTGCATACCAGGTTTTTCTTGCCTGCCTCTATGAAGCCTTCTGGATGCCTCATATAGATTTCTTCCTCCAAATCACCATGAAGGAAAGCTGTCATTACATCTAACTGCTCAAGATGTAAATTTTCTGCAGCTACAATTTTCAACACCAGTCTGATTGTAGACAGTTTCACGACTGGAGAGAAAATTTCATTGTAGTCAATACTTCTTTTTGTTGAAAACCTTTGACTACCAATCTTGCTTTGTAGCGTTTTCTCCCATCGTGCTCTTCTTTGATCCTGTAAATCCACTTGTTGTGGAGCGCTTTCTTGCCTGGTGGTAATTCAGATAATTCCCACGTCTGATTTGACATAAGCGAGTCCATCTCATCTTTCATGGAAGACTCCCACTTGACTGAATCCTCCACCTGCATTGCTTCATCATAGCACTCTGGTTCACCATTGTCAGTCAGCAACAAGTAGTGCAAAGAAGGCGAATAACGCTGGGTTGGTTTAGGAATTCTGGAGGAGCGTCTCAGTTCTGGTGTGCGTGGTTCTTCTTGAACTGCTTCAGAATTGATTTGAACATCATTTCCAGAAATCTCCTCGAACTCAGCAAATTCCTTTGTTTCAGCTTCGGTATTGGAGCTACTTGATTCTACGGTTGACTTGTCTTTGTACACCATATTCTCATTGAAAATGACGTCTCTGCTTCTGATGATCTTCTGATTTTCGTAATCCCAAAACCGGTAACCGAACTCATCACCGCTATAACCAACAAAGGCACATTTGTTGGACTTAGCATCAAGTTTACTTCTTTCAGCAGAATCTATGTGTACATAAGAAATACAACCAAACACTCTTAAGTGTGAAAGATTTATTTCTTTCTTGCTCCAAGCTTCCTCTGGTATTCCACCATCCAAGGGAACTGAGGGCCCACGGTTGATCAGGTAAGAAGAAGTGTTGATAGCTTCGGCCCATAGAATTTTGGGCAATCCGACATGTATCCTCATTCTTCTGGCATGTTCATTCAGAGTTCTGTTCATGCGCTCTGCTACGCCATTTTGCTGTGGTGTCATGGGAACTGTTGTCTCCATCTTGATCCCATTGCTTGCACAGAAATCTTTGAATCTGTTATTTTTGTACTCTCCTCCATTATCAGACCTCAACCGCTTGACTTTCAGGCCAGTCTCATTTTCCACCATGGTCTTCCATTTTCTGAAGGTATCAAAGACGTTTGATTTCTTCTTCAGAAAATAAACCCACACCTTCCTTGTAGAATCATCGATGAATGTGACATAATATAGTGAGCCTGCAAGAGATGTAACTGGAGATGGTCCCCATACATCAGTATGAACCAACTCTAACTTTTCTGCCTTGGGTGTCTTGCCAATATTTGCAAAGCTGACTTTCTTTTGTTTGCCAAAGATGCAATCCTTGCATAGTCCGACATCTACATTTTTTAGATCCGACAGCTTCCCTTTTGACAAAAGCGTCTTCATCCCTTTCTCGCTCACATAGCCAAGCCTTTGGTGCCATAGGTTTGATTTTCCATCAGCATCTGCTACTGCAATGATATTCTCTAAATTTGAGGTTATATAGAGAGAACCAGTTTTCTTATCACGAGCAATGACGAGTGCTCCTTTGATAATCTTCCATTCACAGCCTGAAAAGGTTGTACTATATCCTTCTCCATCAAGCTGTCCAACAGAAATCAGATTTCTTTTAAGGCCAGGAATATGTCTCACTCCTTTCAGCGTCCAGGTGGTCTGGTTTGGCAACTTTAATCGGATGTCTCCTTTTCCGACGATCTTCAAGGTTTCATCATCAGCTAGATGAACCTTCCCAAAATCACCACTGACATAATTTTCCATGATTTCTCGGCATGGGGTAGAGTGGAAAGATGCCCCTGAATCCCAGATCCATGATTCAATCAGACTGTTTACGCTTAGAATCATGGCATCATCTGTCTCTTCTGTCACGTTGGCAGATTCCTGTGCGCCGGTATTTTTCTTCAGTGCTCGGCAATCTCTTTTAAAGTGACCCTTCTTGCCACAATTATAACAGGTAAAATCTTTCTTTCCAGTTCTGGATTTTCCCCGTCTGGATTTCGATTTGCCATGATTTGAATTTCTTTCTGAAGTTCTCCCTCTGGACTCCGTGTGCAAGGCTGAGGAGGTTTATGCTTCACCCGATTCTCTCCGTCGAATTTCTTCGCTCAATACCAGATCCCGAACATCATCGAATTTCAATTTACTATTTTCTGACGAGCTGCTAACTGCTGTAACAGTAGCATTCCAACTGTCTAGTAGAGATGATAAGAGAATTAAAGCTCGAACTTCATCATCGAATTCAATTTCCATTGAACTCAACTGAGTTGTAATTGTGTTGAGTTCATTTAGGTGTTGTGCCATCGATGCCCCTTCCGTCATCCGCAAATTGAATAATCGCCTCATCAAGTGCACTTTGTTTGAGGCTGATGGCTTCTCATACATACTGGAGAGAGCTTCCATAAGACCCGTCGTGGTCTTTTCCTTTGCTATGTTGAAAGCAACATTGCGGGACAACGTCAGTCGGATAACTTTGTGGGCTTGTCTGTCGAGAAGAGTCCAGTCTTCTTTCTTCATGCCCTCTGGTTGTTTTCCTGAGAGAGGTTGATATAGATTTTTCTGGTACAAAAAATCTTCAATCTGCATCTTCTAAAAGCCAAAGTCCGTACCATCGAACTTTTCAATTTTCACCTTCCCTTCGTCTGCAACCATCGCTCCCACTCGAATCTGGCTTCTTTGGATCGTTACTGATAATTCTTGCAAACCACCGTGTATTAGAACACCTCCGTCGATAAATTCGTATCGCAGATAAAATTTTTACTATTCACAAAATTCACTATTCACGTTAATAATAATGAATAGTAACCTCGCAAAAATTGACAAAATTCACAACCAAAAGCTCTGATACCAGTTGTTAGGAAATAAACCCAGTACAAGTAATTTCCCTATAACCAGATTAGTGAGAATGCAAAATAAAAGCGGAAAAATAATACCCGAAAAATTGATAACGGAGTTCAGCCAATTGTGCTTACGTCCCCGGACTGCTGCAGATCTTTTACTAAGAGAGAAAATTTACAGGTGTTTACAAAATACTCACTACTCACAAGAAATCTCTCTAGTATTGGAATGAAGAAATGATTTTTAGATGATTTTGAAGCTAAATGAGCTAGGGTATTTATAGTTGAAACTTAAGGGCTAATCTTGTAAATACCCTAAAGTTCAATGACTCGATTTTATAATTATCCCTATTACAAAATAATAATAAAAAACCAACAGCCTCAATTTTCCAAGCAACCGACTGCTTGACCTTTAGCAGCCCATGTGCTTTTATTATTTTTCAACAGTTCAGTTGAGGTAGAAGTAACTGCTGCTGAGTGTTGGGATGCACAACACGAAGGCAGATTGTAGCCTAGTTGACCTTTGGGGAAGTTTGAGAATAGACTAGAGAGTTGGTGTTAGTTGTCTTTGAGTGATTCTAGACCCTAGTTTAAGAAGGCTTCTTTATATGTGATCTCATTTATCCTATATGTTTGTTCCTATTATTCTCTCTTCTTTGGCCTGAAGTTAGGAATGTGCCAACTGGGAGGGGGAGGAATTAGCAACGTTAGGAATAGGCTAAATGGTTCTATTGTATACTTTGTTTCGGGTTGTGATGTGTTTTTTAGGCTTTATTGTTTTGGACTGGTTAGGACTTTGTATCTGTTGTACCTTTTGTTGGAGTTTTAATAAAATTGAGGCACTTTTCTCCTCCTTCCTATGTTCATGTTGATACCTTCTGGTATTTCAATGTATATGAAGGGGGTTTCTAATGAGGCCTCCCTTTCTTGTATATATAAAAAAAAGTTATTCTGGAACGAAAGGTATTTTGCTTATGCGTGTATGCACTGTATTGTGTGAAGATCTGGATTGGAAAATTTTTCTTTTTCTCTTTTTGACCTCAAGTGTTTCAAAAGGTATTATTTTATTGGAATACTATATTTTATTAGTTTATAGTACCAAGGACTAAGTTTTCCTGAAGTACAAGAATTTTGTAAACCATATATGAATGTCTTTAACAGGGAGCATTGATATTGCAACTGAATTAGGAGCGTCAGTGACACCCAGAACTATAACCAGTCCATTATGGATACTCCCTTTTCCATGATCATTCAGTGAGGTATCTCTAGCCTGCCATGGTGAATTCATAATGTTTCTGTGAAATATTTGGTTCTTACGAGGTCCTCATGGGAGGCCCCTGAAATTTTTCTTATCTCAATGTCTGAATAATAAATTTTTGTTTTCTGAAACCAGGTGTTTATGTAATGGACGTATAAATCTTCTAGATCTTTTCTTTTTATTCAGAATTTAAAATATTTAAAAGAATATGTTAGCATATTCTTGATTGAATGTTGCACTGCATGGCTTTGTTTGCATTATCACTTTATGCTTCTAGACCAGGATATCAGATGAAGAATGAGCGTTTGACTTTGTTGATGTGTGAAATGTATGTTTACTTACAGCCCGGATGCCCTTCAATGTAGCTGTAATATACTACATGATGATCTTGCAACAGATGGCTATGGTTTGGGTTCCTTGACTAACATAGTGTTTTACATATGCAGAAATTGGCAGACTACATAGGCTTGCCATGTAGAATTGCTAGAGGATGCAAAAATTGTGCAGCAGATCATCGTTCTTCTTGCCTTGTAAAAATTGAAGATGATAAAGTCATTTAGGTAAGCTACTCACTTTTAGTGATAGAATTTAAAGTTCATATCATCCCAATTTATAGTTCTCAGCACTCCATTATATTATAATGTCAAGATATAAAAAAGAACACAGAACTTTCATTTTTGTGATGGAATTTCATTCTTCTCTAAATGAACTTTCTTCAAATTCTATCTTCCTATTGTGTGTTTGTTGCTAATACATTTTCTAACAGGGAATATGTAGTTGATCTTGTCAGGGAGCCAGGAAATATCCTTGGTCCAGATTCATCTATCAATGGAGGATTCCATTCTTTAATGCCTTCACCATTTCAACTTTACCGTCTAAAAGAGTTCCAGCAACCTTACATGGATTACGCATCTTATTGTCAAATAATAAACTCAAGGAGTTCAAGTTCTCATTTTGAGAATCCTCTACATTCTGGTACGTTATGTTTTGGACACACATTCTGCAAATAAATCAAACTTTTGAAAATGAAATCAAATGGTGGAGATCAATATCCTGCAGGTGGCATTGAGAAAACTAAGCAGTTGAAGGAAAATGGTTTGCGTGAAAACCAAAATCCGTCATTAAATACAGCAAGTGGTCGAGATTGTTTCGTAAAGGAGATGCCTGTTGAAACTGCAGAAGGTTCAACAATGAATTCTAGACTCCATGAAGATAAACTTGCCAAAGAACAAACTCTTAGAAAAGAAATTGGTGTATCTGGAAGTACAGATGTAAACAGTGAAAAACAGTTGAAAGATAACATGCCTTGTCAGTCAGATCTGGAGGAGATTGGGGCTGTACTTGATAACCAGGGCATATTCTCCACTATTTCTGTCCCGAGATATCTACATCTTGAACCTTCTCTTGCCATTGATTGGCTTGAGATATCATGGGACGAATTGCATATTAAGGAGCGTGTTGGTGCTGGTACTCCTCTTAGTTCTTATTTGCTTATAAATTATATTTATTTCCTTCTCGAAGCATTTTAAAAATTGGCCTTCTCAGAAGATTACCAGATTGCTAGTACCAACCTTTTTGCTTCATATATCTTTTTGCAGGCTCATTCGGAACAGTTCATCGTGCTGAGTGGCATGGATTGGTTAGTATTAATTCTTCTTGCAACTGAAAATTGTTGGTCTTTATTTAATAGATAATGGATAATTCTGATATTAATCCTTTTCCCTTAGTTAAGGAATCTGGTATAGAATTCAGTGTTCTTGTAGCCTTATGACAATAAACAACTGCTGTTCTAATGCAGGATGTTGCCGTTAAAGTCTTGACTGACCAAGATCTTCATGATGATCAGTTGAAGCAGTTTCTGAGAGGTTTGTACGGATAAAACCTAAAATAATCAATTTTATTTTCCATGTTGTGTTAGAATTACATATTTTTTTTGAACTAGTGCCATTTTCTTAAAGCATGATCCTCATCCATGATCCTACCATAAATTTTATGAATTTTATTATTTTATTTTGGGGTTCTTTCCTTGTATGCTCTATTTTTGTGCTTCATGGTAAAAGCAATCCTCTAGTTCTTACTTGTGTTTGTGCTTCAAATTCTCTTTCCTTGCAATGAATTAATGTAAAGGAGCATGTGGCATGTTGCTAATTCTTAGAAATACTCCTATTTTCATGTCCTTTAGTGAGATGGATATAGTCATTTTATAACTATACCTAATGTTCTGATGATTTTTAAGGTTGCTATAATGAAACGTGTTCGACATCCAAATGTGGTACTTTTCATGGGTGCTGTTATGAAACGGCCTCATCTGTCAATTGTGACGGAGTATCTGCCGAGGTAATCAACTATCCTGATATTAAGGTAATGAACCAATATCTATTTGTAAATATAACACATGGCTAGTACCTGGTTTCTGTCAAACAGGGGTAGTTTATATCGTTTCATTCATAGGCCTACTGCTGGAGAAACACTTGATCAGAGGCGGAGATTACATATGGCATTGGATGTGGTGCGTACAATTTTCTTCTTGCACAATTATCTATTGATACCAGCAGCAGCTGTTAGCACAACATTCACAGTTTATGTTGGAAACAGGCCAAGGGGATCAACTATCTTCATTGCCTTAATCCTCCCATAGTTCACTGGGACCTTAAATCACCAAATCTGTTGGTTGATAAGAATTGGACAGTAAAGGTATGATAATAATACCACATTTTGCAATATCTCTGTTTTGTTTTTCAAATTAACAATATCTACTAGTGAACCGCATTGAGTCTATTTCTCTTTCTTTGTTTTATACCTCATAATTAAATCCGAAGCCTTTCTTTTTATTTTCCTCTCTTTTCACACCCTTACGGAGACTTGAGATCTTCTATCACTCTTGTTCCACGAAACAAAATCGCTTTTTAAAAAAAATAGAAAAAAGGAACAAACTGTTCATTGTTTCGAACAATAAAAAAAAGGGAATGAAAAATTGATCGTTTCAATTGTCTTTCATCTATTCTTTTTGCTTGTTTCATTGCGCTTCAAGTCAATTCATGGATTATTCTTAATTATTTTGATCTCTTGTTTCGGTATTTTAAACCTTTCTTTTTGGCCTTTTCCCTACCCTAACCTAAGGCCTATTACACCTTGTTTAAAGACCCCTTGATTATTGTATTATGTTCATTTTTCATTGTGGAGACTTGATTGGATTCCAAGCCTATGGTAATGTTTTGGTTAGTTTCGGTTTGAGCGATTTAATTCACCCCAAACACTTTGAGTGGATATGTGTGAATCTTTGTGAGGTATTGAGTCATGTTTCATTGAAATTGGCAATTAATTGAGATGTCTTGCTTACTTTAAATTTTCTTAGTTGTGTCTTTGCTTGATTGTAACTTAATTCGGCAAATGTCATAAACTTAGTTTGATTGGAAGTTTGAGGAATAAATTGAAATTGAAGATGACAACTTATGATTTTGATATGTAATTAAGGAATGCTTGAGGACAAGCATTGAATAAGTGAGGGGGAATTGGATAAGTGCTTAATTTAGTTAACATTTTGCTTTTAAATTACTCCTTAATCATTGGTTTTTGTGGCTTATTTGTTCGTTTTAATTCATTTTATGTGCAGGACGTCAGATTCTGGAAATTGCACTAAAAGGAAGGCATTCTACAATTTTTATTATTATTTGGTCACGGTTGGAGACATTGGCAAACTCTGGGCATGACACGGTTTGATGTGAAAGTTTCTAGAAGATATTCGGAAGTCGATCGAGACTTGTGCACTCTACTTGAGATAACTGAAAGGCATTGCCCAAACCAAGACTAGAAATAAAATTTTATACGCCGGATTTAAACATAGTGAAGAATCCAAGATCAGTATCAGAAATTCAAGGCCAAAAGAGTACTTAAGAATCTCATGATCAAAGTTAGTCCATTCAATCAGGAATACAAGTTCACTGGATTGAGCGAACAATTACGCAAAGATAAGATGTTTTTAATGAAGCCCAAAGGTGTAATGAATGAAACTGGTGAAGCAGAGATAACCAAATATTGAAGCTTTAGAGTCAAGTTTCAATTTTACGACGAAACATACTCAATTCAAAAACACCTTCAAAAAAGATCGATGGTGGTTGTTAAACTCAGCGGCGATGAGCTACACCTCAACCAACTTGACCTATAGAAAGATCGATGGATCTTAGAATCATCCTTAAATTGGGTTCGAGAGACAATTCAGACGTGTTCGAGAGTCGATTCAAAACAAATTCAGTTTAGCTTAACTCAACGTTGAGTGGATAGCTTCTAGTAAAAGTTTTCAATCCATATTTCAACTCCACGACCGATGATATCCGGCTGAAAGACTACCTCACATGGCTTTCCCGTGAAGGGGAGTCATCCAAAGATCATATCACTTGGTTCAGACCCGCAAAGGAGAACCACCTAAGGAATATACCACATGGTTTTCCCGTGAAGGGGAGTCATCCAAAGATCATCTCACTTGGTTCAGACCCGCGAAGGAGAACCACCTGAGGAATATAACACATGGCTTTCCAGTGAAAGGGAGTCATCCAAAGATCATCTCACTTGGTTCAGACCCGAGAAGGGGAACCACCTGAGGAATATACCACATGGGTTTCCCGTGAAGGGGAGTCATCCAAAGATCATCTCACTTGGTTAACACCCGTGAAGGGGAACCACCTGAGGTATATACCACATGGCTTTCCTATTAAGGGGAGTCATCCAAAGATCATCTCACTTGGTTTAGACTCGCGAAGGGGAACCACCTGAGGAATATACCACATGGCTTTCCCGTGAAGGGGAGTCATCTAAAGAATTATGACCGGCTTAGACCCGCGAATGGGAGCCATCCTTTACTTAGAGGAATCGTTCACAACATAACTCAAGGCGAGAAGAGCTATCTGTCAACAAAAACTTTCGAGTTCGATTCCATTCAACTCGATGACATATCAACCGCATAGTAGTAGTGAGGAACTACTTTTCGGTTGAAGCTTAAACTGAGGTCTTTAAGTCAAAAAGAAAACCTGGGTTGGGTGCGATTTAGTAACAATGAACTATATCGTAACCGAATTTACAACATAGCTCAAGGCGAGAAGGGCTATCTGTCAACAAAAACTTTCGAGTTCGATTTCATTCAGTTCTAAGGCATATCAACCACATGGTAACATCGAGGAACTACTTTCCAGTTGAATTTTCAAACCGAGGTCTTTAAACCGAGAAGAAGACCAAGGTTGACTACGATTTGGTAACAAGAAGCCACATTCCGATTCAAATTCCTAACTACGATTTCAATTTCACGAAGAAGGATATCATTTCAAGACTGACCCAACTTCGCGACAGATAAGTCATCCCCAACTAGTGAACGAAAATTTGTGTCCTTTTATCTTTATCCTATTCTTCGTTACACGAAAAAGGACAAAGTGGGACAGCTGTAGACAACCATTTTCGTTCGTGACTTATTTAGTATATATATTAATATTATATTTTATCTTTGTGTTCTAGTTTAAATAGATGTTAGTATTTCAATTAGGATTTAGGATATTATTTCAAATATAATTTTATTTTATATTTGTTTTAGGTATTTTAGTTTCAATAATTTTAAGTGTTTTAATTAGGTTAAAAGATATTATTTTAGGAATTATCTTAGCTTGTTTTTAGGAATTTTAAGGCTTTAAATACCATATCAGGGTCAGCCTAGAGACACATATGAGATCTCTCACATCTGAGAATAAAATCTCATTTTTCTCTCTAGCTTTCTCTCTATTTTTCGCACACTTCTTTATTTTGTTTTAAATTTTGTTTTCAACAATTATGCTAAATATAACTTTGGTCATGCTTAGCTAATTTTCTTTTAAGTTGAAGGCTGAAGTGAAAGCTCAATTCCAAACGTGAGAATTGTAAGACACCTAAATCGCTTCGGAATTTTCTCTCTATTTTCTGAGCTTACTTTTCAAATCAAAACGATTTTGACATTGGTCTGGATGTTGTTATGGTTAACGTTTGAAGAAGCATTTGCTTATTGAAGCATATTCGACTTTCCGAGAACACACTTAGCAAAATTGTTTGCTAAGATGAAACTGAGATTTGAACCAGTTATTGTTGAAATAACATAATCCAAGTCGACAACGAAGAATTGTCCTTGTAAGCTGTCTTGAATTTTGAAGTAAAGTTCTGTTTCGATGATCCGAAGAATTTGAGGCAAAGCTGAAGTCTGAGGATGCTTTCACTATAAGTTTCTCTTTATGTCAATCTCTTTAGATCATTTATTTAATTATTTTTCTTTTATTTAATTCTTATCTTTTATTTTAAAAACAACTTTTCAAAACCTCTTTTTTATCTTTACTACTATTATTTATTATTATATTATATTTCTCTTTTATTTATTATTATTTTGTTTTGTTTTGTTTTATTTTATTTTTATTTTCTCTTTTAATATTTTATTTAATATTTTATGCTTTTTCTTTTTTTAAATTTAATATTTTCTTCATTTATTTTATTTTTTCTTTTAACATTTTTATATAACATTTTTTAAAATTTAATATTTCCTTCTTTGATTTATGTTTTTTAAATTTAATTTTTATTTGATATTTCTTTTATTTTATAATCTAACGTTTTCAATATTTTAGAGGTAATTTCAATCGATCAAATGTAAGTAATTCAAATTGAGTCTTTAAATTTTAATTTTAATTTTTGTAATTAAGACAACCGACAAATTAAAATGGTACCGAAAGGGCAGTTCAAGGGTGCTAATCATTCCTTGACTGTAACCGACTCCTGAATCCAACATAGTTTTGGTAAAACGCAGATCAGGTAAGATGGTGTCCGATCAACCTAAATATTTTTTAAATGATCGGTGACGACTCTAACGTGTTTTATTTAAATTGAAGCCTAATTCCGGACCCACCCGAAAGACGGCTGTGACATATATATTTGTTATATATTATAAATAATTTTTATTTTTAATTTATATAATTTTTATACTCTGAAAAATAATATGGAAATCAATTTTTTTACAAAATATTGCAAAATAACATATTTTTAGATTTTTATTTTTTTTTAAAAAAATTGAAGTAATGGTTTATAAATTATAAGAAAAAGTTATAATTTGGTTCGAACTTTTACATTTCATTGATTTAAATTTGCTTTAAAAATTCAGGAAAATGGGATTGAACGTCACTTTTATTTTGGAAAAAAAGCAAACACATGTAAAATGAGTAAATTCATCCACAGGTAGGACGAAATAAGGATGACCACAACAAAATCATCCACATCAGAATTTGAAAAGGTAAAATGCTAGATGTTCAAAGAAAGCTACACATAAACGAGATATTTTTCTAGACTGCAACTAATACGTGTACTAAATTATTGTAAAGTAAAAGAATTTTAATAATTATATATTAAGTAATAATTCTTATATTACATAAATAAAACAAATCAATAGTTACTAGAATAAAACTTTATGCAAAAAAGAGCATAATATATATATATATATATATTCAATTTAATGATGATAATTAATTAAAATAAAATATTAGATAAATTTATAAATAATTTTATCAATTCAAGCTACTTGATATGTAAAATTAAAAATAACTTGATATGTAAAATTAAAATTATTTTTTTGATATTTTTAATGTTTTTGAATAAAATATTTTATTTTTATTAAATAAATTAATTGTTTCCAATGGATAAAAGTGTGCGCACCTCGTACTCAGTATTAGCAACCGCAAATCGCCGCATAAGGTTAAAATATCATTTCACTAACGAGCTTAACTTCTTCTCTGATTGGACCACGTCCACGTCGGCTCTAGAAAAATCAACTCGCTCTTGTGCACGTTAGCTCCACTGTAGCAGTCGCTTCCTTCTGTTCAACACCTCTCCCTTTTAAAAGCACCTTTCTCCATTATCCATAACTTAATAATAATAATAATAAAAAAAAACAGCTCTCTGGAAATTATTTTATCCTATTTCGTCTCGAGGTAATGGATCTTATTTATTTATTTGTCTATCAGTTATACCCATTTATTTTGTTTTACTTTCCTCCTTTTTTCTTTATGGTAAAAAATTTGAAGGACATTGTTTTTATCCTTTCTTTTTGAACTTTTTTATGTTATTTATAGAGATTTATTGTTGTTTCATCGTTTGTATTCGGGTAATCGTTATGAAGAAATGTCTAATTTCTGGTTTTGTGTGAATTTCATTTTCATATTTAGGAATTTTACGATCTAGGGATTTTAATTTGCGCTTCCAATCAATTATGCTCTGATTACACATTTTAGTTTCACTTATTCAAATCCTTAGTTAAGTTCTTTCTTGTAACTGAATTGCTAATTACTACTTTTATTTTCTATATGCAGGCATTAGTTGTTTGGGGAATTTGTTGCTAATTTGAGCTTAAGTTATAAAGTTAGTTGAAAGTAGGGATTGTATAAGGTGATATTATCTTCCTAAAAGGAATTTGACTCTCGTCTCAAAGGATGGCGCATGTTGCTACTATGCAATTGTCTAATGGACTGAGAGTTCATGATAGTCATGGATGCGGTCGCCAGAACCTTGTATGAGATATCTATATCTTTCTGTTCTTCCATTTCTATATTCCATCTTTTCTTCTCCAAGTATTTGGAACTGAATATGTGAATGTCAACAGGGTTTCATAGGAAAAGGTCGGCTACATTTAATTCGTATCAATCTTTCCTCGCATGCTATGGTATGATTTTCGTATTCCTTGATGAATGCAGAAGCTTTTGTTTGCTATTTATATGTAGCTTTGCTTTTGTTTGGCTTTTAAACAACTACATTTTTTTTGCTGTTTTGTTCATTTACTGCTAGTTCAGAAAACATGAGAATTGGTTAGAGACTTAGAATGTATGTGATATGCATTTGCATGCATGTGATACCACTTTTACAAAGTCTGGAGACATGAAAACTTCTTCTGTTTCTTATCCAGCGACAGGATACTTGGAGTCTTCATCTTTTGAGCAGTGTTTGTAGGCCCATAAGTCCTGTATACAGGTCTGATGTCATTATCTGCCGATCTGTTCCAATTCCTAATGGGGGAAATGAGATTCCTATAATAAAATCTGCTAGTGTGGCTTTGACTAGGTAATCTAGATTTGTGTGTCTTACTTTCTGTATTCCTTTTAGTTTCTTTTCCTTGTTCTGTCTAAATACCGAAAGAAAATACTTGGATTTTCAATCCTGGAGTCATTTATGAATCACTTTTATCTTTTAATGAATCACTCACTAAATTATTTAGATGGTGAAATTTGTACCACATTGGAAAGTATTAATTTTTTTTATGCACAGATTTCTGATTTGCAGCCTTCCACATTGGAAAACTTTTCTCTTAGTGTTCTGAGAAGCATTCAGTCAATTTTTTTTATTTATTTCAGAAGTCTCGATATCATTTTTAATACTAGTTATGGTATATTTATCCTCCCCGTTGGAGACAGCTATTTAGTTTTATATTCAATTACCTTCTTTCTTGGGTGTAGTTAGGGGTCAGGTTAAAGTTCTATTAGGGGGCCTAGTTCTGTGGTATCTTCTTGGGCATCTTCATGCATCTTTTCTTTTTTCTCTTTAACATATAATATACTCATTTTTTTTTATTTGGATATATCAGGGCACTTGGTGATTTACACTCCAGTCAAGTTATACCTCAGATGATCCCGACAGTTGCAATTATAGCTTTTTCTGCATGGGGCCTTGGGCCACTTATGCGGTTAGGCAGGGTTATGCTTTTCCATGTAAGCACTGAACACTATTCTACATGCTTTTGTATTCTCTGTCTGCGGAATTTCTTTATGATTCACTGCCTTGCTATTTTCTGCAGAGGAGCAATAACAGTTGGAATAAAAGTAGAACATATCATATTATGACCTATTATCTTCGACCTGTGCTGCTCTGTACTGGAGTGTCACTCCTCTGCAGGTGCCCCATAAAGGATAAAGATGAATCTTCATATTTTTTGCAGCCAATTTGCTTGGTCTGATGATACTGTGGTTTCTTTCAGAGCATTTGATCCAGTAGTTTTAGCCTCAGAAGCAAGCCAGGCTGTTAAGCAACGACTTCTACATTTTGTGCGATCGTTATCTACTGTTCTTGCTTTTTCTTATTGTTTGTCAAGGTGAGTTCAGTGGACTTCCTTCAGTTGTAAGTTTTTAACAACTGGCTAATTATGTATACTTTTCTTTCCTTTACTGGTTAAATTGGATTATTTTTCTTTTTCTTTTTTTTATAGGAAAAGGGCCTCATTAAACCCCCTTCTTAACCGTCAAGCTACATAGGTACCTTAACGGCCATTGGAAGGAGGAAAAGAGTGCCCAAATTTTATTACTAAAAGAGAAAGTACATCCTGGGTAAAAACCACCTTAATTACAACCTTCCCCACAAAACAAAACCTCTACCCATAAAAACACTCAACCTACACAACCAACTGAAAACAATTGGATTATTTTTCTTCATTTTCCTTTTTGGTTGGGATGGGCTATTTAGAGGAAAGTAGAGGAGGTATCGTGTGTAGTTTTTAATTTCTATGTTTTCAGGGATTGGTATGTTAATCTAAAGAGTGCATGCCTATTAAGTTTTAACATTTCATCATAGTTGTGCATGTTATTAAGATATCTTTTTGATTTCTTATTTATTCTGTGTTTATTGTGCAAGGGAAAATCATGCTATGAAGATAACTTGTTGATTGCCTATTTATTCTGTCTTTAGCATAATTGTAGGAGCTTGAACTAATGTGAAACCATGCGTTTTTCTTGCAGTTTGATCCAACAAACGCAAAAATTCTTCATGGAGATGAATGATTCCAATGATGCAAGAAATGTATGTTTTGTCACTTTCTCATTGTTCTGCTTTCTAAAATCTTTGAGTAGCATCTGCATCATTTATCAAATTGCACTGTGGCGGTAATGTTGTATCTTAATTCGAACAACTTAGGACAACCTGATCAATATTTCTGCCGTCTCTACCCTATGGCAAATGATAGGAAACGGTTTAGCATTTTTCTGGATCAAATATTTTTTAACTTATGTGGATTTTGTGGAATAATGATTTAGATATCTTGAAGGCACTTACAAAGATTGCAATGGGCAAACCTGAAAACAGTGTTTTGTTCTATTCACAGATGGGCTTTGACTTTGCTGGAAAAGCTGTTTATACTGCAGCATGGGTTGCTGCTGTATCATTGTTCATGGAGTTGCTAGGTTTTTCCACCCAGAAGTGGGTAACTGCTGGAGGACTTGGTACAGTATTGATCACCCTTGCTGGTCGTGAGGTAAATGGGTTGCCTGTAATGCATGAAAGAAATTGATGTGCTTATTTTTTGTTGCAAAACCTTATCACTGTCCCATGTAATAGGTAATCATAGGTACAATGTAATTAAGTATCGATAGTAGATCAATATTAGCCTGAAATTTGAAGTTAGTGTTCTACTCTTATTCCAACTGTTCTAAAAACTTTTATAATCCTTAGATGCATGATTTCTCAACTCTGGCATTGCCTGTTTAGTATGCAATTAGTGTGTCGATTCTTGCCCATAGAACATTCAATAATATCCTTATTGATACTTGTCAAGTTCTTAATTTCAAGTTTTCATGATCCTTTCTTGATTTTTCTTCCTTTTGCTTCTGAATTTTTAATGCATTCAGATATTTACAAATTTTCTTTCAAGTGTAATGATCCACGCAACAAGGCCTTTTGTTGTCAATGAATGGATTCAAACTAATATAGACGGCTATGAAGTTTCAGGGATTCAACTAATATAGACGGCTATGAAGTTTCAGGGACAGTCGTTCACTGTGAATGTTGTGAGGAACATTAGCCAGAAGACTCATTGGCGCATCAAGAATTACTTCGCCATTAGTCATTTTGATGTTAATAAAATCAATGTAAGATTGCGGTCTTTCTTTCTGTTAACTTGTCTTGTCAGGACCAGCTTGTCTTCTTTCAAGAGCTAATGCTAGAACTTTGCGCCTTTTCTCTGTACAGAATGTAGTGGCTGACATGCGGAAGGTTTTAGCCAAAAATCCTCAAGTAGAGCAGCAAAAATTGCATAGAAGAGTATTTTTGGAAAGTATCAATCCAGAAAACCAGACTCTTATGGTGAGATTTTTTTCACCGTTGGTAATTTTCCCCATAAAAAGTTAATTTAATATTAAGTTTTTGTTTTGTTTTGTTTTGTCCCCCCCCCCCGGGGCTTTCTGATTGCATTTTGTTGAAATTGCTACATCAGAATTTGTTCATAGAAGTTTCTGATAGGTAATTATGGCCCTTAAATTTTCCTTGAGCTGTTTTATTACGTTCGCATCAGGAGTTTCTACTTAATTTAGGTGCATTGGCTGCCCATCTTAGCCTATTAGTTTATTTTGTCTCATGCATTTATATAAATAATCTACCAACACATGCAAGTTTCACAGTAGAATTTTGTGGCTGTTCTATTTCTTTATGACAATTGCTTCTGTTTGAAGTTTTTAACCAGATATAATAATGAAATGGCGATTTAGAATCTGTAGATGTAAAAAACAATGTTTTGCTCTCTTCAATTCTGGTTTTCAGTATATAGGAATCAGTTTGTTAGCACGGTAATTTATAAATTGCCCAAGAACCAGACAATCTTGGCTTGGATAATAATATAAGATCCTTGGAAGATTATATTGACGCCGCCAACAAAATTAGCATAAATTATTGGTGAATTTATGCATATTTACATTCATGACATGCACGCATACATGTGTAAAGGTTACATTCTGTTTGTACCTGATAATGATAGTATTGCATCAGGAAGCTATACTGTTGGATCTTCTCAGAGTTATTAGCCATCATCGTGCTCGGCTTGCCACCCCTATCCGCACAGTTCAGAAGATGTATGGCGAGGCTGAAATAGAAGATGTACCTTTCGCTGATACCATTTTCAGACGTTCTCGAGCAGCTACCAACCGTCCACTTCTCCTCATTGAACCCAGTTATAAAATTAATGGTGATGACAAAGTCAAAGCTTCAACACGTGTAAATGAAGGGAAAAAATCCATGGAGGAAGCAACCCTCACATCCGACTTAAAGGGAAATACTAACTTGGGATCAACATTGGACTCCAAAGAAGACAGGGTTGTGGCATCATCAACCAATAACTCCAGTTCAGGTTCAAAAGCCTCATTGTCCGAGGCCGAAAGTGGGAACTCGGTTGAAGTAAACTCCAAGAAGCAATTCAGTGAGGGCAAGAGTGAAACTCGGAAGCCAGCAAGCTCGGGAAGTGTGATGATCACTGATCCACAGTCTGCAAATGAAGAATCTGAAATCCCAGCGAGCGTTTCACAGGCACAGCAGGATGTCGAGAAGTCGATTCTGATGCCATTGATGGCTAGGCCACCTTCCTTGGAAGAGAACATCGTTCTTGGTGTTGCACTGGAGGGCTCAAAACTGACACTTCCAATCGAAGAAGAAATGTCGACAGTATTGGAGGAATTTGGCAATCCTCAGAGTGGAAGTAGGTCTCATTCGGTCAGCTAGGAGAAGAAAGATGATGAGGTGCCAGTAGTTCATGGTGGTGCCCCAAATAATTAGTCGATAAACCGTCCCCCGTTACCTTTCATATAGTTTGTAATGTTCAGCTGTGTTTTTTTTTAAGCTGACATTATTATTATCAGTACACCATTATTATTATTATTATCATTTTTACGTCTCATCCTTTGTGGATAGTTGTTGGATTCAAAATTAATGTGGTAAGTTAGAGGGATTAAGTGTGCGTGCTGTGGGATTCAAAACTCGTGGTAATCTGTGATTGAAAAAACTGATTACTGTTTGGTGCATCGTTTGTTTTAAACTTTTTGTTCCGCCCAATGCTGAACTCCAACGTTAATTCTTATCGACTCAGAATCTTTCAGTTTAGTTTTTCTTTTTATCAGATTAATTTGAATCAAGTTATCTTTAATTAATTTGAATATTAAATATTTAGAAATTTTGTTGATGATAATAGGTAGAGTTAGAGCTGGGTATACGGGCTAGGGCCCGCGGGTTACCCATTTAACCCGCGATCCGTGCGGGCTTCGGGCCTAAAAAATTGAAGATATTTTAAATTACGGGCTTTTTAGCCCGGACCGTTAAACCCGCGGGTTTAATGGGTATAACCGCGGGTTACCCGCGAAACCCGTTAAAGCCCGCTTAATTTAAAATTCATAAAATTTTAGATAAAATAAACTTAAAGAATT
The DNA here is from genome assembly GCF_006381635.1 of Hibiscus syriacus. Classification (NCBI taxonomy): domain Eukaryota; kingdom Viridiplantae; phylum Streptophyta; class Magnoliopsida; order Malvales; family Malvaceae; genus Hibiscus; species Hibiscus syriacus. The sequence goes on along the minus strand of NW_024062535.1, from coordinate 3,005,239 downwards.
TTATAGAAAAAGAAAATAAATTACCTATAAATATGATGTTATAACTATTGTAGTTCTTAAATTTATTAGGGCGGTAGTCTAATTTTACCGCTGTTTGATATTTTTTTCATTTAAATATACATCATTATCATTTTGGTATTTAAAGATTTTTTTTATTTAATTTTGACCTTTATTTTTTTCATGAAGTATGTTATCCATTTTGTTCTTTAATTATAAAAAGTCACGTGATATTCTAATAATATATCACATGACACGTAATATTTGGATTAAAAATAAAAAAGAAAAGTAAAATAAAAAATTGAAAACATATTTTTCAACTTTTAAAGACTTTTACAAAATAAATATATTTTAACAAATTAATGACTTATATTTTATCAATTTTAGTATAACTGTATCTTTCAAATTTACTCTTATACTGTAAGTGTCGTAACCAGTTTTTGCCCTAGTACAAAATTTTTCTTGGCGGGAACAATAAAACGAATAAATAAATGATTTTGATTTAAAAAATATTTTGAGAGTCCCCATTGACCTTTTTGGATTAGGTAGATCAAATACCTAGAAACAATCTTTTAAAATAGTTTTTAATAAAACATAATTTAAAAGATAAACTGATATGCGTATAGCCAAAATTTTTTAATAAAAAGGATTCGTGGTCGGTTACGTTTAGGGAAGGATTAGCACCCCTATAACGCCCAAAATTGGTACCCATTAATTATAATTTGTCTCTATTATTGGAAATTTAAAATTCAAAGATATATTTATAAGATTATTATTTCAAATTTATAATTTTATGAAAATATATTAATTTAAATATAAATAAGATATTTATTTATTTAGAAATATCAGAAAAGTGTTTCTAGGTGCTTTAAGACAACTCTTTTCTTAATATTAAAAAAATAGATAAATATTAAAGCATTTATTAAAATAGATATAATTTATAAAAGTAATATATTATTTAAAATATCAGAAAATGGACATCCAGTTGCTTTAAGACTGCCCTTTCTTAATATTTAAATATTAAAAATAATAATTTTTTCAAATCTTTCACAACAATATGTGTTTTCTGATTTTTATAAGTAAGATATTATTTATTTAAAATATATAATAGGATATCTAATTGCTTTAAGACTGCCATTTTCTTTGATATTAAAAATAATAAATATTATTATTTAAACAAATATATATAGATACTATGAATAAGATAAAAATAATAATAAAATAATAATTAAAGCAATAATTAAATATAAAAGTAATGATAAAATAATATTGTTAATAAATAATGATTAAAATAAGAGAAATTAAAAATATAGTATACATGTACTAATATAATAAAATTTAAATACTAAATTCTAAAAAAAAATCAATTTATTGATACACCTAGACATACGTATCTTTCTTGAAGATTTTGTTAAATTAAAGAAAATGGGATCATGGTGATTTAATATAAATATCACGTGCAAATAGTATTAATTTAATTATATACCCTACATACATATTATATAAATTTATCAAACGAATTATTAACACTACCTAAACATAAAATTAATCATATTGATAAATTATATAACAAAATCATGTTACAATTAGGTTAATATGATCATTACTTGTCAGAAGAAAAAAATATATACCATCTTTATCATTTTTTACTCTAAAATATATATATAAATGACTAAAAGGAAATAAAATAAAATATATATGTCAAACTAAAATAAACAGAAATATGCTTTTAATGATTAAATTATAAAAATATTAAAGTTAATAGACATAACTTGAAATATTATATAATATAGGTACATATAGTATAATTTAGCTTTAATTATTAACTGGTAATTAAAATATAAATATTTAAAATTAAAAGGACTAAATCAGGTATTATCCTAAATATTTAATAAATATAGTAGGGACTATAATATAATAAAATAAAATTAAGAGTCTGAATTAAAAGGTTCAAAGTTTGATTTAAGTGACTAAAATGTAAATTTAAAAAATTACAGACATTACGTGGCATATTTAACCATACGTGAAATTACCTAGAAGCCCTTACCAAAACTACGTCGTTTTGGTGAGGGTATTTAAACCCTATTCCAATCGACCTTAAGGCCATTCTTGTTTATTTCTCTTTTCTCATTCTCTCTCTATTTGAGAGAGATGAGAATTTTCTCTGTTCCCTCTCTAAATTCCTTCACCGGGTGAAAACCGGTCTCCGACCGGCTGCCATCGCCGGCCACCGGAAATTACAAATTAACCCAAACGATTCGCTTTTAAACCTTTAACCCGAATCTAGCATTCTTTTTTTTCTAAAAACCTCTATTTTACCCTAGATCTAAATAAACCGAAGTGATTACCTTCGGTTAAATCTGGATCTCCGGCGGCTTTTGAAGATTCTAAAGCTGGTGGTAAGGTTCTCGACTTCTTCTCCTTTTGTTCTTCGTTTTGATGTTGTATGGGATCGTTGGTTTAGATGCTTTTCTATCTCTTTTTTTTTGGCTGTATTCTCTCGTTCTTGCTCTGTGTCTCCTCTTTTTTTCCCTCACCTTTTCTTCTCTGCAGGAGATGGCAATTTATAGGCCTCGTCGGTGTCTTCTTTAGACCAGTTAAAGGAATGGCCCTCGGTGAGTCACCGAACTATGGTGGTGACTCACCATAGGGTAGCAACGTGGACAAGGCAGCTGGCTTCAGCGTGACAGCAGGGCGTTGGATCACCTGGCAGTGTTGGAAGCTGCTGCAACTGATGCGTGGAGGGGCTGCTCGCTGGAAGCTGCTGGAAATGATGTGTGGAGGGGCTGCTGGATGGAGGGGGCCGCTCGGGTAAAAATTTAGTGTCTACAGCTGTCCCTCTTTGCTCATTCTTGTGTTAACAAGAATAGGGCAAAGACGAAAAGACAATAAATTTTTGTTCATTTGACTTCTCTTGATTAAGATGGAAATGTTGAACAAGTTCTTATTTGTTTGGATTAGTTCTTCTCATTATGAACTCTTCCATTCTTCCACTGGGGATGACAATTTATCTTCTTCCATGATGAAATCTAGCAAAAAGTTGAAAAAAATCTTCTCATTTTGAACTTCTTCTTCTTTTTCAGATGAGTTCTTCTTATTATGAACTCCTTCTGGAAATACTGATCTTCAAAAGAGGGATTTGTTGATTCAACTCCATACGTGATGAATTAAGGTAAGGTTGAACAAATTCTTCTTATTATGAACTTCTTCTTCCTCTTCAGATGAGTTCTTCTCATTATGAACTTCCTCTGAAAATATTGATCCTCAAATGAGGTTCTTCTTTCATTCAATTCCATCGGAGATAAATCAATGCAAGGTTGAACAAGTTCTTCTCATTATGAACTTTTTCTTCTTCTTCAGATGAGTTCTTCTCATTATGAACTTCACCTGGAAATAGCTCTGCTGCTCTATCTCTTTTTTGAAATGGAGTCAAGCAAAAGGTTGAACAAGTTCTTCTCATTATGAACTTCCTCTTCCTCTTCAGATAAGTTCTTCTCATTATGAACTTTCTCTGGAAAAGTTGGTGTTGATCTATCTCCTTTTGTGATAGATTCATGCAAAAGGTTGAACAAGCTCTTCTCATTATGAACTTCTTCTTCCTCTTCAGATAAATTCTTCTCATTATGAACTTTCTCTGGCAACGTTGATCCATCGGGTGATGAATTTGAGCAAAAGGTTGAACAAGTTCTTCTCATTATGAACTTTTTCCTTCCTCTTCAGATGAGTTCTTCTCATTATGAACTCTTCTGGAAATATTGAAAACATTCTGCCCAGAGGTCTTATGAATGGCCCTGAGGTCTTATCATCTTGCACTGTAGGGCTTACAGATGACCCTGAGGCTTTAAGATCAAAAAGCTTATGAAGGCTTTTTGAGAACATCATGCACTGTAGGTCTTACAGATGACCCTGAGGCTTTAAGATCAAAAAGCTCCCGAAGGCTTTTTGAAAACATCATGCACTGTAGGTCTTACAGATGACCTTGAGGGTTTTGAAAACATCAAAAAGCTCCCGAAGGCTTTTTGAAAACATCCTGCACTGCAGGGCTTACGGATGTTGGAAATAGTTTACTAAGTAAAAAACTATAGAAATCATTTTTTTACTTTTCAACAATTTCATTTTAGAAAAGATTAAATGAGAAACTTTGGAAAGCGTTTTCTCATTGAAATAATTTGTTGATTGGGTAACATGCCCCAAAATAAAGATAATGTTCATTCTTGTGGATAACATCCATCTATTCTTCAGATGTTTGAGTGATTCCTGCATTTGCGGTTTTGAATACCTTCTTCTTGTAAGGTATTTTTCACCATGAATCTTCTTTTTCATATGAAAAATCTACAAAACCTTATGTTTGAATGCAATTAAATGTAGCAATGTAATGCATTTTCTGTTATGCAAATGATGTTCTTATGAATACATGAATGTTTGTGCAATCTTCATTTGACTTCAAAGTGGTGAACTTGGTCTTCCTTCACTTCATTATTTATTGCCAGGGTTACCTTTGGATATTAGTGTAGCAACCTATGCTATCAAGCTTGTATTTCTGAAGAACCATTTGATCAACTTATATCCTCGTGTTTTCTTTGCTTCATGAAAATCTCAGAAAAAATGCTTCATTTATGGAACTCTTTCCGTAGTCAAAACTATGACTTTGATGCCCCATTTTATCTTGGATAAAACCAACTTTCTTTGCTTGGACTTGTGTAAAAATTTGATAAAGCTTTCATCTTTGAAAAGAGAATCTATCATCTTTGAAGAGAGAATCTATCATCTTTGAAGAGTGTAGATGTAGATATGCCCAATTCATCAGAGATTAATTAGGAGAGCAATATATGTTCTGATGTGACTCTTGAAACACATCACAAAGACGATTTATCCTAATTCCTTTCATGTCTACACATTTAATCAAATCTCAAATAAGGCAACTTGGACCATATCATATCGAGATACTTAACAACAACATGTTGTTCAACCTTAGTTGGCTCCACTAGTTTCTTGTTGTTAAAATTTTCAGCTTCCCTTCTGTGGAAAGAAATCTTCATCATTTCTCACTTCTAACCTTGTGGTTGAAGAATACAAACTTCATATTGGATCAACAAATGAAAACACCATATGATAGCAACATTGGTTCAGCACCATAATTACTGGTTCGTAAAACACTTGACAATGCATTCATCATTTCCTGTGGCTTATGCTTAGAGGCTCGTAAAACATTTGACAACACGTTCATCATTCTCATGCGGTTTCTGCCCAGATGTTCATAAAACATTTAATATAACACATTCATCTTTTCCTGTGGCTTCTGCACAAATTTATGGTCAAGGAAGCTCTTTGCACAGTGTTCAAAGCTTTTATATGATATCACAAGACCACTTGAGAACAAAACTCAGTGGGAATATAAGCGAGATGCTGTTATGACCAAAAAGTTAGTCAAATTCACAAAATATGCTAGTGTCGTATTGAATAAGAGATACCAACTGATCTTGATATTGTCTTGGGAAAAGGTGATATTGATCACATTTTCTTCCATAGCGAGCATTGTAGGAAGTAGAAACACATAAGCTATAGGAGCCATGTATAGAACGATATCCATGGAATTCTTGTCATTGGGGATGAAACGCACATGATAAAACCAAATGGATGAAAACTCAGTTCAGCCTAGCTGGCAATGATAACCCCAGTAACAACGGGAATAAAGATAAAATTCAAACAAGAACTGATGTGTAAAACAGCTTCGTAACCTTAACAGTATGGTTGAAACTAATTTCCAAGAATCTCAAAGAAATATTTCCAATCATCACCGACACACGGAATACAAAATTCAAAGTCGAGATTTTGAGGAACTGAACCCTAGATCGAATGGTATGCCTGGGGACCATCTTTATCTATACAACCGTGATGTAGTTTAATAAAGAACACACTGTCATGTGACACATGGTTTAAGAAGATTGGGTATTTGAAACCACACTTGCTGAGTAGATATTTGTTTAACAACAGGACCCTAATGCAACTGCCTTATGAATGAAGCAATTATGTATAGTCAGCTCTGCTGTCAATGTTTCACTATTTTCATTCTTAATATCTTTATGTTTCATTGGAAATACTTGCTCAAGTCAATGATCTTTCTGCAAGATGATATGGGTTTTAAGTATGCCCTAACATTGGCTAATACAAACATTCAAAATACATCAACATTTCTGATTTTGATTTAAAGGGGCTTTCAGCATGCCCCAACATTTGTTGCTTGTTAATCTGAGCCTTTAAAATGCTCCATATGAATCTGTCTAAAGTAACCTTTAAAATTCCCCAACATTTGTTAATACAGATGTTAAAAGTGTGCTCAACATTACTTCTTGATGAATAAATATTTGTATTACTATGAGCTTTCAAAATGCCCCACCATTCTCTTTCTGGTTGAAATGGGCTATCAAGATATCCTGCATGGATCTGTCTGAATTGGGCCTTCAAAACTGTAAGGCTTACTTTTAATGTTTGTTTGATTTTAATATCATGATCCTCACGAGGTCCAATTTTGACAATGTATTATGGTGGGTACTTGTGGCTTTATTCATGCCCCAAATCTGTTTTTTCATTCTGGTGTCACTAAACAATATTTGTCATATAACCTGAGGAATTCTTTTCATGTTGTTTAAGAAGTAATCAATCATTCTGACGAAAATGTCTGAGATATGTGCCTCTTATGAATGAATTGCCCATTTTTTTGGAACTGAAGGAACCTAGTCAGACAAAGTGGTATAAATTGCTTAGTAATTCATTCCAGACCGACATAGTGAACCTTGTTTTCAGTGAAGCCTCTTGAAAAGTCCGCATCCATGCAACATGTTGATTCTGATAACTACTCATCTGATTATGAGGCGATCTTTCAGGATGATTTCACAGATATTGATAGTTCTTCTGATACCGAGGAAATCCTGAATTCTAATTCTGATGAGGGGAATAAACTGTTATACTTGACAAAAATGGGGTACTCAGAGGCTGAGGCCTCAATAGTCATGGAGAGATGAGGTCCGGATTCATCAATTGCAGAGTTGATAGATTTTATATGTGCTGCTCAAATGGCTAAAGCTGCTGACGCACTTCTTCCGATAGAAGATAGGAAGCCATTATGCAGTGACACCAATTACAAGAAAAGACGAAACTTGGGCTATGATTTTTTTTGGAAAAGGAAGAAATAGAGGAAGCTTGAAAAGAAGCTTCTTAATGAAGAAGATCATGTCGTTCATATTCCAAATCCAATGATTAGTTTTGGGGTTTATATCAAACCAGATCAGATAACTCAAAGAACACTTCCAGAAGATGCTATTGGGTCTCCTTATTTCTACTATGAGAACGTGGCACTTGCTCCAGTTGGTGTTTGGACTGGAATATCACAATACTTATTCGATGTAGAGCCAGAATTTGTAGATTTGAAGCATTTTTGTACTGCTACCCGGAAACGGGGCTATATTCATAACCTGCCACTAGAGAACAAATTCTTCTTATTTTGCTTACTCCACGCACCATACATGATATTTTTCCATTGACAAAGAAATGGTGCCTTCCTGGGATCTAAGAACAAAGTTGAACTGTTTACAAACATGTACAGGAAGTGCCAAATTGACATAAAGGATCTGTAAGGCTCTTGAAGCTTATGACGATGAGCCACCTTCGAGTGTCCAGAAGTATGTTCTTGATAAGTGCTGAAAATGGAATCTGGTATGGGTTGGAAGGAATAAAATTGTTCCACTTGAACCTGATGAGGTGGAAATGCTTCTAGGTTTCCCTAAAAACCATACATGAGGAGTTGCTAGAGACATGTTCTCCGGTGATATCAATGTCCTGTCTTTTTTTTCTTCTGGGATCAGTGATGCAGAGGTCGCCTTATACTGTCTTAGCATATCTTTGAAAAGAGATGTGCAAGAACTGAATGATGATCGGTTGAAGCAATTGATGAGTAGATTTGTCGAATTCGACCTTATTGTCAGTGGCATCCATCATAACAACCTTACTGGAAGAAATAAACATCATCAGGATGAACTAGAAGATTTTTGTTGGTGCATTTACTTGCAATGACTGCTACAACGACTGTCTCTTTTGCTACTCCAAGATATATCATACTCTTACTGAACCATGGAAAAGTTTAATTGACGGTAAAACTGATTATCTTTAACTTTTGGAATCCTGTAACCAATGTTACCCTATATAAAAGGCCTATAAGGGTAGATTCTTTTCCAATGTCTTATTTTGTGCCATAAGTTCTAAAATTCAAATTCAACAATCTTATGAAGGACATAATGGATATCATATTGACAAAGAAAATGATCGACCTAGAAGAAGTAGCAATGATGTATCAAGACTTGAGCCAGTATCACGGTATAACCAGAGTACAGGTAGTGACTTGTTCATGGCTCTATGATGTAATCTTCTAGAAAACATGAATTGATGGCTGGGGAAAATAATTTATCTGGTGATGCTTATCGACCTCAGCATGAGATAAACGATAATATTTCTTGATGAGCTGCTAATAATGTCATATGAGAGTGTCACAAGTTCAATTCTCCAGACTTTCTAGCTTCTTGGACCACTTGCCTTCAAAAATGTGAAGTGCTTCATTATTCTGGCCTCGTTCATTCTTTTTCTACAACAGAGGTAGAATAAGCAACAATTGCTTCAAGGACCTTCCTCATTTGAGACTGTCCTGTTTGAAAATGTTTTTTCTCCTTTCTTTATTGAAGAATGAAAGAATTTTGTAAAGTATTGCCCCTTTCAGGTTCACAATATAATCAAATCATAAACAATAAGTTTAATGAATATCAAATAAATCAACTACACTTTTAAATCATTCAAAAATCATAGTCCTATGGCAAGTGTCAAAATTATTGACTGATTTGAGGTGTAGGTTAGTTCTGGTAAAGTAAGGTCTCTCAGGTTAATTCAACATATATGTCTCTTTGGGCTTCCATTAACTTGAAGAAATGGTTGTTATGCTCATCTCGTAGAGATACTTCTTGATTCCAGAATATCAGGAACGTCTTTGGGATGTGTGGTGCTTCATTAAGAGCTTAAGATCGTCTATTATGTCGTTGTTGCACCATTCAATATTCGAGCCGCCTTTTCAGGTTTTCAACTCGAATCCTCCTTTGGTTCTAAGATGTTATTTAAAAATTTACATCTTGAACCCCCCTTTTATCATTTTTCATATCATGCATTAAGGATTTTTAAAAACTAATTTTTGCAAATAAAAATCAATCTTGAGAGGCAGAATGAATTCTGAAGATATTCTCTCTTAATTGGATGCCTTCAATCTTGTTTTGCTTGACTTGGATCTGCTTTGCTGGGGATTTTTCTATCATCTGGATCCCTCTAGACTACCAATTTTATTTTTTGGGTCCATTCCCATTTTCTCATATCTTCAACATTTTTTTGTTCTTCTTGCCGAATATGAATCTTTGAACTAATTGTACTTGATCAACTTTGTAACTTGAGGCTCCATGAGTCACCCATCTTGGTTCAATTTTTTCCTTTTTTCCTTTTTTTCTTCTTTTTTCCTTTTGTTTTTTTCAAGTATAATATTTCTTGATAGAATCTGAGTTTATTTGGTTTCTTAGAACTTTCCCATTCATTTCTGCCAAAATCAATGCTTCTCCAGAAAAGGCCTATTTTTTACAATATTTGACCCGTCCCAATTAGACATCCATTTCTCACGAAAATCTTTATGTATAGACAAGATCTTTTTAAACACTAGATCACATCTAGATCACCCTCTTGGAACTCTCTAGGATGTGATCTTTCATCATCCGTTTCTAATGCATTTGCTCATGGTAAATAGCTTTCAATTGATTCTCATCAATAAGATTTAATTGATCAAATCGAGCTTGGATACATTCAGTCTTCTCCAATTTGTCCTCCTTTAGGATACAAAATGATGGGATCTCAACTTTAATTGGTAATACTGCTTCCATCTCATAGACTAAACAATAAGGTGTTGCCCCAGTAAATGTTCGCACAGTAATTCAATATGCATATAAGGCAAAAGTTAGCTTCTCGTACCAATCTTTGTAAGCTTTAGTGGTCTTTGTAATGATCCTCTTAAGGTTCTTATTTGCTCCTGCAAATGCCCCATTCATATTTGGGTGATATGACACTGAGTTGGCGTGGTTGATCTGTGCGCAAAGTTTAGTCATCTCATACATAGAAGTCCTTGTAAAAAGAGGTATCTCCAGGGGGATGAATATTCAAGATTAACTTTACTTACAATAAAAAAATATAATTAATGCATGATATATTTATTTCAATTAATTACTTTTTCCTTCTTCTTGAGTATGCCCTAATCACTCGAAATTATCTTCAATGAGTTGGTCCATGATGCCTCATCTCGTCTCTTCTTGTAGTAAGATTCACGGATAATTGAAAGTTTGGTTCTTTTGAGGTCTTTTGGTTTATGATGGTTTTGTGTTTGGAAGGACAAATGTGTGACTTTTAAAGTCAAGTATATGGTGGAAGGTAGTATAATGAATCGATCAACTCTACCCGAAAAAGTAAACATCTAGAGTTGGTGTCTCAAAAATAGGTGGAGACATTACTTCAGAGTCTCAGATAAATGTAGTGTCAGGATTTGGTTTTGGTAAGGGTCGAGTAATTGGCGTTGAATGAGATATGGAAGATATAATTTTACCACTTGCCAAAGATCTATAACTCTTGAAAATTTAAAAGAATATTTAATCTACTTGATATTCAATAATCTCAAGATTAAAACTTGATTCCTTGCTCATAACCATAAAAGCAAAACAAATTTATTTATTGCACAAAAAGCGGAGAAAGGAACAAAAAACAAGTTCAAACAAGATGCTGAAAATAGAAAGTACTACAATGGTAGATAACAACTTCCACTTGTTTATTTATCATGCCACATTACTTCTATAATGTTGGTTGTGTAATCGGATCAAGGTTTTCATCCTTATTTGCCCCCCATTTCTCGATCATTTCTTTTGTCAAGACTCTTTTGTCAACAAGCATCTCTATTTCTTTTAACAGTTACCTACAATTACCCGTGGAATGTCCAAATACTCCCAAGTGGAAATCACAAACAGTACTTTGATCATAGCTATGAGCAGAAGGGTTTGGTGACATTTTCATTGGTTTTGGTGTGATGTACTGACCTTGAACCAAATTAGGGTATAAGTCTAAAATGGAAGTTTGAAACACTTCCAAAGTTTTTCTTGATCGTGTGACTTTCTTTGGTCAATCTGAATAATTACTTGCTCTTTTTCTTTTGCAATTACGGGAACTCTGGATACAACACTCATTTACATCATCAGCTTTCGCTTTTTGATCCGTCGGGCTCTTGGATGTGACTTTTGAGTTCTCTTCACTGATTACATTCTCAATTAAATCTCCACTTGTCACAAGATTCTCGAATTCTTTCGTAGGATTTGCCTGTATTAACTCGAACAAAGGCGCTGGAAGGGAATCACGAAACATACGTGATATCTCTTCTTCTAACATAGGAGGTTGAACTTGTGCTGCCACTCCTGTCCATCTTAAGGCATATTCTTGAAATCTTTCATTGGCTTTCTTCTTTATTCTTCGAAGATTCATACGTGTTGGAGCTAGGCCTTTAACATACCGATATTTTTCCAAAAATGCCTCAGCTAAATCAACCCATCTCTTGATCTGTTCTTGTGTCAACTGATTGTACCAGAGTACTGCTGGGCCAACAAGGCTATCATGGAAAGAGTGAATTAACAGATCATCAGAACTTAAATATCCTTCCATTTTTCTGCAAAATATTCTCAAATGGATTAAGGGACAACTGATGCCATAATATTTCTCAAAATCAGGCATTTTGAAATCATGGGGAATAACCAAATCTGGAACCAAGCTGAGCTCTCGTGCTTCTAATTCTTTGTGGTGGGCACTAACATCTTTCATGTTTCTGATTGCTTTCTCCGCCCTCTTAACTCTCTCCTCATATTATGAATAATTAATGAGGCTATTCTTTGGGTTTGAGTGGGATGACCTAGGGTATATTATTTTTCTCGACTCTTCAATCCGATAGCACGATTTCTCTTTAGCATTTATCTCTTCTTTATCAGATTCCATTCCCTGAATAATTTGATTTGATCCATCTGGTACTGAATCTGATACTTCTTTCCTTATATCCTAAGGTAACCCTGTCAATTATTCTGGCCCCTGATCTTGTAGTCCCTCATAAGATTGCTCTATTGTTTTCATGATGATGATACAGTATGAATGAATAGTCTCGATTTTACTGTTACAGAACCCTTCATGAATTATTTATGTTTTTATAATTAATGTATATACCAATACTTTAACAAATAAAAAATGTAAATGCAAAAATGTAAATTATTTAAAATACCATAATAGAACATCCAGTTATATTAAGACTGCCCTTTTCTTTGATATTGAAAATAAATAAACATTTAAATATGTTTTAATGCATGATGTAAATGTAAATACAAACGTAAAAAATACAAAAATGCAAATGCATGTATGAAAAGGTGTTACTCAAGAGTGATCATCTTAGAACAGATTTCATTGAACACTAAAGTTTCTGTGGATTAAACAAAACTTTTACATGTAGGGGACAACTTTCAGTCCTAACTTCAACAAAACTTTACATATAGGGAATAACTTTCCCATTTTCTTCTCTAAAACCAAGTTAGTTTATAAGCTTATGGGCCATATTGCTTGTCTAGACTGCAGCTTCTTCCATGACATTCTGGTGTTCTTTCATCTCCTATGTCAATTCTCGGAGTTGCTCATTTTCCCTTGTGAGAGAACATTTGTGTTCAAAAAGTTTTTGGACAAGATCTTCATGTATGTTGCAACTCTTTTTCAGTTTGGTGACCCCTGTTATCCACTCTTATGGGGTGTTTCCTATGCCAGCATTTCGAAAAGCTTGATTGATCTTCTGGAAATCTTCCTGCATGGTTTCCATTTTGGTGCTCAATTTATTGTTTTCCATCTTTAAATGACGTATTTGACCCTCGAACCTCAGTAAATCTTCTTCTTTCTGGGCGCCCCTATTGATACTCTTACCTTTGAAGACTTTTGGTATTAATCTAGCAGGACCTTTGGTTACTAAACTAGGTCGATCATTTACCATAAATTGTAAGGTTCCATGATCCAAAAGACTTTGGACTCAACGTTTGAAGGCAAGACAATTCTCGATGGTATGTCCTTGAGCTCCGGCATGATATTCACAATGAACGTTAATGTCATACCAATTTGGATACGGAGGTTGGAATGATTTTATGTAATATGGAGCCACTTCTCGTGCTTCAAGTAACTTTTCATACAACTCTTTATATGATATAGGTATAGCATCAACATGAGAACCGCCTTTTGTCTTGGATTGAACCTGAGTTTTAGATGCCGGGAGCAGACTAAACTTCGATGATTTCAGGTTACATGATTTCTTCTCTTCTCTGGGAGCTTTTACAGTTGTCATCATTTCTTTGGTATCTCCAGATGACTTGTGAATACGAATGATGATTGTCTGTAACTTCTCCAATTGATTAGGATCAGAAGTCCCTTGCATATATGAAATTGCAAGATTATGTTCATTGATCTCTATATCTTTTAGTGCATGAATCTCTTTTCCTTTGGTCAAAACAGATATTCTTTCCATCATTTTGGACATCTGCTCTCTTATTTGTCGTATCTCCTTTTGCTCTTCAATGGGCATACGATCTTTGGGTGCATAGCTCTCATCTATCCTCGGAGTTCCCTCAGGATGCCTTTTCTTGGCCGCATCGTATTTTGTTTAATCATAAAACTTTTTTTCCATTTACAATTTCTTTCCAATATGATGAACAGTCTTTCAAGTCAACACCTTTTGATTATGCCATGATCGTGCAATGCAAACAAAAGAAATCAATATAAACAAGTTTAGAGTAATGTAATATGCATGAAAAAAAAATAAGAAAAAATAGAATAGTTAGTACCAACTAATGGAAAGAAAAAATTTATATCTATCAAGGTATAAATCCTAACCTCATGCTTTCTAGTTTCATGCTTTGTTTGGAAAAATTAACCTAACCGCATGATTTCTAGTTCGCAAGCATTTATTCAAAAAAAGGAAAAAATTAAATAAATCAAAAGACAAAAAGTTAGAACTTATTTCTCCTTTGTGTACACCTATGAACAGAGGTTCAGTACTGTCTTAGATCAGGTGAATTTCTAGGGTTTATTATATGCAAAGTTTCAGTTCAAGGAGTAAAGGTACTCGAATTGTCCTTGTTGATGCCCCCTTGGGCTGCCAACCCTCAATCCTAGTCCACTACAGACTTAAGCAGATCGAGTTCAATTCGAGGGGACACATTTCTTTATGCCTGACACGGAGAATAAATTCTCACGAAGACATAGAGCATATGAACCCCGAAAGCTACTTTCTAGGTCTGACACGGAGAATAAATTCTCACGAAGACGTCGCTTTCACTCCCACTTAAAAGGGACAAATCTCAGTTATAGAGATTATGTTTATGCAATGCATATGTTGTGTGCGAGGATAAATGTTCAAACCTCTGACAGGTAAATAATGAAATAAAATACTTGAAAAATAAAATGAAACATTAATAAAATAATATAAATATTATGAAAATAATAAATATATAATTTTTTTAATAAAATATATGAATTTTAAATTTCTAATTAATAGAGACAACTTATAATTGATTTTAAAAGCTTGACCAGTCCCTAGCGGAGTCGCCAAGCTGTCGTAACCGGCTTTTTCCCGGGTACGAAATTTTTCTTGGCGGGAACAATAAAAAGAAAAGATAAATGATTTTGATTTAAAAAATATTTTGGGAGTCGCCATTGACCTTTTTGGATTAGGTAGATCAAATACCTAAAAACAATCTTTTAAAATAGTTTTTAATAAAACATAATTTAAAAGATAAACTGATATGCGTATAACCAAAATTTTTTAATAAAATGGATTCGTGGTCGGTTACGTTTAGGGAAGGATTAGCACCCCTATAACGCCCAAAATTGGTACCCATTAATTATAATTTGTCTCTATTATTGGAAATTTAAAAATCCAAAGATATATTTATAAGATTATTATTTCAAATTTATAATTTTATGAAAATATATTAATTTAAATTATAAATAAGATATTTATTTATTTAGAAATATCAGAAAAGTGCTTCTAGGTGCTTTAAGACAGCTCTTTTCTTAATATTAAAAAAAATAGATAAATATTAAAGCATTTATTAAAATAAATATAATTTATAAAAGTAATATATTATTTAAAATATCAGAAAATGGACATCCAGTTGCTTTAAGACTGTCCTTTCTTAATATTTAAATATTAAAAATAATAATTTTTTCAAATCTTTCACAACAATATGTGTTTTCTGATTTTTATAAGTAAGTTATTTATTTATTTAAAATAATAGAATAGGATATCTAATTGCTTTAAGACTGCCATTTTCTTTGATATTAAAAATAAATAAATATTATTATTTAAACAAATATATATATAGATACTTATATGAATAAGATAAAAATAATAATAAAATAATAATTAAATCAATAATTAAAATATAAAAGTAATGATAAAATAATATTGTAAATAAATAATGATTAAAATAAGAGAAATTAAAAATATAGTATACTTGTACTAATATAATAAAATTTAAATACTAAATTCTAAAAAAAATCAATTTATTGATACACCTAGACATAGGTATCTTTCTTGAAGATTTTGTTAAATTAAAGAAAATGGGATCATGGTGATTTAATATAAATATCACGTGCAAATAGTATTAATTTAATTATATACCCTACATACATATTATATAAATTTATCAAACAAATTATTAACACCACCTAAACATAAAATTAATCATATTGATAAATTATATAACAAAATCATGCTACAATTAGGTTAATATGATCATTACTTGTCAGAAGAAAAAAATATATACCATCTTTATCATTTTTTACTCTAAAATATATATATAAATGACTAAAAGGAAATAAAATAAAATAAAATATAGATGTCAAACTAAAATAAACAGAAATATGCTTTTAATGATTAAATAATAAAAATATTAAAGTTAATAGACATAACTTGAAATATTATATAATATAGGTACATATAGTATAATTTAGCTTTAATTATTAACTGGTAATTAAAATATAAATATTTAAAATTAAAAGGACTAAATCTGGTATTATCCTAAATATTTAATTAATATAGTAGGGACTATAATATAATAAAATAAAATTAAGAGTCTGAATTAAAAGGTTCAAAGTTTGATTTAAGTGACTAAAATGTAAATTTACAAAATTACAGACATTACGAGGCATATTTAACCATACATGAAATTACCTAGAAGCCCTCACCAAAACTACGTCGTTTTGGTGAGGGTATTTAAACCCTATTCCAATCGGCCTTAAGGCCATTCTTGTTCATTTCTCATTCTCTCTCTATTTGAGAGAGATGAGAATTTTCTCTGTTCCATCTCTAAATTCCTTCATCGGGTGGAAACCAGTCTCCGACCGGCCGCCATCGCCGGCCACCGTCTCCGGTGGCCGGAAATTACAAATTAACCCAAACGATTCGCTTTTAAACCTTTAACCCGAATCTAGCATTCTTTTTTTTTTCTAAAAACCTCTATTTTACCCTAGATCTAAATAAACCGAAGTGATTACCTTCGGTTAAATCTGGATCTCCGACGGCTTTTGAAGATTCTAAAGCTGGTGGTAAGGCTCTCGACTTCTTCTCCTTTTGTTATTCGTTTTGATGTTGTCTGGGATCATTGGTTTAGATGCTTTTCTATCTTTTTTTTTTGCTGTCTTCTCTCGTTCTTGCTCTGTGTCTCCTCTTTTTTTCCCTCCCCTTTTCTTCTCTGCAAGAGATGGCCATTTATAGGCCTCGTCGGTGTCTTCTTCGGACCAATTAAAGGAATGGCCCTCGGTGAGTCACCGAACTATGGTGGTGACTCACCATAGGGTAGCAACGTGGACAAGGCAGCTGGCTTCTGGAGGCTTCAGCGTGGCAGCAGGGCGTTGGATCACCTGGCAGTGCTGGAAGCTACTGCAACTGATGCGTGGAGGGGCTGCTCGCTGGAAGCTGCTGGAAATGATGTGTGGAGGGGCTGCTGGATGGAGGGGGCTGCTCGGGTAAAAATTTAGTGTCTACAGTAAGTACTTTATATATTTTCATATTATGTTTTAGTCTTTCTCTAAAGTATCCATAAAATACAATTATTAGGACCACTTGACAACTTTCTTGTTAGATTTGTATAATGTTTGACTTTGTTGAATTTTTTATGTTTGAATTTCTGCTTTCAGAATTCAGACACTTCTGTGTCTTCATATTATAGCCTTGAATAATCGTGTTTTATAAAAGTGTAATGTGGTTATTGTTTTATTTGTATTTCAATTTGGTGATATAAGTGAATATTGTTTTTTTAATTTGAGTTTAAGTAATTATATCATTATATATATATATATATGTATTAATGATTAAAAAATTTAAAAAAAAATATTATTTTATAATCATTTCCGGATATTTAAAATAAAAATTAAATATTATTTATTATTTTGATGGTGCTACCTTCCTTTCCAAGTTGCTCGATCATTTTTAAAGGTGTAGTAAGTTAAAACATTATTTTTTATTGCATTTAAAACATTTAAAATTATTTTGATTAAACGGGCCGCGGGTAAACCTGTTTAGCCCGCGGGTTAAATGGACGGGCCGCGGGCCTTAAAATTCAAAACCGTTTATGAATACGGGCTTTTTAACCCGCTCCGTTTAAGCCCGCACCGTCAAAACCCGCGGGCTAAACGGGCGGGTAGCCCGTATACCCACCTCTAGGTAGAGTGGTTGTTTACTACTATTAATATTGCAAAACATGGTGTAGGATTTGTGGTTATTTTTTTTATATGAACTGAAAGTCATAATACTTGTGGTCATGTTCGTTGGGTTTGGGGGGGGGGGATTAAATTGCTCTTAGCATAAGCATGCTAATTTACCGATTTCACAATTAGGTTTATCGAACTATTTAGATTATTAGTTATTAGATCGTTTGAGAGAACATAACTCTTTCAGAAGGTATAATATTTGTCTTCCTTAAGTTGTAGAAACATTATACAGTAACACAATTAAAACCACGTGTTTATAACCTTTAACTTAATGAGGAGGAAATTTGGTTTAATATTTTATTTATTGCATTATCTTCTTTCTTAAAAGTTGTAAAAAAAAAACAATAGATTTTTGAAGATTTTAGTCCATATATGATTGTTAGTTATGATTTCATAAGTTTTAGATTCACAGGGGTCGAATTTTAAATTTTAAAAAGTTTAAGGACTAAATTAAGAAATGTTCAAAAGTTAAAATTTTGTATTTAAAATTTAATTTAAATGTAACTAATGGTTAAAATTTTCATTAGTAATGGATAAAAAATGGTGACATGAAAAAGTAAAGGAATCAAAAGATAAAATTATTTTTAAAATAAAATAAAAAGGTAAAGTAAGGTCATATACTTGTAAAGTGTGAAATAAAAATTATATTATCATTTGTTTTAGATTTTTATTGGTTAGAAGAGGGTAGAAAAAGTGAAAAATATTTTAAATTTCTTCTTTAATACAGTGAAAAAAAGGAAAGAGGAGAAGAAAAATGTTCATCTTTCCCATGAAAGGAAGAAAAGAAAGAAAGAGAGAAAGTTAAGGGTATTGAGTGAAGATTCAAGAAAGAATATAAAAAGAAAAAGTGACCACAAGAGCTTGGTGGTTACAGTTCACCTATTTAATCATCTTGAAAGTAGGAGAAATGAGATAATTTGGAGACTAAAATTTTGAGGAGAAGCGAGATAAGAGTTATAGTTAAATAAATAAATGTATCATGATTATCATAAAAATTTTAGAATGTTTATTTATAATAAATGTTCTCAAGATTATCCGTAATAAGTTATAAAATATTGAATTGTGGTAAGTTAATATTTAATTTTATATGATATGATTCATGGATTTTTGTTCAAATTTGTGAATTTTTTCATAACATTTTCGATATAAATATGAGTTATGTGAAATATGTAAAAAATTATATTTATATTGGTGTAATTATGTAAAATTTGCGAAAATATTTATATTTATATTTATATTGATGTAAGTATGTGTATGTGAAATATGTGAGAATTTTTATATTTATACTAGTGTAAATATGTATATGTGATATATGTGAAAATGATAATATTTATACCAATGAGTGTATTCATGATATTTGCTTCAAATGAAGATAAAATAGAGGCTTGTGACAAACCTTTGTGTTTTATGTTCTGTAGTGATGAATTCAGAAAAACATTATTGACTGGGTTAATATAGATAAAAATAAAAAATTTATCTAAGATGATTTATATATATAAATTTTGAATTTAAAAATATAATAGCATTTAAAATTAATATAATTGCATGTTTAAAAAAACTTTAAATATATGTAAAAACACATCGTCCAAAAATATAATATCTTCATCATTTAAGATGAACTCTAATTCTTTTCATAGAACTAAAATTATCTATGATTGAGGCAATACTAAAATTTTCAGCAATTTCTTTTTCAATGTATACAAATAAGTAACCTGAAAGAAAATCATATTTCATCTTATTCCGTAGACTAGTCTTTTAACAATTTTCATTGTTGAAAAGGCTCTTTCAGTAGTTGTTGTGTTGATAGGAAGAGTCAAAATAAATCGAATTAATCAATCAATAAGGGATCATAGAAAGATTTCCCCTTTTTTGACAAACTCTGACATAATTGAGTTATGGTGCTCAAATTCTTCATCTCTGAATGATTAGAAACATCATGAAAAAATAGTTCAAATTCATACACCAAATGATTTTTATCATGTTCAAAAAACTCCTCGGGATAATACTTCTATGCAAGACGTCAAATGTTTTCTACATTAAAATTCTTATATCCACTTGTAAGATTCAAAGAAGCACTTAAAATAAGTAACTCTGTTGTTTGCTGACTAAACCGATTGTTTAGTTCTTGCAATTGCCGATACATAGTAGTTGTAAACGCATCCAATTTATAATGATGCTCCACTGAAATGATATCTTTATTGCATGGAGATCGAATTACATAAAAATAAATACCATTCATATTAGGGACCAAAGTATCATGATTATTGCAAAATTAGAGTACTTTCTATAAAAGACCTTTCTTCTACGGAAGCTGCTCTCAACCTGGTGTTGGGGGCAGCCTACTATCTTACCTCCCCCTTACCCCATTACATATGGGAACAAGGGACAGCCATTTAGAGATGACTATCCAACTCAGTTGGTAGAGCACAAGGTTCTTAACCTTAGGTCGTGGGATCGAGTCCCACAGAGGGCATTTCATAATTCGGAAGTCTTCTACGTAAGTTGTTCTCAACCTGGTGCTGGGGGCAGCCTACTATCTTACCTTCCCATTACCCCATTACATATGGGAACAAGGGACAACCATTTTCTATAAAAGACCTTCCCAACCATAATATCTAACTTTCTGAATTAAAGATTTCGTGGCAGCAACTAAATCCATCACATTTAAAATATCTTGCGACTTATATTGCAAAGCTTGACAAAGTGCATATGCGTATCCCATAAGTTCTCGCATCATATGTAAAATGAATACAAAATCAAAAACCAACAACTTTTTAAGAGCAAAATTAGCATCTCCACGCTGAGAATATAAGACTTGACGATCGATAGTTATTTCTCAAGGATCAAAAGGGTTGTATTGAACATCCTTAAGACACTACAAATTAACTTGTAATGAGAACTCCATCTAGTATCTCCGGGACGTTGTAAAGTACCAATTTGGTTTAGCTCTGTTCCAGTCTCGATCTCTTAAATTTTAATTTAATGTTTCAATTCAACAATTTGGCTATCTTGTAGTTCTTCATGGCACTTAAAAGAAGAACTAACAACATTCACAATAAAAATCAATTCTTTTAAAATTCATAAACTTTATATACTTGTCTTACAACAGTAATGAGATCCAACTGAAATTGATGTACTTGACAATGCACATAATAGGCATATGACAATCTTTCTTGAATAGAGCTTGTAAACAATTTAATTCACCTCTAATATTGCTCGCTCCATCATATCCTTGGCCTCTAATATTTCCAATACTCAATTCATGGTTGGATAAAACTGTAGAAATAGATTCTTTCAGAGTCTTTGACGTTGTATCTTTGACATGTACTAACTATAAAAATTATTCTCATACAATTCTTTCTCCATCAACTAATCTTATGACTATAGCTATTTGTTCTCTTTTAGATATTGTAACACCCCTATCATATATACGTATCCGAATACGAGTTAGTGATGTCACATTAACCATTTAAAAACACTTCATATTTGAAAATCGATAAAATTTTGTTTCTTTTAAAATTTTAAAATTTAAAATTTATAACAAAACTAGTTAAAAATAAAAAAATAATATTTTGACATCTAATTTAAGTCCGATTTCAAGAAACAACTAGGCAGTGCAATACTATTTCATGTCATAAACAAAACTGCCCAAAAACTACCTAATTGAAAATTCAGACAACTAATATATAAACATAATTTAATACAATACTATTCATTCAAAATACTAAATATACCTAGTGATATTCATACTAAGTCAGTATAATTATATACTACAAACCAGATTATATATATATATATATATATATATATATATATATATATATATATATATATATATATATATATATATTTGACATATCAGAGTCAATAAAACAAATAATAAACATGCCACTAATACTGATACATAGTCAATTGACCCCAAAACGCCCAAAATTGGTACATAGTCGGTTAACCTATATTTTAAAATTGGAATTTTTTGAGTTCAAAATTTTATTTAATTTAAAATCCACTATGTATGCGAAATTTAAAAAAGATGTTGATTTACCAAGATCAATAACAACTACCCCCATGCACAAGCAAAAGCCATTATCGATTCCAATAAATGAACATTGCCTTCATCGTTTAAAAATGAGATGCAGGGTTTTGAAAAGGATGTTAATTTACTTCAGGGACTAATAATGGTCACCCTAAGCAATGAGGATACAACCTCAATCACTTAATAAATTAACATTGACTTTATTTTAAAATCAAATGTAATCAAACAATTTATTATTAAACCTAATTATCCTAAGTGAATTAATTAAGGAATTCTCTATCTTAAAGTGTCAATTATGAAATTTAGATAACTTAAAGGGCCAAACATGAAAATGGATGCTCTAATATTAACCCTAATCGATTTTAACCAACTTTTGAATTGAATAATAGATAAGAACCCTTGAGCATTTAATGCGAGGACCAAATTGAATTTCCCTAAATTAGAGGATTAGAATGTGAAAAAGCTACATCTAAATACTAGATTTAAAAATAAGGATTTTACTAAAATATACAACTAAAATCTAAACCCTAAATTTGAGTATTACTCGATACTAAAAGGGAATTATATAACCAACGGTACTAACAAGCCTAAACTAAATAAAATAAAATAAAATAAAATAACATTAATTTGAATCAAAATAGTCATTTAATCGAACAAACTGAAAGAGCTAAAATGAAACTAGGTAAAAGATAATGCTGAAATAAAAACTAAGAAAACAATACACTTAAGGAAGAGAATGCAATAACACACGTAAGTCGAAGGGTTCTTAAGTAATTTTTTCATTTTTCAAATAAATTAAATAATAACATAAAATTGTCAAATTATGAAATTGGTTCTTCGCCTTTGAATAGATTAAAGTGTAGTATGAATTTAGTGATCAAACACAAATAAGCGCTAAAGGTACAAGGACCTAAGCACGAATAAACCCTAAGTGAAAACATACGAACCCTACACGGTTCCAAAACAGGTCGGGGTGAGCTATAAAGATCAATTTTTTTTTTTATTTTGGGTCATTTGCAACCTTAATCTAAAAATAGGCTTCTTTACTTTTTCTCAAACTCTCCCAAATGCCCTCCTTTTCACTCAAGGTTGAGAACCCCAACAACCAAGCTCCGATTATCGCCTACGGTGGCCTGACGACCTCAACCAATCCCTAATATAGTTAAAACTTTCAAATCTTCCTATATACACCTAAATCAGAGCTTAACAACCCAAACATAGCCAAAACATTCCATAAACGTTCTTTGACCTTTCACTTTCTCAAGCTCTGACGATCGAACAAACCCAAACGAGCTCTAAACTAAGACAAAACCCTTATGTTTTTCTTAATATTTTTAGATCTAAACCTAAATGAGTTCTAAAACGACATGCAAGGCCCCAAAGGCCTTCAGATTTCCTACTCTGACTAAACTAAACCATCAACAAACCTTCTTTTTAACCCAAGTAAACTATCATTGTAATACCCCAAATTCTAACAAGTGACTAAAATGTAAGCTTTGAATATTTGATGACTAAAGTATAAACTTTGTAAAAGTTTAAGGAACAAAAATATAATTTTGAAAATTAATATAATTTTGAAAATTTATATATTTTAGCCTGTAAATGAATAGTTTGGCGTAAAACAAGAATTTTTGTGGGAATCATATTTTCGATACGACATTTGTGTTAAAAGCTATAAAGCGATAAAGTTCGGTATAAAAATCAGATAATCGGATCAAACCATAATTTTACAAAAATTTGAATGATGATAGATAAGAGTTGGAAATATTATTTTTCATATTTTAGATTAGAGAAATTGAGCATAGATTAGTGTAATTTTTCAGATTTGGCTGAATAGTAGAAATTTTATGACTAAAATGCAATTTTTAAAAATTTCATGGCCAAGTAGAAAGTCAAAGAAAAATTGGTTCATCTTTAACTAAGGAACATTTTAATGGAAGATATTGGAATGAGATATTAAATATGAAGTTTCATTAATGGCAATTTTGAGATTTCTTATTAATTAAATTTTAAATTCAACTATATTATTATGCCATGTTTAAGGATGATAAATACTAAAATAATCAAGAAAATAAACATATTTTTAGCTCTTCAACAAGCTTAGGTCGAAAGCACCATTGTTACAAGGTAAGAAATTTTGTTTTATTTTTAAAGCCACATGATTTATTTTTGGATTAAGTTGTGAAATAGAGAATTGATCTACATGGAATTCTCTATCATTTGATATAAATATTACATAGCGAACATGCTATTTCATGAGATTGTATGTATTTTTAAGGATTGATGAAAGATTATTATGTTTTTAATTTTGGAGATTAATTCTAAAGCATGTGTGATGATTGAAATCATGTGTAGATGCTTATATTAGGTTCGGCCAACTTAGGGTTTATAGAGAATTGATGAATTTTGATTTAATTTGAAGTTGTGATGGTTAGAATAGATTGAATTTAATGTAAGAAAGTTGAATTCATACTTGAAATTGAATGGAAATCAAGCCCTATGTACTTGGATAGGTTCGAACATAATGGGAAAAATATTGAATATTTTTCCTATGATCTATAATTGTTATTAGATGTGTTCTATGTGATTTGAAGATTGATTTGGATCAATTTGGAAACTTGAAATAGAAAAAAGGCTAATTTACAATTTTTGTGAATTGTGGGATATTATAGCATGAATGTGATATTTGGGGTGTTCAATGTTGAATTTTCATATTTAAAATCTGGAATTTTCAAGTTAGAAAGTGGGTTGGAACCAAATTATAAGTTTGGTAAATTTTATTGGTGGAATTCGAAAAGTCCTAAAATTTAGAGACTTGTTTGTGAGTTTGAAAATGTGTTGGTATTATTTTGAACAAGAAATTATAATGCTGAAATTTTTTTATTAGTATGCTGATTTTTTAGTTTAAATATTGATTTGGGATCAAATTGCAAGTTTATAAAGGTGGGTGGTTGAATTCAAAAAGTCTAAGAAAGTTTAGGATGAAATTGCAAGTTTTTGAATGTTAAAGTATTGATTTGAGTATTTTATTAAGGTGATGGAAACTTTAGTAATTAATGTGCAATGGTCATAATGATGAAGAATCGTTATGAATTTAATGTAAAAGTTAAGGTGAATTCCAGAAAGAATTCATAATTAATGGCTTGATTGTGCAATTGGCAAAAGTTGAAGGGTTGATGATGAAAATAAATATTTATGGAATTGAATGAGTTTTGTGAGAAGTTTGAAGTTATGATGGAAGTACGATTTACTTTTATATCAATTGAGTATCGATTTTATTTTTTAATATATATTTTATATATTAAGTTTAGATTATGTTAGTACGATACTAATATATAGTTGAATATTTTTGTTATTATTATAATGTTTTCAGACTATGATAAATCTAGTGATCCGAATGACCCGAAAGGAATAGAGAAAGTACACGAGTGAAGAGTATTATATAAAGGTTCAATAGTTAGGCAAAGGTGAGTGCAATTTATTCATTTAATTATTCTGATCGAGGACGACTTGTAATAAGTAAACCTCATATTATTTTATAGTATGATTTATAATTTTAATTGTGAGTTATTTCCATAATATTTTTGTCAAGTTTTATGAATAATTTAGGGTATGAACTACTAAGTACGAATTTTTAATGATGATGAATTTTAAATGTTTATGATTTTAAAATGTTTATTATTAAATAATTATATTATGATTTAAAAGCCCATTCTATGTTGCATTGAGAGTCGTAGGTTCATTTGGCATGCCATTAAGTTGAGTACATTCAAGTTCAGTTATGGTAAATTCGTGTATATTATGATTAGCACCGTTGGTCCATATGTTATGAATTGCACTTGGAGCGCATCTAACAATGATTTATGATTGGCACCATCCAGTACCTAGTAAGCACCATATGTTCTACTCATGTACCTTATATTCTCTTAGATATACATTGAGATATGAAAACGAAAAATAAAAGTTATGAATATGTCAAGTTTGCAGGAAATATGATATGATCAACTGATATTATTTTTCATGATTTTTATAAGGTCATGAAATAAATTGATTTTCAGGTTACGATGAAGTAATGGGCTTGAATAAGTTAGTTTGAAAGTTTAATGTTTTAACATAATTATAATATTTTTTTTGTTTTATCTCACCTTAGCTTATTACTGCCTCACTATGTTATAATTAGCGCGTGATGATTTTCATGCGTATGTTCTAATCGAGATAAGGACGTGCAATGAGGAGCCTCCCGAGCATCTTTTTGGAGATCATCTATATCATCAGTATCAGTAAGGCATCTTTGATGTTACTTTTGACTAGTAGTGACATGTATATTTATGTTACTAGTTGCTTATTCGGATTTGAATTAAATGGTATGTATTAGTAAACCAGGACCATTTTATTTTGACTAGACTAGTCATATCTGTATTTATGAATAAATAATATATATATTTATATATATATATAATTATATTTTAAATGGCTTTAAAAATGAAGCAGTGATTAGGCATTTTTATATAATTTATGAAACATGACTAAATTGCCTAATTTTTACCTAAAATCATATTTGTTTACAAAGATTAAATATTATTTTATGATTTTACACGATCAATGAAATAATTTAAAAGTTGATGTAACATCTTTAAGTCGTATTTTGAATATATGAGTTATGAGTGTTACATTTATTGGTTTCGGAGTTTAGCCAATTCTCAGCCTAAACCGAGCTAATGTTATGTTGGAAATATGTACATGCCACTAGAATGTCAAAACTGCTGATATGTTATAGTTTGATGATTTTATTTATGACGCTGCTCCTTACTAACATAATGTGTGTTGTTTAGATGTTGGATTCAGAAGGCTCTAGGCGAGCTATCGAACTGGAGGTTCCTGAGGGAACCAATAGAGGCAGTAATGAGGATGAGCATGTGCCTCATGGATAGTTTGAGTAGCAGGGAGCACCAGCACATGAGGGAGTGCCAGCTCCAGATCAAAGGACATTTCTATAAGATCTTGAGGCTATTTTAGCTCAATATCAGCCAGTAACAACACCTCCCCCTTTTTCCGCCTCCTCCTCCACAACAAAATTGATGGGAAAAGGCTGCTAAGCTTTTCTAGCAAATTTGATCGACACCCAAACCTCTGAAGTTAGGTTGGAAGATATTCTTGTTAGAGTATGCCCAAAGACCAATCATATGTTGATTATATTGTCATAGATTAATTACCGCATTTATTGAATAAAGGCATTACCATTATTTTCTTTTTTTATATTTTTTATGCATTAAATAAACTAAAAGGTAATAGTGTCCATATAAAAATATGATTTTTATTAAAAGACCCTTAGTCAAGTATTATTATGGGCATGGAAAATAATAATACGCTTAAGACTAACATTTTATTAATTGATGACAATGAGTTGTCATTGACATAAAGATGTCAGAATTGATACATGAATATATTGTTAGAGAACGATGTATTAGATTGACCCACCATTAGCATATGCCTTGGATTATTATGTAATGGTCACGGTATTGCTCATGGTGACAACTAATTGTATGATTCTTAAACTTAAGATCATTACTATCTCAACTTATATTGTTGTATGTTTTGATAGAGTTAAGCATGGTCCGTAACTGGTTCCATTATAAAGATTGACATTGAACATATCATGATATATGTAGTTGATTGTGAATGATCAAGATAGGATTTGTCCTTCCTACATAATAGGAAATATATCACAGGAAACTTGATTGAGTGAGACTGGAAATGCATGGTCATGCTCGAATAAACTGATATGAGATATCACAGATTATTCGTTTATTATAGTCTACTCTAAATATCAAAAAAAATAATAGATGGGCTATACAAGTGTGATTATTCAAAGATTTATGCCTATTCTAGATATAAAGGACAAAATAATATAATACATTAAAAGAGTTATTCATGAATATGCCATGTCGAATCATGATTTCTTGTAACTTTGGTAACAATAATATATTACTAGATGTCACTCTTTGTTTGTAATATTACAATGGTTCTAATTATTACTACTAATATTATAGGAACCTATAGGGTCACACCCTGGTTCTAATTATTACTACTAATATTACATGAACCTATAGGGTCACACCCAAAGGTTGAAAAGAGCAATTCATAAATGTGTTACATATGTACAATTTGATTGTACATAAATAAAATGTGTAGTTAATATATATATATATATATATGCAAGGAATGTTAAATACACATTAATACTGAATTTAATTAAAAGATATAATTAAAGTTGTAATACCCCAAATTTTAGATAGTAACCAAAATACAAAATTTGAAAGTTTAGGGACCAAAGTATAAATATTGGAAAAGTTTAGGGACCAAAAATGGTAATTTTAAAAAGTTTCATTTTGGCCTCATAAATAAATAGTTTATATCAAGAATAATGTTTATGTGGGAATCAAAATTTTTATATGGATTTTGTATTAAAAGTTATAAAGTGATGAAGTTTGAGAAAAGATTCGGTAAATCAGATCGAATAGAAAATTTAGGAAAATATGAAAGATGATAATTTAGACCTAAAAATATTATTTCCACATTTTAAAATGTTGGAAAATAATATAAATATTTCAATTTTAGGATTTAATTCCTTGTTTAATATGGACTGTTGAATTAAAGTGGAAAGATTGTAATTTTTAGAAAAAGGCAAGGGCAAATCGGTAAAGTAAGATTTTGTTTGTTCATCTTTGACTTTAAGGATATGATAAGGTTGAGGTGTCTTGGTTGGATAGTAAATATGAAGTTTCATTAAGGGTAAATTGGTCTTTTCCCAATTTAATGAATTTAATATTCATTAAAATTTAAATTAAAGGTAAATTAGCATGAAGTTATCTAAAATCCATGCTAATTTGTTATCATCTTCTCCAAGTTTGCCGTGAGCTATCCAATGTAAGAGAAAAAATTATTTTCCATTTTTGAGCAAATTTCTTTGGATTTCAAGTTATGCCGTGAAATAGAAAAGTGATCTATTTGAAAAATGGTATCTTTTGGTACCAATTATGCTTGCTCAACTTGCTTGATTTCAAAATATCCCAAATCTTAGGGTTTGTGTTCACACTAGGGTTCTTGAATTAGATGATGAATCTTGATGTTTTAGAGGTTGTAGATTTATTTTCAAGCTTGATTGATGATTAAAACATGTTCAAACTTCCTATAAATTATTCTATGATTTTTGGCCAAAAGAAGAAATTATAGAACTTTGTGTTTTAATGAGAGTTGATTAGGGTTTTGATTGCATAGATGTTGTAAGCCTGATTGGAAGTTGATTTCATGCTTGAATCGAATCAAAATCGAGAAAAATCATGAAAACCTAGTTTTAAAGGTTAAAGCATTTGACCATGATGTATTTGAGTGATAAAAATTATGGAAAAATTATATAAGGGTAGGAAATGATGTAGGAAGTATGTTACAAGTGTTAGAAAAATTTGGGGACCATTATATAATTTTTGAAAAGTTGGGGGACCAATTCGATAAATTTGGAAAAGTTATGAATGGTTGTGTAATTATTTAATAGTTGATGTACTATACTGTAATTTATTGTTTTGGATTGAAATGAGTGTTAAGATGTGAAATATGACCATTTTGGAAGTTTGAAAAGTTCGGTGATTTAAGTGCGATATTTGTATAGTTGGGGTATTAAAGGTATTTTTGTCTTTGTAAAAGCACTTGGATGTTAATAACTTCAGTTATGGAAATTTGGTATTAAAAATTAAGTGTTAAGTATTAAAAATGGTGAAGGATCATTTTGTGTAAATTGGAAAAGTTGGTGCCAATATTAAAAGAATTATTAAGTGTTAAGTATTTTGGTAGAAAATAAGTTTCAAGTATATTATGGATTTTGTTTTGGAAATGTGTTTATGTTAGTACAATACTAACAAATGTATTGATATCAATTTGTGATTTTGTACATATTGTGATTGAGCTTTGTGATTGAAGCAAATCAAATATAAAAGGATCTAGTGTGGAATAGTGAAGCATATCTTTTGATAGATATTAAGTGTCAAGGTGAGTGTATTACATACATAACATTGTACATAGATGCTTTATACATCATGTACACATATATTTTATACATCATCAGGAAGACCAGTGATAAGTCTACGTGGTTTTATCAACATGAGATTTTGACATGGATGTTATCTTGGGTATGAATTACCCTAATGTTTATTATATGGTTATACGTTTCCATGGATCATTTAATTCATGACTAGATTCCCAAGTATGTTATTGAGGTTCAGTGGTATTAATGGCATGCCATAGAGTCTAGCAGCTATAGGTTTAAGTAGTACTAGAGTGTCAAATAAAGACACATAGTATATGTCAGGTGGGAAAAGCCCGACCTCAGCACTATTGTGTAATATTTGACTCCTATATTGTGTTTCTCATGGATTGAGAATTGTGGGCAATAGTTATTGATAAAAATGATTTTATTTATACCATGTCGTTTTGATTTTGGCATTTGTACTTGAGATAATATTTTTATATTATCAATTACCATGTTAATAAATTAAATTTGTAAATCACTTTTGGAATTGGGAAATGTTTTGAGAAATTCATGTGACATCTATAATCTGTATTGGTATAATTATACGGGTTTTTGGTGTTACAAAAGTAATTATACTCCTTGAAATATTGCACAATAGATAATATGAAAAGCTTAGGAGCTCTTGAGTTCCAGGGAGAAGAGGATGAAGGTCATATAGAGGCTGACTAATGGCTAAATGATGTTATAGTAATTCTTGAAAGTCTTCACTGATCGAAATATGAAAAGCTGGGTGGGGTTGTATCTTTACTTCGGGGATTAGCTCGAGTGTGGTGGTCAAATACTACGATGTATGCACCACCAGAAAAAGTGACCTGGCAGTTCTTCCAGGAGGAATGCAAGAACAAGTATGTGGGTGAGCAGTTTAGATAAGCGATGCTGCTAAAGTTTCTTAATTTGAAACAAGGTTATCGAGCAGTACATGAGTATGAGGTAAGTAAAATAAGCTAAACTGTTTTGCTACTGAGGTAGTTCCCAATGACAAGGCTCGACGTGATTGGTTCATTAAAGGTTTGAGGCCAAAGTTGAAAGAGATGATGTTGGCTTTGAATTTGCCTAGCTTGCAAGAAGTCATAAACTGAGCCAAGGCTATTAAAAAAGCTCAAGAGCATACTCTAGTAGCTGAACAGAGTATTCAGACGGGGAAAAGAGTTGGAACACCTTCAATTCCCCATCATACTAAGAGAGACAAGGGCTCGAGTTCCAGATATACTAATAGAGATGGTTCTGCTGTAGCTTCATAGAAAACTAAACAATGCCAGTCTTTTGCTGCTAGCTCGGGTATAACTTTTGGAGAGAGAACTCCATGTCATACATGTGGTAAATTGTACCGTGGAGTATGCAGATTTCTCAGTGGAGCTTGTTTCCAGTGTGGTGAGACTGATCACTTTGCCCGAAATTGTCCTAAAAAATCTGGGGACAATTCATAGCAATCTGAGAGAGCTATGGCAGCTTCTAATAGAAGCAGAGGAAAAGGTAGATCCAGAGGACAATCTCAATCAATGCTGCGACAAGAGACTCAAAGAGTCACCAGAATTTACAATATTAAGACCAATGAGGATCGGGATGAGCCAGAGATCTTAACAGGTACATTTCATTTTTTTGATGAACCTATATTTGTTTTAGTTGACCCTGGTTCTACACACTCATACATTAGTACAAAGTTGGTTAGAGCTAGAGGAATTCCTTTAGAACCAATTGTTAGTGAGATGATAGCGGTAAACCCTTTGGGCCACAGTGTGAGAGTAACTAGGGTATGTATGAAATGCTCGATACATATTTAAAGGATTGTTTTTCCGGAAAACATAATTGAGTTGCCTTTCGATGAGTTTGAAATCATTTTGGTAATGGATTGGTTGTCACCACATCATGGATGGGTTGATTGTCGCAAGAAACGATTATTTTTGGAGGATGTGGAATGCTCCAAACTAGTAGTGATTTTCGAAAAAGTGTAATCACCGTCCAATGTGATATCAGCCATGATTGTAAGGAAAATGATGTCAAAAGGGTGTATAGATTTCCTAGCTAACATGATAGACACTTGAGTACCAGAAACGAGATTAAATGATATTCAAACAGTTAAGGAGTTTCCATAGGTTTTTTTGAAAGAATTACCGGGTTTACCTCCAGACCGTGAAGTAGAATTCAATATTGAGGTTTACCTGGGTACCGAACCTATTTCTATGGCTCCATATCGAATGGCTCCAACAGAGTTAAGAAAATTAAAAGCCTAATTACAAGAGCTACTCGATAAGGAATTTGTCAGACGCAGTGTTTCTCCTTGAGGAGCACCTGTGCTGTTTGTGAAAAAGAAGGATGGGTCTATGCGATTATGCATCGACTACCATCACTTATATAAAGTAACAATAAAGAATAAGTATCCTCTTCTGAGTATTGATGATCTGTTCGATCAACTGAAAGACGTAGCAGTGTTCTCTAAGATAGACCTGAGGTCGGGGTACCACCAATTAAATATAAAAGAGGATGATATTTCAAAGACAACTTTTCAGACTCAGTATATACACTATGAATTTTTGGCGACACAATTTGGATTGAGTAATGCTCTTGCATTATTTATGGACTTGATGAATCGAGTATTCCAACCTTATTTGGATCAATTTGTGGTGGTCTTTATAGATGATATTTTGGCATATTCCAAGTCAAGAGAGGAACATAATGCTCATCTTCGAGTGGTTCTTCAGACACTTCAAGAGAAGAAGTTGTATGCCAAATTGTCCAAGTGCGAATTTTGGTTAGCTGAGATTGGTTTCCTTGGTCATATAGTCTCCTCAGAAGGTATAAGAGTAGATCCTAAAAAGATTCAAGCTATAGTGGATTGGTATCCCCTAAAGAATGTTTCTGAAGTCTGGAGTTTCTTGGGACTTGCTGGTTATTATAGACGGTTCGTGAAGAACTTATCAATATTAGCTTCACCCCTAACTAAGTTATTATAGAAAGATGTGCCTTTTGTTTAGTCGGAGAAATGCCAAGAAAGTTTTAAAATGTTAAAGAGAATCGTAACAGAGGCCCTAGTATTCTTACAACCTAAGTCGGGAAAAGACTATGTAGTGTTTATTGATGCATCTCACAATGGGTTGGGATGCGTGCTTATACACGATGGAAAATTTGTGGCTTATGCCTCAGGACAGCTGAAGAATCATGAGAGAAATTACCCAATACATGACTTGGAATTTGCAACGGTCGTGTTTGCTTTGAAAATTTGGCGTCATTATCTGTACGGTGAGCGGTGCCATATTTATACATATCACAAGTGTTTAAACTACTTACTGACTTAGAAAGAATTGAATTTGAGACAGAGAAGATGGATTGAGCTTTTAAAAGATTGTAATTTGATCATCGATTATCGTCTAGAAAAAGCTAATGTAGTAGTTGATGCACTTAGTGGAAAGACTTTTGCAGCTCTACAGGCTTTGGATGCGCGTATGTCTTTAAAGGAAGATAGTGTCTTTATTGCTGAACTTAATTTAAAATCAATGCTTTTGGATCGGGTAAAAGAGCTGCAAGGTTGAGATTTGAAATGCTTGGCGACAATGGTGCAAGTAGAAAAAGAAGAGGTCAAAGACTTCGAAATGAGGGCCGATGGATGTTTATATTATCGTGGAAGACTTTGCATTCCCAATAATGAAGAATTAAAGAAATATATTATTTTTGAGGCATATTATAGTCCTTTGATGATGCATCCAGGAGGGAATAAAATGTATTAGGATATGAAGAGTCATTTTTGGTAACCTGACATGAAAAGAGCTGTATCAGAATTTATTGTAAAATGTTTGACATGTCAGCAAGTGAAAGCTGAACATCAAGTGCCTTCTGGATTGCTACAACAAATGTCCATTCCCGAGTGGAAGTAGGAACGAGTTACAATGGATTTTGTTTTGGGGATACCTTTGTCACAAGTTAAAAAGGACTCGATATGGGTAATTGTAGACAAATTGACCAAGATAACTCACTTTATTCCAGTTCGGGTAGATTTCTTGATGAATAAATATGCGAAATTGTATGTAAATGAGATAGTTCAATGGCATGGAGTACCTATATCGATAGTGTTTGATCGAGACCCAAGGTTTAGTTCAAGATTCTGAAAGTCTTTACATGAGGCATTAGGTACTCGATTGAATTTCAGCACAGCTTTACATCCACAAATAGATGGGCAGTCAGAACGAAATATTCAGATTTTAGAAGATATGCTAAGGGCATATGTGATTGAGTTTAAAGGATCATGGGAAAGGTATTTGCTTTTAGCGGATTTTTCTTATAATAACAATTACCAATCGAGTATTAATATGGCCCCATATGAAGCTTTGTATGGGAGGAAGTGTCGAACACCAATAAAATAGTTTGAAATAAAAGATTGAGACCTAGTTAGCCCGGATTTGATGATAGAAATGGAAGAAAAAGTGATTGTTATCCAAGATAATCTAAAGATAGCCTCCGATCGACAAAAGTCGTATACTGATTTGACAATAAAACAAATTTAATTTCAAGTGGGAGACAAGGTATTTCTAAATGTATCTCCTTGGAAGAAAGTATTGAGGTTTGGGCGCAAAGGAAAGCTGATTCCGACCATAACATATAAATTTGATTTGCCTTTTGATATGGACAAGATCCATAATGTCTTTCATGTGCCGATACTCATAAGGTACCAATCAGATTCATCCTATATTATCACACCAGATGAAATAGAGATCTGACCAGACCTGACTTACGAGGAAGAATAGTGCGGATCTTGGCTCGAGAAAGTGAAGAACTGTGTGTTGAAACATTTTGATATTTCGATATAACAAATTAAGTTAAATGGATTTTAAGATTTTCCAAATGATTTTCTAAGTATATTCGATATAACTATTCGAATATCAAAACATTACTCCAAATATTTCAAAAATCATTTTTAATCCTTACTTAAGTGTAAAATTAAGTTTTAATCATAAAACAATTTCAAAATAATTTTACAAAGTATTTCGAACCAATTCAAAGCCAAAAATTCCAGATTGCTCATAGGGAACCGATTCCCCCCATAGGAGGAACCGATTCCCCCCTGAATGGTTTGGCTCCGAGATTTCCAGAATGCTCGGAGGGAACCGATTCCCCCATAGGAGGAACCGATTCCCCCTAAACAGTTTTGTTCCGAGAATTCCAGTATGCTCGGAGGGAACCGATCCCCCCCAAGGGGGTACCGATTCCCCCCTTGTACAACGGTCGAAATATTTGAATTTTACACTTAGGAACCGATTCCCTTCAAGGGGGAACCGATTCCCCCCACGCTCCAAGCTGTTTTATTAAATGTTTTCACACTAAAACGGCTATAATATCTTCTCTAATCATCCCCAACGTTCAGAAGTGATCCAAGGTGTATTTAAGCAAGCTTAGAAGCCATTGATCAGTAACAAGAAACATCAAGCTAACAAGAAACATCAAGCAACTAGAATCAAGAGATAATCAAAGAGAAAGCATCAAACCTCAAGTTTGAGCATTTCAAGCCTATTTTCATTCAATATTCATTTTGCTTTCAAGAACACTTTTTGTGCTCAATTGTATTCATCTTTGAGTGTTCTTTTCTTTGTTCTAGAATTGTGCAAACATCTTACCTTGTGAGGTTTTCTTGTAAGTTTGCAAATTTGTAATCTTCTCTTTGGGAAAAAGAGTGTTCTCAAGAGTTGGGGTATACTCTTGAGGGAATTGTAAGGTTATCTCTTTGGCCTCAAAAGAAAGAACAAATTAGTGAATTTGTTGGAAAATCCTTAGTGTGGATAGCTAAGGTAGTGGACGTAGACTTTATTTGAGAAAGTCGAACCACTGTAAATTGCTATGCAATTACTTTCAATTTTCTGCAAAAGCTTCCAAAAAAAATTTAATTGCCAATTCACCCCCCTCTTGGCCGATTTCGTCAATCGATTAACTCAACAATTGGTATCAGAGCCTAACTCATTTGAAGGTTTTATCGCCTCTTGAGTCGATTCGGGAAGAGTTATATCGATTATTAAAGTCATCAATGGCCTCCGCTTCAAACTTCGACTCCGGTCTCGATTCGATGCCCGTCAACAAGCCTCCTTTCTTCAATGGAGCTAACTATGCCTATTGGAAGAATAGAATGATGTACTTCATTCAAGCAAGTGACATGGGAGCATGGAATGCTGTAGAAGAAGGATACATCAAACCTCTCACTCATCCAAGGTTGTGGAGTGAAGGAGAGACAAGAATGTTCCAGCTTAACTCCAAAGCCATCCATATTATTTTTTGTGCTCTTGGACCAGATGAATACGGAAGAGTTTCATCGTGTACAACCGCCAAAGAAATATGGGATAAACTTCAAGTCACACATGAAGGTACATATGAGGTAAAGAAATCAAAAATTAGTATTCTAACGCATAGCTATGAAAATTTCAGGATGAAACCAAATGAAGACATCAAAGCTATGACGGATAGATTTTCAACGATTGTCAATGGTCTCAAATCATATGGAGAGATCATCTCAAATGAAAAGCTTGTGAGGAAGTTAGTCTACTCCCTCCCAAAATCATGGCAATCAAAGAAGACGGCAATCATCGAGTCTAAGGACCTATCGTCCTTAACTCTTGAAGAACTTATCGGTTCACTCCTCACTCATGAGATGATGCTCGAAGATGAGGTGGACCTTGATAAAGTTGAAGAGACACCAAAGGAAAAGGAGAAGAAGAAAAATATTAGAGTTGCTCTCAAATCCACAAAAGATGAGAGTGATTCTAATAATGATGATGATGACGAGGAAATGGCATTGTTTGCCAAACGGTTCAGAAAAATGATGAGACCTTACCAAGGAAGAAAATTCAAACGAAACGAAGGCCTCAAAAAATGAACCAAAAGAGAAGGACCCAATCATTTGCTATGAATGCAAAAAGCCGAGGCATGTCAAATATGATTGCCCACAATTGAAGAAAAAGGGTCAATCAAAGAATAAGCACAAGGCTCATGTGGCTACATGGAGCGATGAAGAAGGTTCCGATGAAGAGGAACAATAAGTAGCAAACTTGTGCTTGATAGCATTCGGGGAAGATTCTAAGGTAACCTCTAACTCATCCGATTTTGATGATTTATCTTATGATGAGTTATTTGAGGAATACAATGGGTTGGCTTCGGATTATGAGAAATTGTTTTTAAAATATAAAAATGATGTTTCAAAATTGAAAAATGAAAACAAACTCATATCCAAAACCAACAACGATCTTGAAAGTAAAATCAAAGATTTGCAAATCAAACTAGAAGAGATTGAAAAGAAAAATTTAGATTTGCAAAATTTACTTTCAAAGATCAATGATGATCATCAAAAGAAAATTGATGATCTTAAAACTTCTTTTGATAAAGTTGGAACAAAACATTTTGAAAAAGGTGGAAATTCAAAATCCAACTTTGTTAGAAAAAGTTTTAGAAACTACAATCATAGAGGTCCCCAAAGAACCTCTAATGGAAAAATCATTAGAAGTATGTGGGGTTCCTAAAGAACTCATTACTACTAAAGATAAAAATATCCTACACAAATGGATACCTAAGGGGACTAGGATTTTGGAAACTAATGAATATGGACCCAAAAGAATTTGGGTACCAAAAATCAAAAATTAATCTATGTTTGTAGGGAAAGGAGCATTGCTACAAGGCACGGGAAACAAATTCAAATTCATGGTACCTTGATAGTGGATGCTCAAGACATATGACCGGAGACAAAAGTCGGTTCATTGAGCTTAACGACAAAAATGGAGGAGAAGTGACTTTTGGAGACAATTCAAAAGGTCACATTGAAGGTATTGGTACAATAGGTAATACCTCTTCAATACAAATTAAGAATGTTTTATATGTGAATGGATTAAAGCATAATCTATTGAGTATTAGTCAATTATGCGATAAAGGATTCAATGTCTTATTTGAAATTAATGGTTGTAAAGTCATTGACATTGCATCTAATCGGATTATGCTTGTTGGTCATAGAATAGGAAACATTTACATGGTGCATTTAGATTCTATTGATATGACTAATTTATGCCTAGTTGCTAAGGATGAGCATGATAGTTGGTTATGGCATAGGATACTAGGTCATGCTAGTATGAGTGTTTTGCAACGGTTAATTCAAGGAGACTTAGTAAGAGGATTGCCTAAGCTTAAATTTGATAATGATAAAATCTGTGATGCTTGTGCTAAAGGAAAACAAAAACGAGTTTCTTTTAAATCTATTAATGATGTATCAACTAGTAGAGTATTACAATTGATCCATTTAGATCTTTTTGGGCCAACTAGAACTACTAGCTTGGGTGGAAAACAATATGCATTTGTCTTGGTAGATGACTATTCTAGATACACTTGGGTTCTATTCTTAAGTACTAAAGATGAAGCATTA
Source organism: Hibiscus syriacus (assembly GCF_006381635.1). Classification (NCBI taxonomy): domain Eukaryota; kingdom Viridiplantae; phylum Streptophyta; class Magnoliopsida; order Malvales; family Malvaceae; genus Hibiscus; species Hibiscus syriacus. The sequence continues at coordinate 2,966,845 of NW_024062535.1, read as the reverse complement.
GAAAATTTCATCACATTTTCAAAATAATCCAAAATGAAAAAGGTTACTCTATCACTAGTGTTAGAAGTGATCATGGAACTGAATTTGAAAATCTTGGATTCATTGAGTTTTGTAATTCTAATGGTATTAACCATAATTTTTCAGCACCTAGAACCCCTCAACAAAATGGAGTTGTTGAGAGGAAAAATCGAACTTTAGAAGAAATGGCTAGAACCATGCTTTGTGAAAATAATTTGCCAAAATATTTTTGGGCGGAAGCCACAAATACCGCTTGTTATGTTGTAAATCGAGTAATGATTAGGCCAATTTTAAAGAAAACTCCATATGAAATTCTCAAAAATAAAAAGCCTAACATTAGCTATTTTCATCCTTTTGGATGTAAATGTTTTGTTTTAAACAACGGTAAAGAAAATCTTGGCAAATTTGATGCTAAAAGTGATGAAGGAATTTTTCTGGGTTATTCCTTAAATTCTAAAGCTTATCGTGTATTTAATAAAATAACTTTAGTTGTAGAAGAGTCTATACATGTTGTTTTCGATGATAATCCCCTTCCGAGGAAGGATTCTTCTGTTAATGATGATGTAGGTATTGTACAAGCAAATGACGTTAGACATGACGTTGGAGAATCATCATCAAAGGAAGAAACAAAAGATGAGGAAACTCATGATCCCCTCGAGAATCCAACCATTGAAGAAAGGGAAGTATCTTTTCCAAGAGAGTACAACTATGTCAAAGATGGTGAAATTATAGGTGATCCATCAAAAGGGGTAACTACTCGATCTTCTCTTAGAAATATCTGTAATTAAGTTGCATTTATTTCATGCATAGAGCCTAAGAACATCAAAGAAGCATTAAAAGATGAACATTGGATTATGGCTATGCAAGAAGAATTAAATCAATTTGAGAGAAGTAAAGTATGGACATTAGTTGAAAGGCCTAGTAATAAATCTACTGTAGGTACTAGATGGGTTTTTAGAAATAAACTTGATGAAAGTGGTAATATAGTGAGAAATAAGGCTAGACTTGTTGCTCAAGGGTATACTCAAGAAGAGGGCATAGACTACGATGAAACATACGCTCCCGTAGCTAGGATGGAAGCAATTAGAATGTTATTAGCATTTGCATGTTTTCATGAATTTAAATTATATCAAATGGATGTTAAAAGTGCATTTTTAAATGGTTTTATAAAAGAAGAAGTGTATGTGGAACAACCTCCAGGTTTTGAAGATTCAATTTTTCCGAATTATGTTTTTAAATTGACAAAAGCTCTTTATGGTTTAAAACAAGCTCCTAGAGCTTGGTATGAAAGATTGTCAAACTTTTTAATTGAAAAAGGGTTTTCAAAAGGAAAGGTTGACACTACATTATTTTTAAAGCATAAAGGTAAAGATTTATTAGTAGTACAAATTTATGTTGATGATATAATATTTGGTTCTACTAATGATGTTCTTTGCCAAGAATTTTCTAAGCTAATGCAAAGTGAATTCGAGATGAGCATGATGGGGGAACTCTCATATTTCTTGGGGCTCCAAATCAAGCAAAGAAAAGATGGCATCTTCATCAATCAAGCTAAGTACGTCAAAGATATGCTCAAGAAATTTGGACTGGAAAATGGGAAACCTCATAACACTCCAATGAGCTCTTCAACAAAGCTTGACTTAGATGAAGGAGGTAAATGTATAGATGTTAAATTATATAGGTCAATGATTGGCTCTTTGCTTTATCTAACTGCAAGTAGACCGGACATTATGTTTAGTGTTTGCTTATGTGCTAGATTTCAATCATGTCCTAAGGAATCACATTTACTAGCTGTTAAGAGAATCTTTAGATACCTTAAGGACACTCCTAGTTTAGGACTTTGGTATCCTAGAGACTCTAGCTTTAGCTTGCATGCTTTTTCTGATGCGGATTATGGAGGATGCAAATTAGATAGGAAAAGCACCTCCGGTACTTGCCAATTCCTTGGAAATATGCTGATTTCTTGGTTTTCAAAGAAACAAAATTGTGTTGCATTATCTACCACTGAAGCCGAATACATTTCAGCTGGTAGTTGCTGTGCACAAGTTTTATGGATGAAACAACAACTTTTTGATTATGGAATTGAAGTAGGTATTATTCCTATCAAGTGTGACAATACTAGTGCTATTTGTCTCACTAAAAATCCCATCCAACACTCTAGAACTAAGCACATTGAAATAAGACATCACTTCATTAGAGACCATGTCACTAAGGAAGATGTAGTTCTAGAATTTGTTGACAGTTTGCACCAATTAGCGGATATCTTTACAAAACCCTTAGACAAGGAAAGATTTTGGACACTTAGGAGAGAATTAGGTTTGACCAACCTATCTTCACTTAGTGTTTAAAATAATTTTAGCACTTTTAATAAATCTTGAAAAATGCTTATAATAATAATTTTTGATTGCATTCTTGCTATTAGTTAGGGGGAGTTTGTGATTCTTAATGAAAATTAATTTTATGTTCAAAAATCGATTGAAGATTAATTTAATTGTTTGAACATAATTAATGTTTGATATATGAGTTGCCAATACCACTAGAAAAGATTAATTTAGCATTTTGTGCTTAAAAAATCGGATTTTAGCATTTTGGTGCAGAGGGAATCGATCCCCCCCCTGAGGGAACCGATTCCCCCTTTGAAGGGGAACCGATTCCCCCTTTGAAGGGGAACCGATTCCCCCCACAGGGGAATCGATACCCCCCTGGGGTTCTGTTAAAATCGGGCAGAACACCCAAAAACGCAAAAACCCTCATTTCCTCTCTTCTTCCGCCATTCCTCTCCTCTGGATAACCCAAATCTCCATTTTTGTCTCAAATCAACGATATTAATCGGAATTTGCTTCAAATATCATCTTCTAAACCTGTTGAAATCATTAAAATCGTGCAAACAACATCTAAATCCCCTCAATCTTCATCTTTCAAGGTAATTTTTCTAAACTCTCTATTTCATTGTTTTTGAACATAGGATTAGTTTTAATTAGTTTTAGGTTGAATTAGTGATCGGGCATTGATTATTTAGTGATTAGAAACTAGATGTTACAACTAATTTCATCAAAAACACAAGAATTTTTCAAATTATTTTTTAAATTTTCGAAAAAAAAAATTATTTTTCAAATTATTGTGTTTTGATTAAATTATGTTGTTGTTATGAAAAACTATACATATATTGTTTCTCAAAACTATATTTTCCAAAAGTTTTTCAAAAACTTTGCCCATTAGAATTGATTTAGAGAATCTTGAAATATTGAGGACTCATTTGAGTTTTGGGATTAATTGAATTGCATACATTTGTTTTTAAAATTGCAGGTTATCAATTCTATTCCGATTTCCTAAACCATGTCCAATCCTAAACGTCCTAGGTCTTCATCTAGTCGTTCTAATCGTCAAAATCCACCTTTAAATCTTCCTCCTATCCCTCAAAATCCTATTCCAAATCTTGATCCTAACTTGACTATCCAAAATTCTTGTTTCAATCAACCGGGTCCTAAAGATTATCGTTATTGGTTTTACCAATATTTTGACTCGTATAAGATTAGGGAAGAACGTATCCCATCTCTTCAAACTATGGTTGACATTAACTTTAAATATCTCCCTATCTTGCACGAATGGAAATTTGATAAACTTTTCGAACTTGAACCCATTGTCTATCATCAACTTGTTCGTATCTTCTACTGTAATGCCGTTTGTATCAAAAATCGTGATAAAACCAAAACCATAGGAGTGCGTTCCTACCTCCTAGGTCAATATTTCCATCTTGATCCGGATTACATAGCCAATGCCTTAGGCTTGGATAATGAAGGTTTATCAAACGAAAAACAAGTTTTAGGCTCACGATATAAACGGAATGATAGTGCAAGTGTTTTAGATCTCCATGAGTGTTTCCTTCATCTCATGATCACTTGGTGGTTTCGACCATCCGGGGGTCGATATTCAACTCTTAGAGCTTTAGATCTTTGGTGGTTGCACTGTTTTGAAAACAATATAAAAATAAACCTCTCCGAGATTATCTTTGCTGAAATTGTTGAAACCGTTAACCTAGTGCCAAATAAGAAACTCTGTTCTTCACTAGTTTACGGTTGTATTCTTAGTAATCTCTTTTCTAGAGTTGAACTCTGAGTTGGTCTAGATGCCTCATTTCCTCTTAAGAAACAAATCAATCTTCTTTCTTTAACAAGAGCGGGATGGGTCAAAAATAAGGAAACCGGTGCATGGGTTCGATCTTCTACTCCGGGAGCTAGTTCTTCACAAGCTCCACCCGAAGCTGACGAAGATCCCGAGTTTGAACAATTAATGAGGGATATTGATGAAGCTGAAGAAGAACCTGAACAACCCGAGGAGCACGCACAACAATCGACTCAAATGCCTCCATATTTTCAATCCTTCATGGAGACATTTGATTTCCGTTATGCTACAATGGATTCGCGCTTTTCCTCTATAGAGTCTCATTTATCCACAATGGGAGCTCAACAATTAGAGATTCTTCAGGAGATGCGTGCAAACAATGAAGCAACCAATGCTCGTATTAATGAACTAACTCATGAAATGGCTGCTATGCGAGCCCGTTTTCCACCTACCGATCCGGATGCTTGATTTTATGTTTAGCTTTAAAACTTTGAACAAAATGAATATTGTTTCAACATTTTGAATTGTTTGATTTTGTGGATTGTTGGATTTTGGATTTATGGATAATATGAACTTATATGTTTGGTGTGTTTTATTCGTTATTGCATCATTTACATCATTATTAGCAATATGACCAATTTTGCCATATCACATTATTTATGAATATTGATGAAACTAATGGCTAACCTCTCTTTTGATTGTGATCTTAGCAGCTTAAACTTATAATTAATAAATCAATTGGCTAAATGATTTCAAAACCTTGTTTTACAATGTCTTTTTGATTTAACAAAAAGGGGGAGAAGAATAAGTTAAGTGTTAAATGTTTTACATAATAAATTGAAGAAGTGTTAAAGTAAGGGGGAGTAATTTCAAAATTTCAAAACTTGATTTCAAAAATCTTAAAATTACTAAAATGTTTTGTTATATCAAAAAGGGGGAGATTGTTGAAACATTTTGATATTTCGATATAACAAATTAAGTTAAATGGATTTTAAGATTTTCCAAATGATTTTCTAAGTATATTCGATATAACTATTCGAATATCAAAACATTACTCCAAATATTTCAAAAATCATTTTTAATCCTTACTTAAGTGTAAAATTAAGTTTTAATCATAAAACAATTTCAAAATAATTTTACAAAGTATTTCGAACCAATTCAAAGCCAAAAATTCCAGATTGCTCATAGGGAACCGATTCCCCCCCATAGGAGGAACCGATTCCCCCTGAATGGTTTGGCTCCAAGATTTCCAGAATGCTCGGAGGGAACCGATTCCCCCATAGGAGGAACCGATTCCCCCCTAAACAGTTTTGTTCCGAGAATTCCAGTATGCTCGGAGGGAACCGATCCCCCCCAAGGGGGTACCAATTCCCCCTTGTACAACGGTCGAAATATTTGAATTTTACACTTAGGAACCGATTCCCTTCAAGGGGGAACCGATTCCCCCCACGCTCCAAGCTGTTTTATTAAATGTTTTCACACTAAAACGTCTATAATATCTTCTCTAATCATCCCCAACGTTCAGAAGTGATCCAAGGTGTATTTAAGCAAGCTTAGAAGCCATTGATCAGTAACAAGAAACATCAAGCAACTAGAATCAAGAGAGAATCAAAGAGAAAGCATCAAACCTCAAGTTTGAGCATTTCAAGCCTATTTTCATTCAATATTCATTTTGCTTTCAAGAACACTTTTTGTGCTCAATTGTATTCATCTTTGAGTGTTCTTTTCTTTGTTCTAGAATTGTGCAAACATCTTACCTTGTGAGGTTTTCTTGTAAGTTTGCAAATTTGTAATCTTCTCTTTGGGAAAAAGAGTGTTCTCAAGAGTTGGGGTATACTCTTGAGGGAATTGTAAGGTTATCTCTTTGGCCTCAAAAGAAAGAACAAATTAGTGAATTTGTTGGAAAATCCTTAGTGTGGATAGCTAAGGTAGTGGACGTAGACTTTATTTGAGAAAGTCGAACCACTGTAAATTGCTATGCAATTACTTTCAATTTTCTGCGAAAGCTTCCACAAAAATTTTAATTGCCAATTCACCCCCCTCTTGGCCGATTTCGTCAATCGATTAACTCAACACTGTGTAACAAAAAGACTCCTCTAGTTAAATTACTTTGGCAAAACCATAAGGTATAAGAAGCTACTTGGGAAAGAGAAGAGGACATGAGGAAACAATCCCACACCACTTTGTATCAGGTATTTCTTAAAATCCGAGGATGAATTTTCTTAAGGGGAGAATCGTAATACCCCAAATATTGGGTCGGTGACCATAATAAAAGAATTTGAAATTTAGAAGAATAAATTGAATAAATGGAAAAGTATAAGAAATGATTTAGAAATTGTGGTTAAGACCAATTAGTAAGAATGGAAGAATGAAAGGGGTATTTTGGTTATTTAAAGGGAAATATATTTAAATTTTATTTTTATTAGGGTATTTAAGAAGAGGAAAAAGGGAAAACGTGAAAAATAAGCTAAGTCATCTACTATTCTCCTTCTTTCCCGTGACCATGCTCTCCCCATAGCCAAAGGTCTGACTTCATCTAGATAGTTTTTCCTTTCGTTTTTGGTTTGATATTGATACCTTAAGTGATATGGAAGCTAAGGAAGGGTTAAAGAGGATTAAAACCAATAAATAAATGATTTATTTGAGATTGAAGAAAATGGGTTTTTGAGTGATATGTTGAAATATGAGTTTATTGAGGATTACAAGTATACTAGACTTGTCACATAATTAAATAAGAGATTAGAAGACTTGAAAGTAATTTAAAACATGTATGAAAAAGTAGTGTGATTTTTAGTTTGGGACGTTCTTGGGAGATTTTAGATGTTTTAAGAAGATAAATGGAGGAAGTTTAATTGTGTTAAGTTATTACGAGTTTAATGGTATTATTAGAGGTAAAAATAAGAGATTTAAACGAAATTTGGGCAATAATCAAGCTAAAAATGGAAAATATGGGTAAGGGTATCGGTACTGGAAGAACAGTACCAATACTATAGGTTTAAAATTGGGGAAATATGATGAACATTATCAATACTGATGCAATTAGTATTGATACTGTTGTGGGTATCGATACTAAGAGGACATTATCGATACCATGGATTCCAGAATGTAGAATTTGTATCGATACTTAAAGGGAGTATCGGTACCATAGTATAGAAGTATCGATACCATGGTAAGGGTACCGATACAATTGAGCCAGAAAATTTTAAGATAAATTTTTTTTTTATAGAAATTGAATATAATAGTATTTTTTAGTATTATTAAAAGTATAAATATTAGACAGCATACTAACATTGCTATGGTATGTGTACTTAATGGATGCTTGTGTAGATCATAACCAAGCTCCCAAGTCAAGCAAGAAGAAGGGTAAAGATAAAGTTGACGAATAGTCAAACATGATTACATCATACTAGTGGGGCTTATCAGGTGAGTGCATTTATTGTACTAGTATGAAAAGAGAAAGACTCGCGATGAGTCAACCTCAAATGTTTTGTTAAATGTATGTTTTACAACTCTTTGGTATTATTTTTATAACGTGTATGAGAATGATAGTATGAATAAGTTTTAGAGTATAAACTGCTCACAAATGAAAGTTAAATGCATAACGGTGCTTTTCGGCATAAAAGGTGCCACTAATGAAAGTTAAATGCATAACGATGCATTTCGACATAAAAAGGTGCCACAAATGAAAGTTAAATCCATAACGGTTCATTTCGACATAAAATGTACCACAAATGAATGTTAAATGCATAATGGTGCATTTCGACATAAAATGTGCCACAAATGAATGTTATGCATAACGGTGCATTTTGGCATAAAAGGTGCTACTAATGAAAGTTAAATGCATAACGGTGCATTTTTGGTATAAAAAGTGCCACTCATGGTATTCATAAAAGGTGAATGACCATTTCGGCACTTTGGTGCAATGTGTGTACCCTACATTCTCATTTGGCATATATTGGGCAAAATAAAAGATAATTGGGAAAAATATACGAAAATATAGGTATGTTGGGCATACGAAGAATAGTTTCGAGGACTATAGGAAAGAAACTTGGTTTAACTGAAACGGTTTTAAATTATTTTCATGAAATATACGAATTATTTCGAATATTGATAGCCATGATATATTTGTGTATGAATTATAGTTTCCTTTACATTATTATGTCTCACTAAGTAAATACTTAGCGTGTGTTGATTTCACGCATAGGTAAAAGCAAAGACTAGCAAAGTAAGGAGAGCTGTAGAGATCATCAATCCAAGGTTGACTCATCAGTAACTGTAGAACAATTATGTCTCTTTTTGATAATTAGATGGCATGTATCCGAACTTAAGAAAACGCTCTGGAGTGTATTTAAGTTACAATTTTTGTAATATTTTTCAACGAATGTTTTATTTTTGTACTAAAATGTTTTGTTTTATTTTAAAAACAATTATGGGTTTACTAATATGTAAATATTTTTAAAATTCACGTGACGCATATGAATTGTGTACCGAAACGTATACGGGAAATAGGTGTTACAACGGGTAAGCAAAAATCAAAGATTGTAATACCCCAAATGTCAGGCTAGTGACTTTTTTGAAAATATTTAAATTTTGAGGATTTAATTAATAAATGATAAATTATAAGAAAATAAATTATATATTATTTGGTTAAGCCTAAATTCTAAGCACGAAAGAATGAAAGAGGTATTTTGGTCCTATAAGGGGGAATGAAATATGCTATTAAAGTAATGTAAAGGGGGAAAAGAGAGAGTGTTAATACCTTGGTTATTGTCTTCTTCTTTCCCGTTACTCACGTGGTCTTCTCTATAGATAAGTTAAACTTCATCAAACTAGTTTTTCCTTTAGTTTATGATTTGTTTTTGCAACCTTAAGTCATATGCAAGCTTAAGAAATGGTTAAATAAGTTAAAATTAAGAGATGGAGGAAACATTTTAGATTTAAGAAAATGGATTTTTAAATGAGATGTTAGAATATGAGTTTTTATTGATGTTTATGAGTATATTTAACTTGTAAAAGAAGTAAATAAGAGATTAGAAGCATTCAATGGGTTTAAAAACATGTTAGGAAAAGTGGTATGATTTTTAAATGAAAATGTTGTAGGAAGATTTTAGATGTTTTAAGAAGCTAAATGAAAGAAAGTTAGTAGGGATAACTAAAGAAGAGTTTATTATTATGGTTGAGGGTAAACATAAGGAAAGTTGACCAAATTTGGGAAAACATCGGGCTGAAAAATGGAAAATCTGTGTAAGGGTATCGGTATTGATAGAACAGTACCGATACTATAGGTTTAAATGGGTAGAAATAATGATGAATAGTACCGGTACTAATGTAATTAGTATCTATACTGATAGGGTATCAATACCAAAAAGGAAAGTATCGATACCATGGATTATAGAATGCCAAAATGGTATCGATACTGAATGGGAGTATCAATACCACAATATAGAAGTATCGATACCATGGTTAAGGTACCAATACTATTAAGTCGGGAATTTTAAGATGGCTTGAAATTGTCATAGAAAATTTAATAATAGTACTTTTGAGTATTTTTAAAGTATAAATGTCAGAGAATATACTAAAAATTGGTATGGTATGTGTCTTTAATGGATGTTTTAGTAGATCGAAATCAAGCTCCCAAGGTAAGTAAGAAAAAGGAAAAATACAAAGTTACTAAGTAGTTGGACATCACTACAGCATATCAGGTGAGTGCATACAATGTAATTACATGGGTTGAGGGAGACCCACAACAAGTCCACCTAAAATGTTTAAATTAATGTATGTTTTACTTTATATTATATATGTTCATAATGTGTGTGGAACTGATATTATGAATGATTTTTAGAGTAGGAACTATTTTAAATAAAAGATTAATTGCCTAGCTTTGCATTTGACATAAATGTGTCAATTATTCAAGTTAGATGAAAGGTTAAATACCTTTGAGTAAAAGATTAATTGCCTAGCTGTGCATTTGACAGAAATGTGTCAATTATGCCAGTTAGTTGAAAGGTTAAATACCTTTGATTAAAAGATTAATTACCTAGACGTGCATTTGACAGAAAGGTGTCAATTATGCTAGTTAGATTAAAGGTTAAATACCTTTGAGTAAAAGATTAATTGCCTAGCTGTGCATTTGATAAAAAGGTGTCAAATATGCCGATTAGATGAAAGGTTAAATACCTTTGAGTAAAAGATTAATTTCCTAGCTGTGCATTTGACAGAAAGATATCAATTATACCAGTTAGATGAAAGGTTAAATACCTTTGAGTAAAAGATTAATTGCCTAGTTGTGCATTCGACATAAAGATGTCAATTATACCAGTTAGATGAAAGGCTAAATGCCTTTGAGTTAAAGTTTAAATGCCTAGTTGTGTATTTGGCAGAAAGGTGTCAATAATGCAAGTTAGATGAAAGACTAAATGCCTTTGGTAAAAGACAAAATGCTTGTATTTTGACATAAACAATATCATTTATTTATTTGACTGAAAGAATTGTAAAGGAATTCCCTAAAGTAGACAATTTATCATGGTTTCGATAGTCAGAACATACTTATGAATAAATTGTAATTCTTTTACAAGGTTATGCTTCACTAAGTAAATATTTAACGTGTGTTGATTTCACGCATAGGTAACAATCAAAGATTTGCTGAGTAAGGAGTGCAGCCACAACAATTTTCATCAATTAAAGGTTGACTCGTCAGTAACATTGGGACAATCTTATTCATTTTGAAAACTTAGTTGGCATGTAATTGAACTTAAGAAAAATATTTTGTATTGTATTTTATGTGACAGTTCTAGTAATATGCTTATATGAATCTTATACTATTGTTTGGTTTTAAAATTTTAAACAAAATTTTACAGACTTTTAAAAGACAAAAGGTTTAAAAAATATGATATGACATCAATATCTCGTGTACGGAAAGGTATACGGGAGATGGGTGTTACATTTATTGGTATCAGAGCTACAGGTTTAGCAGATTCTTGTCCGAAATCGAGTTCATTTGAAATAAGAAAAAAATATTACATGCCACTAATATTGTCAAGATTACTGATATGGTGTCGTTAGAGTGTAATTGATGAAACTCCTTACTAACTGTAATGATATTACTATTCATGTTATAATAGATGTCAAAATCCTCAAACTCGCGTAGAGCGAGAGAACAAGAGATGATAGAAGGAATTGGTAGCGAAAGTTATGATGCTAATAGTGAAATACCGGTTCTATCTGAAAATGCTAGTGCACTTACATATCAAGAGATGCCAGTACCAGAGTTTGGAGCTTTTATACAAGATCTTAACGCTATATTGACCCGTTTCAACCTCCTATGCCTCTCTTTTCTCCTCCGGTACCGATGATGTTGATCCCAAAGAAGCTGAAGAGTTTAGGAGCCCCCGATATTCCTGAAGAAGATGAGGAAAGACCTATGGAGGCTGGTTTATGGTTGAATGATGTAATGATAATGCTTGAAAGTCTTCACTGTTTGGATTTAGAGAAGCTGGGTGGAGCTGTATCGTTGCTAAGAGGATCAACTCGAGTATGGTGGTCAAATACTACAATGTATGTATCACATGAACAATTGACCTGGCAGTTTTTTTGGGAATAATTTAATAATAAGTATATTGGTGAGCAGTTCAGATGAGCGAAGCTGATGAAGTTTCTTAATTTTAAACAAGGCGACCAAGCAGTATAAGAGTATAATAAGTTGAGTCGTTTTTCTACTGAGGTTGTTCCCATCGACAAAGCCCAACACAATTGGTTTATTGAGGGGTTAAGGCCAAAGTTGAATGAAATTATGTTGGCTTTGAGTTTGCCTAGCTTGCAAGAAGTTATTAACCGAGCCAAAGCTATCGAAAGAGCTCAAGCAGAGACATTAGCAGCGAAACGGAACTTGCAGACCGGGAAAAGGGTTGAAACACCTTCAACTCCCAATTATGTTAAGAGAGGCAAGGGCTCGAGTTCTAGATATACTGATAGAGAAGGTTCTGCTGTAGTTTCACTTAAAACTAAACAGTCTCACTCCATTGCTTCTAGCTCGGGTAGAGCAGTTGGAGAAAGAAATGTATGTCAGACATGTGGTAGAGCACATTGGGGAGTATGCAAACTTCTTAGTAGAGCTTGCTTTCAATGTGGTGAGACTAATTACTTTGCCCGAAGCTGTCCAAAGAGATCTGGGAACCATTCGGCGTAATCTGAAAGATCTCTGGCAGCCTCTAATAGAAGCAGAGGAAGGGGTAGATCTAGGGGACAAGCTGAATCAATAAAAGGACAAGAGACTCGGGGATTCGCCAGAATTTATAACAATAAGACCAATGAGGATCGGGATGACCTATAGATCATAACATGTACATTCTATCTTTTTGATGAGCTTGTATTTTTATTAGTTGACCCTAGTTCTACACATTATTACATTAGTAAAAAGTTGGTTAAATCTAGAGGAATTCCTTTAGAACTAACCTTTAGTGAAATGATAGCGGTAAATATTATGGGTCACAGTGCGAGAGTAGAGCGGGTGTGTAGAAAATGTCCAATAAAAGTCCAAGGGATTTTATTTGTAACAAATTTAATGGAGTTTCCTTTTGATGAGTTTAAAATCATTTTGGGCATGGATTGGTTTTCTCCACATCATGGATGGGTTGATTGTTACCATAAGCAATTATTTCGGAAATATGTGGAAGGCTCAGAAATTGTAGTGATTGGCAAAAAAGTGAAATCACCATCCAATGTGATATCAACCATGACTACAAAGAAAATGATGTGAAAGGGGTGTATAGCGTTTCTAGCTAATGTGGTAGATACTCGAATGCCAGAGGTGAGATTAAAAGACATTCCAATAGTTAAGGAATTTCTAGAGGATTTTTCGAAGGAATTATCGGGGTTACCTCTAGATTGTGAAGTTGAATAAAAGATTGAGGTTTACCCGGGTACTAAACTTGTTTCTATGGCCCTGTATCGAATGACTCCAATAGAGTTAAGGGAATTAAAACCCTAGTTGCAAGAGTTACTTGAGAAGGGATTTAACAGACCCATTGTTTCTCCTTGGGGAGCACCGGTACTATTTGTGAAAAAGATTGATGGGTCTATGCGGCTATGTATTGACTATCGTCAGTTGAATAAAGTAACGATAAAGAACAAGTATCCTATTATAAGGATTGATGATATGTTTGATCAACTGAAAGGTGCAACAGTGTTAGGCCTGAGGTCAACGTACCACTAATTAAAGATGGAAAATGAGGATATTTCAAAGACAGCTTTTCGGACTCGGTAGGGACACTATGAGTTTGTGGTAATGCCATTTGGACTGACTAATGCTCTTGCAACATTTATGGACTTGATGAACTGAGTATTCCAACCTTACTTGGTGTCAATTTGTGGTGGTATTCATAGACTATATTTTGGTGTATTCCAAGTCAAGAGAGGAACATGTTGACCATCTTCGGGTGGTTTTTCAATTACTTCAAGAGAAGAAGATGTATGCCAAATTGTCCAAGTGTAAATTTTGGTTATCTGAGATTTCATTCCTTGGTCATATAGTCTCTGTAGAAGGCATATGATTAGATCCTAAAAAGATTCGAGCCATAGTAGATTGGAAACCCCCAAAGAATGTTTTTGAGGTTAAAAGTTTCTTGGGTCTTGTTGGTTATTATAGACAGTTCGTGAAGAATTTTTCAATGTTAGCTTTATCGCTAACTAAGTTGCTACGGAAAGATGTGACTTTTTTTGGTCGAATAAATGCCAAGAAAGTAACAGAGGCCCCATTGTTTATGCAACCTGAGTTAGGTAAATATTATGTCGTTTTCAGTGATGCATACCTTAATGGACTTGGATGCATGCTGATGCAAGAAGAGAAAGTTGTGGCTTATGCCTCAAGACAACTGAAGAATCATGAGAGAAATTACTCGACTCATGACTTCGAATTGGCAATAGTAGTGTTTGCTTTGAAATTTTGGTGCTATTATCTATACGGAGAGAGTTCCCATGTTTATATGGATCACAAGAGTCTCAAGTACTTGTTGACTCAAAAAGAGTTGAATTTGAGACAGAGAAGATGGATTGAGCTATTAAAAGATTATGACTTGATTATTTATTATCATCCCGGAAAAGGCTATTGTGGTAGTGGATACGCTCAGTCTAAAAACTTTTGCAGTTTTACAGGATTTGGATGCTCATATGTCTTTATAGGAAGATGGTGCATTGATTGCTGAACTTAAGTATTGGACTTGGATGTGTGCTGATGCAAGAAGGGAAAGTCGTTACATGAGGTATTGGGTACTCGATTGAACTTCAACACATCTTTTCATTCGCATAAAAATTGTTAGTCCGAGCGAACTATACATATATTCAAGGATATGCTAAGGGCATGTGTGATTTAGTTTAAAGGATCATGGGATAGGTATTTTCCTTTAGTTGAATTTGCATATAACAACAGTGACCAATCGAGTATTAAGATGGCCCCGTATAAAGCTTTGTATGGGAGGAAATGTCAAACACCATTAAATTTGTTCGAACTTAAAGATCAAAATCTAATTGGCCAGGATTTGATGAAAGAAATGAGGAAAAGTAAAAATTATCGAGGATAATTAGAAGATAGCCTTTGATTGATAGAAATCTTATGCTGATTTGAAACGAAAAGAAATCGATTTTCAAGTGGGAGACAAAGTATTTCTGAAGGTATCGCCTTGGAAGGAGGTATTGCGATTTGGGAAAAAAGGGAAGTTGAGTTCGAGATTCATTAGACCTTATGAGATCTTGAAAAGGGTCGGACCCATAGCTTATCAATTAGCGTTGCCTCCGGATATGGAAAAAATCCACAATGTTTTCCACGTATCGATGATTAGAAGGCACATATCAGATCCATCCCATATCATCGAGCCTACAGAGATAGAGATTTAATCAGATTTAACTTATGAGGAAGAACCTGTAACACCTAAAACTTGTATAATTATACCAATACAGATTATAGATGTCACCTAAATTTCTAAAAACATTTTCGAATGCAAAACTGATTGAAATTTATTTTCTTAAATTTTTAATTGATAATATAAAAATATTATCTCACATAAACATTTCGCATAATATTTAAAATATATATTAATATGGATTTATGCTATCCATACTGAAATAGAGTAAAACAGTTTAGTTCAATCATTACAAACCAATTTCAAAATATTTCAACAGAGCAACTAGGACATTGATAAGTACATGCCACTAACTAAGTCAAAATCATATCATAGGATGTCTTACTGATATTGTAGTGTATTCCTGGATGCTTGGAGTGCTCTGTACTCTTTACTCTACTCTTGGCTTTTTACCTACGCATGAAAATCATCACACACTAAGTATATAATTAGTGAGGCAATTAAAAAAATAAACAATGCAATACAACTCATGCATGAAATTTAATGTCATAGTCAAAATGCCATAAGATCATTTTACCTGCATGTCCAATATTTTAAACAATGCAACACATTATTTAAAGGAGTAACAACATTCAATGCAATATTATCACTTTACCTATACACCATCCATGTTACTATAAAAACAACATGATATAACCGGATATAATTTTTTTACCAATATACTTCCCATTTATCCCATAAGCTCCTAAGCTTATTTGCATGCTTACCATTTATTAGCCAATAAACCATAGCCCAAAGTATAATTGTATGAGGACCCCGATATAGGAGTCAAAAATTGCACAATATTACTGAGGTCGAGCTTTGCTCACCTAATAATGCACCGTAGTGCTAAGGTCGGGTTTTACCCACCTGACTTGTACTATGTGTCTTTATTTAACACTTTGAGGCCTGTACTATGTGCCTTCTCTAGACACTCTAGTGCTACCTAATATGCAACTGCTATACTCTATGACATGCCATTAATACCACTGACCCTCAATGACATATTTGGGCATATAGTATACTTTTATTTGATCCATCCATGGAAAAGTATATCAATACCATTTAACATTGGGCAGTTCATACCCGAAATATCATTCATGGTAAAATAGCACATTATTCATGATACATGCTTTATAATTTCACAATGTGACATATCAATGTCATATCGAAGTTATAAAAATGACATAATATCATGTTGATATAAACAAGGTCAACTTATCGCAAGTCTTCCAGATGATGTATAAAACATTTATGTACAATGTCATGCATGTATTGCACTCACCTTAACACTTTATATTTCCAAAAGATGTGTCTCACTATGATCCACAATAAACCCTTTTATACTTGACTTCTTTCGATCACAAATCAATCACGATCTGTATAAATCACAATTTCATAACAATACATATGTTAATATTATACTAACATAAACACATCCCCAAAATAAAATCCATAATAAACTTGAAATTCATTTTTTATCAAAATACTTACCACTTAATAATTCCTTTTAACATTGGCACCAACTTTTCCAATTTACACAAAATGGTCCTTCACCATTTTATTAGTTAGATTCTTAATACCAAAAATTCCAGCATTAAAATTATTACCAATCAAGTGCGTTTACAAAGGCATAATTACATTTAAGCAGACCCATTTGTGCAAGCATTGCACTGAAATCACCAATCTTTTCAAACTTCCAAAATACTCATATTTAACATCCAAACACTCATTTCAATTCCAAAACAATAATTTACAGCATAGTACATCAACTATTAGACAATTATACAATCATTCACATTTTTTCCAAAATTGTCGAATTGGTCCCCTAACTTTTTAAAAATTACATAATTGTTCCAAATTTTTTCTAAGGCTTGTAGAATACTTCCTACATCATTTTCAGCCCTTATAAAATTTTTCCATAATTTTTCTCCCTCAAACAACCTATGGTCGAATGCTTTAAACTTAAAAACTAGGTTTTCATGATTTTACTCCATTTTGATTCGATTCAAACTTGAAATCAACTTCCATCAAACCTTAAATCATCAATACAATCAAAACCCTAATCAAATTTCATCAAAACACAAAGTTTTCCCCACTTCATAGTTTGGTCGAAACTTAAAGAACAAGTTATAGGAAGATTGAACATGTTTTAATCATCATACATGCTTGAATATGAATCTACAACCTCAAAAACATCAATAATCATCATCAATTTCAAGAAACATATTGTGAACACTAACCTCCAGATTTGGGGATTTTTGAAATCAGGCAAGTTGAGCAAGCGTAATTGGTACCAAAAGATAGCATTTTTCGACTAGATCACTTTCCTATTTCACGGCGTAACTTGAATCCAAAGGAAATGGCTCAAAAATGGAAAACACAATTTTTTTTCTTACCTTTGAGAAGGGCTCACATCCATGTTGGTGAATAAGAAGAAATTCCTTTGACAATTCTTCATCTTTCTTTATTAAATAATGAATTAAAAATTCAATAAATGCTAAATTACCAATTTACCCTTAAAATTAAAATATCTATACTAATTTACCCTTAATGAACTTGATATTTACCTTAATATCAAGCCAAATAAACCTTATCATCTTCCAAAGTCAAAGATGAACAAAATAGTTTCTCACTTTACCATTTTGCCATTGTAATTTCCAAAAATCACAATCTTGTCACTTTAATCCAACAGTCCAAATTAAACATGGAATTAAAACCTTAAATCTCAAGATTTATATTATTTTCCAACATTTAAAAATGTGAAAATAATATTTTCAGGTCTACTATATCATCCTTCAAATTTTTCTAAATTTTCTATTCGATCCGATTTACCGAATTTTTCCTCAACTTCTTTGCTCTATAAATTTTATTACAAATCTCAGATTAAAATTCTGATTCCCAGCAAAACGTTATTATTGAAATAAACTATTTACTTACGAGGCCAAAATGTAACTATTAAAATTACCATTTTGGTCCCTAAACTTTTCTAAACTTTATACTTTAGTCACCAAACTTTCAAAATTTCCATTTTGGTCACTATCTAAATTTTTGGGATATTACAAAACCAATTCGGATCATAGCTAAGGAAAACAAGGAATTGCATAACAAAAAGAATTTCGTTAGTTAAAGTGCTTTAGTAGAATCATAAGGTAGAAGAAGCTACTTTGGAAAGAGAGGAGAACATGATGAATCAGTTTCCACACCTCTTCGTTCCAGGTACTTCATTGAATTCAAGGACAAATTTTCTTAAGGGGAGAATTGTAATACTCTAAATTGAGGCTAGTGACTTTATTAAAAATATTTAAATTTTGAGGATTTAATTAATAAATGATAAAGTATAAGAAAATAAATTAGAAATTATTTGGTTAAGACTAAATTCGAAGCATGAAAGAATAAAAGGGGTATTTTGGTCCTTTAAGGGGGAATGAAATATGGTATTAAAGTAATGTAAAGAGAAAAAGGGAGAGTGTTAATACCTTGGTTATTGTCTTCTTGTTTCTCGTTTCTCACGTGGCCTTCTCCATAGATAAGGTAAGCTTCATCATACTAGTTTTTCTTTTAGATTATGGTTTGTATTTGCAACCTTAATTGATATGTAAGCTTAAGGAAGGGTTAAATAAGATTAAAACTAGGAGATGGAGGAAATAATTTAGATTTAAAAAAATGGTTTTTTGAATGAGATGTTAGAATATGAGTTTTTATTGATGTTTATGAGTATATTTGACTTGTCAAAGAAGTAAAGAAGAGAATATAAGTATTGAATGGGTTTAAAAACATGTTAGAAAAAGTAGTATGATTCTTAGATGGAAATGTTCTTGGAAGATTTAGATGTTTTAAGAAGCAAAATGAAGGAAAGTTAGTAGGGATAAGTAAAGAAGAGTTTAGTAGTATGGTTGAGGGAAAACATAAGGAAATTTGGCCAAATTTGTGTAAGAGTTGGGCTAAAAATGGAAAATATGGGTAAGGGTATTGGTACTGATAGAACAATACCGATACTATAGGTTTAAATGGGTGGAAATATGATGAACAGTACCAATACTAATGTAATTAGTATCGATATTGATAAGGTATCGATACCAAAAAGGAAAGTATCGATACCATGGATTACAGAATGCCAAAATGGTATAGATACTGAAATGAAGTATTGGTACCACAATATAGAAGTATCGATACCATGGTAGGAGTACCGATACTATTAAGCCATGAATTTTAAGATGGCTTGAAATTGTTATATACAATTTAATAATAGTACTTTTGAGTATTGTTAAAGTATAAATGTTAGAGAATATACTAACAATTGGTATGGTATGTTTCTTTAATGAATGTTTGAGTAGATCAAAATCAAGCTCCCGAGTAAAGTATGAAAAAGGGCAAAGATAATGTTGTCGAGTAGTTGGACATCACTACAACATATCAGGTGAGTGAATACAATGTAATTACATGGGTTGAGGGAGACTCACAGTAAGTCCACCTCGAATTATTAAATTAATGTATGTTTTACTTTATATTATATATGTTCATAATGTGTGTCGAACTAATATTATGAATGCTTTTTTAGAGTAAGAACTTTTTTAAATAAAAGATTAATTGTCTAGCTGTGCATTTGACAGAAAGATGTCAATTATGCAAGTTAGATGAAAGGTTAAATACCTTTGAGTAAAAGATTAATTACCTAGCTATGCATTTGACAGAAAGGTGTCAATTATGCAAATTAGATGAAAGGTTAAATACCTTTGAGTAAAAGATTAATTGTATAGCTGTGCATTTGATAGAAAAGTGTCAATTATGCAGTTAGATGAAAGGTTAAATACCTTCGAGTAAAAGATTAATTGCCTAGCTGTGTATTTGACTTAAAAGTGTCAATTATGCCAGTTAGTTGAAAGGTTAAATACCTTTGAGTAAAAGGTTATTTCCCTAGCTTTGCATTTGATAAAACGGTGTCAATTATGTCAGTTAGATAAAAGGCTAAATGCCTTTGAGTTAAAGATTAAATGCCTAGTTGTGCATTTGGCATAAAGGTGAAAATAATACAAGCTATATGAAAGGCTAAATGCCTTTGGTAAAAGACAAAATATTTAACAGTGTATTTTGACATAAACGATATCATTTATTGATCTGACTAAAAGAATTGTAAAGGAATCCCATAAAGTAGACAATTTATCATGATTTCGATAGTCAGAACATACTTATGAATAAATTGTAATTCTTTTACCATGTTATACATCACTAAGTAAATACTTAACCTGTGTTGATTTCAAGTGTAGGTAATAATCAAAGATTTGATCAGTAAGGAGTGTAGCTGCAACAGCTTTCATCAATTAAAGGTTGACTCGTCAGTAACATTGGGGCAATCTTATTCATTTTGAAAACTTAGTTCACATGTAATTGAACTTAAGATAAATATTTTGTAATTTATTTTATGTGATAGTTCTAGTAATATGCTTCTATGAATGTTATACTATTGTGTGGTTTTAAAATTTGAAACAAAATTTTACAGACTTTTAAATGAAAAAAGGTTTTTAAAAATTGATGTGACATATATATCTCGTGTACAGAAAGGTATATGGGAGATGTGTGTTACAAAGATTATATAGCTCTATCTCCTTGCTGCTCAAATTCTACGAGTGGCTATATAACACCCATAAGTCGTATGCATGTAATAACACAGGTTACATATGTCAATCAATTATTTAAAACATTTTTTAACCCAAACTAAGTAAAATTTTGTTTCTTTCAAAAAAAAAATCCCATTACAAATATAAATATAAAATATTTTAATCATAGAAAACCAAAACATATTATTTTAATATATAAAAAATATAAAAATCTTATTTCATACTTTCAATACTAGATAGTGCTAATCATAGTAAAGCATAGAAAAGTAGTTTTAGTTTAACTATTACAAACCAATTCCAAAATAGTTTAACATAGCAACTAGGACATTCATAAGGTACATATCACTAACTAAGTCAAAATCACATCGAATGATGTCTTTCTGATACTGTAAATATATTTCTCGATGCTTGGGGTTGCTCAGTACTCCCTCCTCTAACGCTTGCTTTTTACCTACGCGTGAAAATCACCACATGTTAAGTATATACTTAGTGAGACAATTAAAATAATAAGCAATGCAATACATCTCATGCATGTAATTAAATAACATTGTCCAATGCGATATGATCACTTTGCATGCATGTCCATCATAATACCATAATGAACATGAAAATAATTCAATTATAATAATATTATCAATAAACCATAGCCCAAAATATAATACTATGATAACCTTGGGTATTCAAGTCAAATATGAACCGAAGTGCTTGCACGTAAGGTCGTTCCCACCTCATACAACAAGTGTCTTGGGTATACACTCTAGTGATATGATATATAAGGTCGTGCCTACCTCCTGCACTATGTGTCTTGGGTATACACTCTAGTGCTAATTCAAACATGCAACTATTGGACTCTATGTCATGCCAACTATACCATGTCCTTCAGTGATTTATTTGGGTGTATATTTTATTTATTTTATTCTATCATTGGCAACGTATATCTATATAATCTAGCATTGTGTAGTTTATACATGAAATAACATCCATGGCATAACATTATGTATATTAGTGATCAATGAATTGTATTTTTAGCCTTAACATATTAAGGACATGCCAATAATATGTTAAATGACATAAATATCATACCAACATAATTATAGTAGACTTATCGCAAGTCTTCCTAATGATGTATAATACATCTAAGTAAAATGGCACACATGCATTGCACTCACCTTGACAGTTTTTTATATATATAGCCAAATATTAGCCTCACTATGATTTATATTTACTCCTCGACCTTAATTCATTTTGATCACGAATTCAGTCACGATCTATGCAAAGTCACATATACATATTGAGAACTTATGTTAGTAATGTACTAACATAATTAAGTTCCAATAGCCACAATCCATAAAATATATTCAAAACTTATTTGATATCAAAATATTTCTATATTTATGAACTCTTTTAATATTGGCACCAACTTTTCCAATTTATGTAAAATGGCCCTTCACCATTTTACTCACTTAAATTTCAATACTAAAATTCCAACATTGAAATAATTAGCAGGCAAGTACATTTACAAAGGCATAATTACATTTAAACACCACAAAGGAAATTGCTCAAAAATTAAAAAGAAAGTTTCTCTCACCTAAGGTTGAGTTCATTTCTTGGCTTGGAGAAGATGAAGAAGCTTACATGAAATTTTAGCTTAATTTCATGTTAATTTATCATTTATTTAATCTTAAATGAATTTAAAATTCATTTAATATTTAATTGAGAAATGATAATTTTACCATTAACGAAACATGATGATTACCTTCATACCAAACCACATTACCCTTATCATCTTTCCAAAGTCAAAGATGGACAAAAAAATTCTTTCCCTTTACCATTTTATCCATGCAACTTTCCAAGAATTTCAATATTGTCGTTATTCATCCAGCGGTCCAAAATGAACATGGAAATAAATTCTTAAATTCAATGATCCATATTAATTTCCATCATTTTAAGACGTGGAAATAATATTCTTAAGCCTAATTTATCATCCTTCAACTTTTCTCAAAATTTCTATTCGATTCAATTTAACGAATTTTTACCAGACTTCAACACTTTCTAGCTTTTAACAAAAATTTTGGATCAAGAATCTATTTTCCATAAAACTCCAGTCTAAAAAGTAAACTATTCATTTATGGAATAAAAAAGTATTTGAAAAATTAACACTTAGGTCCCTAAACTTTTCCCATTTATACTTTAGTCACTAAACTTTCAAAATTTACGTTTTGGTAACTAAAAATTTTGGGTATTAAAATTCTCCCCTTAAGAAAACTTTTTCTACATATTTTAATATGTGCATGATGTAAAGAGGTGTGGATGCTACTTCTCATGTCCTCTTCTCTTTCCAAAGTAGCTTCATCGACTTATGATTCAGCCAAAGCACTTTGACTAGAGGTATCATCTTGTTCCGTAGTTCTTTGACTCCTCAAGCGAAAATATTTACTTGTTCTTCTTCATATGTCTGATTTGGCTTAATCTCAATATACTTCGGTGTAATGACTTGTGAAGGATTTGATCGATACATTATGAGCATCGACACATGAAAAACATTGTGAATCTTGTCCATTTCTGGAGGTAACGCTAGCAACGCTAGCTGGTAAACAACTAGTCCAAGTCTCTTTAAGATCTCATAAGGTCCAATAAATTTCGGACTTAACTTTCCTTTATGCCCAAATTGCAATATTTTTTTCCAAGGTGGTACTTTAAAAAATACTTTATCACCTTCTTGAAATTCAATCTCTTTTCTCTTCAAATTCGAGTAAGATTTATGCTGATCAGAAGCTATCTTGAATAACTTTAACTTTATTCTCAACCTCTTTCAAGAAATCAGGGTCAACTAGATCTCGATCTTTTAACTCGAACCAATTCAATAGTGTTCAACACTTTCTCCTGTATAAAGTTTCTTATGTAGTCATCGTGGTGCTCGATTTATAGTTGTTGGTGTAGGAAAATTCTGCTAATGGAAAATAATTTTCCTATGATCCTTTAAACTCAATCACACATGCCCTCATCATATCTTACAAAATATGAATAGTCCGCTCGGACTGTCCATATGTATGCAGATGGAAAGATGTACTGAAATTTAATCGAGTACATAAGGCATCATGCAAGGACTTTTAAAATCTCAAAGTAAACCTTGGATCCCTATTAGATACTATCAATAATGGCACATCATATAGCCAAACTATCTCTTTGATATACAACTCAACATACTTATCAAATGAGTAGTCCATTTACACCAGGATAAAATGTGTTGTATTGATTAACTTTTCAACTACTACCCAAATCTAGTCCTTATTGGGTGTCAAAGGTAGACTTGTAATAAAATTCATAGTATCTCATTCTCACTTCCACTCTGGAATGGAAATCGATTGCAGTAATCTTGAAGTCACTTGATATTAAGCTTTTATTTGTTGACATGTCAGACTTGTTGCAACAAACTCTATGATATCTCTTTTCATGCCAAGCCACCAATAACAACTCTTTAGATCTTAATACATCTTTTTCCAACTTGGATGCATAGTCAGCAGGCTATATTGTTCCTTAGAAAGAATATCTTTCTTCAACCCTTCATCATCAGGAATCCAAACTCTCCCTCGATAATACAGACATCCATCATACTTGACTTCAAAGTCTTTAGTCTCACTTTTTTTCCACTTGCGTAATCCTTGCCAAGCACTTTTAATCTTTCTCTTGTATCTTTTTTATCTGGTCCAAAAGCTTTGTCTTTATCCTTAGTTCAGCCAACAATGCACTATTTTCTTTTAAGGCTAGACGTGTATCCAAAGCTCACAAAGCTATAATGTCTTTAGGCTAAGTGCATCAGCTACCAAATTAGCCTTCCCTAGATGACAGTTAATGACCACATTATAGTCCTTTAAGATTTTTGTCCATCTTATTTTTCTTAAGTTGATCTCTTTTTGAGTCAATAGATACTTTGAACTTTTATGATCTGTATAGATATAGTACCGCTCACAGTATAGATAATGGTGCCAAATCTTTAGAGAAAACACCACTTTTGCCAACTCAAGATCATGAGTAAAATAATTCATGTCATGTTTCTTTAATTATCTAGAAGCGTAGGCCAGAACCTTACCTTCTAGCATCAATACACAACCTAAGCCATTATGGGATATATCACTATACACTGCATAATATTTACCGAATTCTAGTTGAACAAGTACTGGGCTTCCATCAAGATTTTCTTTAGAGTTTTGAAGCTCTCTTCGCACTTCTATATCCAAACAAGTTGAACTTCTTTTCTCAAGAGCTCGGTTAATGGAGAAGAAATCATTGAAAAGTTCTTTATGAACCTTCGATGGTAACCAGCAAGTCCCAAAAAGCTTTAAACCTCTACAACATCATGTGGGGCTTTCCACTCAACTATAGCCTAAACTTTCTTGGGATAAACCCTTATGTCTTCTATCAAAACCACATGGCCAAGAAAAGAAACTTTTGATATCCAAAATTCACACTTTGACAGATTGGCATACACTTTTTTCTCTTTAAGAATCTCGAGCACATTACGAAGATGAGCATCATGCTCTTCCTTTTTCTTCGAGTACACCAAAATGTCATCAATAAATACCACCACAAATTGGTCCAAGTAAGGTTGAAATACTTAGTTCATTAAATCCATGAATGTTTTTAGAACATTGGTAAAACCAAACGATATCACCCCAATCTCATAGTGTCCATAGCGAGTTTTGAAAGTTGTCTTTTAAATATCTCCCTCTTTAGTATTTAACTGGTGATATCTAGATTGAATTTCAATCTTAGAGAAAATTGTTGCTCCCTTAAGTTGATCAAACAAATCATCGATCCTCATTAAAGGATATTTGTTCTTGATGGTCACCTTATTTAACTGTTGATAATCTATACATAATCACATAAATCCATCTTTCTTTTTCGCAAATAACATCGGTGCACAATCAGTCTAATGAATCCTCAATCAAGAAATTCTTGCAATTGATCTTTTAATTCCCTCAATTCTATTCGGGCCATTCGATAAGGAGCCATTGAGATATGTGTTGTACCTGGAAATACATCAATACCAAACTCCACCTCTCAATCTAGGGGTAATACAGGTAACTAATATGGAAATACCTTTGGTACTCTTGAATGGTTGGAATGTCTTCCAACTTAAACTTAGCTGCTCACGTATCCACCACATTTTCAAAAATTGCCTGGCATCCTTGCAACAATAGTTTATTATTAGAAAAGGCTAAAATCACATTGGATAAGGGATTTACACTTTCTCAAAAAAATATTACCTTCGAACATTTCGTATATTTTCAAAACAACCTATTCATACGATAATCGACCCAGCCATAGTAGGAAGATAACCAATCCATGCCCAAAATTACTCTAAACTCCTTGAAAGTAAGCTTCATCAGGTTTGTTCGAAATTCTACTCCCTAAATCTTTATTGGGCAATTTACATATCCAACTAATCCTCGTACTATGACCCACAGGGTTTATTTCCACAACATCACTAGAAATAGATTCTAATGGTATTCCCCTATCTCTAACTAGCTTTGCACTAATATAATAATACATAGAAATAGGATCTACTAACACAAAAACGGGTTCATCAAAGAAATAAAAGGTACCTTCTATGATCTTAGTAGAATCTCGATCATCATTGGTCTTGATATCATAAACTCAAGCAGAAGTCCTACCTCCAAGATTAGATCCAGCCTCGGAAGTTCTGGGTTTGCCGCTTTTGTTTCCTTCACCTCCCTACAGTGGTGCTACTGACTGGTCTGGGTAAAGCTCAAGACAATTGTTTTTATGATGAACAAGTTTCCCATAGTTAAAGAATTTTCCTCCAGTAAACCAACATTGACCATAATGTCTCCTTCAACAGTTCCCACATTCTGTTTTGGGATGAGATCCTGAACCGTGAGTACCCGTAAAAGTTGTATGATCCTGCTTGGACTTTCCTCCGAAAAATACCTTGTTGTTTGACGATGCTGAAGCTTCATAACTTTTTTTAGAATATCCTTTATTGCATTTGTAAGATGGTGCAGTAAAGGAGTTTAAGTATCTTTTGCTTGACTGAGCCTTTTTCCTTTCCATTTCTTCAAGATCAACTTTCTTCATAGCTTTAGTTTTGTTTACCGCCTCTTGAAAAGCAGTAAAATGATGAGAAACCATGATCCTTTTATACTGAGGATCTAATCCAACAACGAACCTGACAATTCTAGCTTTTTTGGTTGGGATGAACTCGGATGCAAAATGAATCCTCCTGTTCAACCCGCATTCATACTCATAAATTGTTCTACCAGTTTGCTTCAAGTTCAAGAACTGTTGCATCATCTCACTAATGAACACATCCCCAATATACTTTTCATTGAATTGCCTCGGAAAGAATTCCCACATGATTTAATCTAGAGGGACTTGTGCAATGATTGTATTCCACCTCACATTAGCTTGTTCCATCTACAAGGACACAACTCCTTCTAGCTTTACCTGATCATCACAACGAATCCTGTTCAGCATGATCTTTATATCATTTAGCTAGTAGTCAGCAACCATTGTACTTGTATCAGTATCACCTTGAAATTCAGGTCCTCTAATTTTCTTCGGTTCTTTCCGAACCAATATTGGTGATCGACGATTAATAATGTTATCTAGTTCCTAAACAAACAAGCCTCCTTCATGCACAATCATGTCTTGTTGATTTTGATTCGGAGGTCCCATATTCTGCTGAGCAAGTGGTGGATTTTGTTTCACCTCATTACTCCCACTCTGTGTAAGAGTAACATGCTCAATCACCTAATCAATTCTTGATGATCTAACATATAAACACAGTCAAAATCACCCAAAATTAGTAAAGAGTGACTTTACTAACTAATAAGCATCATGGTATATATATAATCATCAGTAAAAAGTTTGACATCCTAGTGGCATGTATATATTCTCAACTTTATTTAGGATCGATTAATGTCCAAAAAAGGTTAAACTTGTAGCTCCGATACCAATAAATGTAACACCTATATGTGTACTAACACGAGTTAAAAATGTCACATAAATTATTTAAAATATTTCCTAACCAAAACATTTCTTTCAAACAAATTCCAGTTATAAATATAAATATAAATATAAAAAAAATTAATCATAGAAAACCAAAACACAATATTTTAATATATAATATAATATAAAAACGTCATTTCATACTGTTAATACTAGATAATGTTAACCATAGTAAAGCATAACAATGCAATTTTAGTTTAACTATTACAAATCAGTTCCAAAATAGTTTAATAGAGCAACTAGGACATTCATAAGGTACATGCCATTAACTAAGTAAAAGTTACATCGAAGGATGTCTTACTGATACTGTAAATATACTCCTTGAAGCTTGGGGTTGCTTAGTACTCCTTAATCCTACACTTGCTTTTTACCTACGCGTGAAAATCATTACACACTAACTATATTCTTAGTGAGGCAATTAAAATAATACGCAGTACAATACATCTCATGCATGCAATTAAATAACATTGTCAAATACGATATGATCACCTTACCTGTATATCCATCATATTACCATAATGAACATGATAATAATTCAATTATAAAAATATTACCAATAAACGATAGCCCCAAATATAATACTATGAAAACCCTGGGTATTCAAGTCAAATATGCACTGAAGTGCTTGCACATAAGGTCGTGCCCACCTCCTACACTAAGTGTCTTGGGTATACACTCTAGTGCTAATTCAAACCTGCAGCTGCTGGACTTTATGGCATGCCAACTATACCTTGTCCTTCAATGATTTATTTAGGCGTTTAGTCTATTTATTTTATTCCATCCACGGCAATGTACATCCATATGATTTAGCATTGGGCAATTCATACCCAAAATAAGATCCATGGCATAACATTATGTATATTAGTGATCAATGCATTATATTTTCAGCCTTGACATATCAAGGATATGTCAATAATATGATAAATGACATAAATACCATGCCAACATAATTAAGGTAGATTCATCGCAAGTCTCCCTAATGATGTATAAAACATCCATTTAAAATTTCATACATGCATTGCACTCACCTTGTCACTTTATATATATAGCAAAATATTATCCTCACTAAGCCTAAGATTTGCCCTTCGATCTCGATTCGCTTTGATCACGAATTCAATCACGATATATACAAAGTCACATATATATATTGAGAATATATGTTAGTATTGTGCTAGCATAATTAAATGTTATAATTAAATGTTAACAACCATAATCCATAAAATGGTTATTCACCATTTTATTCACTTAAAATGGTCATTTCGATATCAAAATACGTCCACATTTATGAATTCTTTTAATATTGACACCAACTTTTTCAATTTATGTAAAATGGGCATTCGCCATTTTATTCACTTAAATTTCAATACTAAAATTTTAGCAATGAAATAATTACCAGCCAAGTACATTTATAAAGGCATAATTACATTTAAACACTCCAAACTGTTTAAATTTTCCATATTAATCACTAAACTTCCAAATTGATCCAATTTCACATTCTAACATCATATTCAACACTAAAACAGTAATTTTTAGTATAGTAAAATAACTATTGAACAATTGTACATCAACCCATAACTTTTCCATATTTACCAATTATGTCCCCTAACTTTTATAAAATTACAAAAATGGTCCTTAACATTTTTTAAGCCTTGTTAAATATTTCCTACATAATTTCAAGCCCTAAATAATTTTCCCATAATTTTTCTCATCATCAAAAGCCAAGGTCGAATATTATTAATTCTCAAAACTAGGGTTTTCATGATCTTACTTTATTTAGATTCAATTAGAGCAAGAAATCAACCTCTATTCAACATTTTAAAGCCTCTACAATCAAACCCGTAATTCAATTTCATCATAACACAAAATTCCCCTAATTTTAGGCTTAGGCCAAAAATCATAGATCCATTTTTAGGAGGTTTGATCATGATTTAATCATCAAACAAGCTTGGAAATGATTCTACAACCTCAATAACATTAAAATCCATCAACAATTCATTAAACCCTAACATGAACATAAACCCTAGAGTCTGTGATCTTTGAACTCAAGTAAGATTAACATGCAATAATAGTACCAAATGACAGTGTTTTTAGAATAGAAAATTTTCTATTTCATGGTTTGACCCAAAATCCAAAGAAAATTCCTCAAAAAATTAAAATAAAGTTTCTTTTAGCTAGGGTTGGAGTTCACGGCTTGTATTAGAGAATATGAACAAGCTTACATGAAATTTTAGCTTAATTTCATGTTGATTTATCATTTATTTAAGCTTAAACGAATTTAAAATTCATTTAATTGATAAATGACAATTTTACCATTAACGAAACTTGATAATTACCTTCATACCAAGCCACATAACCCTTATTCTCTTTGCAAAGTCAACGATTGACAATTTCTTACCCTTTACCATTTTATCCATGCAACTTTCCAAGAATTTCAATATTTCCATTATTCATCCAATGGTCCAAAATGAACATATAAATAATTTCTCAAATCCAATGATACCTATTAATTTCCATCATTTTAAGATGTGGAAATAATATTTTTAAGCCTAATTTATCATCCTTCAACTTTTCCCAAATTTTCTATTCGATCCCTCTTACTAATTTTTTACCAGACTTTAACGCTATAAGCTTGTAACATGAATTCCGAATCAAGAATTTGTTTTCCATAAAACCCCACTCTCAAAAGTAAACTATCCATTTATGGAATAAGAATTCTTTTTGGTAGAATTACCACTTAGGTCTCTAAACTTTTCCCAATTTTATACTTTAGTACTAAACTTTCAAAATTTACGTTTTGGTCGCTAACCAAAATTTTGGGTATTACAAGCTGGATGATGCCTTGTCCTTTTCTCGACTCTAGCATTTTGAAAATCTTTAGAGCTTCTACTTCCCCTCACATAGAGAAGATTTTTCGAGCCGGATTATGGCCTTTAGGTATTGGCTTCAGTGCTAAATCTTCTTGAATTCAGCTTGTCTTCTTAGCGGGTAGGCTTGTCTCAATGCTTGAAGTTGTTTCCACTTTGACTGTTAATGAATCTTTGAAATTCTATATAACCCAACGAAAGGAATTATCGTTTCAGGAACCTTCTAATATGACCAACTATTTAAGAGATCAATATGAATGATATGTCATGTTTATGATAAAAAAACATAAACAAAACAAATCACATAACAAGGAAAAAGAAAAATATCAAGTTAGTAACATAATAATTGAAGGAATGTAAACAAACAAAAATTAAGTCAAAAAATAATCAAATAGTACTCATAGATGAGACTGCAAGTAAGTAATGTAAACAAAGCACACAAACACAATTTAAAGCTCGAACCACATCCATTCTAGTTCTCTTAAGGTATCCACATGGCTCTAGAGGGGTAGGCTTACTAAATTCTCTATATGAAGTTATGTTCTAAAAAGAGCTCCCAAACTATTCTTACAACATGCTAACGTAAATTAAGACTTCAATTCTTTCCCATTATAAACTTTGTGAATCGAATTTATTCCAAGGGATCATATCACTTAATTTATATCGAAGAAGACGGTATCTAGATGAAAATAAATGATGCTTTCCACATGTAGTTTGCCAGACCTACATGAGGAAAACCAATATTCCTCAGAGGTGTGACGTTTTCCCCATACTTATGTGAATCTTGATAAAACTAGCGTATAAATATATGAGATGCAACAATCCTAAATATATTCAAACAAGTGAAAACATAAACTAGAGAGAAAAATATTTTATTTTCTTTTAAAAATTCTTAATGAATCATAAATTAAATAAATTTGAACTCAAAATTTCCAAATATTGAACATAGGGTAATAAACTTGTGGCTCGACTCTCTATTTTGTTTTAGAAAAATGTGCCCATAGGAGTCGCCAAGCTATCATAACCAGCTTTCAAGGTGGAAAATTGATTATGAACGTTTATATGAAAATGATTTATAAAACATTGAGAGTTGCCACCAATCATTTTTAAAGTTTGATTGGAACACCTAAAATCATGTAATTTTAATAAAATATTTTTATTTTATAAAAAATACTTAGTTTTAGTCCGTGAAATTACAAATCAAGTTTAGGAGTTAGTTACACTTGAGGAAGGATTAGCACCCATACAATGCCCAAAACTGGTATTGATGTAAGGCACTCATCCCTTTGACTGTGGATCTAGTTAAAGAGCATGTACATGTAGAAAGATAGGCTCA
The DNA here is from genome assembly GCF_006381635.1 of Hibiscus syriacus. Lineage (NCBI taxonomy): Eukaryota > Viridiplantae > Streptophyta > Magnoliopsida > Malvales > Malvaceae > Hibiscus > Hibiscus syriacus. Next base: position 2,934,963 of record NW_024062535.1, on the reverse strand, counting down.
AGTGGAAGGCTAGGTAGTTAATGTAAGGTGATATGGTGGGCTGTTTTGTAAAGTATGATAAGAGTATGGTTACGAAAATAGTTTGGGCGTGATAATGGGCTTATGAATGAAAATGGAAATGGAAAAGATAATATCTTGAAAGATAAATGAAGAAACTAGGCTAAAGAACCTAACACCGATCCTTTAATCCAACAAGGCGTGGTAGAATCACCTTGACCACTTAGGTATATTAAACCTAAGCCATCAATGGTATATGAATAGAAAGGGTTAATGCAAAAAAGCCTAAGCCTTGATAAGTTGATAAAATTTCAAAAAAAAAAACTTAAGCAAAGATGATAACCTCATAATTATATTTCAAGTAATGGGAGTGATTGTATGCCTTATAAAAGCCAAGGCATTGGATATTTATAACAAATCAATGGACATGGATAAATAACCACGTAATGGTTTGGCTAAAAGGTGTCCCTATGATAATACATAATGTTTCAATGATAAATGATGTCCTTTAGGCCTAAAAACAATGTACCAATTCATCCAAGTGTGAAACCTACTTGAAAATACATATTTCCATGAAGATTCATGCCTTTTAATGAACAATCAAGTCTTAGGTTGAGTGGTTAGGTGTTGGTTCGGTGAAAGGAGTGTTTTGCATGCTCTTTGGAGCCTTTTAAATACCTAGGGCTAATGGTCTTCACCCATTGGATGCTTGTCTCATGTCTCTGCGTGTTCTAGACACCTTTTGAAGAAAATCTCTTCACCAAACATGCACCTCTTGAAATGGAAACTCTTCATGAACAATTACCTTGATGAAAGGTCACAATAGTTGGAAGTAACCCTTCATTAAAATGCATGTTAGAAGATGAATGAGATGAAGATGAGCTGGCCTTAGTTGTGTGGAAGCATGATGAAGTATTTGGCAGCTCCTTATAAAAAGGCACATCCCGAGAAGGCACCTATTCAGTATTTAGTGTAAAAGGAAATTCTGTTGATGGAGGATTGCATCTGTTCAGCTCCCAAGTTGATTTGAGTAGCTAAACTAGCTTAAATAGTCAGTTCAATCCATCTATCAAGTGAGTTGGTCTAGTGGCTAGGCTTTGAGTCTTTCATCCATGTCAGTATTTAGTCCATGTGGATCTTCCAAGTCATCATGTACCATGAGTTGGACAAGCCACATTAACATCTTCGTCCACATATACAAGCCACATCAACATCTTCATCCACGTGTACGAGCTTGAGTGTAATTGACAACTTCTAGTAGTTTTGACCATGAGCTTATATAATGTTGTCCTAGACTGATTTCCATAGCTTTGAGCTCCATGTTGTAGCTTAATTCAACTCCCCTACTTATAGATGTATGTACCTTCACATAAAGCACAAACAATTAGCTAAGTAAAAGACATTAGATAGTCTATGTTAACAATGTGAAATATAATATATGCAAGTAAAGAATGGTATAAAGATGTGAACTTATATTATGCATGAATATCACATAATATGCCCTTCAAAAGAATATGGTGAACATATGATATTCACGCATACTCTAAGGCATTTATACATGCTCGTATCAATGTGTAATGCATATATAAGATAGTAAAAGATGAAATAAGGAAAAACTCCCTTAAAATTAGCTTGTAGGATCTTTAATTATGTCATCAAGTAGGAAGACAGTTGGGGCTAATTAGGATCACATCAAGTACCTAGTCTATTACCCTATATTTTAAAATTAGAATTTTTTAAGTTCAAAATTTTATTTAATTTAAAATCAACTATGTATCCAAAATTTAAAAAAGGATGTTGATATACCAAGGTCAATAACAACAACCCCATGCACAAAGGGAAGCTTCGTTATTGATCCCAATAAATGAACATTGCCTTGATCATATAAAAAAGAGATGCAGGGTTTTGAGAACGATGTCAATTTATTTCAGGGACTAATATTGGTAACCCCCAAGCAATGGCAGAGGATACACTCTCATTCACCTAATAAATTAACATTGATTTAATTTTAAAATCAAATGCAATCAAATAATTTATTATTATACCTGACTATACTAAGTAGATCAATTTAGGCAATTCTCTCTCCTAAATTGTCAATTATGAAATTTATAGAACCAAAAGGACTAAACCTGAAAATGGAGTCTCTAATATTAACCCTAATCGATTTTAACCAATTATTGAATTTAATAATCGATAAGAACCCTTGATCATTTAATACAAGGACCAAATCGAATATTCCTTAAATTAGACTAGAATGTGAATAAACTACATCTAAAGATTAAATCTAAAAACAAGGCTTTTACTGAAATCTAAACCCTAAATTTGAGTTTTAATCAAGACTAAAAGGGAATTAGAACTAATGGTACTAACAAGCCTAAACTAAAAAAAAATTAACATTAATTCGAATCAATCATTTAATCAAAAAAACTAAAAAGGGATAAAATGAAAATAAGTAAAACACGATGCTAAAATTAAAATAAGAAAACAATACACTCATGATGAGAATGCAAAAACACGCGTAATGTTGAAGAGTTCTTAAGCAATTTTCCATTTTTTTAAATAAATTAACTAATAACATAAAAGAATCAAATAATGAAATTTTGATCTGCCTTTGGAATAGATTAAAATGTAATATGAATTTAGTGACCAAAAAGCAAATAAACAATAAAGGTCCGAGGACCTAAGAAGGAATAACTCCTATGTGAAAATGCGCAGACCCTAAACTGGTTTAGAATAAGGTTTAGTTGAGCTATAAAACTAAAAAAAAATTAATTTTGTGTCATTTGCAACCTTAATCTAAAAAGGGCTTCTTTACTTTCTCTTAAACTTTCCCAATCGTTGTTATTATATAAAAAGCACTTAAAAACTCATTTATTGGACCAATACATTCCAAATAGATTTTTTAGAAAAATACCCCCTAACTGAACACGTATGACAACCTTGCATCTTATAAAACGTGATTAATGAACCTCGCATTTTATTGGCCGTGAGATCTATCAATTTTTTCAGATAAAATAACTTTTTTGGATAAGGCAAATAATAAATACATGAAACTCGCTTTTCATTCTATATAGACAATTCGGGGTTTTTTCAAAAAAAAAAACTTGTAAGGTGGGTATTGGTCCAATAAATGAATTTTAATAGTTTTCATATAATAACGCCCCCAGCCACCCTATTTCTTTCTCACAGTCGAGAACCCTAATAACAAGCTCTGGCCATTCCTCACAGTGCCTCATGACCTTAACCAAACCCTAAATTATTCAAAAATATTATATCTTCCTATCTACACCTAAATCAAAGCCTAACAACCCAAAAATAACCCAAAAATTCCCTAAAGGTTCTTCGACCTTTAGGTTTCTCGAGCTCTGGCGACCCCCTGAGGATCGAACCATTCGTTTTCCTTCCTAGTCTTATATCTAAATCTAAATGGCTTCGGAAATGACATGCAAGGCCCTAAAGGCCTTTGAATTCCTTCGACAAAAGTAAACCAACAATGAACCTTATTTTTTACCCAAGTAAACTCTCACTCTTTTTCTTTTATTTTTATTTTCGAATGAAAGAAAAAAAGTTGAAATAGTTGCTTGGTGTTCGAATAAAAAAGAAAAATAAAATACCCAAAAATACTATTTTCTTTTTTGTATTGCTTTATGATCTTTTGAATGGGGGGAAATACTATGTTACAATTGTTTATTGAAATCGAGGGACCCTCTTATATTGAATGGCTTTGGGTTTTTATAACCCCTAAATTACATATTTTTTATTCTAAAATTTTAAAAATCTCATATCCCATTTCTATTGAGTTTGTCCTTGCATGGTGATGAGGACGGGTTGTTGAAGAATTTGGGGACTACTCGAATCCATGGGTGCTGTCGTGGAGAGTACCTGGTAGGCGAGGATTATTGGTGACTTGAGGGCAGCTTCTCGAATTTTCTAGAGTATTCTGGCGGTGATTGTAGAAATAGGGTAAAACCCTATCAATTATTACATATGGGCCATTAACTTGTTTTTTTTATCTAATCATCCAGAATCCCTGGTGGAGCGCATCTTCTTAGGGTGATCTCAAAATCCTAATCTGGGCAAATCCTTATCCTTCATTTATTTCGTGACCCAATGGTGCGCATTCTGTAAGCTAAAGCTTGAGATAGGGTTTTTTCACCCTCTGCCATACGAGCCTCCTTGCTTTGGGACTCCTCCAATTGGGCCTGGAAGTTTGATCCGCTGGGTCAGTCGGACTCAACTGTTGGGCTTTCCCACCCTAGACCCTTACTAAAGCCTATCTCGATTGGACCTCAACCGAACATGGATCTTGAATTTTGAACTCTTATACTGGACATGCAATAATAATATCAATAATAATAATGATTTTAATAAAAATAAAATAGAAATAGAAATAATAATATAATAAACTATACGTAATACATATAACATATTTTTTTTAAAAAAAAGTTTATATTATAGTAATTTCTATACAATGTTTTATATATTTAAAATATGCACTTTATAATATATATAAAATATAATATACTAAATATATATATATATATATATATATACTATATAAATACTTATTATTTTTATATATAATACCATATATATATATATAATCACCCTATATATAATATGAATATATAAAGGAAAAGTGAAATGACCCCGGATGAAAATGGTGTTTACTATATCTTTTAAAAATTTTATTCAGACATCGAGGAAGTCATTTAATATGTTCACTAACTTCTCTCCCACTTCAAACCTAGTATGTGTGAAAGGTGAATTAGTTAGCATTTATATTGTTATATTAAAACAACAAGAGTTGTACGTTATTTATTTGTTGTGTAAGGATTTAGTTGCTTATCGTCTACCCTAATTGTAGACACTTAATTTTGTACGAGACTATCTTTCATCTTTTTGTACCAAATACAAGCCCAAGAAACAGGATCACTGGAGTGTCATGTTCGGTTCAGGCCCAAGAATTGAAGCCCAAGTATAATTCTGAACATAATTATAGTTTTCACCCTTGGCATCTGGTGCCGCTCACCATCAGCCATCGGATATGTGGGTGATCCAACGGTCTACATGCAACAATAACTAGGGTTTTGTAACCCCCTCAGTGTCGTAACATCGTTAGCCAACGATTTGGACCCATATAACGATCCAGATCTGTGATGTTAAAATGTTAGGGTTTATACCCTAATGCATCCGTCGCCGCCACCATTTTGAGGGAGATCAGTCATCGATCTACTCGCGTGTGATGCACGAGAGAGCTCTATGGTTCCCCGATGCTCCAATGGTGACATCCTACAACAACACATCGGGTTTGGTTCCCCACGTCACCTCAGTTGTTCGATTCGAACTAACGCCCCTGTTCCTCCTGATCTGCTCCTCTATCACTATCATGGCAGAGGATAAGTTCCCATTCCTATGTCACGGTAGGGAAAGGGCTCCCTCACTATACGGGTACCAGTAACAAATGTATCTCGTACACGTAAATAAAGTAGGCGAAAAGAAATCAAAAGGGAGACATAAAAATGAGAGACAAATGAGCATGTGGGATTCAAAAAAATACAAAGAGAAAAAAAAAAGGAAAAGAGAAAAACTATTTAAAAAATAAAAGGAGGGGAACTTACCCTTTTTATTACAAACCAAAGCAGCCCACCTAGTCGAAATCGAAAAACCTCACCCCTGAATTTAAAGCCTTCAACCTTCTTGATTTAAAGAAAAGGGAGGGTGTTTTAGGTTTAGGAAGTTTCAAATGTGGCTCTTTTTATGGTATTTAGGTATAGGGAGGATGAGTTTAAGGTATTTTCTCTTGTCGCTACTACCGATTTGTGGTCGTAGAGGAGTTTCTTTGCCCCCTCGCGGCGGAGGACATGAGAGAAAGGGGAGAGGGTTGAGAGTTTTGTCTCTATCGCTATCCCTTAGAAAGAAGAAAAATTGACAAATTGGGGGAAATGGCCGGTTTTTTGCCTTAGTTTTGGCCATATATATCGCGCATGAAACGGCCTCATTCATAGGAGGGGGAAATAACGTGTTTGGTGCTTGGGTTAACCCCATTCGGGGCCTTCATATTTTGTAACATTCTATTTTGGTCATTAAATAAAAAACTCTTGCACGTTCTATTTCGGGCTTTGAATTTTGTTATGTATATGTTTTCATCACTATCTATTCACTATTTATTTTGGATAAATACCTATCACGATTACTAATCCATGGTTTAATACATTTTAGTCCATATTTGCTTTTAATATGTGTAACTGTTTAATATATGATTTTAGCTAATAATTTATGCTTCAGTTCATTTTAATCCTTTGTGCTCTCTGTATTAAAATTTATGTTTCATTCATAATTTAGGATCCTTTATTTTTTAGTATTCATTTTAGTCATTGCTTTTGTTTTGGAATATGAAGTTACATGATTTTTTTAGTATTTATTTTAGTCATTATTTTTTGTGATATAATCTTTCTTTTATTTATTTTATTTTAATATTATTCCTTTTTAAAATAATTTAATTAATTGTTTAATTTTTGTTTTGTACCTTTTCATTTTTATACTGTGAATAATACTAATTTTTTTTATTATTACTATTATACTATGTCACATATATATATATTATACTTCTTAACCATGTATGTTTATATGCTATTCTTCTTTATATTTTTATTCTATCTTTTTTATTTTGTTTTGATTTATGGATTATTATTTTATCAACCTTTTGTGTATTTCTTATATTTGATATTAATATTTTTAGTAGTTTACTTGAACATTTTCGAGAACATTGATCGTACAATGGGCATGAAAAACACTACTTTATAGAAGTGGTTTGATTCAAAGTGACATTCGAATGAAATGTGAAGTCAAAATAAATCGAGTATATTTTATAAAAGTAAGGTAAATTAATTGGTTTCTTTAATGCTAATTTAAATATTGACAACATATATATTTCTAAAATAGTAAATTATCTTACGTAATTACGAGTATTCAATTTTCATTCAATTAATGTTCTTAGATTGATAGATTGAGGAGGGGATATTCTTTAGAGACGAAAAATAGATGGGGTAGCATTCCCCTTGGAGGATGTGCAAATCCTAAGATTTATTTTCAAATTAAAAGAATTTTAGCTAATAATTTATTTGAATTAAATAAATTCAATCTCAACAATTGGATCATGTTCTAATTTTATATTCAAAGTCATAATTTTACTTTTATGATAATATATAAGCGATTGGGTACCAATTTTGGGTGTTGTGGTGGTGACAATTTCTTCCCCACACGTAACTGACTTCTGAATCCTCAAAAATGAAATTCTGGTGAAATTATTCCAATTTTTGTGTTTTAATGATTTTTATTAAAATTATTTTGAAAGACGTTTTTTTGGGTGTTTGACCTACCTAACCTAAAGGTCGATGGCGACTCCAAAGCAACTTAATCAAATCGTATACAAAATCCAAATTTTCAGGAATAAATCATAAATGCAATTTTTTTTAAAAGAGAATAAACAATTTTAAAATAAAAAATACGATACTACAACTTGGTGATTCTGCTGGAGAGTCAAATCGTCAATCACTTATACATTGTCGTAGTTGTGAAAATTATGAGTTTGAGTCTTTAGATAGCTTATGATCCATTTATTGATTTTTTTCTAATTTCTTTATTTTTAATTTGTCATACTAATGATTTAATTTATCTTTTCAACTTTGTCAAAGTTTTTTTTCAAGAGTTGCTCTTTTTTTGGGGTCAAAGGTTTTAATGTTTCTCCTCAAACACATCACGTGCATTTACATGACATGGGTTCTATACCCGAGTCTCATCCCAAGTACGTAGGGGTGAATGCTTTACTCTCGTAAGAATTTATTCTTCGTATGATTTTTAGAAAATAACCCCTGGAGTACACATACCTCATACCTTCATAAGGATTTATTCCTTGTAGTGTTATAAGGAAGTGTATCCCTCGAATTGAACTATAACTATTTATGCCTATAATGGATTAGGATTGAGGGCTTGACAGCTCAAGGAGGCACCAACAACAAGGACAATTTGAGTACCTTTTCCTTATTAGAGCCAAGACCATGCATGGAACCATAGAATAATCACCCTAGGTAAAGTCATGTCAAACCTTTGTCTGTCAATAAGTGCCAAAATAGGTGTACACGAATGATGAACTTACTCTAACCTATTTATTTATTTACGTTTTTTCCGAATTTGTAGAATAAATTTACTCATTTTGAATAAGAGTATCTGAACTACAAATTATATGCGGTTAGACTTTAGTTGCTGAATAAATATGTGAGGGTAGAAAGTTTGTCTGGGTAGAACCCATTTTTTGTTGTTGATAAATCCTGTTTGGGTAGGTAGCATGGGGGTAGGTCAAATTTTTTTACCTTTCTATATCTTTTGTTAACTTTACAAATTTATTTCAACTAACTATTTTGTTTGTTTTTTTTCTTAATACTGCATGTACATAACATTACAAAAAAGGCGATTGATCTGTAAGTATCCGTAAGGTTGAAAGACTTTCACGATGGAGAAAAGTTTCCTAAACAAAGAAGAAAATCCTGCAAATGTGTGAAATTGGTCCGAAGCGAAGCAAAAAGAGCATGGGGATAGTCTACCAAGTCACTATGTGTCAGAACTGTCTAATTACACACCGGAATCCATCAAGCAAAATAACCTTAATGGGGTGAAAAAGATCTGGGAGAGTTGGAACTTTTCTACAAAGCAAGCATTTCAACAAGTTTATGGAGATATATTCCATCTGATGTATGTTAATATAGATCCAATCCTGATTCGAAGCATGATAAATTTCTAGAATCTAACATATAGTTGCTTCACATTCAATTGCGAGGACATAACTCCGACACTGGAAGAATACCACTTTTTGTTGAATTTACCGAAGGTTAAAGTGGATAAGATCTATTATCGATCAACAAAAGACCATCCTTTAAGTCAAAACTCTCAAAGATCTCGTGTACAAGTGACAAGTGGGTGACTGATCGCCTGCATCAAGAAGGCGAGAGTGAAGGAGTGTCATGGTTCCACCTGCAAAAGATAGCTGAAGCACATATGGATGAAATGTAAGAAGAGATGTGTTTTCCTTGGGGATCTATGCCTTGGTAATTTTTCCTAAATATTTGGGTCTCATTGAGTTAGCTATGGTTGACTTGTTTGAAAAACTTAAGAGAGAGTTGAACCTTATTCTTGCAATCATGGTTGAGATATTTAGATCTATGAACATCTATAAGAGTCTTAGAGGAGGGCGCTTTATGGGTTTCGCTCAATTGCTCACTGTTTAGATCTGAAGCCATTTCTAAAAGAAGAAAAAGTCAACTATAATCACTTCTTGAAGGATTATTCTCCTATTGCAGAGTATCTTAGAAAAGAATGGCCTGAGATGTCACATAAAGACCAAATGATTGATTTCTTCATAAACCTTCAAGGTCAAAATATAGCATGGTGAGTCCCATGTCTGATGCATACTCAAATCTTGTTCAAGTGTGGGGACTCTGATTGGATTACCCTTCTGGGACTATGGGGAGGAATTACATACACTATTTTGTTAATTTTGAGACAATATGGTGCTCGACAGTTCATTCCGATAACATATGGACTGGCTACTGCTGAGTTCTACTACAAATAAGTCAATTATAAGAAGAAGTTCTAAGACGTAGCTAATTCATGGAGGTTGACTTTTAGGACCAAGGTAGTTGGAGTTGATGTCATGTTAACACCTAATTATGAAGCCCAAAGACTTGAAAGGGTAAAGGAAAAAAATTCCTTTATCTTTCGAAGAAGGGTCAATGTTAATGGAAGAACAATTCATGAAACTTTATTCGAGCCTGGAAATCCATAAGAAAGAATTCGAGGTGGAAAAAGCCAAAGGTACCAATATAATTGAAGAAATAGGAAGGGAAAACTTTATGCTAACTCTAGATGCTAGATTTCATGTCAAATAGTTCGAAATGATGAGGAATAGAAAAAAAGTGGTGGCAGCTGACTTAGAAGACTTACAAAAAGATTATCAAAGGCTGCAATGAGCCAGAAGAGTATAGTGGTCTAGAGAGTTAACAGTTGTGAGGTGTCGAATTAAAAGTCTTGAGGTTGAGAACAAGTATCAGTTCAAGAAGTTAGAAGTTGAACAGGGAAAAATATGAGAACTAGAAGCCGAAAAGAAAGAGTTGGTAAAGCAATATAAGACTGAGAATCGTGAAGTTCCTAAATTCAAGAAAGAGAAAAAGGATAGTTTGAAAGAATTAAAAGATGAGAAAAATTGAATCCAGGTGTTGGAAACCAAGACGAATAACATACTCGAAGGTTTTGAAGCTAGAGATTGAAGAATTCAAGAAAGAGCAAAAGAAGGATAACATGTAGTCTAAAAGGCAGGGTTGGAATCGTATCCTCGATAGAGAAAAGGCAGGGATTAGGTTATGACTGCAAAGGTTCTCCACAAAAAGTCAGCGAGTGGATGAGCCCACTGGGGAAATGGGAGAATTGCATATAATTCTCGAAGAAGAGTTGAGCCATTCTCATTCCATGAATGATGAGCTTAAAAATCATATCTCACATATTGAGCAATCTCTGCTTCAAGTGCAAGTTTCGTCTGCATCAATAGAATTAAGAGTTTCTCTTGAAGAAAACAAGGCTTTACGAAATAAAATCATATAGATGAAGGGCGAACTCCAACTATATCATATTCAAATCACCAGCCTAAGAAGGGAGAGTAACCGTATCATATTCAAATTACCAACCTAGAAAGAGAGACATATGAATATTACCGATCTCTGATAGGAGGATGAGAACATATGATGGGTGAAGCATAGCAGAAATGGGTGAAGTAGCTTGCTATACAAACGAATTGGCTAACAGGGCTGAGATCATCCAACTTCTCACTAGTCCAATCTCCAAATACACAAGGGAGATCACTTCAATCATGAATGAAATTATAGAGTTGAGCTTGAGGACTAGACCCTATCTGTAATCAAAACTCCTTTATATTGAGTGAAACATTTCATCCAATGAAAGTTTTTCCAGAACAATTGATGTTAGGATCAATGTCTTTTAATTGCATTTGTACTTACTTCATTAATTCCACATAAACATTAATTTCATTATTGATAATACATCACCAATAACATGCATTCATATTTAAGAGAACAATAAAATTAATTCATGGAGGGTTATGTGACAGAAGACACTAACAGGAAAAAATCCAAACCCTTACCACACCCAAAGTAAAACTATAAAGCTAAGCTCGAACAACTAAAAAAGGAAATGTAGGAGGATTTGTTGATGATACAACAAAAAATGGGAATAAAAAAATGGAACAATCGCAGAAATCAGTCATATATCGTATCATGCAAAGCCAAACGAGCATGGTAAATGATATTATGCCCAAAATGTATGGGTTGAATGCTGAAATAGAAAAAGAGACAAGTGTTACATTGGTTGAAGATTTTGAACATACTGCAGTAGAATCTACCATTGAATTGGTTATCTCGCCTGAAAAGCTTATTGAGTATCATGCGGGATATTTTTCCGCCAAAGCTTAAGTGGCTGTAAACAATCCTCAGACTAACCTGCATGAATACACTGCTCTGGATCTTGAGGAATTTGAGAAATCCAAACTGAGGTAGTAGAACATTTAAAAGATTGGTGCAAAGACTTTTTCAAAGGATTGGGAATACAAAGCTCCAAAAATTAAATAGATGTAGTGGAGTTGAGCTTGGTGCCTGATCTAATTTTACACCCAAAGTTTAAAATTCATGAATTTGAGAAACATGTGGGAAAGACTTGTCCCATCACACATTTGACAATGCTTTGCAGGAGAATGAAATCTTTTGTAAAAGATAATAGATTACTGATTCATTACTTTCAAGCGACCTTGACAAGATCAGCTGCAAGGTGGTATAATCAGTTTACCCGTGGCAATATAGGGTCATGGAAGGATTTGGAAAATCCTTTTAAAGAACAATACAACACGTTACTAACTTGATGCCTGACAAAGTTACTCTCCATAATACGGAAATGAAATGTAATGAACGTTTTCACCAGTATGCACAACGCTGAAGTGATATCAATGCCAAATGCATCCCTCATTAGTTGAAAGAGAGTTCATAACGATGTTCATTGACACACTAAAATCTTCTTACATAGATCACAGGTTACGGATGTCAACCAAAATTTTATCTGACAATGTAATGTGTGGAGAAATAATTGAAAGAGCTTTAAAGAAGGGGCAAATAGTTGGTGGCCAAAAATCTGAAGAAAAAAAACCTTTTTGAAAATGAAAGAGGGAAAAGTAAACAATGTGATTTTCTCTGTAAGCAAAACAAAGGCTGGAAATTCCGCACCTCATGGGAAAGCAAAGTGTGAGAATAATACTAAAAGGGCGTCGTTTACTCCAATTTCGATGACCTACAGTGAACTATTCCAAGGATTATTCAAAGCACACATAGTATCACCTAATTCTGAAATGGTACAATAAAAACGAGACGTGTGAATATCATGCAAATATTCAAGGGCTCACCATTAAAAAATGTCTTGCTTAGAGGATATGATCAAGAGAAAAGTAGCGTCATTCTACAACTCAGAAGCACCGTGTATTGATGTGAACCCACTTCCAAACCACCAAAACGAAGGAGTTAATGTTGTTGATGAAAACAAAAACGTAAGAGAAAGATCGAGGAAGTAAGGACACCATTAGGATGGGTATATGAACAAATGAAAAAAATAGGGTTGTTGAGTCCCATAAAGGAGTATGTAGTTGAGAAATCAGATAGCTTTTGTGGATACCATTGTGAATATGGCCATCAAATCGAAGATTGTCTATATTTTAAGCAGATGGTCCAAGAGTTGATGGACAAAAGAATTGCAATTAGAGGAATGCATAATAAAGATGAAGGAGATATTTATGCTTCTGATGAAAGTTCAGGAAAAGTCGAAGGAAAATTGAGGAAACCAATTTTGGTTCTATCAAAACCAAACTACGAGGAAATCAAAGGAAGTACCACATCCAAAGTGTTGATCAAGACACCAACGCCTTTTTCCTATAAAAGTGATAAAAGGGTCCCTTGGAATTATACGTGCCAAATTATCGCTCCTGAGAACCAGGAAAGAGAAATTGACAAAGTTGGAGGCTTCACCAAAAGTGGGAGATTCTACGCCCCTAACAGAATTGGAAAAGCAAGAGTTGTTGTAATTGATGAGTTTGAGGGTAGGGTAAGCGTACCTGTCAAAATTGAGGAAGTCAAGAATTTCTAAATATTTGAAACACAAATAAGTACAATATTGTAGAACAACTCCATAAGACTATGGCACAAATTTTGATGTTATCTCTTCTTTTACATTATGAGGTACATCTAAATATAATGATAAAGGTTCTTAACGAGAGCTTTGTAGGAAAAGACAAACCGATGTAACATGTGGATAGAATGGTGAATCACATCAATGCATATAATTTTATCTATTTTTATGATTATGGGACACCAGACGAAGGTAAAGAAAGATGCAAGGCATTACACATTAATTCCTATTACAAAGGAGTCATCATTTTTGGGTATTAATTGATAATAGATCATCCTTAAATGTCATACCATTTGCCACACTAAATAGATTCCCAGTGTTTCTACCCAAATGAGGGTTTATGGCAACACCGTGCGATCATTTATGAGACTAGACAAAAATCATGGGGAAAATTATGATACCTCTCAAAATTGGCCCTGTAACGTTCGAGGTGGATTTTATTGTCATCGATATCCATATGAGCTGCAATTTCTAGCTCGGGTAGTTCATTCTTTCATTCACCAAAAGCTTCGATTTATCACTAATAGAACTCTAATAATCATCAATGAAGAATATATTATTGATTCTATCACTACCGATGCACCATATGTAGGGGTAGATGAGAATGCATTAGATTCATCATTTCAATAATTGGAATTCATCAATGCCACTTTCATCCTAAAGGCAAAAGAATTCCCTTGCTCCAACTATAAAAAAAACAAATAAATATAATTGAAGAAAATGTTAGCTCGAGGACCGAAAATTGGGAAAGGTTTAGGCAAGAGACTGCAAGGCATCACTGAAGGGTTGGCCCCAGCTTCCAAGAGGAATTAATTTGGAATTGGATATAAGTCGACCTATGACGATAGAGTCAGGGATACACAAAAACTCGGGGAAAGGGAAAAGGAAAGAGCACAAAGAGAAGATGTTGTTTGGGGGTATATGGTCATACCACCCCTCTCCAAGAGTTCTGTCTATGGAGGATTTTTCACTGACATACTGAAGCAACTGTACGACGATGAAGAACCGATAGTAGTTGAAGCTTTGATGGGAAGCCTGAGCATTAATGCCATCAAAAATGATTCCACTAAAGAATGCTCATTGGCATCGATTTCCACATGCCCTCTTGGTTACATTTTGAACAACTACACAGTTGAAGAACTCATCGTATTCTATAAGCACTCTTCAAAGTAATGCATAATAACAAACATGTCTCTTTTAACCCAAATATAGTAGGGTTCTTTTTGAAAAGACAAATTGTTATTCATCGTTACTTTAGTGAAATAATGCATTCTCTTCATACTAACCATAAAAAATATCTTATTTAATTATTTATTTCTTTATTTTAGTTATTCCTTTGGTAAATATCAAATAAAATTATTGTCCACAGCTGAATATACTCTTTTTCCATTCGCATGTCTTCAGATATTAATAATTTGAATAATGATATTCAAACCACGAATTGATTTTGAAAATGACATATGTTTAGAAGAATCTGAGGGTTATAAGGATGAGGAATGTGAATTGAACCCTGAATTTATTATAATGATTGAACAAGAAAATAAATATATTTTGCTCCATAAATAGAAAATCGAGACAATAAATTTGGTGATATACGAGGATAGAAAAGGATGTTAAGATTGACACGCCGCTCTCATAAAAAAACAAGACAAGATCTTATAAACCTTTTACATAAATGTAAAGATGTATTTGCTTGGTCTTATCAGAACATGCCAGGGTTGGACACTGACATTGTGGTACACAAGTTGACAATAAAGCTAGAATCATGAGAGAAATTACCTAACACATGACTTGGAATTTGCAACGATCGTGTTTGCTTTGAAAATTTTGCGTCATTATCTTTACGGTGAGCGGTTCCATATTTATACAGATCACAAGTGTCTAAACTACTTACTGACTTAGAAAGAATTGAATTTGAGACAGAGAAGATGGATTGAGCTTTTAAAAGATTGTAATTTGATCATCGATTATCATCTAGGAAAAGCTAATGTCGTAGTTGATGCACTTAGTGGAAAGACTTTTGCAGCTCTACAGGCTTTGGATGCGCGTATGTCTTTAAAGGAAGATAGTGTCTTGATTGCTGAACTTAATTTAAAATCAATGCTTTTGGATCGGGTAAAAGAGCTGCAAGGTTGAGATTTGAAATGCTTCGCGACAATGGTGCAAGTAGAAAAAGAAGAGGTCAAAGACTTCGAAATGAGGGCCGATGGATGTTTATATTATTGTGGAAGACTTTGCATTCCCAATAATGAAGAATTAAAGAAATATATTCTTTTTGAGGCATATTATAGTCCTTTGACGATGCATCCAGGAGGGAATAAAATGTATCAGGATATAAAGAGTCATTTTTGGTAACCTGACATGAAAAGAGTTGTATCGGAATTTATTGTAAAATGTTTGACATGTCAGCAAGTGAAAGCTGAACATCAAGTGCCTTCTGGATTGCTACAACAAATGTCCATTCTCGATTGGATGTAGGAACGAGTTATAATTGATTTTGTTTTGGGGATACCTTTGTCACAAGTTAAAAAGGACTCGATATGGGTAATTGTAGACAAATTGACCAAGATAACTCACTTTATTCCAGTTCGGGTAGATTTCTCGATGAATAAATATGCGAAATTGTATATAAATGAGATAGTTCAATGGTATGGAGTACCTATATTGATAATGTTTGATCGAGACCCAAGGTTTAGTTCAAGATTCTGGAAGTCTTTACATGAGGCATTAGGTACTCGATTGAATTTCAGCACAGCTTTACATCCACAAATAAATGGGCAGTCAGAATGAAATATTCAGATTTTAGAAGATATGCTAAGGGCATATGTGATTGAGTTTAAAGGATCATGGGAAAGGTATTTGCTTTTAGCAGATTTTTCTTATAATAACAGTTACCAATCGAGTATTAATATGGCCCCATATGAAGCTTTGTATGGGAGGAAGTGTCGAACACCATTAAAATAGTTTGAAATAAAAGATTGAGACCTAGTTAGCCCGGATTTGATGATAGAAATGGAAGAAAAAGTGATTGTTATCAAAGATAATATAAAGATAGCCTCCGATCGACAAAAGTCGTAAATTGATTTGAAAATAAAACAAATTTAATTTCAAGTGGGAGACAAGGTATTTCTAAAGGTATCTCCTTGGAAGAAAGTATTGAGATTTGGGCGCAAAGGAAAGCTGAGTCCGACCATAACATATAAATTTGATTTGCCTTTTGATATGGACAAGATCCATAATGTCTTTCATGTGCCGAACTCATAAGGTACCAATCAGATCCATCCTATATTATCACACCAGATGAAATAGAGATCTGACCAGACCTGACTTACGAGGAAGAATAGTGCGGATCTTGGCTCAAGAAAGTGAAGAACTGTGTAACAAAAAGATTACTCTAGTTAAATTATTTTGGCAAAACCATAAGGTATAAATAAGAAGCTACTTGGGAAAGAGAAGAGGGCATGAGGAAACAATTTCCACACCTCTTTGTATCAAGTATTTCTTAAAATCCGATGATGAATTTTCTTAAGGGGAGAATCGTAATACCCCAAATATTGGGCATAATAAAAGAATTTGAAATTTAGAGGAATAAATTGAATAAATGGAAAAGTATAAGAAATGATTTAGAAATTGTGGTTAAGACCAATTAGTAAGAATGGAAGAATGAAAGGGGTATTTTAGTTATTTAAAGGGGAATAGATTTAAAATTTATTTTCATTAGGGTATTTAAGAAGAGGAAAAAGGGAAAAGGTGAAAAATAAGCTAAGTCATCTACTATTCTCCTTCTTCCCCGTGACCATGCTCTCCCCATAGCCAAAGGTCTGATTTCATCTAGCTAGTTTTTCCTTTCGTTTTTGGTTTGGTATTGATACCTTAAGTGATATGGAAGCTAAGGAAGGGTTAAAGAGGATTAAAACCAAGAAATAAATGATTTATTTGAGATTGAAGAAAATGGGTTTTTGAGTGATATGTTGAAATATGAGTTTATTGAGGATTACAAGTATACTAGACTTGTCACATAATTAAATAAGAGATTAGAAGACTTGAAAGTAATTTAAAACATGTATGAAAAAGTAGTGTGATTTTTAGTTTGGGACGTTCTTGGGAGATTTTAGATGTTTTAAGAAGCTAAATGGAGGAAGTTTAATTGTGTTAAGTTATTACGAGTTTAATGGTATTATTAGTGGTAAAAATAAGAGATTTAAACGAAATTTGGGCAAAAATCAAGCTAAAAATGGAAAATATGGGTAAGGGTATCGGTACTGGAAGAACAGTACCAATACTATAGGTTTAAAATTGGGGAAATATGATGAACATTATCGATACTGATGCAATTAGTATCGATACTGTTGTGGGTATCGATACTAAGAGGACATTATCGATACCATGGATTCCAGAATGTAGAAATTGTATCGATACTTAAAGGGAGTATCGGTACCATAGTATAGAAGTATCGATACCATGGTAAGGGTACCGATACAATTGAGCCTGAAAATTTTAAGATAAATTTTTTTTTTTATATAAATTGAATATAATAGTATTTTTTAGTATTATTAAAAATATAAATATTAGATAGCATACTAACATTGCTATGGTATGTGTACTTAATGGATGCTTGTGTAGATCATAACCAAGCTCCCGAGTCAAGTAAGAAGAAGGGTAAAGATAAAGTTGACGAATAGTCAAACATGATTACATCATACTAGTGGGGCTTATCAGGTGAGTGCATTTATTGTACTAGTATGAAAAGAGGAAGACTCGCGATGAGTCAACCTCAAATGTTTTGTTAAATGTATGTTTTACAACTTTTTGGTATTATTTTCATAACGTGTATGAGAATGATAGTATGAATAAGTTTTAGAGTATAAACTGCTCACAAATGAAAGTTAAATGCATAACGGTGCTTTTCGGCATAAATGGTGCCACTAATGAAAGTTAAATGCATAACGATGCATTTCGACATAAAAAGGTGCCACAAATGAAAGTTAAATCCATAACGGTTCATTTTGACATAAAATGTACCACAAATGAATGTTAAATGCATAATGGTGCATTTCGACATAAAATGTGCCACAAATGAATGTTATGCATAACGGTGCGTTTTGGCATAAAAGGTGCTACTAATGAAAGTTAAATGCATAACGGTGCATTTTTGGTATAAAAAGTGCCACTCATGGTATTCATAAAAGGTGAATGACCATTTCGGCACTTTGGTGCAATGTGTGTACCCTACATTCTCATTTGGCATATATTGGGCAAAATAAAAGATAATTGGGAAAAATATACGAAAATATAGGTATGTTGGGCAAACGAAGAATAGTTTCGAGGACTATAGGAAAGAAACTTGGTTTAACTGAAACGGTTTTAAATTATTTTAATGAAATATAAGAATTATTTCGAATATTGATAGCCATGATATATTTGTGTATGAATTATAGTTTCCTTTACATTATTATGTCTCACTAAGTAAATACTTAGCGTGTGTTGATTTCACGCATAGGTAAAAGCAAAGACTAGCAAAGTAAGGAGAGCTGTAGAGATCATCAATCCAAGGTTGACTCATCAGTAACTGTAGAACAATTATGTCTCTTTTTGATAATTAGATGGCATGTATCCGAACTTAAGAAAACGCTCTGGAGTGTATTTAAGTTACACTTTTTGTAATATTTTTCAACGAATGTTTTATTTTTCTACTAAAATGTTTTGTTTTATTTTTTAAAAAAATATGGGGTTTACTAATATGTAAATATTTTAAAAATTCACGTGACGTATATGAATTGTGTATAGAAACGTATACGGGAAATGGGTATTACAACGGGTAAGCAAAAATCAAAGATTGTAATACCCCAAATGTCAGGCTAATGACTTTTTTGAAAATATTTAAATTTTGAGGATTTAATTAATAAATGATAAATTATAAGAAAATAAATTATATATTATTTGGTTAAGCCTAAATTCTAAGCACGAAAGAATGAAAGAGGTATTTTGGTCCTATAAGGGGGAATGAAATATGCTATTAAAGTAATGTAAAGGGGGAAAAGGGAGAGTGTTAATACCTTGGTTATTGTCTTCTTCTTTCCCGTTACTCACGTGGTCTTCTCTATAGATAAGTTAAACTTCATCAAACTAGTTTTTCCTTTAGTTTATGATTTGTTTTTGCAACCTTAAGTCATATGCAAGCTTAAGAAATGGTTAAATAAGTTAAAATTAAGAGATGGAGGAAATATTTTAGATTTAAGAAAATGGATTTTTAAATGAGATGTTAGAATATGAGTTTTTATTGATGTTTATGAGTATATTTGACTTGTAAAAGAAGTAAATAAGAGATTAGAAGCATTCAATGGGTTTAAAAACATGTTAGGAAAAGTGGTATGATTTTTAAATGAAAATGTTGTTGGAAGATTTTAGATGTTTTAAGAAGCTAAATGAAGGAAAGTTAGTAGGGATAAGTAAATAAGAGTTTAGTAGTATGGTTGAGGGTAAACATAAGGAAAGTTGACCAAATTTGGGGAAAAATCGGGCTGAAAAATGGAAAATCTGTGTAAGGGTATCGGTACTGATAGAACAATACCGATACTATAAGTTTAAATGGGTAGAAATAATGATGAATAATACCGATACTAATGTAATTAGTATCTATACTGATAGGGTATCAATACCAAAAAGGAAAGTATCGATACCATGGATTATAGAATGCCAAAATGGTATCGATACTGAATGAGAGTATCAATACCACAATATAGAAGTATCGATACCATGGTTAAGGTACCAATACTATTAAGTCGGGAATTTTAAGATGGCTTGAAATTGTTATAGAAAATTTAATAATAGTACTTTTGAGTATTTTTAAAGTATAAATGTCAGAGAATATACTAAAAATTGGTATGGTATGTGTCTTTAATGGATGTTTTAGTAGATCGAAATCAAGCTCCCGAGGTAAGTAAGAAAAAGGAAAAATACAAAGTTACTAAGTAGTTGGACATCACTACAGCATATCAGTTGAGTGCATACAATGTAATTACATGGGTTGAGGGAGACCCACAACAAGTCCACCTCAAATGTTTAAATTAATGTATGTTTTACTTTATATTATATATGTTCATAATGTGTGTGGAACTGATATTATGAATGATTTTTAGAGTAGGAACTATTTTAAATAAAAGATTAATTGCCTAGCTTTGCATTTGACATAAATGTGTCAATTATTCAAGTTAGATGAAAGGTTAAATAGCTTTGAGTAAAAGATTAATTGCCTAGCTGTGCATTTGACAGAAATGTGTCAATTATGCCAGTTAGATGAAAGGTTAAATACCTTTGATTAAAAGATTAATTACCTAGATGTGCATTTGACAGAAAGGTGTCAATTATGCTAGTTAGATGAAAGGTTAAATACCTTTGAGTAAAAGATTAATTGCCTAGCAGTGCATTTGATAGAAAGGTGTCAAATATACCGATTAGATGAAAGGTTAAATACCTTTGAGTAAAAGATTAATTTCCTAGCTGTGCATTTGACAGAAAGATATCAGTTATACCAGTTAGATGAAATGTTAAATACCTTTGAGTAAAAGATTAATTGCCTAGTTGTGCATTCGACATAAAGATGTCAATTATACTAGTTAGATGAAAGGCTAAATGCCTTTGAGTTAAAGATTAAATGCCTTTGAGTTAAAGATTAAATGCCTAGCTGTGTATCTGGCAGAAAGGTGTCAATAATGCAAGTTAGATGAAAGACTAAATGCCTTTGGTAAAAGACAAAATGCTTAAAAGTGTATTTTGACATAAACAATATCATTTATTTATTTGACTGAAAGAATTGTAAAGGAATTCCCTAAAGTAGACAATTTATCATGGTTTCGATAGTCAGAACATACTTATGAATAAATTGTAATTCTTTTACAAGGTTATGCATCACTAAGTAAATATTTAACGTGTGTTGATTTCACGCGTAGGTAACAATCAAAGATTTGCTGAGTAAGGAGTGTAGCCACAACAATTTTCATCAATTAAAGGTTGACTCGTCAGTAACATTGGGACAATCTTATTCATTTTGAAAACTTAGTTGGCATGTAATTGAACTTAAGAAAAATATTTTGTATTGTATTTTATGTGACAGTTCTAGTAATATGCTTATATGAATCTTATACTATTGTTTGGTTTTAAAATTTGAAACAAAATTTTACAGACTTTTAAATAACAAAAGGTTTAAAAAATATGATATGACATCAATATCTCGTGTACGGAAAGGTATACGGGAGATGGGTGTTACATTTATTGGTATCAGAGCTACAGGTTTAGCCAATTCTTGTCCGAAATCGAGTTCATTTGAAATAAGAAAAAAATATTACATGCCACTAATATTGTCAAGATTACTGATATGGTGTCGTTAGAGTGTAATTGATGAAACTCCTTACTAACTGTAATGATATTACTATTCATGTTATAATAGATGTCAAAATCCTCAAACTCGCGTAGAGCGAGAGAACAAGAGATGATAGAAGGAATTAGTAGCGAAAGTTATGATGCTAATAGTGAAATGCCGGTTCTATCTGAAAATGCTAGTGCACTTACATATCAAGAGATGCCAGTACCAGAGTTTGGAGCTTTTATACAAGATCTTAACGCTATATTGACCCGTTTCAACCTCCTATGCCTCTCTTTGCTCCTCCGGTACCGATGATGTTGATTCCAAAGAAGCTGAAGAGTTTAGGAGCCCCCGATATTCCTGAAGAAGATGAGGAAGGACCTATGGAGGCTGGTTTATGGTTGAATTATGTAATGATAATGCTTGAAAGTCTTCACTGTTTGGATTTAGAGAAGCTGGGTGGAGCTGTATCGTTGCTAAGAGGATCAACTCGAGTATGGTGGTCAAATACTACAATGTATGTATCGCATGAACAATTGACCTGGCAGTTTTTTTGGGATTAATTTAATAATAAGTATATTGGTGAGTAGTTCACATGAGCGAAGCTGATGAAGTTTCTTAATTTGAAACAAGGCGACCGAGCAGTATAAGAGTATAATAAGTTGAGTCATTTTTCTACCGAGGTTGTTCCCAATGACAAAGCCCAACACAATTGTTTTATTGAGGGGTTAAGGCCAAAGTTGAAAGAAATTATGTTGGCTTTGAGTTTGCCTAGCTTGCAAGAAGTTATTAACCAAGCCAAAGCTATCGAAAGAGCTCAAGCGGAGACATTAGTAGCGAAACGGAACTTGCAGACCGGGAAAAGGGTGGAAACACCTTCAACTCCCAATTATGTTAAGAGAGGTAAGGGCTTGAGTTTTAGATATACTGATAGAGAGGGTTCTGCTATAGATTCACTTAAAACTAAACAGTCTCACTCCGTTACTTCTAGCTCGGGTAGAGCAGTTGGAGAAAGAAATGTATGTCAGACATGTGGTAGAGCACATTGGGGAGTATGCAAACTTCTTAGTAGATCTTGCTTTCAATGTGGTGAGACTAATTACTTTTCCCGAAGTTGTCCAAAGAGATCTGGGAACCATTCAGCGTAATCTGAAAGATCTCTGGCAGCCTCTAATAGAAGCAGAGGAAGGGGTAGATCTAGGGGACAAGCTGAATCAATAAAAGGACAAGAGACTCGGGGAGTCGCCAGAATTTATAACAATAAGACCAATGAGGATCGGGATGACCTATAGATCATAACATGTACATTCTATCTTTTTGATGAGCTTGAATTTTTATTAGTTGACCCTAGTTCTACACATTATTACATTAGTAAAAAGTTGGTTAAATCTAGAGGAATTCCTTTAGAACCAGCCTTTAGTGAAATGATAGCGGTAAATCTTATGGGTCACAGTGCGAGAGTAGAGCAGGTGTGTAGAAAATGTCCAATAAAAGTCCAAGGGATTTTATTTGTAACAAACTTAATGGAGTTACCTTTCGATGAGTTTAAAATCATTTTGGGCATGGATTGGTTTTCTCCACATCATGGATGGGTTGATTGTTACCAGAAGCAATTATTTCGGAAATATGTGGAAGGCTCAGAAATTGTAGTGATTGGCAAAAAAGTGAAATCACCATCCAATGTGATATCAACCATGACTACAAAGAAAATGATTTCAAAAGGGTGTATAGCGTTTCTAGCTAATGTGGTAGATACTCGAATGCCAGAGGTGAGATTAAAAGACATTCCAATAGTTAAGGAATTTCTAGAGGTTTTTTCGAAGGAATTATCAGGGTTACCTCCAGATTGTGAAGTTGAATAAAAGATTGAGGTTTACCCGGGTACTAAACTTGTTTCTATGGCCCTGTATCGAATGACTCTAATAGAGTTAAGGGAATTAAAACCCTAGTTACAAGAGTTACTTGAGAAGGGATTTAACAGACCCAGTGTTTCTCCTTGGGGAGCACCGGTACTATTTGTGAAAAAGATTGATGGGTCTATGCGGCTATGTATTGACTATCGTCAGTTGAATAAAGTAACGATAAAGAACAAGTATCATATTATAAGGATTGATGATATGTTTGATCAACTGAAAGGTGCAGTAGTGTTAGGCCTGAGGTCAACGTACCACTAATTAAAGATGGAAAATGAGGATATTTCAAAGACAGATTTTCGGACTCGGTAGGGACACTATGAGTTCGTGGTAATGCCATTTGGACTGACTAATGCTCTTGCAACATTTATGGTCTTGATGAACCGAGTATTCCAACCTTACTTGGTGTCAATTTGTGGTGGTATTCATAGACTATATTTTGGTGTATTCCAAGTCAAGAGAGGACCATGTTGACCATCTTCGGGTGGTTTTTCAAATACTTCAAGAGAAGAAGATGTATGCCAAATTGTCCAAGTGTAAATTTTGGTTATCTGAGATTTCTTTCCTTGGTCAGATTAGATCCTAAAAAGATTCGTGCCATAGTAGATTGGAAACCCCCAAAGAATGTTTTTGAGGTTAAAAGTTTCTTGGGTCTTGTTGGTTATTATAGACGGTTCGTGAAGAATTTTTCAATGTTAGCTTTATCGCTAACTAAGTTGCTATGGAAAGATGTGACTTTTTTGGTCGAATAAATGCCAAGAAAGTAACAGAGGCCCCATTGTTTATGCAACCTGAGTCAGGTAAATATTATGTCGTTTTCAGTGATGCATACCTTAATGGACTTGGATGTGTGCTGATGCAAGAAGAGAAAGTTATGGCTTATGCCTCAAGACAACTGAAGAATCGTGAGAGAAATTACTCGACTCATGACTTCGAATTGGCAATAGTAGTGTTTGCTTTGAAATTTTGGTGCCATTATCTATACGGAGAGAGTTCCCATGTTTATATGGATCACAAGAGTCTCAAGTACTTGTTGACTCAAAAAGAGATGAATTTGAGACAGAGAAGATGGATTGAGCTATTAAAAGATTATGACTTGATTATTTATTATCATCCCAGAAAAGGCTAATGTGGTAGTGGATACGCTCAGTCTAAAAACTTTTGCAGTTTTACAGGATTTGGATGCTCATATGTCTTTATAGGAAGATGGTGCATTGATTGCTGAACTTAAGTATTGGACTTGGATGTGTGCTGATGCAAGAAGGGAAAGTCGTTACATGAGGTATTGGGTACTCGATTGAACTTCAACACATCTTTTTATTCGCATAAAAATTGTTAGTCCGAGCGAACTATACAGATATTCAAGGATATGCTAAGGGCATGTGTGATTGAGTTTAAAGGATCATGGGATAGGTATTTTCCTTTAGCTGAATTTGAATATAACAACAGTGACCAATCGAGTATTAAGATGGCCCCGTATAAAGCTTTGTATGGGAGGAAATGTCAAACACCATTAAATTTGTTCGAACTTAAAGATCAAAATCTAATTGGCCAGGATTTGATGAAAGAAATGGAGGAAAAGTAAAAATTATCGAGGATAATTAGAAGATAGCCTTTGATTGATAGAAATCTTATGCTGATTTGAAACGAAAAGAAATCGATTTTCAAGTGGGAGACAAAGTATTTCTGAAGGTATCGCCTTGGAAGGAGGTATTGCAATTTGGGAAAAAAGGGAAGCTAAGTTCGAGATTCATTAGACCTTATGAGATCTTGAAAAGGGTCGGACCCATAGCTTATCAATTAGCGTTGCCTCCGGTTATGGACAAAATCCACAATGTTTTCCACGTATCGATGCTTAGAAGGCACATATCAGATCCATCCCATATCATCGAGCCTACAGAGATAGAGATTTAATCAGATTTAACTTATGAGGAAGAACCTGTAACACCTAAAACCTGTATAATTATACCAATACAGATTATTGATGTCACCTAAATTTCTAAAAACATTTTCGAATGCAAAACTGATTGAAATTTATTTTCTTAAATTTTTAATTGATAATATAAAAATATTATCTCACATAAACATTTCGCATAATATTTAAAATATATATTAATATGGATTTATGCTATCCATACTGAAATATAGTAAAACAGTTTAGTTCAATCATTACAAACCAGTTTCAAAATATTTCAACAGAGCAACTAGGACATTGATAAGTACATGCCACTAACTAAGTCAAAATCATATCATAGGATGTCTTACTGATATTGTAGTGTATTCCTGGATGCTTGGAGTTCTCTGTACTCTTTACTCTACTCTTGGCTTTTTACCTACGCATGAAAATCATCACACACTAAGTATATAATTAGTGAGGCAATTAAAAACAATAAACAATGCAATACAACTCATGCTTGAAATTTAATGTCATAGTCAAAATGCCATAAGATCATTTTACCTGCATGTCCAATATTTTA
Organism: Hibiscus syriacus; assembly: GCF_006381635.1. Taxonomy (NCBI): domain Eukaryota; kingdom Viridiplantae; phylum Streptophyta; class Magnoliopsida; order Malvales; family Malvaceae; genus Hibiscus; species Hibiscus syriacus. Next base: position 2,908,924 of record NW_024062535.1, on the reverse strand, counting down.
AACAATGCAATACATTATTTAAAGGAGTAACAACATTCAATGCAATATTATCACTTTACCTGTACACCATCCATGTTACTATAAAAAACAACATGATATAACCGGATATAATTTTTTTACCAATATACTTCCCATTTATCCCATAAGCTCCTAAGCTTATTTGAATGCTTACCATTTATTAGCCAATAAACCATAGCCCAAAGTATAATTGTATGAGGACCCCGATATAGGAGTCAAAAATTGCACAATATTGCTGAGGTCGAGCTTTGCTCACCTAATAATGCACCATAGTGCTAAGGTCGGGTTTTACCCACCTAACTTGTACTATGTGTCTTTATTTAACACTTTGAGGCTTGTACTATGTGCCTTCTCTAGACACTCTAGTGCTACTTAATATGCAACTGCTAGACTCTATGACATGCCATTAATACCACTGACCCTCAATGACATATTTGGGCATATAGTATACTTTTATTTGATCCATCCATGGAAAAGTATATCAATACCATTTAACATTGGGCAGTTCATACCCGAAATATCATTCATGGTAAAATAACACATTATTCAAGATACATGCTTTATAATTTTACAATGTGACATATCAATGTCATGTCGAAGTTATAAAAATGACATAATATCATGTTGATATAAACAAGATCAACTTATCGCAAGTCTTCCAGATGATGTATAAAACATCTATGTACAATGTCATGCATGTATTGCACTCACCTTAACACTTTATATTTCCAAAAGATGTGTCTCACTACGATCCACAATAAACCCTTTTATACTTGACTTGTTTTGATCACAAATCAATCACGATCTGTATAAATCACAATTTCATAAACAATACATATGTTAATATTATACTAACATAAACACATCCCCAAAACAAAATCCATAATATACTTGAAACTCATTTTTTACAAAAATACTTAACACTTAATAATTCCTTTTAACATTGGCACCAACTTTTCCAATTTACACAAAATGGTCCTTCACCATTTTATTAGTTAGATTCTTAATACCAAAAATTCCAGCATTAAAATTATTACCAATCAAGTGCTTTTACAAAGGCATAATTACATTTAAGCAGACCCATTTGTGCAAGTATTGCACTAAAATCAACAATCTTTTCAAACTTCCAAAATACTCATATTTAACATCCAAACACTCATTTCAATTCCAAAACAATAATTTACAGCATAGTACATCAACTATTAGACAATTATACAATCATTCACATTTTTTCCAAAATTGTCGAATTGGTCCCCTAACTTTTTAAAAATTACATAATTGTTCATAAATTTTTCTAAGGCTTGTAGAATACTTCCTACATCATTTCCAGCCCTTATAAAAATTTTCCATAATTTTTCTCCCTCAAACAACCTATGGTCGAATGCTTTAAACTTAAAAACTAGGTTTTCATGATTTTACTCCATTTTGATTCGATTCAAACTTGAAATCAACTTCCATCAAACCTTAAATCATCAATACAATCAAAACCCTAATCAAATTTCATCAAAACACAAAGTTTTCCCCACTTCATAGTTTGGTCGAAACTTAAAGAACAAGTTCTAGGAAGATTGAACATGTTTTAATCATCATACATGTTTGAATATGAATCTACAACCTCAAAAACATCAATAATCATCATCAATTTCAAGAAACATATTGTGAACACAAACCTCCAGATTTGGGGATTTTTGAAATCAAGCAAGTTGAGCAAGCGTAATTGGTACCAAAAGATAGCGTTTTTCGACTAGATCACTTTCCTATTTCACGGCATAACTTGAATCCAAAGGAAATGGCTCAAAAATGGAAAACAAAATTTTTTTTTCTTACCTTTGAGAAGGGCTCACATCCATGCTGGTGAATAAGAAGAAATTCCTTTGACAATTCTTCATCTTTCTTTATTAAATAATGAATTAAAAATTCAATAAATGCTAAATTAAAATTTACCCTTAAAATTAAAATATCTATACTAATTTACCCTTAATGAACTTGATATTTACCTTAATATCAAGCCAAATAAACCTTATCATCTTCCAAAGTCAAAGATGAACAAAATAGTTTCTCACTTTACCATTTTGCCATTGTAATTTCCAAAAATCATAATCTTGTCACTTTAATCCAACAATCCAAATTAAACATGGAATTAAAACCTTAAATCTCAAGATTTATATTATTTTCCAACATTTAAAAATGTGAAAATAATATTTTCAGGTCTACTCTATCATCCTTTAAATTTTTCTAAATTTTCTATTCGATCCGATTTACCAAATTTTTCCTCAACTTCCTTGCTCTATAAATTTTATTACAAATCTCAGATTAAAATTCTGATTCCCAGCAAAACGTTATTCTTGAAATAAACTATTTACTTACGAGGCCAAAATGTAACTATTAAAATTACCATTTTGGTCCCTAAACTTTTCTAAAGTTTATACTTTAGTCATCAAACTTTTAAAATTTCTATTTTGGTGACTATCTAAATTTTTGGGATATTACAGAACCAATTCGGATCATAGCTAAGGAAAACAAGGAATTGCATAACAAAAAGAATTTCGTTAGTTAAAGTGCTTTAGTAGAATCATAAGGTAGAAGAAGCTACTTTGGAAAGAGAGGAGAACATGACGAATCAGTTTCCACACCTCTTCGTTCCAGGTACTTCATTGAATTCGAGGACAAATTTTCTTAAGGGGAGAATTGTAATACTCTAAATTCAGGCTAGTGACTTTATTGAAAATATTTAAATTTTGAGGATTTAATTAATAAATGATAAATTATAAGAAAATAAATTAGAAATTATTTGGTTAAGACTAAATTCGAAGCATGAAAGAATAAAAGGGGTATTTTGGTCCTTTAAGGGGGAATGAAATATGGTATTAAAGTAATGTAAAGAGAAAAAGAGAGAGTGTTAATACCTTGGTTACTGTCTTCTTGTTTCTCGTTTCTCACGTGGCCTTCTCCATAAATAAGGTAAGCTTCATCATATTAGTTTTTCTTTTAGATTATGGTTTGTATTTGCAACCTTAATTGATATGTAAGCTTAAGGAAGGGTTAAATAAGATTAAAACTAGGAGATGGAGGAAATAATTTAGATTTAAAAAAATGGGTTTTTGAATGAGATGTTAGAATATGAGTTTTTATTGATGTTTATGAGTATATTTGACTTGTCAAAGAAGTAAACAAGAGAATATAAGTATTGAATGGGTTTAAAAACATGTTAGGAAAAGTGGTATGATTCTTAGATGGAAATGTGCTTGGAAGATTTAGATGTTTTAAGAAGCAAAATGAAGGAAAGTTAGTAGGGATAAGTAAAGAAGAATTTAGTAGTATGGTTGAGGGAAAACATAAGGAAATTTGGCCAAATTTGTGTAAGAGTTGGGCTAAAAATGGAAAATATGGGTAAGGGTATCGATACTGATAGAACAATACCGATACTATAGGTTTAAATGGGTGGAAATATGATGAACAGTACCAGTACTAATGTAATTAGTATCGATATTGATAAGGTATCGATACCAAAAAGGAAAGTATCGATACCATGGATTACAGAATGCCAAAATGGTATAGATACTGAAAGGAAGTATTGGTACCACAGTATAGAAGTATCGATACCATGGTAGGGGTACCGATACTATTAAGCCATGAATTTTAAGATGGCTTGAAATTGTTATATAAAATTTAATAATAGTACTTTTGAGTATTGTTAAAGTATAAATGTTAGAGAATATACTAACAATTGGTATGGTATGTGTCTTTAATGAATGTTTGAGTAGATCAAAATCAAGCTCCCGAGTAAAGTATGAACAAGGGCAAAGACAATGTTGTCGAGTAGTTGGACATCACTACAACATATCAGGTGAGTGAATACAATGTAATTACATGGGTTGAGGGAGACTCACAGTAAGTCCACCTCGAATTATTAAATTAATGTATGTTTTACTTTATATTATATATGTTCATAATGTGTGTCGAACTAATATTATGAATGCTTTTTTAGAGTAAGAACTTTTTTAAATAAAAGATTAATTGTCTAGCTGTGCATTTGACAGAAAGATGTCAATTATGCAAGTTAGATGAAAGGTTAAATACCTTTGAGTAAAAGGTTAATTACCTAGCTGTGCATTTGACAGAAAGGTGTCAATTATGCAAATTAGATGAAAGGTTAAATACCTTTGAGTAAAATATTAATTGCATAGCTGTGCATTTGATAGAAAAGTGTCAATTATGCAGTTAGATGAAAGGTTAAATACCTTCGAGTAAAAGATTAATTGCCTAGCTGTGCATTTGAATTAAAAGTGTCAATTATGTTAGTTAGTTGAAAGGTTAAATACCTTTGAGTAAAAGGTTATTTCCCTAGCTTTGCATTTGATAAAAAGGTGTCAATTATGTCAGTTAGATAAAAGACTAAGTGCCTTTGAGTTAAAGATTAAATGCCTAGTTGTGCATTTGGCATAAAGGTGAAAATAATGCAAGCTAGATGAAAGGCTAAATGCCTTTGGTAAAAGACAAAATATTTAACAGTGTATTTTGACATAAATGATATCATTTATTGATCTGACTAAAAGAATTGTAAAGGAATCCCATAAAGTAGACAATTTATCATGATTTCGATAGTCAGAACATACTTATGAATAAATTGTAATTCTTTTACCATGTTATACATCACTAAGTAAATACTTAAACTGTGTTGATTTCAAGTGTAGGTAACAATCAAAGATTTGATCAGTAAGGAGTGTAGCTGCAACAACTTTCATCAATTAAAGGTTGACTCGTCAGTAACATTGGGACAATCTTATTCATTTTGAAAACTTAGTTCAAATGTAATTGAACTTAAGATAAATATTTTGTAATTTATTTTATGTGATAGTTCTAGTAATATGCTTCTATGAATGTTATACTATTGTGTGGTTTTAAAATTTGAAACAAAATTTTACGGACTTTTAAATGAAAAAAGGTTTTTAAAAATTGATGTGACATATATATCTCGTGTACAGAAAGGTATATGGGAGATGTGTGTTACAAAGATTATATAGCTCTATCTCCTTGCTGCTCAAATTCTGCGAGTGGCTATATAACACCCATAAGTCGTATGCATGTAATAACACGGGTTACATATGTCAATCAATTATTTAAAACATTTTTTAACCCAAACTAAGAAAAATTTTGTTTCTTTCAAAAAAAATCCCATTACAAATATAAATATAAAATATTTTAATCATAGAAAACCAAAACATATTATTTTAATATATAAAAAATATAAAAATCTTATTTCATACTTTCAATACTAGATAGTGCTAATCATAGTAAAGCATAGAAAAGTAGTTTTAGTTTAACTATTACAAACCAATTCCAAAATAGTTTAACATAGCAACTAGGACATCATAAGGTACATATCACTAACTAAGTCAAAATCACATCGAATGATGTCTTTCTGATACTGTAAATATATTTCTCGATGCTTGGGGTTGCTCAGTACTCCCTCCTCTAACGCTTTCTTTTTACCTACGCGTGAAAATCACCACATGTTAAGTATATACTTAGTGAGACAATTAAAATAATAAGCAATGCAATACATCTCATGCATGTAATTAAATAACATTGTCCAATGCGATATGATCACTTTGCATGCATGTCCATCATAATACCATAATGAACATGATAATAATTCAATTATAATAATATTATCAATAAACCATAGCCCAAAATATAATACTATGATAACCTTGGGTATTCAAGTTTTTGGTGTAGTCATCGTGGTGCTCGATTTATAGTTGTTGGTGTAGGAAAATTCTGCTAATGGAAAATAATTTTCCTATGATCCTTTAAACTCAATCACACATGCCCTCATCATATCTTACAAAATATGAATAGTCCGCTCGGACTGTCCATATGTATGCAGATGGAAAGATGTACTGAAATTTAATCGAGTACATAAGGCATCATGCAAGGACTTTTAAAATCTCAAAGTAAACCTTGGATCCCTATTAGATACTATCAATAATGGCACATCATATAGCCAAACTATCTCTTTGATATACAAATCAACCTACTTATCAAATGAGTAGTCCATTTACACCAGGATAAAATGTGTTGTATTGATTAACTTTTCAACTACTACCCAAATCTAGTCCTTATTGGGTGTCAAAGGTAGACTTGTAATAAAATTCATAGTATCTCATTCTCACTTCCACTCTGGAATGGAAATCGATTGCAGTAATCTTGAAGTCACTTGATATTAAGCTTTTATTTGTTGACATGTCAGACTTGTTGCAACAAACTCTGTGATATCTCTTTTCATACCAAGCCACCAATAACAACTCTTTAGATCTTAATACATCTTTTTCCAACTTGGATGCATAGTCAGCAGGCTATATTGTTCCTTAGAAAGAATATCTTTCTTCAACCCTTCATCATCATGAATCCAAACTCTCCCTCGATAATACAGACATCCATCATACTTGACTTCAAAGTCTTTAGTCTCACTTTTTTCCACTTGCGTAATCCTTGCCAAGCACTTTTAATCTTTCTCTTGTATCTTTTTTATCTGGTCCAAAAGCTTTGCCTTTATCCTTAGTTCAGCCAACAATGCACTATTTTCTTTTAAGGCTAGACGTGTATCCAAAGCTCACAAAGCTATAATGTCTTTAGGCTAAGTGCATCAGCTACCAAATTATCCTTCCCTAGATGACAGTTAATGACCACATTATAGTCCTTTAAGATTTTTGTCCATCTTATTTTTCTCAAGTTGATCTCTTTTTGAGTCAATAGATACTTTGAACTTTTATGATCTGTATAGATATAGTACCGCTTACAGTATAGATAATGGTGCCAAATCTTTAGAGCAAACACCACTTTTGCCAACTCAAGATCATGAGTAAAATAATTCCTGTCATGTTTCTTTAATTATCTAGAAGCGTAGGCCAGAACCTTACCTTCTAGCATCAATACACAACCTAAGCCATTATGGGATATATCACTATACACTGCATAATATTTACCGAATTCTAGTTGAACAAGTACTGGGCTTCCGTCAAGATTTTCTTTAGAGTTTTGAAGCTCTCTTCGCACTTCTATATCCAAACAAATTGAACTTCTATTCTCAAGAGCTCGGTTAATGGAGAAGAAATCATCGAAAAGTTCTTTATGAACCTTCGATGGTAACCAACAAGTCCCAAAAAGCTTTAAACCTCTACAACATCATGTGGGGGTTTCCACTCCACTATAGCCTAAACTTTCTTGGGATAAACCCTTATGTCTTCTATCAAAACCACATGGCCAAGAAAAGAAACTTTTGATATCCAAAATTCACACTTTGATAGATTAGCATACACTTTTTTCTCTTTAAGAATCTCGAGCACATTACGAAGATGAGCATCATGCTCTTCTTTTGTCTTCGAGTACACCAAAATGTCATCAATAAATACCACCACAAACTGGTCCAAGTAAGGTTGAAATACTCAGTTCATTAAATCCGTGAATGTTTCTAGAACATTGGTAAAACCAAACGATATCACCCCGATCTCATAGTGTCCATAGCGAGTTTTGAAAATTGTCTTTTAAATATCTTCCTCTTTAGTATTTAACTGGTGATATCTAGATTGGAGATCAATCTTAGAGAAAATTGTTGCTCCCTTAAGTTGATCAAACAAATCATCGATCCTCATTAAAGGATATTTGTTCTTGATGGTCACCTTATTTAACTGTTGATAATCTGCACATAATCACATAAATCCATCTTTCTTTTTCGCAAATAACATCGGTGCACAATCAGTCTAATGAATCCTCAATCAAGAAATTCTTACAATTGATCTGTTAATTCCCTCAATTCTATTTGGGCCATTCGATAAGGAGCCATTGAGATATGTGTTGTACCTGGAAATACATCAATACCAAACTCCACCTCTCAATCTAGGGGTAATACAGGTAACTAATATGGAAATACCTTTGGTACTCTTGAATGGTTGGAATGTCTTCCAACTTAAACTTAGCTGCTCACGTATCCACCACATTTGCAAAAATTGCTTGGCATCCTTGCAACAATAGTTTATTATTAGAAAAGGCTAAAATCACATTGGATAAGGGGTTTACACTTTCTCAAAAAAATATTACCTTCAAACCTTTCGCATATTTGCAAAACAACCTATTCATACGATAATCGACCCAGCCATAGTAGGAAGATAACCAATCCATGCCCAAAATTACTCTAAACTCCTTGAAAGTAAGCTTCATCAGGTTTGTTCGAAATTCTACTCCAATCTTTATTGGGCAATTTACATATCCATCTAATCCTCGTACTATGACCCACAGGGTTGATTTCCACAACATCACTAGAAATAGATTCTAATGGTATTCCCCTATCTCTAACTAGCTTTGCACTAATATAATAATACGTAGAAATAGGATCTACTAACACAAAAACGGGTTCATCAAAGAAATAAAAGGTACCTGCTATGATCTCAGTAGAATCTCGATCATCATTGGTCTTGATATCATAAACTCAAGTGGTAGTCCTACCTCCAAGATTAGATCCAGCCTCGGAAGTTCTGGGTTTGCCGCTTTTGTTTCCTTCACCTCCCTACAATGGTGCTACTGACTTGTCTGGGTAAAGCTCAAGACAATTGTTTTTATGATGAACAAGTTTCCCATAGTTAAAGAATTTTCCTCCAGTAAACCAACATTGACCATAATGTCTCCTTCAACAATTCCCACATTTTGTTTTGGGATGAGATCCTGAACCGTGAGTACCCGTAAAAGCTGTATGATCCTGCTTGGACTTTCCTCCGAAAAATACCTTGTTGTTTGACGATGCTGAAGCTTCATAACTTTTTTTAGAATATCCTTTATTGCATTTGTAAGATGGTGCAGTAAAGGAGTTTAAGTATCTTTTGCTTGACTGAGCCTTTTTCCTTTCCATTTCTTCAAGATCAACTTTCTTCATAGCTTTAGTCTTGTTTACCGCCTATTGAAAAGCAGTAAAATGATGAGAAACCATGATCCTTTTATACTGAGGATCTAATCCAACAACGAACCTGTCAATTCTAGCTTTTTTGGTTGGGATGAACTCGGATGCAAAATGACTCCTCCTGTTCAACCCGCATTCATACTCATAAATTGTTCTACCAGTTTGCTTCAAGTTCAAGAACTGCTGCATCATGTCACTAATGAACACATCCCCAATATACTTTTCATTGAATTACCTCAGAAAGAATTCCCACACGATTTAATCTAGAGGGACTTGTGCAATGATTGTATTCCACCTCACATTAGTTTGTTCCATCTACAAGGACACAACTCCTTCTAGCTTTACCTGATTATCACAACGAATCCTGTTCAGCATGATCTTTATATCATTTAGCTAGTAGTCAGCAACCATTGTACTTGTATCAGTATCACCTTGAAATTTAGGTCCTCTAATTTTCTTCAGTTCTTTCCGAACCAATATTGGTGATCGATGATTAATAATGTTATCTAGTGCCTAAACAAACAAGCCTCCTTCATGCACAAACATGTCTTGTTGATTTTGATTCGGAGGTCCCATATTCTGCTGAGCAAGTGGTGGATTTTGTTTCACCTCATTACTCCCACTCTGTGTAAGAGTAACATGCTCAATCACCTAATCAATTCTTGATGATCTAACATATAAAAATAGTCAAAATCACCTAAAATTAGTAAAGAGTGACTTTACTAACTAATAAGCATCATGGTATATATATAATCATCAGCAAAAAGTTTGACATCCTAGTGGCATGTATATATTCTCAACTTTATTTAGGATCGATTAATGTCCAAAAAATGTTAAACTTGTAGCTCCGATACCAATAAATGTAACACCTATAACATGTATATGTGTACTAACACTAGTTAAAAATGTCACATAAAGTATTTAAAATATTTCCTAACCAAAACATTTCTTTCAAACAAATTCCAGTTATAAATATAAATAAAAAAAAAATTAATCATAGAAAACCAAAACACAATATTTTAATATATAATATAATATAAAAACGTCATTTCATGCTGTCAATACTAGATAATGTTAACCATAGTAAAGCATAACAAAGCAATTTTAGTTTAACTATTACAAATCAGTTCCAAAATAGTTTAACAGAGCAACTAGGACATTCATAAGGTACATGCCATTAACTAAGTAAAAGTTACATCGAAGGATGTCTTACTAATACTGTAAATATACTCCTTGAAGCTTGGGGTTGTTTAGTACTCCTTAATCCTACACTTGCTTTTTACCTACGCGTGAAAATCATTACACACTAACTATATGCTTAGTGAGGCAATTAAAATAATACGCAGTGCAATACATCTCATGCATGCAATTAAATAACATTGTCAAATACGATATGATCACCTTACCAGTATATCCATCATATTACCATAATGAACATGATAATAATTCAATTATAAAAATATTACCAATAAACGATAGCCCCAAATATAATACTATGAAAACCCTGGGTATTCAAGTAAAATATGCACTGAAGTGCTTGCACATAAGGTCGTGCCCACCTCCTACACTAAGTGTCTTGGGTATACACTCTAGTGCTAATTCAAACCTGCAGCTGCTGGACTTTATGGCATGCCAACTATACCTTGTCCTTCAATGATTTATTTAGGCGTTTAGTCTATTTATTTTATTCCATCCACGGCAATGCACATCCATATGATTTAGCATTGGGCAATTCATACCCAAAATAAGATCCATGGCAACATTATGTATATTGGTGATCAATGCATTATATTTTCAGCCTTGACATATCAAGGATATGTTAATAATATGATAAATGACATAAATACCATGCCAACATAATTAAGGTAGATTCATCGCAAGTCTCCCTAATGATGTATAAAACATGCATTTAAAATTTCATTCATGCATTGCACTCACCTTGTCACTTTATATATATAGCAAAATATTATCCTCACTAAGCCTAAGATTTGCCCTTCGATCTCGATTCGCTTCGATCACGAATTCAATCACGATATATACAAAGTCACATATATATTAAGAATATATGTTAGTATTGTGCTAGCATAATTAAATGTTAACAACCATAATCCATAAAATGGTCATTCACCATTTTATTCACTTAAAATGGTCATTTCGATATCAAAATACGTCCACATTTATGAATTCTTTTAATATTGACACCAACTTTTTCAATTTATGTAAAATGGGCATTCCCCATTTTATTCACTTAAATTTCAATACTAAAATTTCAGCAATGAAATAATTACCAGCCAAGTACATTTATAAAGGCATAATTACATTTAAACACTCCAAACTGTTTAAATTTTCCATATTAATCACTAAACTTCCAAATTGATCCAATTTCACATTCTAACATCATATTCAACACTAAAACAGTAATTTTTAGTATAGTAAAATAATTATTGAACAATTTTACATCAACCCATAACTTTTCCATATTTACCAATTATGTCCCCTAACTTTTATAAAATTACAAAAATGGTCCTTAAAATTTTTTAAGCCTTGTTAAATATTTCCTACATAATTTCAAGCCCTAAATAATTTTCCCATAAATTTTCTCATCATCAAAAGCCAAGGTCGAATATTATTAATTCTCAAAACTAGGGTTTTCATGATCTTACTTTATTTAGATTCAATTAGAGCAAGAAATCAACCTCTATTCAACATTTTAAAGCCTCTACAATCAAACCCGTAATTCAATTTCATCATAACACAAAATTCCCCTAATTTTAGGCTTAGGCCGAAAATCATAGATCCATTTTTAGGAGGTTTGATCATGATTTAATCATCAAACAAGCTTGGAAATGATTCTACAACCTCAATAACATTAAAATCCATCAACAATTCATTAAACCCTAACATGAACATAAACCCTAGAGTCTGTGATCTTTGAACTCAAGTAAGATTAACATGCAATAATAGTACCAAATGACAGTGTTTTTAGAATAGAAAATTTTCTATTTCATGGTTTGACCCAAAATCCAAAGAAAATTCCTCAAAAAATTAAAATAAAGTTTCTTTTAGCTAGGGTTGGAGTTCACGGCTTGTATTAGAGAATATGAACAAGCTTACATGAAATTTTAGCTTAATTTCATGTTGATTTATCATTTATTTAAGCTTAAATGAATTTAAAATTCATTTAATTGATAAATGACAATTTTACCATTAACGAAACTTGATAATTACCTTCATACCAAGCCACATAACCCTTATTCTCTTTCCAAAGTCAACGATTGACAATTTCTTACCCTTTACCATTTTATCCATGCAACTTTCCAAGAATTTCAATATTTCCATTATTCATCCAATGGTCCAAAATCAACATATAAATAATTTCTCAAATCCAATGATACCTATTAATTTCCATCATTTTAAGATGTGGAAATAATATTTTTAAGCCTAATTTATCATCCTTCAACTTTTCCCAAATTTTCTATTCGATCCCACTTACTAATTTTTTACCAGACTTTAACGCTATAAGCTTGTAACATGAATTCCGAATCAAGAATTTGTTTTCCATAAAACCCCACTCTCAAAAGTAAACTATCCATTTATGGAATAAGAATTCTTGTTGGTAGAATTACCAGTTAGGTCTCTAAACTTTTCCCAATTTTATACTTTAGTACTAAACTTTCAAAATTTACGTTTCGGTCGCTAACCAAAATTTTGGGTATTACAAGCTAGATGATGCCTTGTCTTTTTCTTGACTCTAGCATTTTGAAAATCTTCAGAGCTTCTACTTCCCCTCACATAGAGAAGATTTTTCGAGCCGGATTATGGCCTTTAGGTATTGGCTTCAGCGCTAAATCTTCTTGAATTCAGCTTGTCTTCTTAGCGGGTAGGCTTGTCTCAATGCTTGAAGTTGTTTCCACTTTGACTGTTAATGAATCTTTGAAATTCTATCTAACCCAACGAAAGGCATTATCGTTTCAGGAACCTTCTAATATGACCAACTATTTAAGAGATCAATATGAATGATATGTCATGTTTATGATAAAAAAATATAAACAAAACAAATCACATAACAAGGAAAAAGAAAAATATCAAGTTAGTAACATAATAATTGAAGGAATGTAAACAAACAAAAATTAAGTCAAAAAATAATCAAATAGTACTCATAGATGAAACTGCAAGTAAGTAATGTAAACAAAGCACACAAACAAAATTTAAAGCTCGAACCACATCCATTATAGTTCTCTTAAGGTATCCACATGGCTCTAGAGGGGTAGGCTTACTAAATTCTCTATACGAAGTTATGTTCTAAAAAGAGCTCCCAAACTATTCTTATAACCTACTAATGTAAATTAAGACTTCAATTCTTTCCCATTATAAACTTTGTGAATCGAATTTATTCCAAGGGATCATATCACTTAATTTATATCGAAGAAGACGATATCTAGATGAAAATAAATGATGCTTTCCACATGTAGTTTGACAGACCTACATGAGGAAAACCAATATTCCTCAGAGGTGTGACGTTTTCCCCATACTTATGTGAATCTTGATAAAACTAGCGTATAAATATATAAGATGCAACAATCCTAAATATTTTCAAACAAGTGAAAACATTAACTAGAGAGAAAAATATTTTATTTTCTTTTAAAAATGCTTAATGAATCATAAATTAAATAAATTTGAACTCAAAATTTCCAAATATTGAACATAGGGTAATAAACTTGTGGCTCGACTCTCTATTTTGTTTTAGAAAAATGTGCCCATAGGAGTTGCCAAGCTATCATAACCAGCTTTCAAGGTGGAAAATTGATTATCAACGTTTATATGAAATTGATTTATAAAACATTGAGAGTTGCCACCAATCATTTTTAAAGTTTGATTGGAACACCTAAAATCATGTAATTTTAATAAAATATTTTTATTTTATAAAAAATACTTAGTTTTAGTCCGTGAAATTACAAATCAAGTTTAGGAGTTAGTTACACTTGAGGAAGGATTAGCACCCATACAATGCCCAAAATTGGTATTGATGTAAGGCACTCATCCCTTTGACTGTGGATCTAGTTAAAGAGCATGTACATGTAAAAAGATAGGCTCAATTGGAAGGCTAGGTAGTTAATGTAAGGTGATATGGTGGGCTGTTTTGTAAAGTATGATAAGAGTATGGTTACGGAAATAGTTTGGGCATGATAATGGGCTTATGAATGAAAATGGAAAGGGAAAAGATAATATCTTGAAAGATAAATGAAGAAACTAGGCTAAAGAACCTAACACCGATCCTTTAATCCAACAAGGCGTGGTAGAATCACCTTGACCACTTAGGTATATTAAACCTAAGCCATCAATGGTATATGAATAGAAAGGGTTAATGCAAAAAAGCCTAAGCCTTGATAAGTTGATAAAATTTCAAAAAAAAAAAAAAACTTAAGCAAAGATTATAACCTCACAATTATATTTCAAGTAATGGGAGTGATTGTATGCCTTATAAAAGCCAAGGAATTGGATATTTATAACAAATCAATGGACATGGATAAATAACCACGTAATGGTTTGGCTAAAAGGTGTCCCTATGATAATACATAATGTTTCAATGATAAATGATGTCCTTTAGGCCTAAAAACAATGTACCAATTCGTCCAAGTGTGAAACCTACTTGAAAATACATATTTCCATGAAGATTCATGCCTTTTAATGAACAATCAAGTCTTAGGTTGAGTGGTTAGGTGTTGGTTCGGTGAAAGGAGTGTTTTGCATGCTCTTTGGAGCCTTTTAAATACCTAGGGCAAATGGTCTTCACCCCTTGGATGCTTGTCTCATGTCTCTGCGTGTTCTAGAGACCTTTTGAAGAAAATCTCTTCACCAAACATACACCTCTTGAAATGGAAACTCTTCATGAACAATTACCTTGATGAAAGGTCACAATAGTTGGAAGTAACCCTTCATTAAAATGCATGTTAGAAGATGAATGAGATGAAGATGAGCTGGCCTTAGTTGTGTGGAAGCATGATGAAGTATTTGGCAGCTCCTTATAAAAAGGCACGTCCCGAGAAGGCACCTATTCAGTATTTAGTGTAAAAGGAAATTCTGTTGATGGAGGATTGCATCTGTTCAGCTCCTAAGTTGATTTGAGTAGCTAAACTAGCTTAAATAGTCAGTTCAATCCATCTATCAAGTGAGTTGGTCTAGTGGATAGGCTTTGAGCCTTTCATCCATGTCAGTATTTAGTCCACGTGGATCTTCCAAGTCATCATGTACCATGAGTTGGACAAGCCACATTAACATCTTCGTCTACATATACAAGCCACATCAACATCTTCATCCACGTGTACGAGCTTGAGTGTAATTGAAACCTTCTAGTAGTTTTGGCCATGAGCATATATAATGTTGTCCTAGACTGATTTCCATAGCTTTGAGCTCCATGTTGTAGCTTAATTCAACTCCCCTACTTATAGATGTATGTACCTTCACATAAAGCACAAACAATTAGCTAAGTAAAAGACATTAGATAGCCTATGTTAACAATGTGAAATATAATATATGCAAGTAAAGAATGGTATAAACATGTGAACTTATATTATGCATGAATATCACATAATATGCCCTTCAAAATAATATGGTGAACATATGATATTCACGCATACTCTAAGGCATTTATACATGCTCGTATCAATGTGCAATGCATATATAAGATAGTAAAAGATTAAATAAGGAAAAACTCCCTTAAAATTAGCTTGTAGGATCTTTAATTATGTCATCAAGTAGGAAGACAGTTGGGGCTAATTAGGATCACATCAAGTACCTAGTCTATTACCCTATATTTTAAAATTAGAATTTTATAAGTTCAAAATTTTATTTAATTTAAAATCCACTATGTATCCAAAATTTAAAAAAGGATGTTGATATACCAACGTCAATAACAACAACCCCCATGCACAAGGGGAAGCTTCGTTATTGATCCCAATAAATGAACATTGCCTTGATCATATAAAAATGAGATGCAGGGTTTTGAGAAGGATGTCAATTTATTTCGGGGACAAATATTGGTAACCCCCAAGCAATGGCAGAGGATACACTCTCATTCACCTAATAAATTAACATTGCTTTAATTTTAAAATCAAATGCAATCAAATAATTTATTATTATACCTTACTATACTAAGTAGATCAATTTAGGAAATTCTCTCTCCTAAATTGTCAATTATGAAATTTATAGAACCAAAAAGGCTAAACCTAAAAATGGAGTCTCTAATATTAACCCTAATCGATTTTAACCAATTATTAAATTGAATAATCGATAAGAACCCTTGATCATTTAATACAAGGACCAAATGGAATATTCCTTAAATTAGACTGGAATGTGAATAAACTACATCTAAAGATTAAATCTAAAAACAAGGCTTTTACTGAAATCTAAACCCTAAATTTGAGTTTTAATCGAGACTAAAAGGGAATTAGAACTAATGGTACTAACAAGCCTAAACTAAAAAAAAAAAATTAACATTAATTCGAATCAATCATTTAATCAAAAAAACTAAAAAGGGATAAAATGAAAATAAGTAAAACACGATGCTAAAATTAAAATAAGAAAACAATACACTCATGGATGAGAATGCAAAAACACGCGTAATGTTGAAGAGTTCTTAAGTAATTTTCCATTTTTTTAAATAAATTAACTAATAACATAAAAGAATCAAATAATGAAATTATGATATGCCTTTGGAATAGATTAAAATGTAATATGAATTTAGTGACCAAAAAGCAAATAAATAATAAAGGTCCGAGGACCTAAGAAGGAATAACTCCTATGTGAAAATGCGCAGACCCTAAACTGGTTTAGAATAAGGTTTAGTTGAGCTATAAAACTAAAAAAATAATAATTTTGTGTCATTTGCAACCTTAATCTAAAAAGGGCTTCTTTACTTTCTCTTAAACTTTCCCAATCAATGTTATTATATAAAAAGCACTTAAAAACTCATTTATTGGACCAATACATTCCAAATAGATTTTTTAGAAAAATACCCCCTAATTGAACACGTATGACAATCTTGCATCTTATAAAACGTGATTAATGAACCTCGCATTTTATTGGTCGTGAGATCCATAAATTTTTTCAGATAAAATAACTTTTTTGGATAAGGCAAATAATAAATACATGAAACTCGCTTTTCATAAAGCACAAGGTATAACCTCACTTTTTGCAGAACACGAATTCATTCTATATAGACAATTCGGGGTTTTTTCAAAAAAAAAAAACTTGTAAGGTGGGTATTGGTCCAATAAATGAATTTTAATAGTTTTCATATAATAACGCCCCCAGCCACCCTATTTCTTTCTCACAGTCGAGAACCCTAATAACAAGCTCTGGCCATTCCTCACAGTTCCTCATGACCTTAACCAAACCCTAAATTATTCAAAAATATTATATCTTCCTATCTACACCTAAATCAAAGCCTAACAACCCAAAAATAACCCAAAAATAACCTAAAGGTTCTTCAACCTTTAGGTTTCTCGAGCTTTGGCGACCCCCTGAGGATCGAACCATTCGTTTTCCTTCCTAGTCTTATATCTAAATCTAAATGGCTTCGGAAATGACATGCAATGCCCTAAAGGCCTTTGAATTCCTTCGACAAAAGTAAACCAACAATGAACCTTATTTTTTACCCAAGTAAACTCTCACTCTCACTCTTTTATTTTTATTTTCGAATGAAAGAAAAAATGTTGAAATAGTTGCTTGGTGTTCGAATAAAAAAGAAAAATAAAATACCCCAAAAATACTATTTTCTTTTTTGTATTGCTTTATGATCTTTTGAATGGGGGGAAATACTATGTTACAATTGTTTATTGAAATCGAGGGACCCTCTTATATTGAATGGCTTTGGGTTTTTATAACCCCTAAATTACATATTTTTTATTCTAAAATTTTAAAAATCTCATATCCCATTTCTATTGAGTTTGTCCTTGCATGGTGATGAGGACGGGTTGTTGAAGAATTTGGGGACTACTCGAATTCATGGGTGCTGTCGTGGAGAGTACCTGGTAGGCGAGGATTATTGGTGACTTGAGGGCAGCTTCTCGAATTTTCTCGAGTATTCTGGCGGTGATTGTAGAAATAGGGTAAAACCCTATCAATTATTACATATGGGCCATTAACTTGTTTTTTTTATCTAATCATCTAGAATCCCTGGTGGAGCGCATCTTCTTAGGGTGATCTCAAAATCCTAATCCGGGCAAATCCTTATCCTTCATTTATTTCGTGACCCAATGGTGCGCATTCTGTAAGCTAAAGCTTGAGATAGGGTTTTTTCACCCTCTGCCATACGAGCCTCCTTGCTTTGGGACTCCTCCAATTGGGCCTGGCAGTTTGATCCGCTGGGTCAGTCGGACTCAACTGTTGGGCCTTCCCACCCTAGACCCTTACTAAAGCCTATCTCGATTGGACCTCAACCGAACATGGACCTTGAATTTTGAACTCTTATACTGGACATGCAATAATAATATCAATAATAATAATGATTTTAATAAAAATAGAAATAGAAATAGAAATAATAATATAATAAACTATACGTAATACATATAACATATTTTTTTTTAAAAAGTTTATATTATAGTAATTTCTATACAATGTTTTATATATTTAAAATTTGCACTTTATAATATATATAAAATATAATATACTAAATAATATATATATATATATCCTATATATATACTATATAAATACTCTATTATTTTTATATAATATAATACCATATATATATAATCACCCTATATATAATATGAATATATAAAGGAAAAGTGAAATGACCCCGGATGAAAATGGTGTTTACTATATCTTTTAAAAATTTTATTCAGACATCGAGGAAGTCATTTAATATGTTCACTAACTTCTCTCCCACTTCAAACCTAGTATGTGTGAAAGGTGAATTAGTTAGCATTTATATTGTTATATTAAAACAAGAAGAGTTGTACGCTATTTATTTGTTGTGTAAGGATTTAGTTGCTTATCGTCTACCCTAATTGTAGACACTTAATTTTGTACGAGACTATCTTTCATCTTTTTGTACCAAATACAAGACCAAGAAACAGGATCACTGGAGTGTCATGTTCGGTTCAGGCCCAAGAATTGAAGCCCAAGTATAAGTCTGAACATAATTATAGTTTTCACCCTTGGCATCTGGTGCCGCTCACCATCAGCCATCGGATATGTGGGTGATCCAACGGTCTACATGCATCAATAACTAGGGTTTTGTAACCCCCTCAGTGTCGTAACATCGTTAGCCAACGATTTGGACCCATATAACGGTCCAGATCTGTGATGTTAAAATGTTAGGGTTTATACCCTAATGCATCCGTCGCCGCCACCATTCTGAGGGAGATCAGCCATCGATCTACTCGCGTGTGATGCACGAGAGAGCTCTATGGTTCCCCGATGCTCCAATGGTGACATCCTACAACAACACATCAGGTTTGGTTCCCCACGTCACCTCAGTTGTTCGATTCGAACTAATGCCCATGTTCCTCCTAATCTGCTCCTCTATCACTATCATGGCAGAGGATAAGTTCCCATTCCTATGTCACGGCAGGGAAATGGCTCCCTCACTGTACGGGTACCAGTAACAAATGTATCTCGTACACGTAAATAAAATAGGGGAAGAAAAATCAAAAGGGAGACATAAAAATGAGAGAAAAATGAGCATGTGGGATTCAAAAAAATACAAAGAGAAAAAAAAGGAAAAGAGAAAAACTATTTAAAAAATAAAAGGAGGGGAACTTACCCTTTTTATTACAAACCAAAGCAGCCCACCTAGTCGAAATCGAAAAACCTCACCCACGAAGTTAAAGCCTTCAACCTTATTGATTTAAAGAAAAGGGAGGGTGTTTTAGGTTTAGGAAGTTTCAAATGTGGCTCTTTTTATGGTATTTAAGTATAGGGAGGATGAGTTTAAGGTATTTTCTCTTGTCGCTACTATCGATTTGTGGTCGTAGAGGAGTTTCTTTGCCCCCTCGCGGCGGAGGACATGAGAGAAAGGGGAGAGGGTTGAGATTTTTTTCTCTATCGCTATCCCTTAGAAAGAAGAAAAATTGACAAATTGGGGGAAATGGCCGGTTTTTGGCCTTAGTTTTGGCCATATATATCACGCATGAAACGGCCTCATTCATAGGAGGGGGAAATTACGTGTTTGGTGCTTGGGTTAACCCCATTCGGGGCCTTCATATTTTGTAACATTCTATTGTGGTCATTAAATAAAAAACTCTTGCACGTTCTATTTCGGGCTTTGAATTTTGTTATGCATATGTTTTCATCACTATCTGTTCACTATTTATTTTGGATAAATACCTATCACGATTACTAATCCATGGTTTAATACATTTTAGTCCATATTTGCTTTTAATATGTGTAACTGTTTAATATATGATTTTAGCTAATAATTTATGCTTTAGTTCATTTTAATCCTTTGTGCTCTTTGTATTAAAATTTATGTTTCATTCATAATTTAGGATCCTTTATTTTTTAGTATTCATTTTAGTCATTGCTTTTGTTTTGGAATATGAAGTTACATGATTTTTTTAGTATTTATTTTAGTCATTATTTTTTGTGATATAATCTTTCTTTTATTTATTTTATTTTAATATTATTCCTTTTTAAAATAATTTAATTAATTGTTTAATTTATGTTTTGTACCTTTTCATTTTTATACTGTGAATAATACTAATTTTTTTTATTATTACTATTATACTATGTCTATATATATATATATATATATATATATATATATATATATATATATATATATATATATATATATATATATATATATATATATATATATATATATATATATATTATACTTCTTAACCATGTATGTTTATATACTATTCTTCTTTACATTTTTATTCTATCTTTTTTATTTTGTTTTGATTTATGGATTACTCTTTTATCAACCTTTTGTGTATTTCTTATATTTGATATTAATATTTTTAGTAGTTTACTTGAACATTTTTGAGAACATTGATCGTACAATGGGCATGAAAAACACTACTTTATAGAAGTGGTGTGATTCAAAGTGACTTTCGAATGAAATGTGAAGTCAAAATAAATCGAGTATACTTTATAAAAGTAAGGTAAATTAATTGGTTTCTTTAATGCTAATTTAAATATTGACAACATATATATTTCTAAAATAGTAAATTATCTTACGTAATTACGAGTATTCAATTTTCATTCAATTAATGTTCTTAGATTGATAGATTGAGGAGGGGATATTCTTTTAGAGACGAAAAATAGATGGGGTAGCATTCCCCTTGGAGGATGTGCAAATCCTAAGATTTATTTTCAAATTAAAAGAATTTTAGCTAATAATTTATTTGAATTAAATAAATTCAATCTCAACAATTGGATCATGTTCTAATTTTATATTCAAAGTCATAATTTTGCTTTTATGATAATATATAAGCGATTGGGTACCAATTTTGGGTGTTGTGGTGGTGACAATTTCGTCCCCACACGTAACTGACTTCTGAATCCTCAAAAAATGAAATTCTGGTGAAATTATTCCAATTTTTGTGTTTTAATGATTTTTATTAAAATTATTTTGAAAGACGTTTTTTGGGTGTTTGACCTACCTAACCCAAAGGTCGATAGCGACTCCAAAGCAACTTAATCAAATTGAATACAAAATCCAAAATTTCAGGAATAAATCATAAATGAACCTTTTTCTTTAAAAGCGAATAAACAATTTTAAAATAAAAAAGACGATACTACAACTTGGTGACTCTGCTGGAGAGTCAAATCGTCAATCACTTATACATTGTCGTAGTTGTGAAAATTATGAGTTTGAGTCTTTAGATAGCTTATGATCCATTTATTGATTTTTTTCTAATTTCTTTATTTTTAATTTGTCATACTAATGATTTAATTTATCTTTTCAACTTTGTCAAAGTTTTTTTTTCAAGAGTTGCTCTTTTTTTGGGGTCAAAGGTTTTAATGTTTATCCTCAAACACATCACGTGCATTTACATGACATGGATTCTATACCCGAGTCTCATCCCAAGTACGTAGGGGTGAATGCTTTACTCTCGTAAGAATTTATTTTTCGTATGATTTTTAGAAAATAACCCCTGGAGTACACATACCTCATACCTTCATAGGGATTTATTCCTTGTATGGTTATAAGGAAGTGTATCCCTCGAATTGAACTATAACTATTTATGCCTATAATGGATTAGGATTGAGGGCTTGACAACTCAAGGAGGCACCAACAACAAGGACAATTTAAGTACCTTTTCCTTATTAGAGCCAAGACCATGCATGAAGTGAACCATAGAATGATCACCCTAGGTAAAGTCATGTCGAACCTTTGTCTGTCAATAAGTGCCAAAATAGGTGTACACGAATGATGAACTTACTCTAACCTATTTATTTATTTACGTTTTTTCCGAATTTGTAGAATAAATTTACTCATTTTGAATAAGAGTATGTGAACTACAAATTATATGCGGTTAGACTTTAGTTGCTGAATAAATATGTGAGGGTAGAAAGTTTGTCTGGGTAGAACCCATTTTTTGTTGTTGATAAATCCTGTTTAGGTAGGTAGCATGGGGGTAGGTCAAATTTGTTTACCTTTCTATATCTTTTGTTAACTTTACAAATTTATTTCAACTGCATTTACATAACATTACAAAAAAGGCGATTGATCTGTAAGTATCCGTAAGGTTGAAAGACTTTCACGATGGAGAAAAGTTTCCTAAACAAAGAAGAAAATCCTGCAGATGTGTGAAATTGGTCTGAAGCGAAGCAAAAAGAGCAAGGGGATAGTCTACCAAGTCACTATGTGTCAGAACTGTCTAATTACACACCGAAATCCATCAAGCAAAATAACCTTAAGGGGGTGAAAAAGTTCTGGGAGAGTTGGAACTTTTCTACAAAGCAAGCATTTCAACAAGTTTATGGAGATATATTCCATCTGATGTATGTCAATATAGATCCAATCCTGATTCGAAGCATGATAAATTTCTAGAATCTAACATATAGTTGCTTCACATTCAATTGCGAGGACATAACTCCGACACTGGAAGAATACCACTTTTTGTTGAATTTACCGAAGGTTAAAGTGGATAAGATCTATTATCGATCAACAAAAGACCATCCTTTAAGTCAAAACTCTCAAAGATCTCGTGTACAAGTGACAAGTGGGTGACTGATCGCCTGCATCAAAAAGGCGAGAGTGAAGGAGTGTCGTGGTTCCACCTGCAAAAGATAGCTGAAGCACATATGGATGAAATGTAAGAAGAGATGTGTTTGCCTTAGGGATCTATGCCTTGGTAATTTTTCCTAAATATTTGGGTCTCATCGAGTTAGCTATGGTTGACTTGTTTGAAAAACTTAAGAGAGAGTTGAACCTTATTCTTGCAATCATGGTTGAGATATTTAGATCTATGAACATCTATAAGAGTCTAAGAGGAGGGCGCTTTATGGGTTTCGCTCAATTGCTAACTGTTTAGATCTGAAGCCATTTCTAAAAGAAGAAAAAGTCAACTATAATCACTTCTTGAAGGATTATTCTCCTATTGCAGAGTATCTTAGAAAAGAATGGCCTGAGACGTCACATAAAGGCCAAATGATTGATTTCTTCATAAACCTTCAAGGTCAAAATATAGCATGGTGAGTCCCATGTCTGATGCATACTCAAATCTTGTTCAAGTGTGGGGACTCTGATTGGATTACCCTTCTGGGACTATGGGGAGGAATTACATACACTATTTTGTTAATTTTGAGACAATATGGTGCTCGACAGTTCATTCCGATAACATATGGACTGGCTATCGCTGAGTTCTACTACAAATAAGTCAATTATAAGAAGAAAGTCTAAGACGTAGCTAATTCATGGAGGTTGACTTTTAGGACCAAGGTAGTTGGAGTTGATGTCATGTTAACACCTAATTATGAAGCCCAAAGATTTGAAAGGGTAAAGGAAAAAAATTCCTTTATCTTTCGAAGAAGGGTCAATGTCAATGGAAGAACAATTCATGAAACTTTCTTCGAGCCTGGAAATCCATAAGAAAGAATTCGTGGTGGAAAAAGCCAAAGGTACCAATATAATTGAAGAAATGGGAAGGGAAAACTTTATGCTAACTCTAGATGCTAGATTTCATGTCAAATAGGTCGAAATGATGAGGAATAGAAAAAAAGTGGTGGCAGCTGACTTAGAAGACTTACAAAAAGATTATCAAAGGCTACAACGAGCCAGAAGGGTATAGTGGTCTAGAGAGTTAACACTTGTGAGGTGTCGAATTAAAAGTCTTGAGGTTGAGAACAAGTATCAGTTCAAGAAGTTAGAACTTGAACAGGGAAAAATATAAGAACTAGAAGCCGAAAAGAAAGAGTTGGTAAAGCAATATAAGACTGAGAATCGTGAAGTTCATAAATACAAGAAAGAGAAAAAGGATAGTTTGAAAGAATTAAAAGATGAGAAAAATTGAATCCAGGTGTTGGAAACCAAGACGAATAACATACTCGAAGGTTTTGAAGTTAGAGATTGAAGAATTCAAGAAAGTGCAAAAGAAGGATAACATGTAGTCTAAAAGGCAGGGTTGGAATCGTATCCTCGATAGAGAAAAGGCAGGGATTAGGTTATGACTGCAAAGGTTCTCCACAAAAAGTCAGCGAGTGGATGAGCCCACTGGGGAAATGGGAGAATTGCATATAATTCTCGAAGAAGAGTTGAGCCATTCTCATTCCATGAATGATGAGCTTAAAAATCATATCTCACATATTGAGCAATCTCTGCTTCAAGTGCAAGTTTCGTCTGTATCAATAGAATTAAGAGTTTCTCTTGAAGAAAACAAGGCTTTACAAAATAAAATCAGATAGATGAAGGGTGAACTCCAACTATATCATATTCAAATCACCACCCTAGAAAGGGAGAGCAACCGTATCATATTCAAATTACCAACCTAGAAAGGGTGATCAACCTAGAAAGAGAGACATATGAATATTACCACTCTCTGATAGGAGGATGAGAACATATGATGGGTGAAGCATAGCATAAATGGGTAAAGTAGCTTGATATACAAACAAATTGGCTAACAGGGCTGAGATCATCCAACTTCTCACTAGTCCAATCTCCAAATACACAAGGGAGATCACTTCAATCATGAATGAAATTGTAGAGTTGAGCTTGAGGACTAGACCCTATCTATAATCAAAACTGCTTTATATTGAGTGAAATATTTCATCCAATGAAAGTTTTTCCAGAACAATTGATGTTAGGATCAATGTCTTTTAATTGCATTTGTACTTACTTCATTAATTCCACATAAACATTAATTTCATTATTGATAATACATCACCAATAATATGCATTAATATTTAAGAGAATAATAAAATTAATTCATGGAGGGTTATGTGGCAGAAGACACTAACAGGAAAAAATCCAAACCCTTACCACACCCAAAGTAAAACCGTGAAGCTAAGCTCGAACAACTAAAAAAGGAAATGTAGGAGGATTTGTTGATGATACAACAAAAAATGGGAATAAAAAAATGGAACAATCGCAGAAATCAGTCACATATCGTATCATGCAAAGCCAAACGAGCATGGTAAATGATATTATGCCCAAAATGTATGGGTTGAATGCTAAAATAGAAAAAGAGCCAAGTGTTACATTGGTTGAAGATTTTGAACATACTGCTGTAGAATCTACCATTGAATTGGTTATCTCGCCTGAAAAGCTTATTGAGTATCATGCGGGATATTTTTCCGCCAAAGCTTAAGTGGCTGTAAACAATCCTCAGACTAACCCGCATGAATACACTGCTCTGGATCTTGAGGAATTTGAGAAATCCAAACTGAGGTAATAGAACATTTAAAAGATTAGTGCAAAGACTTTTTCAAAAGATTGGGAATACAAAGCTCCCAAAATGAAATGGATGTAGTGGAGTTGAGCTTGGTGGCTGATCTAATTTTACACCCAAAGTTTAAAATTCAGGAATTTGAGAAACATGTGGGAAAGACTTGTCCCATCACACATTTGACAATGCTTTGCAGGGGAATGAAATCTTTTGTAAAAGATAATAGATTACTGATTCATTACTTTCAAGCGACCTTGACAAGATCAGTTGCAAGGT
The DNA here is from genome assembly GCF_006381635.1 of Hibiscus syriacus. Lineage (NCBI taxonomy): Eukaryota > Viridiplantae > Streptophyta > Magnoliopsida > Malvales > Malvaceae > Hibiscus > Hibiscus syriacus. The sequence continues at coordinate 2,882,830 of NW_024062535.1, read as the reverse complement.
GGTATAATCAGTTGACCCGTGGCAATATGGGGTCATGGAAGGATTTGGAAAATCCTTTTAAAGAACAATACAACACGTTACTAACTTGATGCATGACAAAGTTACTCTCCATAATACGGAAATGAAATGTAATGAAAGTTTTCACCAGTCTGCACAACGCTGAAGAGATATCAATGCCAAATGCATCCCTCATTAGTTGAAAGAGAGTTCATAACGATGTTCATTGACACACTAAAATCTTCTTACATAGATCACAGGTTACGGATGTCAACCAAAATTTTATCTGACAATGTAATGTGTGGAGAAATAATTGAGAGAGCTATAAAGAAGGGGAAAATAGTTGGTGGCCAAAAAATCTGAAGAAAAAAAACCTTTTTGAAAATGAAAGAGGGAGAAGTAAACAATGTGATTTTCTCTGTAAGCAAAACAAAGGCTGGAAATTCCGCACCTCAAGGGGAAGCAAAGTGTGAGAATAATACTAAAAGAGCGTCGTTTACTCCAATTTTGATGACCTACAGTGAACTATTCCAGGGATTATTCAAAGCACACATAGTATCACCTAATTCTGAAATGGTACAATAAAAACGAGACCTGTGAATATCATGCAAATATTCAAGGGCTCACCATTAAAAAATGTCTTGCTTAGAGGATATGATCAAGAGAAAAGTAGCATCATTCTACAACTCAGAAGCACCATGTATTGATGTGAACCCACTTCCAAACCACCAAAACGAAGGAGTTAATATTGTTGATGAAAACAAAAACGTAAGAGAAAGATCGAGGAAGTAAGGACACCATTAGGATGAGTATATGAACAAATGAAAAAAATAGGGTTGTTGAGTCCCATAAAGAAGTATGTAGTTGAGAAATCAGATAGCTTTCGTGGATACCATTGTGAATATGGCCATCAAATCGAAGATTGTCTATATTTTAAGCAGATGGTCCAAGAGTTGATGGACAAAAAGAATTGCAATTAGAGGAATGCATAATAAAGATGAAGGAGATATTTATGCTTCTGATGAAAGTTCAGGAAAAGTCGAAGGAAAATTGAGGAAACCAATTTTGGTTCTATCAAAACCAAACTACGAGGAAATCAAAGGAAGTACCACATCCAAAGTTTTGATCAAGACACCAACGCCTTTTTCCTACAAAAGTGATAAAAGGGTCCCTTGGAATTATACGTGCCAAATTAACGCTCCTGAGAACCAGGAAAGAGAAATTAACAAAGTTGGAGGCTTCACCAGGAGTGGGAGATTCTACGCCCCTACAGAATTGAAAAAGCAAGAGTTGTTGTAATTGATGAGTTTGAGGGCAGGATAAGCGTACCTGTCAAAATTGAGGAAGTCAAGAATTTCTAAAATATTTGAAACACAAATAAGTACAATATTGTAGAACAACTCCATAAGACTATGGTACAAATTTTGATGTTATCTCTTCTTTTACATTATGAGGTACATCAAAATATAATGATAAAGGTTCTTAACGAGAGCTTTGTAGGAAAAGACAAACCGGTGTAACATGTGGATAGAATGGTGAATCACATCAATGCATATAATTTTATCTATTTTTATGATTATGGGACACCAGATGAAGGTAAATACAGATGCAAGGCATTACACATTAATTCCTATTGCAAAGGAGTCATCATTTATGGGTATTAATTGATAATAGATCATTCTTAAATGTCATACCATTTTCCACACTAAATAGATTCCCAGTGTTTCCACCCAAATGAGGGCTTATGGCAACACCGTGCGATCATTTATGAGAATAGACAAAAATCATGGGGAAAATTATGATACCTCTCAAAATTGGCCCTGTAACGTTCGAGGTGGATTTTATTGTCATCGATATCCATATGAGCTACAATTTCTAGCTCGGGCAGTTCATTCTTTCCTTCACCAAAAGCTTCGATTTATCACTAATAGAACTCTAATGATCATCAATGAAGAAGATATTATTGATTCTATCACTACCGATGCACCATATGTAGGGGTAGATGAGAATGCATTAGATTCATCATTTCAATCATTGGAATTCATCAATGCCACTTTCATCCTAAAGGCAAAAGAATTCCCTTGCTCCAACTATAAAAAAACAAATAAATACAATTAAAGAAAATGTTAGCTCGAGGACCGAAAATTGGGAAAGGTTTAGGCAAGCGACTGCAAGACATCACTGAAGGGTTGGCCCCAGCTTCCAAGAGGAATTAATTTGGAATTGGATATAAGTCGACCTATGACGATAGAGTCAGGGATACACAAAAACTCGGGGAAAGGAAAAAGGAAAGAACACAAAGAGAAGATGTTGTTTGGGGGTATATGGTCATACCACCCCTCCCCAAGAGTTCTGTCTATGGAGGATATTTCACTGACATACTGAAGCAACTGTACGGCAATAAAGAACCGATAGTAGGTGAAGCTTTGATGGGAAGCCTGAGCATTAATGCCATCACAAATGATTCCACTAAAGAATGCTCATTGGCATCGATTTCCACATGCCCTCTTGGTTACACTTTGAACAACTACACTTTTGAAGAACTCATCGTATTCTATAAGCACTCTTCAAAGTAATGCATAATAACAAACATGTCTCTTTTAACCCAAATATAGTATGGTTCTTTTTGAAAAGACAAATTGTTATTCATTGTTACTTTAGTGAAATAATGCATTCTCTTCATTCTAGCCATAAAAAATATCTTATTTAATTAATTATTTCTTTATTTTAGTTATTCCTTTGGTAAATATCAAATAAAATTATTGTCCACAGCTGAATATACTATTTTTCCATTCGTATGTCTTCAAATATTAATAATTTGAATAATGATATTCAAACCACAAATTGATTTTGAAAATGACATATGTTTAGAAGAATCTGAGGGTTATAAGGATGAGGAATGTGAATTGAACCCTAAATTTATTATAATGATTGAACAAGAAAATAAATATATTTTGCTCCATAAATAGAAAATCGAGACAATAAATTTGGTGATAGACGAGGATAGAAAAGGATGTTAAGATTGACACGCCGCTCTCATAAAAAAACAAGACAAGATCTTATAAACCTTTTACATAAATGTAAAGATGTATTTGCTTGGTCTTATCAGAACATGATAGGGATGGACACTGACATTGTGGTACACAAGTTGACAATAAAGCTAGAATCCAAGCATGTGCCACTAAAGGTTTGAAAAATGAGACATATATGCTGTTAAAAAATAAAGGAAGATATAAAGAAATATTTTGATACTGATTTCCTACATGTAGCAAAATACCCTGAATGGGTAGCAAACATAGTGCCAGTTCCAAAGATGGCAAGGTTCATATGTGTGTTGACTATAAAGATCTTAATAGAGCAAGTCCCAAAGATAATTTCCCGCTCCTGCACATTGATACCTTGCTCGAAAATACTAGACATGTTCTTTTCTCCTTCATGGATGGCCTCTCAAGGTACAACAAAATGAAGATAGCCCCCAAAGATATGGAAAAGACAATATGGGGCACATTTTGTTACAAGGTGATGCCCTTCAGACTAAAGAATGATGGGGCAACGTATCAATGAGTCATGGTTACCTTGTTACACGATATGTTACATAAAGAGATAGAGGTTTACGTGGATGATATGATTGCAAAATCAAAAACTGAGGAAGAACATGTTGCGGTCTTAAAGAAGCTATTTCTAAGATTGAGAAAATATCGACTAAAACTTAACCCAACCAAATGCACTTTTGGACCTACTTCAGGGAAGCCATTGGGTTCATAGTTAGTGGAAAAGGGATACAAATAGATCCTGATAAAGTAAAAGCAATCTCGAAATTACCACCACCTAGAACACAAAAAGAAGTACGAGGACTTTTGGGGAGGTTAAACTATATTGCCAGGTTCATCTATCGGTTAACAGAGAAATGTGATCCAATATTCTGTTTACTGAGAAAATAAAAACCTGGAGTATTGGATGATAGCTACCAATAAGGTTTTGATAAAACCAAACGTTACTTTATAAACGCTGTAGTCTTAATGGCACCAATCCCAGATAAGCCATTGATCTTATACTTGATTGTCTTTAAAAATTCAATGGGATGTGTATTGGCACAACATGATGAAATTGGGAGAAGAGAACAAGCCATTTAATACCTTAGTAAGAAATTCACTGACTGTGAGACTCGATTTTCTTTGATCAAGAATCTGTGTTGTGCCTTGGTATGAATTACTAAAAGGATGAGACAATATTTCCTGTATCACACTACTTGGTTGATATCAAGGATGGATCCATTAAAGTACATGATGTAATCATCAACTATAACTGGAAGAATGGTGAGATGGCAAATGTTATTATCCGAGTTTGACATAGTCTACATGAATCAAAAAGTATTGAAAGGAATTGTGATGATCGCCTATTTTTTAGGAAGCAGAGCATTGGAAGACTATGAACCAGTAGAATTTGAGTATTCAAATGAGGACTTGATGTGCATATTCGTTGTAGAAGAAGAGGATATGAAGGGTGAAGTTTGGAAAATGAATTTTAAGGGTTCCTCAAATGCTGTGGGACATGGAATTGGGGCAATACCAGTTTCACCTGAAGGAGTTCATTGTCCCTTTACTAATCGGCTCATCTTTGAATGCACAAACAACATGGTTGAGTATGAAGCAAGTATTATGGGGAGTTCAAACTATCTATGGGGTATTAGGAATGAAATTTTGGATTTTATAGATGAAGAATAAAAAGAATAATACTCTAATTATCTTTACGTTCTATCATGTGATTGAACAAAAAATAACAAATTTTAATGGGGATGTCCTTAACAACAAAGTGTCGGTTTGATCAGAACTAACACCTCAATTCTTCTTGACCTGCTCCTCTACCACTCTCAAGATATACGACAAGACCCCTTTCTTGTGTCATAGCAGGGAAAGGGCTCCCTCATCGTATGTGTAATACCCAAAAATTTAGATAGTGACCAAAATGAAAATTTTGAAAGTTTATTGGTCAAAGAAAAAAATTGGGAAAAGTTTAAGGACCTAAGTGGTATTTTTTTAAAAAGAATTTTATTCCAAAAATGGATTTAGTGAGTGACCAAATTATAAATTTTTAAAGTTTTGTGACCAAAGAATAAACTTTGAAAAAGTTTAGGGACTAAAATGATAATTTTAAAAAGTTACAAATTAACCCTATAAATAAATAATTTATCTCAAGAATAATATTTTTCTGGGAATCAGAATGTTAGTACGAGTTTTGTAATAAAGTTATAGAGCAAGGAAGTTGAGGAAAAATTCTGTAAATCGGATTGAATAGAAAATTCAGGAAAATCGGAAGGATGATACCCTAGACCAAAAATATTATTTTCATATTTTTAAATGTTGAAAAATAATATAAATCTTGTGATTTAAGGGTTTAATTCCAAGTTTAATTTGGACCGTTGGATTAAAATGGCAAGATTGTGATTTTTGGAAAAAGGCAGAGCAAATCGGTAAACTAAGATATTATTTGTTCATATTTGACTTATGGGAGATGATAAGGTTGAGGTTTATTATTTTGGAAGATGATAAGATTAGGTGTCTTGGTTTAATTGAGATTATGAAGTTTCATCAAGGGTAAATTGGCAATTTCCTAATTTAATGAATTTAATATTCATTAAGGGGAGATAAGCATGAAAAATATCTAAAGTTTTATGCTAATGTGTTCATCATATTCTCCATTGCCGTGAACCATACCAAGGTAAGGGAAAAATATTTTGTTTCCATTTTTAAGCCATTTCCTTTGGATTTCAAGTTATGCCGTGAAATAAGAAAGTGATATAGTCGAAAAACACTATCTTTTGGAACCAATTATGCTTGAACTTGCTTAATTTCAAAGATCCTAAATATTAGGGTTTATGTTCATGTTAAGGTTCATGAAATTGATGATGGATATTGTTGTTTTTGAGGTTGTAGATTCATTTTCAAACATTAATTATGATTAAAACATGTTCAAACTTCTTAGATATGATTCTATAAATTTCGGTCAAATGAAAAAATTATAGAACTTGGTGTTTTGATGAGAGTTGATTAGGGATTTCATTGTAGTGATTTTGTAAGGTTGATTGGAAGTTGATTTCATGCTTGAATCGAATCGAAATCGAGCAAAGTAATGAAAACATAGTTTTAAAGGATAAAGTATTCAACCATAAGGTATTTGAGTGAGAAAAATTATGGAAAAATTATATAAGGGCTGGAAATGATGTAGGAAGTGTTCTATAAGACTTAGAAAAATTTAGGGACCATTCTATAATTTTTGAAGAGTTGAGGGACCAATTCAACAATTTTGGAAAAGTTGTGAACGGTTGTATAGTTGTTTAATAGTTGATGTACTTTGCTGGAAATTACTGTTTTGGAATTTAAATGAGTGTAGATGTAAAATATGACTAATTTGGAAGTTTGAAAAATTGATGATTTAAGTGCAACATTCGCATAGTTGGGGTGCCTAAATGTAATTATGCCTTTGTAAAAGCACTTGAATGGTAATAATTTAAATGCTGGAATTTTGGTATTAAGGATGTAAGTGATAAAATGGGGAAGGACCATTTTGTGTAAATTTGAAAGGTTGGTACCAATATTAAAAGGAATTATTAAGTGTTACTTATTTTGGTAGAAAATGAGTTTCAAGTATATTATGGATTTTGTTTTGCGGATGTGTTTATGTTAGTACAATACTAACATATGTATGGTTATGAAATTGTGATTTTTACAGATCGTGATTGATTTGTGATCAAAACAAGTCAAGTATAAAAGGGTTTATTGTGGATCGTAGTGAGGCACATCTTTTGGAAATATAAAGTGTCAAGTTGAGTGAAATATATGCATAATATTGTACATGGATGTTTTATACATCGTCAGGTAGACTTGAGATAAGTCGCCCTTGTTTATATCAACATGATATTAAGTCATTTATATGGCATTAATATGTCACATTGTGAGATTATAATGCATTGATCACTGATCATTACATATGATGTTATCATGAGCATATATGATATTTATTATGAATAATATTTCGGGTATGAACTGCCCAATGTTAAATGGTATTGATATACTTTGCCATAGATGGATCAAATAAAAGTATACTATATGCCCAAGTATGTTATTGAGGGTCAGTGGTATGTTATTGAGGGTCAGTGGTATTAATGTCATGCCATAGAGTCTAGCAGTTGCATATTAGGTAGCAATAGAGTGTCTAGAGAAGGCACATAGTACATACCTCAAAGTGTCTAGCGAAGACATGATACAAAACACTATGGTGTACAAGGTGGGTAAAGCCCAACCTCAGCACTACGGTGCATTATTAGGTGAGCAATGCTCGACCTCAGCACTTTTGTGCAATATTTGACTCCTATACCAGGGTCCTCATACAATTATACTTTGGGCTATGGTTTATTGGTTAATAAATGGTAAGCATTCAAATAATCTTACGAGCTTATGGGATAAATTGTAAGTATATTGGTAAGAAACTTTATATTCGGTTATATAATGTTGATTATGGTAAATTATTGGACATACAGGTAACATGATCTTATGGCATTTTGATTTTGATATTAAATTTCATGCATGAGTTGTATTGTACTGTTTATTGTTTTTAATTGCCTCGCTAAGTATATACTTGGCGTGTGATGATTTTGATGCGTAGGTAAGATGTCAAGAGTAGAGTAAAGAGTACAGAGCACTACAAGCATCCATGAATACACTACAATATCAGTAAGACATCCTATGATATGATTTTGACTTACTTAGTGGCATGTACTTATCAATGTCCTAGTTGCTCTGTTGAAATATTTTGGAAATGGTTTTATAACACTCATTTCCCGTATATTTTTCCGTATATGAGATAGGGATGTAACTTTACTTTTGAAACAATTTTTTTCTTTTTGAAAACCCTTGAAAGTTTGTTTCAAAAATTTAAATTAAAATATTTTAGCGCAATGATAAAACAATCATTAAAAGATACTACCAAAATATCAACTTTATATACATTACAGAGCATTTTTCTTTAAAATTTGATTACATGCCAACAATTGTTCAAAATAAACATGATTATCCTACTGTTACTGATGAGAGTCAACCTTAACCGGTGATATCTATTGCTACAGCTGCACTCCTTATTTAATTTGTCTCCCCTGTTACATATGTGTAGAAACAACACACGTTAAGTATTAACTTAGTGAGAAATAATATTATAAAAATAGCACAATTTATTTCTAAGTATTTTATGACTATTGAATGATGAATTAAATTTCATAATCCATAAGGACCCAATAAGCCTTTCTCAGTTAAACCATAATTCCTTTATACAATTATCAGAATTATTCTTAGTAGACCCAACATACTTATCTTTCTATATATTTCCCCCCCTTATTCTTTATTTTCCCTTTTTACATTAAATGAGAAATTTCTATATATGCATTCCACCAAAGTGTCAATTGATCATGTGTCTTTTATAATCATCATGGGTGGCACCTTAAAGATTGTGAACACACAATTTTGTATTTTTTTGGGACATCTTTTCACGCCCATTATGTACTATTTACGTTTTTCCTTTACGACATCCATCTTATCAATTATGCATTGATGTACATTTTATGCACATATATATATAACATCCTTTCATACCACTTATGCACCGTTTATATAAAAATGCATTATAATTCCTTTAGTCTTTTACACAATGGCATTTAGCCTTTCCTTTAACTTGCAAGATTGACACCTTTTTGCTAAATGCACAACTAAATCATAAATCTTTTACTTTAATCAAATCACACTCTAATAATTAGGCATATTATCAATTTGCTATTTAATTTCATTATAAATTCTATAGTTTACACCTGTAGTGCCAAAACAGTCATTCCCCAAACATTTCTATAATTTACATGGGTTGCACACCCACTACCAATACTAAAATTCTTAATTTTTTTATGATTTACTTAGTTTTTGAACTAATTCGCATCATGTATAAGGATTAAATAAGTCCCTATTATTGAAACCAAACTCCTTAGTATTTCCAACATGCCTTTATTTCTTATACATTTTTCTTTTAATTTTTTGTACTAATTATTTATTAAATTTCATTTTAATTATGGCATTTTTTCATTCTTTAAAGAATCCTTTCATGCATTTTATTTATGGCATCCTTTCACGCCAATAATGCACCCATATACATTATTGTTTAATTGATGATAATGCACCCATATGCATTTAAACTATGGCATCCTTCCATGCCTATAATGCACCCATATGCATTATTCTTTTATGCCGATAAGGCACCCATATGCATTTCAGCTACGATATCCTTTCATGCCAATAATGCACCCATATGCATTATTCCTTTATGCCGATAATGTACCCATATGCATTTCAGCTATGGCATCCTTTCATGCCAAAATGAACCCATATGTATTATTCTTTTATGCCGATAATGCACCCATATGCATTTCAGCTATGACATCCTTTCATGCCAATAATGCACCCATATGCATTATTCTATTATGCCGATAATGCACCCATATACATTTCAACTATGGCATCCTTTCATGACAAAAATGCACCCATATGCATTATTCTTTTATGCCGATAATGCACCCATATGCATTTCAGCTATGACATCATTTCATAACAATAATGCGCCCATATGCATTATTCTTTTATTCATTCGTTCTATAGTAGTTCATATTCTAAAACTCATTGATACTCTTTTCATACATATACTAAATAATGTAATCAATACTATAGAACATACATTAATTTAAATATTCTAATTTGAACCAGTATAAATCTTCCTCATCTCAAATAATTACAATAATGTACTCACTTGGATTGCCTCGCTATTATATCCAAAATGCAAAGTGGATCACTCTGGTACTATGCCTTTGTCTTTAGTTTTGCTTGACTAGGGAGCTTAATTTCGATCTATTTAAGCATCAAATAACGATACGTACAATATCAATTGTTAGTATATTTCCTAGTAATTATACTAAACCATTATTCAAGAGTATATATTATTAACCTTCTATAACAATTTCAACCTAATTGACCGTTCCAAGCTCAATAGTATCGATACTACTACCCTGTACCGATACTTCAATACTATGGTACCGATACCCCCTTCGGGTATCGATACCAATTTTAGATTCAATCTTTCCTGGTATCGATGCCCTGGTCATCGGTATCGATACTGATTTAATCAGTATCGATACTACTCGGCTAATTCATCCCATTTTAGCCTATAGTATCAGTACTGTTCTATCAGTACCGATACCCTTGCCCAGAATTTCTAGTTTTCAGCCTGAATTTCACTTAATGTTCCCTTCTAATCTTATACTTTTACTTCCAACAATAATATTTAACTCCTCTTTACTTAGCCCAACTAATTTTACTTCATTTTGCCATCTTTAACATCTAACATCTTCATAAAACATCTCAACTCAATAATTATACTATTTTTAAAAGCATGTTTTTAATCATATCTCATGCTTCTAATCTCTTGTTCAATCCTTTGACAAGTCAATTTTACTAATAAACATCAATAAAAACACATATATCAACATGTCATTTAAAAACCCATTTCTTTAAATCTCTTATAAAACATCCACCACTTAGTTTGAAACTTCTTTAATCATTCCTTAAGCTCACATAATACCTAATGTTACCAAAGCAGCAAATAATTGAAAGAAATAACTAGCTAAGAGAAGTTTACCTTATGCTAGAGGGGAGAGCAATACCGACGTGAAGAAGAAGAAGAGTAGAAAAAATGTTTTACTTTCCTCTTTCCTCTTATTTTAAAACTCTAACATATTTTTAAATTGATTTTCCCCTCTTAAAAGATCAAAATTCCCTTTTAACTTATCTATTGATACAAATTAGTCTAAACACTATTCCAAATCATTTCCTCCTCTTTTACTATTTAATAAAATAAGTCTTCAAGTTTCAAATCTTTTCAATATAGTCCCTGACATGATATTTGGGGTATTACAATTCTTCCCCCTAAAAAAATCATCCTTGAATTTAAAGATTTTATGTGTTTACCATAATACTTCAACTAGAGGAATTGTTTTGGTTACGCGATTTATGAATTTCTCAAATCCATATTTGTATAAGTTCTTTTTCATAATTCAATTCTAATCGAATCTGTATTTTCCCCAAAGTAAGAACATGCAATGGATTCGATTGGTCATTAATAAGCAATGACACATGAAAACATTATAGGTATTGTCCATTTCCGAAGACAAAAACTAACTGATAAAATCTATTAAGGTTCAATAATTCTCAAACTCAATCCCAATCGCAATACTTACTTCTAAAGCGATACTTTTAGAAAACTTTAGCACTTTCTTATTACTCAATCACTTTTCTGTTTAGATCAACATAAAACTTTTGTAATTAGCACGACTATAGTACTGCTCACTATACAAATTATAATGTCACATATTTTAAGACATTCAACTACTGCTAACTCTAAATGATGCGTAGATAATTCCTCTTGTAAGTCTTTAACTTTATTGAGGCATATGCCACCATCTTACCTTTGTGTATAGGCACACTTCCTAAACCGTTGGTAGATGCATTAATAAAAACCATATAATCTTTACCCAACTAAAGTTGTATAAACACTAGTGTTTCTATTACAATCATCTTTAGTATTTTAAAACTCTCTTGACCCTTTTTTTTTCTACAAAAAGACATATATTTCCTTAAAACTTGGTTAGAAATAAAGCTAATCGTCGAAATTTTTTTCTTAAGATCTACTCTTATGCCTTATACTGAAACAACATGCCACAGGAAATCATTTATGCTAACCAAAGTCTTACATTTGAATATTTTGGTAAACAAGTTCTTCTCTCATAGAGTTCTTATTTAACTGTCAGAATCTATGTATAATCACATAGATTTATCTTTTTTTCCGCTAATAACACACATACTTCACAAGATGAATACTCGAGTTGATAAAATTTTGATCAATCAACTCTTATAATTGAGCCTCTAATTCTCTTGACTCACTTAAGTCATTTAATATTAAATCATAAAAACCTTTCCAATACCTTAATAACCATTAACCTTGAATTCCACCTTTCGATATGGAGGTAACTCAATCAATTTACTTGAAAAGACAACTATAAATTCCCAATCTGTTTTAAAATTATCGAACCAGTTCAACATTAATTACTTGAGTATCTATCACATTATATATATTTCTGACATCATTTTCTTCACAATCATTATCGATATCACCTTGAGTGATAATTTTACTTTCTCACTAAAACTATAATTTACATACCCTCTGCATCTTTCTGAATTAATCATCTTTGGAGACAAACAACTTATTTTTAGTATGATTTTAAATCATCGAATGAAAATTTCATCAGATCCACCGAGAACATAGCCCCGAGAATCTTTATTAAATGTTTACTACCTGTTCAACTCACACTTGCACTATGACCCACTAGGGTTTACCGCTATCATCTCACTCGAGATTAAGTTCAATAGAATACTTTTATTTTTTTTAAAAATCTTTCATTTTCTTCTTGAGGAAATCTATGTAACTTTCCAGATCCATTTAAAATATTCTCGAGGAATTGAAACATTTTCTCCCTCAACTATAAAAGTCTAACTATCCACATAATTAAATAAGAAGACTTAACAACTTTGTAGCAATAACCTCATAACAATTAATGCAAATATTACACTAATAACCAAATTTACTCTTAAACAAAATCATAATCACTTGATCCCCTTATAGTTCATCTTTCTATAGGCTTTTAGCGGTCAATGTATTTACCACTTATTCCTTTTCTCTTACTCAATTTAACAACACTTTGAACAATTTAATGTTTCACTTAAATATTTCTCAAATGCAGAATCATCTCTAAACACTGGGGCATTCCTTCCACAGAATAGAGGAAAATCCCTAGCAACTTCTACCCTTTTTCGGCATAATACAAAAATCATGTCAAATTCTCTTTGGTCGATTTTGATCTCGGTCTTATTTTTAATATCATATCATTTCTTACCCTTGTCCTTGGTTTCTGACATCTATTAGGGCATACCTAAGAATACTATTCAAGTTAATAAGGCGTGACATTAATCACCATCTAATTGACACCATATCAGTAACTTTGACAATCTTAATTGCATGCAATCCTTTTTACATTAAAATACATTCGATTTCGGTTGAGAATTGGCTAAACCTGTAGCTCTGATACTAATATATGTAAAACCCATCTCCCGTATACCTTTCCGTATACGAGACAGGGATTTCACCTTACTTTTGAAACATTTTTTTCTTTTTGAAAACCCATGAAAGTTTGTTTCAAAATTTAAATTAAAACATTTTGGCATAATGAAAAAACAATCGTTGAAATATACTACCAAAATATCCACTTTATATACAATACAAAGCATTTTTCTTTTAAAATTTGATTACATGCCAACAATTGTTCAAAATAAACATGATTATCCTACCGTTACTGATGAGAGTCCACCTTAACCAGTGATATCTACTGCTACACCTGCACTCCTTATTTAATTTGTCTCCACTTTTACCTACGTGTGAAAACAACACACGTTAAGAATTTACTTAGTGAGACATAATATTATAAAGATATCACAATTTATACATAAGTATTCTATGACTATTGAATGATAAATTAAATTTCATAATCCACAAGGACATGATAAGCCTTTCTTAGTTGCACCATAATTCCTTCATACAATTATCAGAATTATTCTTAGTAGACCCAACATACTTATCTTTCTGTATATTTTCCCCCCTTTATTCTTTATTTGCCCTTTTTACATTAAATGAGAAATTTCTATACATGCATTGCACCAAAGTGTCAATTGATCATGTGTCTTTTATAATCATCATGGCTAGCACCTTAAATATTGTTAACACACTATTTTGTATTTTTATTTTGATACATCTTTTCACTCCCATTATTTATTGTTTACGTTTTTCCTTTATGACATCCATCTTACCAATTATGCACTGATGTATATATATATATATATATATATATCATCCTTTCATACCACTTATGCACCGTTTATATCAAAATGCATTATAATTCCTTTATTCTTTTACATAAAGGCATTTAGCCTTTCATCTAACTTGAGAGATTTATACCTTTATGCCAAATGCAAAACTAAATCATAATTATTTTACTTTAATCAGATCTCACTCTAATAATTAGACATATTATCAATTTACTATTTAATTTCAATATAAATTTTATAGTTTACACCTGTAGTGCCAAAACAGTCATTTCCTAAACATTTATATATTTTACATGGGTTGCACACCTACTACCAATACTAAAATTCATAATGTTTTATGGATTACTTAGTTTTTGAACTAATTCACACAATCTATAAGGATTAAATAAGTCCCTATTATCATAATCAAACTCCTTTTATAATTTTTATCTTAAACATCCTTAGTATGTCCAACATACCTTTCTTTCTTATACATTTTTCTTTTTCTATAGTAATTATTCGTTAAATTTCATTTTAATTATGGCATTCTTTCATTTTTTTAATGCATCATTTCATGCATTTTATTTATGGCATCCTTTCATGCCAATAATGCACCCATATGCATTATTCTTTCATTGACAATAATGCACCCATATGCTTTTCAGCTATGACATCCTTTCATGCCAAGAATGCATCCATATGAATTTTAGCTATGACATCCTTTAATGCCAAGAATGCACCCATATGCATTATTCTTTTATGTCAATAATGCACCCATATACATTTCAGCTATGGCATCCTTTCATGCCAATAATGCACACATATGCATTTAAGCTATGTCCTCCTTTCATGCCAATAATGCACCCATATGCATTATTCTTTTATACCGATAATGAATCCATATGTATTTCAGCTATGGCATCCTTTCATGCTAATAATGCACCCATATGTATTATTCTTTTATGCCGATAATGCACCCATATGCATTTTAGCTATGACATCATTTCATGCCAATAATGCACCCATATGCATTATTCTTTTATGTCGATAATGCACCCATATGTATTTTAGCTATGACATCCTTTCAAGCCAATAATGCACCCATATGCATTATTTTTTATTTATTCGTTCTAGAGTAGTTCATACTTTAAAACTCATTTATAATACTCTTTTCATACATATATTAAATAACGTAATCAATACCATAGAACATACATTAATTTAAACATTCTAATTTGAATAAATAAAAATCTTCCTCATCTCAAATAATTACAATAATGTACTCACCTGTATTGCTTCGCTCTTATATCAAAAATGCAAAGTGGATCACTCCGGTACTGTGCCTTTGTCTTTAGTTTTCCTTGAATAATGAGTTTAATTTCAATCTATTCAAGCATCCAACAATGACATGTACAATATAAATTGTTTGTATATTTCCTAGAAATTATACTCAAATATTATTCAAGAGTATATATTATTAAACTTTTATAACAATTTCAACCTAATTGGTCGTCCAAGCTCAATAGTATCGATACTACTACCTTGGTACCAATACTTCTATACTATGGTACCGATACCCCTTCAAGTATAGATACCAATTTTAGATTTAATGTTTTCGGGTATCGATACCTTTACCATGGTATCGATACTGATTGAATCAGTATCGATACTACTCGACTAATTCGTCCCATTTTAGCCTACAGTATCATTACTGTTCTATTAGTACCGATACCCTTGCCCAAAATTTCTAGTTTTCAGCCCAAATTTCACTTAATTTCCCCTTCTAATCTTATACTTTTACTTCCAACAATACTATTTAAGTCATCTTTACTTAACCAAACTAAGTTTACTTTATTTTGCTATCTTTGACATCTAATATCTTCATAAAACATCTCAACTCAATAATCATACCATTTTTCTAAACATGTTTTTAATCATATCTCATGATTCTAATCTCTTGTTCAATCCTTTGACAAGTTAATTTTACTAATAAACATCAATAAAAACACATATATCAGCATGTCATTTAAAAACCCATTTCTTTAAATCTCTTATAAAACATCCACCACTTAGTTTTAAACTTCTTTAATCCTTCCTTAAGCTCACATAATACCTAATGTTACCAAAGCAACCCACAATTTAAAGAAAGAACTAGCTATGAGAAGTTTACCTTATGCTAGAGGGGAGAGCAATACCAACGTGAAGAAAAAGAAGAGTAGGAAAAAATGTTTAATTTTCCTCTTTCCTCCTATTTAAAAACCCTAACATATTTTTAAATTCACTTCCCCTCTTAAAAGATAAAAATGCCCTCTTAACTTATCTATTGATACAAATTAGTCTAATCATTATTCCAAATTATTTCCTCATCTTTTACCATTTAATCAAATATGTCTTCAAATTTTAAATCTTTTCAATATAGTTCCTGACATGATATTTGGGGTATTACAGATTTGTAGTGACTAAACTAAACTGTTTTACTCTATTTTAATGTGGATAACATAAATTCATATTAATATATGTTTTACATAGTATGGCATAGTTTAATGTGATATGATATTTTTATATTATCAGTTACCATTTTGAGAAAATAAATTTTAAATCAGTTTTGAATGGGAAAATATTTAGAGAAATTCAGGTGACATCTATAATCTGTATAGGTATAATTATACATGTTTTAGGTGTTATATTTATTAGTATCAGATCATTTAATTTAGCTATTTTTGGACATGGAAAAGAGTTTATTTTAAGTCAAGAATGTATACATGTCACTAGGATGTCAAAAGTTTACTGATAACTGTATATATACTATGATGATGCTTATTAGGGAGTAAAGTTACTCTTTACTATTGTAAGATGATTTTGACTATGTTCAGATGTCGGAAACTAAAGACGAAGGTAAGAAATTCAAAAATGTTTAAAAGAAGTTCGAGATTGAAATCAACCAAAAGGAATCGACATGATTTCTATAGTACGCCTTAGACGGGTGAGTGTTGTTAGGGATTTTCCTCCATTCTGTGGTAGAAATGCCCCAGCTTTCAATGAAGTTTCTGAATTGGAAGAATCCATTAAAAAGTTTGAACGGCTTACAAAAGAAGTCGAATCAGATGAGTATCCAGAGGAGATTTCTGAATCTAGTTATAACTCTGAGGTTCCTACAGGTAAGCTTAAATAAGTGAGCAATATTTAAGTTAAGCATTAAATGGTTTAAAGCATTGTTAATTATGAGTTTGATTGATAATAGATATCAAGTCCATAAAACTTGACAGAGTTACATTGCGAAGGTAAATTTGTAAAAATGGATTGTCTACCCAGTCCATGCTACAATGAATTATTGTTTAGATTGAGATTGATTCTCAAGAACTTGAAAAGTTTCAAGTTTGTTGTGAGAGGAA
Organism: Hibiscus syriacus; assembly: GCF_006381635.1. Taxonomy (NCBI): domain Eukaryota; kingdom Viridiplantae; phylum Streptophyta; class Magnoliopsida; order Malvales; family Malvaceae; genus Hibiscus; species Hibiscus syriacus. The sequence goes on along the minus strand of NW_024062535.1, from coordinate 2,865,444 downwards.
AAAGAGTAAATTTATTGGATAATGTGATTTTAGCATTAACTACTATGAAGTTATTGCTACAAATTTTCAAGTTTTCTTATTAAGCAATGTGGACAATTAAATTTTCTTTTGAGAAGGACAGTGTTTCAATTACTCGAGAATAAATTTTGTGGATATGGAAAAGTTATACAGATTATCATAAGAATGAATTAAGGAATTTTAAAGTAGAGATATTCAATTCGACTTGATAACAAGTGTTATTATGATAGAAGGCCTATGGGTAATGATGCATGTGTTAGTCAAACAGATAATAAATATTCGATAAAGATTCAGGAGCTTATGTTCCTAATGAATCAGATGGAATTATCATTTAACGAGTTTTTGATCATATTAGGCAAGCATTGGATATCTTTGTATTAAGGTAATGTTCATGGTCGTAAGAAGCTATTAATTTAGAAAGAAGTGGATAAATTAGAAATTTTAGTGATTGAAAAAAAATGAAATCATCACTAACGTGATATCAGCAATGGTTGCGATTAAGATGATGTATGAAGGATGCATAGCTTTTCTAGCTAAGATAATAGATACTCAAGTATCTGAAGTAAGATTATATGATGTTCGCACAACTCGAAAATTTCCAGATGTTTTTTTATATTTATTTATATGGGTTACCTCTAGATCGAGAGGTGAAATGCAAGATATTATGGTTCTCAGGGCTTTGATTCTGTTTTTATGGTTTAATATCAAATGGATGAAATTGAGTTAAGAGAATAAAGGTTTAATAGCAAGAAATGCTAGATTGAGGATTTGATGAACTCAGTATTTTAACCTTACTTGGATTAGTTTGTGTTTGTAATTATTGATGATATTCTGGTATATACGAAGATAAAGATAGATCATGATGGTTATCTCTGTATTGTGCTCAAGATACTTAAGAGAAAAAGTTATATGCCAAATTATAAAAGAGTTTTGGTTATCAGAAGTTGCTTTTCTTGGTTGTGTTATCTCAGTACAAGGCATAATTGTTTATCTTAAGAAGGTTCAGACAATAGTGGAGTGGAAACCTCCAAAGAATATTACAGTGGTTCGAAGTTTTTGGGACTTGCTGGTTATTATATCGAAGGTTTGTGAAAAACTTTTCAATGATTAGTTTTTCTTTGACCAAACTCTTGAGAAAGGATGTTTCATTTACTTGGAATGAGAAATCAATCAAGAGAGTTTTGAAGCTCTAAAGAAGATTTTAAATGAAGCACCAGTTCTGGTACAACTGAAATCTGGCAAAGAGTATGTGGTGTATAGTGATGCATCTCATAATGGTTTGGGTTATGTACTTATTTACGAAGGTAAGGTGGTAGCCTATGCTTCTTGAAAATTAAAGACGCACAAGAGGAATTATTTCACTCATGATCTTGAGTTAGCAGCAGTTGTTTTTGCTTTAAAGAATTGGTGTCATTATTTGTGTGGTGAGAAACGTTACATCTACACAGATTATAAGAGTTTGAAGTACATGTTGACTCAAAAAGAGTTAAAACTTGAGACAGAGGAGATGGATAGAACTCCTAATGGTGCGTTTGGTTCATGGAATGTAAGATTACCAGTGGGAATGTAAGATTACCAGGGAATAGGATTACTTGGAATATTGTATTTTGTGTTTGGTTGGCTTAGCAGGAGTTTAAGAATACTGTGTTTGGTTAAAGAAATAAAAGATTATTGGAATGTATTTTTGACCAAATTGTCCTTATTATATATTTGTTTTTTTAACAAGTTGGAAAATATTTATATATTTTCTTTAAAAAAAATTAAATTCATAAAATTTATATAATTTTTTTTACAAAATTGAAAATATAAAAAGGTTTAATGAAAGGGTAAAATTTTATTTTAACCCCTAAACTTCAAATAAAATTTGAATTATAGATTTTTTTTTATAAATCTAAAATAGTTTAAGGATAAATTTTTAATTTAACATTCGTAGAATTTTTATTATTCAATGACAGAAGAAGGATATTTTTGAAAGAAAAAAAATTAAGGGCATTTTAGTCTAAAATATCTGTAATCCAACAATACCTAAGGAAAGGGAGGTAATGACATTCTCGGTAATATACACCAAAAAATCCATTATTAGTAATCTTACATTACCGGGAATGGGATTCCTGGGCTAACCAAATGGGGGAATATGGATTCCATTCCCATGGGAATCCCACATTCCCCCCATCCAAACACCCCCTAAAGGACTATGATGTGATCATTGATTATTAGCCAGGAAAGGCTAATGTTCTTGCAGATTCATTTAGTCAGAAAACTTTTGCAACTTTCTTAGCTATGGATGTCCGACTGTTGTTAAAAAAATGGCGCACTGTTGGTTGAATTAAAGATTAAGTTGATGCTTATAGATCAGATAAAAGAGCTATAAAGGAAAGACGAGAGATGCTTGGAAAAGATTTCATTGGTGGAAAAAGGTGAGACTAAAGACTTTGAAGTCAAGTCTAATGGTTGTCTGTATTACCTAGCAAGAATTTGCATTTCACATGTTGATGAGATGAAGAAATATATTCTTTCTGAGGCACATTGTAGTTGAATGACTATGTATCCAGGCGGAAGCAAGATTTATCAGGATGTAAATAGTCGATTTTGGTGGCCAGGTATGAAAAAAGCCATTTTTGAGTTTGTTGCTACATGTCTGACTTGTAAACAAGTGAAAATGGAATATCAAGTGCCTTTGGGATTATTGCAACTGATTTCTACTCCAGATTGGAAGTGGGAAAGAGTAACCATGGATTTTGTTATAGGGCTACCTTTGATATCAAATAGGAAGGATTCCATTTGGGTGATAGTTGACTAGTTAATTAAGTTGGCAAATTTCATTCTGGTGCGAATGTACTACGCCTTAGATAAATATGTAGAGTTGTATATCAGGTAGATAGTTCGGCTACATGGAGTGCCAATATCAATCATATTCGAAAGAGATCCAAAGTTTACCTCAAGATTTTTGGAATTCTTTGCATAAAGTTGTGGGTACTCAATTGAATTTCAATACGACCTTTCATCCACAAACGGATGGTCAATCAGAGCGTACTATTTATATATTAGAAGATTTACTAAGGGCATGTGTTATTGAGTTCAAGGGATCATGGGAAAAGTATTTGCCTTTAGCAGAATTTGCCTACAACAACAACTATCAATCGAGCATCAAGATGGCTCCGTATGAAGGTTTATATGGGAGAAAGTGCCAAAAACCATTAAATTGGTTTGAGTTAAAAGATCGAAATTTTGTTGGCCCATATTTATTGAAAGAGATTGACGATAAAGTAAAGATAATCTTAAGATGACATCTGATTAGCAGAAGTTTTATGTAGACTTGAAGCGAAAAGATATTGAAATTCATTAAGGAGATAAAGCTTTTCTTAAAGTATCGCCTTGGAAAAATAATTTTTGCATTTTAGGCGTAAAAGAAAGCTAAGTCTAAGATTCATTAGACCTTATGAGATCTTAAAAAGACTTAGACCGATGGTTTATCGTTAGCATTACCTCCGGAGTTAGACAAAGTACACAATGTTTTTCATGTGTCAATGCTTAGAAAGTATCGATCAGATCTTTCACATGTCATTTCATCGGAGGAAATTGAGATCCAACCAATTTTTACTTATGAAGAAGAACTAGTACGGATTTTGGCTCGCGAAATCAAAGAACTTCATAGCAAGACGATTCCTCTAGTTAGAGTGCTTAGGCAAAAGCATAAAGTCTTAAAATTTGAGGACTAATTTTATTTAAGAGGGGGAGAGTTATAATACCCCAAAATTTAGATAGTGACCAAAATGAAAATTTTGAAAATTTATTTGTCAAAGTAGAAAATTAGGAAAAGTTTAAGGACCTAATTGGTATTTTTTCCAAAAATAATTTAATTCCATAAATGGATTTAGTGAGTAACCAAATTATAAATTTTTAAAGTTTGGTAACCAAAGTATAAACTTTGGAAAAGTTTAGAGACCAAAATGATAATCCTAAAAAGTTACAAATTGGCCCTGTAAATAAATAGTTTATCTCAAGAATAAAGTTTCTATGGGAATCATACTGTTAATACGAGTTTTGTAATAAAAGTTATAGAGCAAGGAAGTTGAGGAAAAATTCGGTAAATCAGATCGAATAGAAAATTCAGGAAAATCTGAAGGATGATACCCTAGATCGAAAATATTATTTTCACATTTTTAAATGTTAGAAAATAATATAAATCTTGTGATTTAAGGGTTAATTCCATGTTTAATTGGACCATTGGATTAAAGTGGCAAGATTATATTTTTGGAAAAATGACAAGGGCAAATCGGTAAACTAAGACTTTATTTGTTCATATTTGACTTATGGGAGATGATAAGGTTGAGGTGTATTATTTTGGAAGATGATAAGGTTTGGTGTCTTGGTTTAATGGATATTATGAAGTTTCATTAATGGTAAATTGGTAATTTCCTAATTTAATGAATTTAATATTCACCAAAGGGAGATAAGCATGAAAAATATCTAAAGTTTTACGCAAAGTGTTCATCTTATTCTTCATTTCCATGAGCCATACCAAGGTAAGGGAAAAATATTTGTTTTCCAGTTTAAGTAATTTCCTTTGGATTTCAAGTTATGTCGTGAAATAGGAAAGTGATCTATAAATTTCGGCCAAATGAAGAAATTATAGAACTTTGTGTTTTGATGAGAGTTTATTAGGGATTTTATTGTAGTGATGTTGTAAGGTTGATTGGAAGTTGATTTCATGCTTGAATCGAATCGAAATCAAGCAAAATCATGAAAATATAGTTTTAAAGGATAAAGTATTCGACCATGAGGTATTTGAGTGAGAAAAATTATGGAAAAAAAAATATATAAGGGCTGTAAATGATGTAGGAAGTGTTCTAGAAGCCTTAGAAAAAATGGGGACCATTTTGTATTTTTTGAAAAGTTGGGGGACCAAATCAACCATTTTGGAAAAGTTTTGAATGGTTGTATAAGTGTTTAATTGTTGATGTACTATGCTGAAATTTACTGTTTTGGAATTTAAATGAGTGTTTAGATGTGAAATATGACTATTTTGGAAGTTTCAAAAGATTGGTGATTTAAGTACAACATTCGCATAGTTGGGGTGCTTAAATGTAATTATGCCTTTGTAAAAGCTCTTGAATGGTAATAATTTCAATGCTGGAATTTTGGTATTAAGGATGTAAGTGATAAAATGGGGAAGGAGCATTTTGTGTAAATTGGAAAAGTTGGTGCCAATATTAAAAAATATTATTAAGTGTTAATTATTTTGGTAGAAAAATGAGTTTCAAGTATATTATGGATTTTGTTTTGGGGATGTGTTTATGTTAGTACAATACTAACATATGTATGGATATGAAATTGTGATTTATATAGATCGTGATTGATTTGTGATCGAAACAAGTCAAGTATAAAACGGTTTATTGCGGATCGTAGTGAGGCACATCTTTTGGAAATATAAAGTGTCAAGGTGAGTGCAATACATGCATGATATTATACATGGATGTTTTATACATCATCAGGAAGACTTGCGATAAGTCGACCTTGTTTATATCAACATCATATTATGTCGTTTTTTATAACTTAGATATGACATTGATATGTCACATTGTGAAATTATAATGCATTGATCACTGATCGTTACATACGATGTTATCATGAGCATATATGATATTTATTATGAATGATATTTCAGGTATAACTGCCCAATGTTAAATGGTATTGATATACTTTTCCATGGATGGATCAAATAAAAGTATACTATATGCCCAAGTATGTTATTGGGGGTCAATGGTATTAATGACATGCCATAGAGTATAGAAGCTATATATTAGGTAGCACTAGAGTGTCTAGAGAAGGCACATAGTGAAGACCTCAAAGTGTCTAGCAAAGACACGATACAAAACACTACGGTGTACAAGGTGGGTAAAGCCCGACCTCAGCACTACAGTGTGTTATTAGGTGAGCAATGCTCGACCTCAGCACTTTTGTGCAATATTTGACTCCTATACCGGGGTCCTTTTACAGTTATACTTTGGGCTATGGTTTATTCGGTTATATCATGTTGATCATGGTAAATTATTGGACATGCAGGTAACATGATCTTATGGCATTTTGATTTTGACATTAAATTTCATGCATGAGTTGTATTGCGTTGTTTATTGTTTTTAATTGCCTCACTAAGTATATACTTAGCGTGTGATGATTTTCACGTGTATGTAAGAAGTGAAGAGTAGAGTAAAGAGTAAAGAGCACTCCAAGCATCCAGGAATACACTATAATATCAGTAAGACATCCTATGATGTGATTTTGACTTAGTTAGTGGCATGTACTTATCAATGTCCTAGTTACTCTGTTGAAATATTTTGGAACTGGTTTGTAATGACTAAACTAAACCGTTTTACTCAATTTTAAATGGATAACATAAATTCATATTAATATATTTTTACATAGTATGGGATAGTTTAATGTGATATGATATTTTTATATTATCATTTTGAGAAAATAAATTTAAAATTAGTTTTGAATTGAAAAATATTTTAAAGAAATTCAGGTGACATCTATAATATGTACATGTATAATTATACGAGTTTTAGGTGTTACATTATAGGTACTAGTAATGAACGTCTCTCGTGCATGCAAAGAAAACAAACAAAAATAAATCAAAAGGGAGACATAAAAACGAGTGAAAAAGGAGCATGGATGATTAAAAATATCATATAGAAAAAACAAGGAAAAAAGGAAAACTATTAAAAAAAACAAAAGGAGGGGAACTTACCCTTTTCGTTGAAAACCAAAGCAACCTACCTAGCCGGAATCAAAAATTCTTGCCCCCGAAGGTAAATCATTCGTCCTTTTTGATTTAAATAAAGGGGAGGGAGTTTTGGGTTTAGGAAGTTTAAAAGGTGGTTCTTTTTAGGGTATTTAGGTCTAGAGAGGAGTAGTTTAAGGTCTTTTTTCTCGTCGCTGCCACAGATATGGGGTGGCAGAGGGGTTTTTTCCCCCCTCGTGATGGAGGACATGAGAGAAAGGGGAGAGGGTTGAGAGCTTTCTCTCTCTCTGTATATATTTTTTTCGAAAGAAGAAAAATTGACAAATGGGGGGAAACGAAAATGCATCGTTCCGAGGAGGGAAAATTGTGTGTTTGGTTCTTAGGTTAACCCCATTCGAGGCCTTCAAATTTTGTAACATTATGTTGTGGTCATTAAATAAAAACTCTTGCATGTTCTATATATGGCTTTCAATTTTGTTATACGTATGTTTTGGTCACTATATGTTCACTATTTATTTTGGATAAATACCTATTATGATTACTAATCCCTAATTTAATACATTTTAGTCCATATTTGCGTTTGAAATTTGTAATGGTTTAATCTCTGATTTTAGCTGACAATTTATGCTTCAGTTCATTTTAATCCTTTGTGCTCCATATTTTAACATGTATGTTTCATTCATGATTTTGGATCCTTTATTTTTTAGTATTCATTTTATTCATTGCTTTTGTTTTTGAATATGAAGTTACATGATTTGCCACATAATTAGTTTTTATTATTTTGTCTTTTTAGTGATTGAGTCATTCTTTTATTTATTTTATTTTAATTCTTATTATTCTTTTTAATATAATTTAATTAATTGCTTAATTTTTGTTTTGTACCTTTTCATTTTTAGAATGTGAATAATAATAAATGTTTTATTATTATTGTATATATTAGACTATGTCATATATATATATATATATATATATTACTTCTTAATCTTGCATGCTTATATACTATTCTTCTTTATGTTTTTATTATATCTTATTTGTTTTGTTTTGATATATGGATTATTCTTTTATCATCCTTTTGTGTATCTATGATATTTGATATTAATATTTTTAGTACTTTACTCGAACATTTTCGAGAACATTGATCGTAGAATGGGCATGAAAAGCACTACTTTATAGAAATGGTGTGATTCAAACTGACATTCGAATGAAATGTGAAGTTAAAATAAATCGAGTATATTTTATAAAAGTAAGGTTAATTAATTTGCTTTTTTAATTATAATTTAAATATTGGCAACGTGTATGTTTCCTAAATAGTAAATTATTTTACATAGTTACTAGTATTCAATTTTTAATCAATTAATGATCTTATATTGAGGAGGGTATATTCTTTTATAGACGAGAAATAGATGGGTAGCCTTCCCGTTGGAGGATGTGTGAATCCTAAGATTTCTTTTCAAATTAAAAGAATTTTACATGATAATTAATTTAAAGCAAATAAATTGAACTTCAACAAATGGATTGTGTTCTAATTTTATATTTAAAGTTATATTTTTACTTCAACAAAAATATATAAGTGATTATGTACCAATTTTGAGCGCTATGGTGGTGACTTTTCTTCCCCATGCGTAACTGACTTCCAAATCCTCAAAAATGAATTTATAGTGAAAGTAGACCAAATTTTGTCTTTTAAATGATTTTTCTTAAAATTATTTTAAAATATTTTTTTGGGTATTTGACCTACCTAGCCTAAAGGTCGATGACGACTCCAAAGAAACTTAATCAAATTAAATACAAAATCCAAATTTTCAAGAATAATTCGTAAATGAACTTTTTTCTTTAAAATCATAAGAACTTGTAAAAATAAAAAGCATATTACGACACTAATCATTTATGAAAAGTTTCTATCCATAACTTATGAACATTTCGCTGATGTAATCTTCGTGAGTATAAATGAGATCTCAAGACTTTTTAAACTTACTGTAAGTTAAATTACGTGGTTTAACAATGATAAATATTAAAAATTAAGTGAATACATTAGGATTTTTATAGTAAAACTTACTTGCATAAGGGATCTATTGAACCGTGTTGGAAAAGAACATATCAGTTTGCATGTACCCAATATTTTTCATCTAATTGTGCAATTTCAACTTTGCCGAGTGATTCATCATAGCTTCAAAACAAATAAGTCTTAGATAAGTTATTCATATTGAATAGTTCATTTTTATTTGGTTTATTCAATCTTGTTTCAATCTCTTCCAAATATTTATAGCAAAAAGTCATACATTATTCTACAAATACCTCTCCAACAATTGATCCTTCCGGATAACACTTATTAAGATAGTAAGACTTCAACTTACACAAAAACCTAGACATGAAACACAATATTATATGAATAATTGTAATTAAAAGGTTTATCCTACAATGACTAAATACATATAAGTTAATTAGCACCTTATTATATAATGTATCCATTGATAGAAAATTACTCCACCAACTTTAGCTTCGTGAGGGAAATGAACTAGGAAGTGCACCATAATTGTGAAGAATGAAGGTAGAAATAGCTTCTCCAGGTTGTATAAAGTCCTGTAGTTTCTCAAGTTCTTCGACCATCATAAGTTTTCCAAAAATAGCTTTCATTATATGATAATCATGTAACTTTAGAGAATAAAGTCTTCGATCATTAACACTGAAACATCGAGATATATTTGATGCATACCCATCCGGGACCTTTATATTCTTCAACACTATGCAAAACAATTCTTTTTATTTATTCGACATCACAAAAATATAAGGTGGTAACCAATGTTTTCCATTATAATGTACTCAGGGATGAAGATTGTGATCTGAACTAAGTCAAGTTGACTCTTTATGTTTTCTTTAGATTTATTATCGACATTGATAATGGTCCCGATATTATTCTAACAGAAATTATTCTTAATGTGCATGACATCAAGATTATGTCTCAAAATGTGATCCTTCTAATAAAGCAACTCGAAAAAAATACTTCTCCTTTTCCATAAATCCACCTCATTTGGATCATCCTCTTTATAAGACTCATCATCACTCTATTGTTATCGTCAAAGTCATACACTCGTTTTTTCTTTTTTTTAATTGTGTGTTTGGTGGTTAATTCATCTTTTCATAAGTCAACTTGATATGTCTCAACATTGATGAGATATTAGACCTGATTGTTTTCTCTATAGCTTTTGTAAACTCTTAAAAACCATCAAACATATTTTTTTGATATCTAAATCTGTTATTTTAACCTAACATGTCTACACAACACAACAAGGATATGCATAACAACGTATGGTACTCCAACTAGGTAGATTTACATAAGCAGGAAAATCATTAATAATCCATAATAAAGTTGAAAATAAATTCAAGTTCTCATTCTTCAACACATCATGTGTTTCGATGCTCACCCAAAATTGTTTCAACTCCTCAATATAAGGTTGGATATAGATGTCACTAACATTCTCAGGACTTTTTTTTCACATGGGATTATCCTTGATAAGATAAAGGATGATTGTTTCATGCAAATTCACAGAGGGAGATTATAGAGAACAAGCAAAACATGCCAAGCATTTTATGGAGTACTCATGATTTTGAAAGGATTAAACCCATCAGATGTAAGATCGAGCCTGAAATTTTGAGGATCAACCATAAAACTTTCTCTTATATAACCACTTTGAACATGTCCATGCAACACAATAAGGTTATGCATAACAACCTTTGGTACTACAACTAGATAGATTTACATAAGAAGGAAAATCATTAATAGTCCATAATAAAGTTGAAAATAAATTCAAGTTCCCATTCTCCAACACATCATGTTTTTCGACGCTCACCCATAATTGTTTCAACTCCTCAATATGAGGTTGCATATAGATGTCATTAACATTCTCAAGACTTTTTTCACATGGTATTATCCTTGATAAGATAAAGAATGATTGTTTCATACAAATTCACAGAGGGAAATTATAGAGGACAAGCAAAACATGCCAAGTATTTTATGAAGTACTTATGATTTTGAAAGGATTAAACCCATCAGGTATGAGATTGAGCCTAATATTTTGAGGATCAGCTATAAAACTTGAAAACTTTTGGCCAAACGACTTCCAAGCTAAATAGTCCGTAGGATGACTTACTAATCAATCACCAGTTCATCAATCAAGATGCCACCTCAAAGACTTAGTAGTTTTAAAGACATCAAAAGTCTTTGAAGCCTAGATATTAGATGAAAATATCATAGAATCTTCACTGGATTTTTTCTTCATCGTGCTTCAACTTCGTCCCACTCACATTTTCTATGCCCTTATTCATCCACCAAAATTTTACACATACATGAAAATACTCTTGGTTTTTTCAATAACCTAGTACAACATATAATCATTTGGAGAAATATGAATTTTCTCATAACCAAGGCCTATATCCTTTATCATTTTCTTCATATCTTTGCATGACTGGGGATTTTTGGAAAAGAAAATATTTCTCTCAGAAACTCTAATAACTACATAAAAGAGTTATCGATCCACCCTCCCAAGCATTTTAAATGGAAAAATGAATGCAAAATGAGAGTTTTAAATAGTTTGAATCGTCATATAGTTGTTAATTCATTTCATTAAGCAACTTGTAAAACTTTGCCGCTTCTCCATTTGACTCTTCATCACAACCACTTCTTTCGATCTCTATGAAATCATTAACATCATTATTACAATCATCTTATCTAATAGATTGATGATTATTGTGTATATTAAATTTATCTCACAACTTTTGTACACCTTAATCCAGTTCGAACCGAATATCCTTGGATTACAATGTTACACGGGACTATTGGAATTGTAACCTAAAAATTTTTAGTTAAAACTATTTATAATCACTAAAAAATCATCCATAGTAATAAAAATAAAATAAGATAACATGGGATTACAAAATGATGGGGAGCTCACAAATTATATCACAAAATTATATAGTACCAAATACAAATCATAGCTACAATTGAATATACATAAGGGTCGTATATATTACATACCCTCTAAAGATGACTCAATACGTACTCTAAAGGTCTCTAAAAATATAGTATGCTACACTAGAATATCTGGTGACGATAACTCCCCATGAACTGCCCCTAAGAACCTGCTAACGGAAACACATTATGAATTCTGAGCTTACGAGCTCAATTCCTAACTAAAAACTATACTATACTATATGGATTCACTAAATAAAATGGCAAGTGGTATAGGTATGAGCATACAACTACTAAACTACTAATTTGTGGCTAGCATCATAATGCGACTGAGGGGTTATGCATCTTAGATCTCAAAAACCCTTCTAGCACTACCGATGTACCCTCGGGTACACATAGGGTGAGATCTGAAATTTTGCATCAGAAGCATACACATGACAACTTACTCTATCGAGTCTTGGGCTATCTACACCCAGTTAGTCTCTAAAATGCATGGCATTGACTTGACACTTTCCTTTTCATACATGGCCAATAGAAAAATCGACAAAGCTCCTGATATATATTGTTATTGCATGGTTGTACTGAGAGTGGGTTGAAATGCACCTCATGGAGAATCTTACTACGCAACTGATCGTCTGCATGTACATAAAAATGACCCCTGAAGTATAAAAAATCACCATTATGCAACTCAAAACCTGAGACCTCGCCCTGACATACATGTTCAATCCAAGTTCTCAACCGATCATCTGAACTCTGCATTCTCTTGGTTTTACCTACCATTTTTAGTTTAACTCATAACTCAGTCAACAACCCACTATCACTGGATAAACTCAATCATGCTAGAAGGGCTCACATCTCTGATATCGACTCCCTACATAAGGCATTTGCTACAACATTGGCCTTTTCGGGACGGTAATTAATCACTCACTGATATTCCTTAAGAAACTCGAGCCATCTATGATGTATGAGGTTCAACTCCTTTTGAGGAAGAAGATACTTGAGGCTTTTGTGATCGGTGAAGATGTGACACTTCTCTCCAAAGAGGTAGTGTTGCGAAACCTTAAGAGCGAACACCACTATTGCAAGCTTGAGGTCCTTAGTAGGGTAATTACACTCATGAGGCTTAAGCTGATATGACACATAAGTCACAACTTTACCCTCTTGTATCAGAACACACCCAAGTCCATTCAATGATGTATCACTGAAAACTTTGAAGTCCTTACCCGAATATGGTTGAATTAACATTGGGGATTTGGTCAAGATGACCTTCAACTGCTCGAAGATTTCTTATCGTTTCTCATTTCAAATGAAGGGGACTCATTTTTGAAGCAGTTTGGTCAACGGGGTGGCTATCATCGAGAAACCTTAAATGAATTGACGATAGTACCCAACTAAACTAAGAAAATTATGTGACTCTAATATATTCTTAGGTGTCTCCCACTCTATTATGACTTAAATATTTAGGGGTCTACTCGGATGTCGTTTGCGAATGTGACATTACCCAATAAGGAAATTTTTAATAGCCAAAATTTACATTTCCCAAACTTGGCATACAACTGCCTATCTCTGAGTGTCTGGAGAAAATTACGGAGATACTGATCATGCTCGTCCTCTGATCGGGAGTAGATTAGGATGTCATATATAAATACCACCATGAACTGATCCAAGTATGTGTGGAAGACTCGATTCATTAGGTCCATGAATATTTCTGGGGTGTTGTTGAGTCTAAACTACATTACTAAAAACTCATAATGATCGTACCTAACCCTGAAAGTTATTTTTACCACATATACATCTTTTACTATTAGCTGATAATAGCTTGACCACATATCAATCTTGAAAAAAATGAATGCTCCTCTAAGCTGGTCGAAAAAGTCGTCTATCCTCTTGAGTAGGTAATGGTTCTTGATGGTTAACTTATTTAACTGCTCGTAGTCGATGCACAACCACGTTGACCCATCGTTCCTATTAGCAAACAAGATCAGAGCTCCACAAAAAGAGATGACCAATCTAATGAAACCCTTTTCTAGAGACTCCTAAATATGAACCTTTAATTCCTTTAGTTCTATGACATCCTAAACTCCTAGTCTAAACTAAATACACTAAATTTCTTAAGATAAAATTTAATTAAGAATTAAATAAATTAAATCAAATAAAGGTCTAATCGAAAGTGTAGGAAGAATGGTGATCAAATTAAAGTGACCTAATTAAAATATAAAACAAACATGAAGTTTGTGTGCTAAATATCATCATTCCTATATTACCTTTGATGATTAATGGAAATAAAATTTAAGTGATGGCTAAAATGGACATTTCCATGCCCACTATCAATTAGAGTTGATATCATCATCCTCAAATTTTGAAAATGAGAGGCAAACATGAGAGAAAAATCTCTAGAGAGTGAGAGGAGGAAAACAATCATGGAAAATTGTAATTAAGCTAAAATTAACTAGAAAAAAAAATCATCTAGCATCAATGTAAGCTTATCCTCTTCTTCTTCTATTCGAAATACTAAGAATGTAATTAAATAAATTCTCAAATATTTTTATTAGTGTTAATTGTTGGATCAATTCATGTTATTAGTTTTCATTTTGTTAGAAATGCAAACTAGTCCTGTTAGGTTAAGTTTGAATGACTAAAGATTTGATAAAAATAAACAAACTATGGGTTATTAATTCAAAAGTAATAACTGTCATAATCATAATTGTGATTGTGACTAAATTGTAAAAATAAGAAAGATGAGGACTAAATTGGAAAAATATATGTGGGATAAAGTTGCTGACAATTGGAATTTACTGAACATTTAAGCTATAAACAAGAGAAAATGCTGTAAAATTTTAAAATTTCGGCCTTAAAGTGAAACTAGTCACAATTGTTGCTATAAATCTATTAAGGGTTGTTTTGAACGAGTTAAGGAAATTTGGGATCAAATTGGACAGAATTAAAGATTGTAATTGTTGAAAACATTTTGATATTTCGATATAACAAATTAAGATAAATGAATTTTAAGATTTTCCAAAAAGATTTTATAAGTATATTCGATATAATTATTGGAATATCAAAATATTACTCCAAATCTTTAAAATGTCATTTTTAATCCTTACTCAAGTGTAAAATTAAGTTTTAAACTTAAAATAATTTCAAAATAATTTTACAAAATATTTCGAACCATTTCAAAGCCAAAAATTCCAGATTGCTCAGAGGGAACCGATTCCCCCCCAAGGGGGTACCGATTCCAACTGAATGGTTTGGCTCCAAGAAAAACAGAATGCTCGGAGGGAACCAATTCCCCTAAAGGGTATCGATTCCGCCCTGTTCAATGGTCAAAATATTTGAATTTTACACTTAGGGAATCGATTCCCTATGAGGGGGTACCGATACCCCCCCGCTCCAAGCATAAATATTAATTTTTTTTCACACTTAAACGGCTCCAATAGCTTCATTAATGATCCCCAACATTCAGAAGTGATTCAAGGATAAAAAATCTTAGAATCCTTTGATCAATAACATTTTTATCAAGAATCATGAGAGAATCAAAGAGAAAGCATCAAACCTCAAGTTTGAGCAATTTAATCCATTTTTCATTCAATATTCATCTTTGCTTTTAAGAACACTACTTGTACTCAATTGTATTCATCTTTGAGTGTTCTTTTCTTTGTTCTAGAATTGTGCAAACATCTTTCCTTGTGAGGATTTCCTTGTAAGTTTGCAAATTTGTAATCTTCTCTTTGAGAAAAAGTGTTCTCAAGAATTAGGTATATTCTTGAGGGAGTTGTAAGGTTATCTCTTTGGCCTCAAAAGAAATAACAAATTAGTGAATTTGTTGGAAAATCCTTAGTGTGGATAGCTAAGGTAGTGGACTTAGACTTTGATTGAGAAATTCGAACCACTCTAAATCGCTTTGCAATTACTTTCATTTTTCTGCAAAAAGCTTCCACCAAAATTTTAATTGCCAATTCAACCCCCTCTTGGCCGATTCCGTCGATCGATTAACTCAACAATTGGCATAAGAGCTTAACTCATTTGAAGGTTTAACCTCCTATTGAGTAGATCCCGGAAGAGTTACATCGATAATCAAAGTCATCAATGGCCTCCACTTCAAACGTCAACTCCGGTCTCGGTTCGATGCCCATCAACAAGCCTCATTTCTTCAATGGAGCTAACTATTCCTATTGGAAGAATAGGATGATGTATTTCATTCAAGCCAGTGAAATGGGAGCATGGATTGTTGTAGAAGACGGATATATCAAACCTCTCACTTATCCAAGATTGTGGAGTGAATGAGAAACAAGAATGTTCCAGCTCAACTCCAAAGCTATCCATATCATATTTTGTGCTCTTGGACCAGATGAATATGGAAGAGTTTCATCTTGTACAACCGCCAAAGAAATATGGGATAAACTATAAGTCACTCATGAAGGCACCGACGAAGTAAAAGATTCTAAAATTAGTCTTCTTACACATAGCTATGAAAATTTCAGGATAAAACCAAATAAAGATATCAAAGCTATGGCAGATAGATTCTCAACTATTTTCAATGGTCTCAAATCATATTGAGCCTAACGAGAAGCTTGTGAGGAAGCTAGTTTACTCACTTCCAAAATCATGGCAATCCAAGAAGACGGCAATCATTGAGGCTAAGAACCTAAAGTCATTAACTCTTGAAGAGTTAATCGGTTCTCTTCCACTCATGAAATGATGCTTTAAGATGAGGTGGACCTCGATAAGATTTAAGAGACACCAAAGGAGAAGGAGAAGAAGAAAAACACTGGAGTTGCTCTCAAATCCACAAAAAGATGAGAGTGATTCGGATGAAGATGACTTTGACAAGGAGATGGCATTGTTTGCCAAACGGTTCAGAAAAATGATGAGACCTTACCGAGGAAGAAAATTCAAACGAAATGAAGGCCTAAAAAATGAACCAAAAGAGAAGGACCCGATCATTTGCTATGAATGCAAAAAGTCGGGGCATGTCAAATATGATTGCCCATAATTGAAGAGAAAGGGTCAATCAAAGAATAAGCACAAGGCTCATGTGGCTACATGGAGCGATAAAGAAGGTTCCGATGAAGAGGAATAAGAAATAGCAAACTTGTGCTTAATGGCATTCGGTGAAGATTCTAAGGTAAACTCTAACTCATCTGAATTTGATGATTTATCTTATGATGAACTATTAGAGGAATATAATGGGTTGGCTTCGGATTATGAAAAATTGTTTTTAAAATATAAAAATGATGTTTCAAAATTGAAAAATGAAAATAAACTCATATCCAAAACCAACAATGATCTTGAAAGTATAATCAAAGATTTGCAAATCAAACTAGAAGAGTTTGAAAAGAAAAATTTGGATTTGCAAAATTTACTTTCAAAGGTCAATGATGATCATCAAAAGAAAATTGATGATCTTAAAACCTCTTTTGATAAAGTTAGAACAAAACATTTTTGAAAAAGGAGAAAATTCAAAATCCAACATTTTTAGAAAAAGTTTTAAAAACTACAATCATAGAGGTCCCCGAAGAACCTCTAATGGAAAAATCGTTAGAACTATACGGGTTCCTAAAGGACTCATTACTACTAAAGATAAAGATATCCTACACAAATGGATACGTAAGGGGACTAGGATTTTGGAAACTAATGAATATGGACCCAAAAGAATTTTGGTACAAAAAATTAGAAATTAATCTATGTTTGTAGGAAAAGGAGCATTGCTACAAGGGATGAGAAACAAATTCAAATTCATGGTACCTTGATAGTGGATGCTCGAGACACATGACCGGAGACAAAAGCCGGTTCATAAAGCTTAACGCCAAAAATGGAGGAGAAGTGACTTTTGGTGATAATTCAAAATGTTACATCGAAGGTATAGGTACAATAGGTAATACTTCTTCCATACAAATTAGAAATGTTTTATATGTGAATGGATTAAAGCATAATCTTTTGAGCATTAGTCAATTTTGTGATAAGGGATTCAATGTCATGTTTGAAACTAATGGTTGCAAAAGTCATTGACATTGCATCTAATCGGATTATGCTTATTGGTCATAGAATAGGAAACATTTACATGGTGCATTTAGACTCTATAGATATGACTAATTTATGCCTAGTTTCTAAGGATGAGCATGATAGTTGGTTATGTCATAGGAGACTAGGTCATGCTAGTATGAGTGTTTTGCAACGGTTAATTCAAGGAGATTTGGTTCAAGGACTGCCTAAACTAAAATTTGATAATGATAAAATCAGTGATGCTTGTGCTAAAGGAAAACAAAAGCGAGTTTCTTTTAAATCCATTAATGATGTATCAACTAGTAGAGTATTGCAATTGATCCATTTAGATCTTTTTGGGCCATCTAGAACTACTAGCTTGGGTGGAAAACAATATGCATTTGTCTTGGTAGATGACTATTCTAGATATATTTGGGTTCTATTCTTAAGTACTAAAGATTAAGCATTAGAAAAATTCATCACGTTTTCAAAATTAATCCAAAACGAAAAAGGTTACTCTATAACTAGTGTTAAGAGTGATCATGGAATTGAATTTGATAGTCTTGGATTTACTGAATTTTATAATTCTAATGGTATTAGTCATAAATTTTTAGCACCTAGAACCCCTCAACAAAATGGAGTTGTTGAAAGGAAAAATCGAACTTTAGAAGAAATGGCTAGAACCATACTTTGTGAAAACAATTTGCCAAAATATTTTTGGGAGGAAGCCACAAATACCGCTTGTTATGTTATAAATCGAGTAATGATTAGGCCTATTTTAAAGAAAACTCCATATGAACTTTTCAAAAATAAAAAGCCTAACATTAGTTATTTTCATCCTTTTGGATGTACGTGTTTTGTTTTAAACAACGGTAAAGACAATCTTGGCAAATTTGATGCTAAAAGTGATGAAGGAATTTTTCTAGGTTATTCCTTAAATTCTAAAGCTTATCGAGTATTTAATAAAAGAACTTTAGTTGTAGAAGAGTCTATACATGTTGTTTTCAATGATAACCTCCTTCCGAGGAAGGATTCTTGTGTGAATGATGATGTAGGTGCTATAAATACAAATGACGTTAGACATGACGTTGGAGAACCATCATCAAAGGAAGAAACAAAAAATGAGGAAACTCATGATCGTCTCGAGAATCCAACCATTGAAGAAAGGGAAGTCTCTTACCCAAGGGAATACAACTATGTCAAGGATGGTGAGATTATAGGTAATCCATCCAAAGGGGTAAAAACTCGATCTTCTCTTAGAAGTATTTGTAATTATGTTGCATTTATCTCATGCATAAAGCCTAAGAATATTAAAGAAGCATTAAATGATGAACATTGGATTATGGCTATGCAAGAAGAGTTAAATCAATTTGAGAGAAGTAAAGTTTGGACACTAGTTGAAAGGCCTAGTAATAAATCTACTGTAGGTACTAGATGGGTATTTAGGAATAAGCTTGATGAGAGTGGTAATATAGTGAGAAACAAGGCTAGACTTGTTGCTCAAGGGTATACTCAAGAAGAGGGCATAGACTATGATGAAACATACGCTCCCATAGCTAGGATGGAAGCAATTAGAATGTTATTAGCATTTGCATGTTTTTATGAATTTAAATTATATCAAATGGATGTTAAAAGTGCATTTTTAAATGGTTTTATTAAAGAAGAAGTGTATGTGGTACAACCTCCAGGTTTTAAAGATTCAAAATTTTCGGATCATGTTCTTAAATTGACAAAAGACTTTATAGTTTAAAACAAGCTCCTAGAGCTTGGTATGAAAGATTGTCAAACTTTTTAATTGAAAAAGATTTTTCAAAAGGAAAGGTTGACACTATATTGTTTTTAAAGCATAAAGGTAAAAAGTTATTAGTAGTTCAAATTTATGTTGATGATATAATATTTGGTTCTACTAATGATGTTCTTTGCCAAGAATTTTCTAAGCTAATGCAAAGAGAATTCGAAATAAGCAAGATGGGGTAGCTCTCATTTTTCTTGGGACTCCAAATCAAGCAAAGAAAAGATGGCATCTTCATTAATCAAGCTAAATACGTCAAAGATATGCTCAAAAAGTTTGGACTGGAAAATGGGAAACCTCATGACACTCCAATGAGCTCTTCTACAAAGCTTGACTTGGATGAAGGAGGTAAATGTGTGGATGTTAAATTATATAGGTCAATGATTGGTTCTTTTCTCTATCTAACTGCAAGTAGACCAGACATTATGTTTAGTGTTTACTTATGTGCTAGATTTCAATCATGTCCTAAGGAATCACATTTACTAGTTGTTAAGAGAATCTAGATACCTTAAGGACACTCCTAGTTTAGGACTTTGGTATCCTAGAGACTCTAGCTTTACCTTGCATGTCTTTTCTGATGCGGATTATGGAGAATGCAAATTAGATAGGAAAAGCAACTCAGATACTTGCCAATTCCTTAGAAATATGTTGATTTTCTTGATTTTTAAAGAAACAAAATTGTGTTGCATTATCTACCACTGAAGACGAATACATTTCAGCTGGTAGTTGTTGTGCACAAGTTTTATGGATGAAGCAATAACTTTTTGATTATGGAATTGAAGTAGGTACCATTCCTATCAAGTGTGACAATACTAGTGCTATTTGTCTCACTAAAAATCCCATCCAACACTCTAGAACTAAGCACGTTGAAATAAGACATCACATCATTAGAGACCATGTCACTAAGGAAGATGTAGTTTTAGAATTTGTTGATACTTTGCATCAATTAGCGGATATCTTTACAAAACCTTTAGACAAGGAACATTTTTGGACACTTAGGAGAGAATCTGGTTTAACTGACCTATCTTCACTTAGTGTTTAAAATAATTTTAGCACTTTTAAGAATAAATGAAAAATGCATATAATAGTATTTTTGATTGCATTCATTACTTTTAGTTAGGGGAGTTTATGATTCTTGGTGAAAATTAACTTTATGTTCAAATAAATTTTAATGATAAATTTGATTGATTGAACATGATTAAGTTTCAATATATGAGTTGCCAATACCACTAGAGAAAATTAATTTAGCATTTTGAGTGTTTAAAATCAGATTTTATCAGTTTTGGTGCAGAGGGAATCGATACCCCCTTGAAGGGGAACCGGTTTCCCCCTTAGGGGAATCTATACACCCCACGGGTTCTAGTTTTAAACACCAGAAAACCCTTTTTCGTTACTCTCAAATCCTCTCTTCTCCTCTTCGTCGTTCTCCTCTTCTCTCTTCCCAAATCATCACTTTTATTCAAAAACAACATTTTCTTATCGAAATTACTTCAAACATCATTTCCTAAACATGTTGGAATCATCTCCTAAACCTGTTGGAATCATCAAATTAGTGCAAAAATCATCACATTCTCACAAAATCCGAAAATCTTCAAGGTATTTTTCTAAAACTTCTATTTTATCAAATTTTGAACATAGAACTAGTTTTAATTAGTTCTAGATTGAAATAGTGATCTAGCATTGATTGTTTAGTATTTAGAAACTAGATTTTACAACTAATTTCATCAAAATCTCACAATGTTTCATTTATTTTTGATTTTTTTTTTAAAAATGATTTTTTCAAATTGTTTTGTTTTGATTTAATTATGTTGTTATTATAAAAAAACTATACGTATATTGACTTTCAAAATCTTATTTTTCAATAGTTTTTCAAAACTTTGCCCATTATGCTTGGTTTAGAGAACCTTGAAATATTGAGGACTCAATTGAGTTTTGGGATTGATTACATTGCATACATGTCTTTTATAATTGCAGGTTATTCATTCTATTCCGATTTTCTTAAACCATGTCAAATCCTAAACGTGTTAGGTCTTCATCTAGTCGTTCAAACCAACAACCAAATCAACCTCCAAATCATCCTCTTATTCCTAAAATTCCTATTCCTAATCCCGTTGATCCTAATATGACTATCCAAAACTCGTGCTTCAATCAACCTGGTCCTAGAAATCATCATTTTTTGTATTATCAATATTTTAACTGTTATAAAATTAGAGAAGAACGTGTCTCATCTCTTCAAGCTATGATATATATCAATTTTAGATATCTTTCTCTTCTACAAGAGTGGAAATTTGATAAACTTTGTGACCTTGAACCTATAGTTTACCATCAACTTGTTCGTATCTTCTATTCAAATGCCGTTTGTATTAAAAACTGAGCTCAAACCAAAACCATAGGAGTTCGTTCCTATCTCCTAGGACAATTCTTCCATCTTGACTCGACTTACATAGCTAATAAATTAGGATTAGATAATGATGGTATATCTAATGAAAAACAGATTTTAGTTTCTCGTTATAAAAGAAGGGATAGTGCGAGTGTCTTAGATCTTCATGATCAATTTCTTCATCTAATGATTTCTTGTGGTTTCGACCATTCGGAGGTCGTTACTCAACTCTTAGAGCCTTGGATATTTGGTGGTTACATTGTTTCCAAAACAATATTAAAATAAACCTACCTCAGATTATTTTTGCTGAAATTATTGAAACCGTAAAAATTGTTCCTAATAAGAAACTCTGTTCATCTCTAGTTTACGGTTGCATTCTGAGTAATCTATTTTCTAAAGTCGGGCTTAGAGTTGGTCTAGATGTCGTTTTTCCTCTAAAAAAACAAATTAATCTTCTTTCCTTAATGAGAGCGGGATGGATAAAGAATAAAGAAACCGGTGAATGGGTTCGATCATCTGAAGATACTCCGGGAGCTAGTTCTTCACAAGCTCCACCAGAAGCTAAAGACGATCCCGAGCTTAAACAATTAATGCAAGCTATTGACGAAGCCGACGATGAGCCAGAGCAGCACGAGGAACAAGCTTAGCAAGAATATCAAGTGCCTCCATATTTTCAATCATTTATGGAGACATTTGATTTCCGTTATGCATCATTGGATTCTGGCTTCAGTTCCATAGAATCTCATTTCTCGACTATGGAAGCTCAACAATTAGAAATTCTCTGGGAGATACGTGAAAACAATGAAGCAACCAAAGCTCGTATAAATGCACTCACTCATGAAATGGTAGCTATGCGAGCTCATTTCCCTCCTCCCGATCCTCATATGGATGCTTGAACTTTGATCTTTGCTTTGCTTGTTTGGATTGAACTTAGATATTTGCATTATTGTTAAAACATTTTTAATGTTTTTGGATTGTTTTTACTTTGGTTGTTTATGAATGTTTGAACCTATACTTGATTTGAATTTTATGTTTCAGTTTAATGTTTATCAATTTTTGAATCATTATATATATGACCAATTTCCATTGTATATTTATTTATGAATATTGATTATGGAACTAATGGCTAATGTTTCTCTTGATTGTGATCTTAGCAGCTTAAGCTATATATATTTATCATCAATTAGCTAAATGATTTCAAAACCTTGTTTAAAAACTTTTAAAAGTCTTTTTTGATTTAACAAAAAGGGGGAGAAATGTTAAAGTGTTTTAAAGGGGATAAGTGTTAGAGTGAGGGAGAGTAATTTCAAAACTTGATTACAAAATCTTAAAATTACTAAAATGTTTTGTTATATCAAAAAGGGGGAGATTGTTGAAAACATTTTGATATTTCGATATAGCAAATTAAGATAAATGAATTTTAAGATTTTCCAAAAAGATTTTCTAAGTATATTCGATATAATTATTCGAATATCAAAATATTACTCCAAATCTTTCAAATGTCATTTTTAATCCTTACTCAAGTGTAAAATTAAGTTTTAAACTTAAAATAATTTTAAAACAATTTTACAAAATATTTCGAACCATTTCAAAGCCAAAAATTCCAGATTGCTCAGAGGGAACCGATTCTCCCCTGAATGGTTTGGCTCCAAGAAAAAAAGAATGCTCAGAGGGAACCGATTCCCCTAAGGGGTATCGATTCCCCCCTGTTCAACGGTCAAAATATTTGAATTTTACACTTAGGGAATCGATTCCCTATGAGGGGGTACCGATTCCCCCCATGCTCCAAGCAAAAATATTATTTTTTTTCACACTTAAACGGCTCCAATAGCTTCATTAATGATCCCCAACATTAAAAAGTGATTCAAGGAGTATCTAAACAAGCTTAGAAGCCTTTGATCAATAACATTTTTATCAAGAATCAAGAGAGAATCAAAGAAAAAGCATCAAACATCAAGTTTGAGCAATTCAATCCATTTTTCATTCAATATTCATCTTTGCTTTCAAGAACACTACTTGTACTCAATTGTATTCATCTTTGAGTGTTCTTTTCTTTGTTCTAGAATTGTGCAAAAATATTTCCTTGTGAGGATTACCTTGTAAGTTTGCAAATTTGTAATCTTCTCTTTGAGAAAGAGTGTTCTCAAGAATTGGGGTATATTCTTGAGGGAGTTGTAAGGTTATCTCGTTGGCCTCAAAAGAAAGAACAAATTAGTGAATTTGTTGAAAAATCCTTAGTGTGGATAGATAAGGTAGTGGACGTAGACTTTGATTGAGAAAGTCGAACCACTCTAAATCGCTGTGCAATTACTTTCAATTTTCTGCAAAAGCTTCCACCAATATTTTAATTACCAATTCACCCCCTCTTGGCCGATTCCGTCGATCGATTAACTCAACAGTAATGCTAGTTAAACATAAGTTATAAACTAAAAAGAATGTAAAATTAATTTTAAGTCTTAATTTACAGAGGAATTGGTAGATTGTAAACGGTACATTAGTAAAATCGGTAAACCTAGATTGTTCTAGAAAAATCGTTAATTGGAAGACTTAATTGGAATATTAAAGGCTAAAGTTGATATGAAAATACATAGGAGAGAAAAATTAAACAATGTTATGGAGATATAAAACAAAATGATAAGAATTATAGGTGAATTAGTTGACCAAATAAATTGAATTACAAGAGTGACAAATTTGTCACTGGAAAATCGTCTACCTTCAAAATGTAAAACAATAAATGTATATAATAAATTAAAATACAAGCCATAAATGGTTGGAAATATAATTGAATTATCTTTCTAGAGGTATAGATAAATTTAAAATCAGATGAGTAAATTAAAATTTATGGACATATTACTCTAAGGTGTACAATCTACCATAACAAAATTTGTTTAATACCAAATAGATTAATTTAGCTTGAATTAGTATTGCATTGATTTTAATAAATTCCCTATGTTGTGTATAAATTGATTGAATAAGGAATCGAGGAAGTGGCTGAAGGAATTAAGGGATGATCCACCAAAGATAAAGAAAATGGAATAGTAATTCAAGGATATATTAGAGTATTGTGAGTGTAACTATGCTAGGGTTGGGAATTAGGTCCCAACCACGATTTATTTTTATAGCTATGTTCAATTTCTCATGAAATAAATATGTTAATAATGAAATTAAGTCATATTGAAACTTAAATTAAGGGAAAGAAATATTTATTAAAGATTTAAAACTATTGAGTGCCACGACTGAATTGAATTGAATTATGAATTATTTCATGGTGACATGATAGAATTAAGTCAAATTATTAATTTTCGCATGCTTACATGATCGAATTCAGTCGAATTATGAATTATAGCATGCTAACATTATTGAATTAAGTTGAATTATGAATTATTGCATGCTGTCATGATTGAATTGAAACAAATTGTGAATTATTGCATGTTGCGATGATTGAATTGAATTGAATTCTCAATTATTTCATGCTAGCTTGATCAAATTGAGTCGAATAGTGAATTATTACATGTTGCCATGATTGAACTGATTCGAATTGTGAATTAGTACATGATGCCAAGAGAAATCTCTGTTGAATTGAAATCTTGAAAGAAATTTTTTTTGCTTGCTATCATGATCAATTTGAAATTGGATGTATAATCTTGACATGGCAGAATTCTTGATGCCTATGTTATGGAAAAATGATTTCTTGGCAAATAAAATTAAAGTCTTTGGTTAATAGTTAGTCCAAGATATAAGGGCATGCCTTGGAGTCTAGAGTTGTGGGAGATTACGGTCCAACATTACGGTGCTTTTTGTAGAATCACGAAGATTATGTTATGTGGTCTTTAGCGATAGTAGGAGGGTTGACCAGCACTATGGTGAAATTAAAGTGTATGGCGATAGTTGGTTGGAGACTTGCTTATCTAGACTAAGATAGAAACCTAGGCTTCAATTAATGGAAAAGATTAAATCAGAAGAATGCATGTATATACATGAATTTTTCAAATCAAATTGCTATATATATTGAATTTCTTAATTCAAAATGCTATGTAGATTGTGTATTGCATATATGGTGAATTATGACTTGTTCGATTGGAAGAAGGATTGAAATATTTAATTGGTTAGTCGAATTGATTTCTAATCTGAATGTGTATGGTTATGTTCTTTTCCTTGGTTGAGATTGAAGAAAATTAAATTGTAATTGTGAGTGATTGTAAAGATAATTACATGGTAAAAGTTAATATGGGTTAATGTTACCTCACTAAGTACTTTAAGTTCTTATCACTCTTATTTATTTCTTTCCCAAACCACATATTCTAAAGTATTTTGAAGCTCAACTTTCTTAGTTGTTCCAACTAAAGGAAGATTACAAGTGTGTCTTGTTTTGTTATCTTTATACTCCTAATTAGTGGCTTAGCTTAGAGTATAGTGGTTCAAATCTCATGCATATGGTGGGTAATTAAGTTTTTTATGAAATGTACCTAATAACTTAATGAAATATAATAGTATATGCAGTAAATAGACCCATAATGTATATGTCGTCAATGGCTCTTTAGGAATGTATATAACTTGCTAGTATGTCATTTGGTATAAGCCATTAATGGTCTCTTTTGTAATGTAAATATATAAGTTAGTTATAAAATGATATTATAGCATGTTAAGTTCATTAAATTCCTAGATATGCATGTGGTTTTAGATTAGTAATCGGCCTAATGAGTTAAAAATTGAAATTAAATGAAACTATCTTAGCTAAATTAGAATTTATGGTCTATCAAATTAATTGATATATAAATTAATTGAGATTGGATTAATCTTATATTCGAAAAAAATGGCTATTCAATTGTAATGTCCATCATGTATGTTTAATTCAACAATTAATGGTCTCGATAATGATACTAACCCTTAATTCAGGTTGGGGTGTTACAATGAAATGGTAATAAGAGCTTTTTGTTTGAGTCTAGGACTAAATAAAGTTTCATGTATCATATAGGGTTACGTTGAGCCACATAGGAGTTGTATTCAAGCATACTTGTAAGATTGCCTAACCTAAAATTTCCATTCTTGTTCTATCATAGAATGTCGAAGACAAGAATGGCTTGGGATAGTTAAATTCGCTATGGGGTATTTAAATAAAGGAGACAGTGTAGGAATGGATAGGAATCCTACACAACAAGTTTAGTAACGAGCCTATTTTCCTGATCAACAGGGAAATCTTGTCATAAATTCAATCCAACGAGAATGTCTCATCAGCATAAAGGAGATGTTAAATCAACTTAGTCAACTTTATACGTGAATAGCCTGTTACTACCCTTGTTGTATGATAACTCCATAAATAGACTCAATTTCTAGTCTTTTTCACTTAACTTAATTCCCATCTAAACAAAGTATGCACAACATTTTAGTTACTTTAGTTGTATTTAGGTTATATTTGTTTATGGTGGAAAGTTTGGATTCAGCAAAATTTATTTGGCTTGACTGATGTTGCTGAGTAGAAAGGGTCTGTGTGGATTGTGTATGTGCAAGAAATTTACTCAGGAAGAACATTTCAGTCGCGACAACGTAATTTTCAAGGGCCAATGGAATAAAGAAATTTAAGAAAGTGAGGAGCAGATTTATCTTGCCAAACCAAGGTTTATCTAACAAGTCTAAAGCAGATATGACGAAATCGCCTATGTCATATGCCAGTTGTACGACTTCCCTCACGTGCAAGCAAGCCCTCAAGAGTGTGACAACAACCAGTCGCCTTTCCTTTTTTAGCCTGGAAAAGACAATAACGGGTATCTGGGGAATCTTTACTTATGCGAAACCTTAGGATATTTCCCTTTATAAATACCCAACCATAGCCACCAACGAAGAAGGCAAGGAAGTTAGAAGACCTTTACTTGAAGTGTGAATGAGAATCTATAATTCTTCCCCACCATTTACCAACTGACCTTCTTTAGTGTCCTCCATAGCCAGAAAGTAGCAGAGCGGCAGACAGGTCTCGAGAGAGACTGACCGCCAGAGCATACGCGGTGTTGAACATAATTGTCATGACAGAACCCCCGATTTTGGGAGTCGTTCTTCCTTCGTTCTTAATCTTTTTACGTATTTGGGTTATATGAAAACGATGATACTTGGTTACTTTTTGATAACACCATGAACTGTCTTACTTGGTGTTAATCTTTGTTTTGCCTAAACAATTATTTTCTGCTTTATGAATGATGAATTATGATTATGCTCATGATTGTTTTGTTCATTATTTGAATATTTGGCTTTGACACTGTAAGAGCTTCGAGAGATTGCCTGGGGTCTTGGTGAAACATATATTGGGAATGTAAGACCATCGATAGATTGCCCTTTGTCTAGATATTGATTCTTAGATTTGAGAGAATTAAGAAAGATCTACGTGAACAATGGAATGGATCCGGGATGGTGATGTTCTCAATTGTCTACCTTAGAGGTAAAGAGCGGGTTTTAATCGACTAAAAGGGATAGACACTAGAGTAGTATAGACAACGATTATAGTTTACAGTGAGAGGTATTGCTACAATAATAGTCTGATAAACCAAGGTTTGTGGTTAACGTTGAGTAGTATTTCCATAACAACCGTATAAGAATACTTAGTAATCACGTCGGGCATCATTAGTAGGTCATAACAATTCATTTTGGACATAGAATAATTGTGTGTCAATACAAAAGATTAGCATGAGTTATTTGTGATAAGTCCGAATATGAGAGGTTGTTTTGAATATAATTGAATCAATGTTTTTTATTGCTTTATTTATTTTACTTTGATAGTTTTGCATATTTATTTTGTCTCGACCAAACTTTTATGCAATCATACTTTATAATTTCTTATTACTTTCTTACTAATAGTTTTCTAGTTTGACAATATAGTAGGAATTAGCGTGTGACAACTAGTTCTGGTTGTGGTGAAGATTAAAAACATTCGACCAAACCCTGAGGAGACGATAACTCGCTTACCCTATATTACTTGATTCGATTGTGTATACTTGCACATAATTGCTTGTCTTAGGATATACATTTACAAGTTATCAAGTTTTTGGCGTCATTGTCGGGGATTGACAGCTGATGAAATTTTTATTTTTTTCCATAACAAGTTTTTCTTGTCACGTTATATTTACTTAGTTTAATATATTTTATTATTTTGTTTTATAAGCTTTTATCATTATATGACCCTGAGATCTATTGGTAAACCAATAGAACCATTCGACCCTGAAATTGAATAGTCATTCAGACAAAGGCGACGTAACCAACGAACCAGAGAGTATATGAACTAACTACAATTTCAAGGTAACAACATGGGAGATCAAGAAGATCCTGATGCAGAAATTAATCTTCATAGAGAAGTTGTAAGACCACAAGCAATACAAGATCATTTAAATCCAATTCTTGATGATCTCAATCTAGGCATAGTGGCACTTGAAATACAAGAAACCTATTTTGAGCTTAAACTAGTGATGTTTAACATACTAAATTATATCAGTAAATTTGGTGGTTCACCTAATAAGGATGCTAGACAGCGTATTCATGCCTTCCTTGAAGTATGTGATTCATTCCAACAACAAGAAGTGCATGAAGATTTGCTTAAACTAAAACTTTTCCCTTATTCCCTACGCGATAGAGTGAGAGCTTGGCTCAGTGGAGTCCCTTTAGGATCAATGGAATCTTGGGCGGATTTATGCAAAAGTTTCCTACTTCGATACAATCTACCTAATATGAATACACATTCTCGCAATGATATTGCAAGTTTTCGCCAAGGAGATAATGAATCAATTAATGAATGTTTGGATAGGTATAAAAGTTTACTCCGCAATTGTGTAAACCATGGATTTCATGACTAGACGTAAGTAGTGATGTTTTACAACGAAGTTAATGCACCTACTCGAATGATGTTAGATGCCTCAACAAATGGCACCTTACTTTACAAATCATCCGAGGAAGCCTTTGATATCCTCGACAGGATAGTAACTAAAGACTATCAATTCCCAAATACAAGACTGGGAGCTGGCAGAAAAACATCTAAAGCATATGAAATATAGGGTAAGGATTTAGTAGCTGCCCAACTTTCTACCATAAATAATATGTTGAAAAATTTGCAGTGTCCTAATAAGGTGAGAGAAGTCAAAGAAACCAGTAATGCAGGCATATTTTGTCACGACAACCATCATGAGAATGAATGTCTAGAAAACCATGAATCTACAAATTTTTTGGGAACTACAACCAAAGAAATAATAACCCCTATTCAAATACATACAATCTTGGCTGGAGACAACATCTAAATTTTTCATGGGGTAATCAAGTGAATAAAAACAATCAAGGAGTAAATTACAATATGTCATAATAGAGTAACTCAGGCCATCAACATTTTCATAATCAACATCATCAGCTGCCTTGACAAAACACTAAAGGTACAACTTCTTCCTCTGATACCAATTCCAATTCTAGCTCCTTGGAAGTTTCATTGCAGGAATTTATGGCCTCGACAAAAGATTTCATGGCTTCAACAAAGACACTAATGCAAAGCACTCATCAACGATAAAAAACCAAGGAAATTTGTTGGAAAGCCATAGCTCCTCTATAAGAGCATTGGAGAACCAAGTGGGTCAAATTGCCACAGCATTGCATTCCTGCCCATAAGGAAATCTCCCGAGTGATACCAAAATCACTAAACATCATGGAAAGAAGCAGGATAATGCACTTACACTAAGGAGTGGAACTCAGATTAACCAGAATAATAAGTTTGGGGAGAATAGCTGAACAATTCTGACCAAGGCACTACACAACCAAAAGATCAAGCCAAAGATGTGGAGAATGATGAATCGCCCGAAGAGAAAGAAAAGGATGAAGGCTTAGAAAAACATCAACCAGACAATGGGAAATTCATGGCCAATGCCATAGATTCCTCAGCACCAATAGCAGATAATGTAAGACCTCCACCACCGTTCCCTCAACGATTAAAGAAACATAATGATGATATCCAGTTTAATAAATTTGTAGATGTTCTGGACCAGTTGTATATCAAAGTTCTCTTACTTGAAGCCATCGAGCAGATGCCTTTTTATGCTAAGTTTCTAAAAGGCATCGTTACAAAGAAAATGAAGGTAGAAAATCTTGCCACGACAATAGAAATTCGATCTGCAGTAAGCAAAATCCCACAAAATCAAAAAGACCCTGGCAGTTTTGTAATACCATGTTCAACTGGTAACAACTTTGTAGGATGAGCTCTCATTGATTTAGGGTCAAGTGTAAATTTGATACCAAAGTCCATATTTTTAAAACTAGAAAGGTGTCACGCTTGTCCAACCACATTTATCTTACAGATAGTTGATCGGTCTTATGTGCGACCTGAGGGTAGAATAAAAGACGTCATAGTAAAGGTGCATAAATTTGTATTTCCAATTGATTTCCTCATCTTGGACTGCGAAGATGATGAAAACACACCTATCATCCTGGGATGACCCTTTTTATCCTTTGGAATAATCATAATAGATTGCGAAAATGGAGAGTTAACAATGTGGGTAGGAGAGAAAAACTTCACAATCAATGTATTCAACTCCATGAAATATGTGGAAGATTCAGAAGAATGTCAATGCATTAGAGACATGGAATCAATAGAAGATGAAGAAAATGTAATTCTTGGCCACTATAAATTTTAAAGCTATATGAATACAATGCTTTGTGCTACAACTCAATAACCATGACACATAAACATGAAAAACATGGCCCATGCGAATTATTTTTGAAGACGATTATGTGAAATATGGCCCTGACAACAGCAGTCTGAATAAAGCACTAAAAGAGTCAGAGGAACAATATAGTTTCCTTCATACTAGATCAGGTTTGAAATTCGAACCCCTAGATTTTAATGAAGTTAAACCTCCAAAATAATCTCTATAACATGCACCTAAACTAGAACTTAAAACCTTGCCATCACATTTGAAATATGCCTACCTAGGTAGTAATAAAACTTTACCAGTGATAATTTTTGCCAATCTAACCTCCGAGTAATAGAATAGTATGTTAAATGTTTTGTCACAGCACAAAAAAGCTCTCGGATGGACAATGGAAGACTTGAAGGGAATCAACCCTACCATATTCATGTACAAGATCAATTTAGAAGACAATCATAGTAATTCGATGGAACCACAAAGAAGACTAAATTCGATCATTAAGAAGGTAGTCATGAAGAAAATCATAAAATAACTGGATGAGGGAGTAATTTATCCTATATCGGATAGTTCATGGGTTAATCAAATATAGTGTGTGCAAAAAAAGGGTGGTGTAATTATGGTTAAAAACAAACATGATGAGCTCTTAACTACTAGAACATTCACGGGCTGGCGCATATGTAGGGATTACATGAAGCTCAATAAAGCCATAATAAAAGACCATTTTCCCCTCCCATTTATTGACTAAATGCTTGATAGGCTAGTAGGAAAAGCATTTTACTGCTTCCTTGATGGATATTCAGGATATAATCAAAGAGACATATCACCAGAGGATCAAGAGAAGACTACTTTCACATATCCATATGTTACCTATGCATTTAGACGAATGCCATTTGGGTTGTGTAACGCCCCAGCTACCTTTCAAAGTTGCATGATGGCCATTTTTCAGATATGGTGGAAGAGTGCATTAAAATATTTATGGATGATTTCCGTCTCAGGTGATAATTTCAACCGATGTCTTAGTAATTTATCCAAAGTATTGAAATGATGTGAAGAAGCTAACCTAGTACTAAACTAGGAGAAATGCCACTTTATGGTAACTAAGGGAATAGTGTTGGGTCACAAAATTTCTTGTCAAGGCATTGAAGTCGGTAGAGCCAGGGTGGAAGTAATCGTAAACCTACCTCCACCCACCAACGTGAGAGGCGTACGTAGTTTCCTTGGACATGCAGGCTTCTATATGCGGTTCATAGAAGATTTTTCTCAAATTTCAAAACCCTTGTGTCTTTTACTTCAACAAAATCAACCATTTATGTTTAATGATGATTGTTTGAATGCTTTTACAGATTTGAAGAAAAAACTTTTAGAAGCACCAATCGTTGTTCCACCTGACTAGAACGAACCTTTCAATCTCATGTGTGATGCTAGTGATTATGTAGTTGGGGAAATGCTAGGGAAACGGAAAAGTAAACTCTTTCATGTTATTTACTATGCTAGCCGTACTCTTAATGATGCACAAGTTAACTATACCACCCCTAAAAAATAACTTTTAGCTATAGTATTTGCATTCGATAAGTTTAGGCCATATCTCATAGGCACTAAAGTATTTGTGCACACTGGTCACTCTACCATTAAATATTTGATCAATAAAAATATATAAAGCCTAGGCTTATAAGATCGATATTATTACTACGAGAGTTTGATTTAGAGGTAAAGGATAGAAATGGTATGGAAAATCAAGTAGCATATCATTTGTTTAGAGTAGATAACAAAATTAATTATCATGACATGATAGAGATTCAAGAGGATTTCGCTGATCAGAAAATTTTATTTGTCACGGATGTGTCTTTGTATGATGACATAGTTAACTTTCTTGTTAGTGGTATTGTATGTCCTAACTTATCTAGCCAAGGCCGAAAAACATTTCGACATGATATGCGAAATTACTATTGGGATGAACCGTACATATTCAAGCAATGTGGAGACCAAATAATCAGAAAATGCATCCCATGAGAGGAGTACAAAGAAATTCTACTTCAATTCCACTCATCACCGTATAGAGGACATTTTGGTGGAATGAGAACAGTGACAAAAGTTCTTCAATCCGGTTTCTATTGGCCAACCTTGTTCAAAGATGTGCATGAATTTTATAAGTCATGTGATAGATGTCAATGAATAGGGAACATATCAAAAAGGCATGAGATACCATGGCAAAACATTTTGGAGGTTGAACGTTTTGACATATGGGGGATAGATTTCATGGGACCCTTTCCCACATCTTTTGGAGATCTATACATTCTCTTGCCAGTGGATTATGTATCCAAATGGGTGGAAGCCATCACAACACCTAAAAACGATTCCAAGACCGAGACTGAAGTTTTTTCACAAGAGCATATTCACACACTTTGGAACACAAAGAGTTATCATTAGTGATGAATGCACACATTTTGATAACAAATTAATTGCCAAGGCACTAAAACTATATAGAGTGAGACATCGGATAGATATGGCATATCACCCTCAGACTAATGGATAAGCACTATAGGCATATCGTACAACATTTAAGACACCGCTAGGAATGTCCCCATTCAAACTCGTCTACGGTAAGGAATGTCATTTGCCTTTGGAACTTGAACATAAAGCTTACTGGGCCATCAAGAAATTAAACATGGATGCTCAGCTTGCTGGAGAAAGAAGACTCTTGGATCTGAATGAAATCGTTTAATTAAGAGCCCACGCTTACGAAAATGCCCGCCTATACAGAGAAAAATAAAATGTTGGCTTGACAGAAAATATTGCCTGGGCAATTTTATTCTGGACAACAAGTAATGCTCTATAATTCAAGACTCAAATTATTCCCAAGCAAGCTAATATCACGATAGTCAGGAGCATTCATCGTACATCAAATCCATAACAATGGAGCAATAGAAATTAAGAACTGAGATGATGGATCCATTTCCAAGGTGAATGAGCAGAGCCTAAAGGAATACAAAGGAGCACCAGTTATGCACGACAAACCAGCATCAACAGCGCATGATGCTCAAGAGTTTGACTTATTCACCTGAACAAAATTTGTTGCCTAGGCAATGAAAATATGAATTTTGTACATAAATAAATTAAGTTATTTTATGCACCAGTTATTTGTTTTACTTTATTTCTATTTTCTTTATTTATTGTAGGCATGAAAAGTACACGTGGCAACATGAGGAGAGAACTCACGCATGAATGGAAGAAAAACTCTAGAGAAAAGAAATTTTTGGGTGGAAATAGTAAAGAGGGAAACTATTTTTTCCCCATTTTATGTCCAATCAGATATTGAGCAATCAATGCAAAAATCTTTCCCCTCTTGTTTTACCCAAATTACCTCGAAGAAACCACCCATTAACTTTCCAGAAAAAACCAACCTCAACTCCATCTTCATCATCGTGCATTATTTTATCTCTACTTCAAAATTTGTTTTTAACAAATCTCCCCCTTCACCGCCGTGAAACATAATGTACCAGTAAGTATCATGGCCAGATCGAAGAAAAACCAAACCCCAACACCAAGCTTTGAGGATTTCCAGATAGCCGAAGTCGAGGCATGATTCAAGAACCTCCTAAAATGGCAAGTATATTTGGAGGATGGTTTCGTTTTTCCACCAGAAAATGAAGAACCATTCGGACCAGAAGTCATGGATGTAAAAAACAACTGGAAGAAGTTTACTAGCCACCCTAAATCCATAGCACTAGCAATGGTCAGAGAATTATATGCCCATCTTAAAGACCCATCCCAACACACCGTGTATGTCAGAGGGAAACTCCTTCAATTTTCCCCTTCATCACTCATCAAATATTTCAAGGTGGGGAAAGTGAAAGATCAACATAAGAGGTTTGTGGCTGACGCAGTCCAAGAGACTTACATTGGAGTACTCGAAGATCTTTATTTCGGGTGGGCTGAGTTTGTGGAACATGCGCCGACAAGGAAAAGGGTCAATCACCGAGCCTTTAAGCCGGTAGTAAAGTTGTGGAATCATTTTCTTAAGGGAAAACTAATACCAACTTCTCATAACATGACTGTGCTCGTGAAAAGACTGATGTTATTACACTCGATAATCTACGGGAGAAAAATCAATATTGAAGAACTAATCTTCGAGCAAATCCATGAATGTGCCAAAAGAAACCGAGGAAATCTCTTATTTCCTAACTTGATAACTACTCTGTGCAGGAAAAATAAGGTTCCCGAGGAACCATTTGCAGATTTCATCAAATCCAAAGAGGGAATTACCAAAAAGAAAGTGTCTAAGTTGATGAACTTAGATGACAATACATCGCATGAAGGTTTGGAAAGATGAGCAAAATCTGTTGTCGCGGCAAGAATGGCAGCAGTGGTCACGTACACGTGAGAAACGCGTGAGAATATCGAGCGTTTGGAGATTCACATGGAGATATTATTTGGGTACGTCAAGGCACGTACGCACAACTCAACGCCTTTTTAAAGGAGTTGCTACCGATCAAAAATGAGAATCTACCGCCTTTCCCCAATGTCATCATGAAACACACTATTGGCGGTAGTACATTCCATGCCTCGATACTTATTGTTCCCCAGAGGTACACACTGATGTTCCCCCATTGGCCACTCATGTCTCGCTCATACCAGAGGAAGGCCACAGTGACACAGATGAATTCCTCAGATCCTCATCCTTCTCTAATTTTTGAAAGCACTCAAGAGATTCCACCCAACTTGTTCACCGATGAAGATTTCACTCCAACTCCGACATAACCCGAGCAAGCAGCAGTGCAGTACCCTATTCGTCAAGCAACACTAGTTCCTGAAACAACTCAAAGCCAAACTAAAGTTCCTGCACAACCCACTCCAATTGAAGAATATAAAACAAAAGCATGAGCCCAAAGCACCAAAAGAAGCATCACACTAATGGCAGGTCGTGTCCTTCAACCATCCCCCTCGACGATAGCAGTAGTAGATTCGGGATCAGAGAGTCCCCCTCCTTCAAAACGATGCCGAACGAGGGCGTCCAGTCAAGCTACACCACCACAATAAGATCATATTTTATTTTTTTCTTTTAGCATTTGCATATATATATACATGAAGTTTACTTTTTATGCATTGAGGATAATGCATCCCTAAAGTTTGAGGGAGGTATTATAACATACTTTGTTAAAAAGAAATTGATCATATTTGGTTAAAAAATTTAGTTGTAATGATATAGCATGTTAAGTTTATTGTTTGGAATGGATTAGGGATGCCCAATGATGAATTCATAATTTGATTACCTAGACCAGAATTATTGTTAAAACTGTCTAAAGAAGAGAACTAAACCTAGGCTTGATTCTTTAAAGATTTACAAACACAATTGTAGGTTGTCTCTACTTAAGGTAATCAGTAAAAGTTTTAGGAAATAACTTTCTTCTTGCCGAGATATCGAAAAATTTTAAGGTTAAGGTTGAACTCCTTAATATTTAAAACTTGAAGAATAAAAGAGACACTCCTCTATGTATTGGCATAATCAAAAAACTCTATGAAATATTAAGAGTTGCCAAGGCATATGAGTGAATGAAAGTAGTCATAGGATGACTCTACCCGATTAGCTTGGGGGTGGAAGGTATGCTCCCTTTCATTTAGAGTGTGGGAGGGTAAGTGTGATGAGTTGACTCCAAAAAAAAGTTGATAAAAAACTTGGAGTGTAAGCTAAGTCTGACAAATAATTTGACGCCTTGACAAACCAGAAGCACTTACTTAAAGTTTTCTAATTACTTTAATGCATAGACTGATTACAATCACACATACACAATAGAAAGGGATCCTGACTAGGGAAGGTACTTGACTGATATGACAGTCAAACATGTTGAGGCCAACTTTTTACAGAGAGCTGAAATCTCAAACCACATGATTTTCTTAATACTGCTTAGCCATGACAATTTTAATTTTTTTCTAGCTATTGTACATTGCTTGAGGACAAGCAATAGCTTAAGTTGGGGGTGTGATAACTCCATAAAAAGACTCAATTTCTAGTATTTTCACTTAAGTTATTAATCGTCCAAACAAAGTATGCACATCATTTTAGTTGTATTTAGGTTATATTTGTTTGTGGTGGATAAGTTTGGTTTCATAAAAATTTATTTGGCTTGACTGATGCTGCTGAGTAGAAAGGGTCTGTGTGGATTTGTATATGCAGGAAATTTACTCAGGAAGAATTTGCAAGGGCCAATGGAATAGAGAAGTTAAAGAAAGTGATGAGAAGATTTATCTCGCCAAGATAAGGTTTATCTTGCAAGTTTGAAGCAGATATGACGAAATTACCTATGTCACATGCCAGTTGTAAGACTTCCCTCATGTGAAATCAAGCCCTAGAGATTCTGAGAACAGCCAGATGCCTTTCCTTTCTTAGCCTAGACAAGATAATAATGGGTATCTAGGGAATCTTTACTTATGTGAAACCCTAGGAGATTTCCCTTTATAAATACCCATCCATAGCCACCAACGAATGAGGCAAGGAAGTTACAAGAGCTTTACTTGAAGTCTGAGCGAGCAACTACAGTGCTTCCCCACCATTTACCAACTGAACTTTCTTAGTGTCCTCCATAGCTAGATGGTAGCAGAGCGACAATCAGGTCTCGAGAGAGGCTGACCGCCAGGGTGTGTTGATCAGAATTGTCCCGACAGAGCCCCCGGTTTTGGGAGTCATTCTTCCTTTGTTCTTAATTTCTTTATGTATTTGGGGTTGTATTAAAATGATGATACTTGGTTGCTTTTTGATAACACCATGAACTGTCTTACTTGGTGCTAATCTTTGTTTTGTCTAAACAATTATTTTTTGTTGTATAAATGATGAGTTATGATTCTGCTCATGATTATTTTGTTCATTGTTTGAATATTTCGCTTTGAAACTGTAAGAGCTCTGAGAGATTGGCTGGGGTCTTAGTGAAACATGTCTTTCCAATGTAAGAGCGTCGAGAGACTGCTCTTTGTCTAAATATTGATTCTTAGATTCGAGAGAATTAAGATAGATCTACGTGAACAATAGAATGGATCTGGGATGTTGATGTTCTAACTTGTCTACCTTAGAGGTAAGGAGAGGGTTTTAATCGACTGAAAGGGATATACGCTAGAGTAAGATAGACAACAATTATAGTTTACGTTGAGAGGTATTACTACAACAACAGTATGATAAACCAAGGGTTGTAGTTAACGCTGAGTAGTATTGTCATAATAATTGTCTAATACTTAGTAATCTTGTCGGGCAGCATTAGCATGTCATGACAATTTATTTTGGACTTAGAATAATTGCGTGTCAATACAAAAGATTAGCATGAGTGCTTTGTGATAAGTCTAAATATGAGAGGTTGTTTTGAATATAATTTAATCAATGTTTGTTCTTGCTTTATTTATTTTACTTCGATAGTTTTGCATATTTATTTTGTCTCGACCAAACAATTTTGTAATCATACTTTATAATATTTTCTTGCTTTCTTACTAATAGTTTTCTAGTTTGACAAGATAGTAGGAATTAATGCATGACAACTAGTTCTGGTTGGGGTGAAGCTTAAAATCATTCGACCAATCCCTGAGGAAACGATAACTCACTTACCCCATTTTACTTGATTTGATTGTGTATACTTGCACAGAATTGCTTGCCTTAGTATATACATTTACAAGCGATCATTATACCTTACAAGGCTTCTATCGACAAGTTGGCCTAACACTAAGCATATACTTTCACTGGTGCCAATGAAGATAAACCTAAAGATGCTAAATATTGTCTTCATAACACGACTCAAATTGTGAACAAGCAATTGCAATACTCATATGAGCATAAACTCAAGTGTGTTGTGGCCATGTTGACAGATGAATCGTTGAGTTTACGGGAAACCACTATTTTGATTGTTCTTGTTAAATTTGTTACTTGGAAGTTCTTTGTAGAAGAGTTCAACAAGAAGTATATTACAAAGTAGTATCTGGCTGAACATAAGAAGTGTTTCTTCTACCCTAAATAAGGTAGCCGACCTATCATGCAGTATATGAGTGACTTCTATAAATATTGCAAGTACAGATCAGAATACATAAAGAAGGACAGAAAAAAATGTTGAATATTTATCGATGGACTAAATAAAGAGATAAGTCCTATATTCATTGCCCTGGATATAACTGACTTTTAAATTGGGCTATCGCTACTGAGGAAAAGATGTAAGCTTCTAAGAAATGCTTGACTGGTAGTTACTGGAATGATAAACGACCCAAGAGTAACGACAAGCCTCATTGGCAGCCCAAGAAGTCCAAAACATAGTCAGGGAAACTCATCCAATCACATTTCTACTCATAAGAGCAACTATATTATGAAGCCTTATTCAGTTTTTAAGCCTGCAGTCCCGATAGTCTCTATGGATTTTCTAGAAAGGTTGTAAGATATCCTACCTGTAAATTTTTCCAAAACCATCATCTCGATCAATGTAGGACTCATTAGAACATATGCTTCTTTTGTGCAGCCTCGGACCACTACATCCAGGGCTTTTTGCACAATTCAAGTAAAGTCCCCAACATAAATTCTACTATTGCAAGTTCTAATCATGCAAATCGAAATAATGGTCTTAACAGAACCCAATCAAGCCAACATGGAAAAGGAAAGAAAAACCATTCGAATGTTCCTACTCACACTAACCAAGAATCTCAAACTCCTGCTCGTATCTATCACATTCGGTGAAATGATGATGAAGAAGCTCTCGATGTTATCGTAAGTATCGTCGAGTTAAATTCAATACATGTTTATGCTTTAATAGACTGAAGATATACTCATTCATTTGTATACTTAAACTTGTTAAAACCAGTCTTGAAGTCTATAACCTGTCAGTGGGAATTTCAAAAATTAACTTGATATGTAGAGATTGTCTCTAAACTATTCGAAATGTGCATTTCTTTACAGATCTATTCCTTCTGCCATGTTGTGAGTTTGATTTAATAACGAGCCCATATTGGTTAAGCAAACACGAAACTTGAGTAGATTTCCAGAATAAAAGATAGTATCTTTGAGGTTTAGGGAAATAATTTATACTCCTAATTGATTAAAAGCCAACCTTTTTTTTTTACTTCTATGGTCTTACAATTTCAAATTGAATTTGGCTTAATTGATACACATGTTGTTTCTGAATTCGACAATGTTTTTCTCTAGTAACTCCCTGGCCTACCTCCAATCCGAGAAGTAGAGTTCGAGATTAAAGTCTAACATGGAATGAATCTGGTGTGCATTACACCATATCAAATAGTGCCATCTGAACTAAAAGAGCTACAAAAACAACTGCAAGAACTACAAGACAATGGTTTTATTCAACCTAGCTTTTCTCCCTGGGGTGCACCTATATTGTTTGTAAAGAAAAATAATGGTACGATGCGTCTTTGCATTGACTATCTCTAGATAAACAAGATCAATATTAAGAACCGATATCCACTTCTAAGAATAGAAGATCTTTTGGATCAACATAGGAATTCTTCAGTGTTTTCAAAGATTGATATACGATCAGGTTATTATTAAGTAAGGGTTAAAGAGAAAGACGTATAAAAATAGCTTTTTGGACTCATTACGACCACTATGAATTTCTTGTTATGTCATTTTGATTAACTAATGCCCCTTCTGTGCTCATGGATCTCATGTATCGTGTATTTAAGTCTTATCTCAATAAAGTTATGGTTATTTATCGACAATATTCTTGCATATTCTAATAAAATGAGTAACATGTCGAACATCTCTAGATTGTCTTGCAAACACTTTGAGAACGTCAGTTGTTTGCAATGTTCTCCAAGTGTGAATTCTGGCTATCAGAAGTCTCGTTCATTATTCATGTTATCTTGGCACAGAAATCAAAGTAGATTCAAAAAAGATACAAGTTATCTTGGATTGGAGACCTCCAAGGAATATGAGTGAAGTTCACAGCTTTCTCGATTTAGCCGGGTATTATAGAAGATTTGTTAAGGATTTTTATTATTTCCTTAACCCTAACTAAAATTATTTGAAAAGATATATATTTTGAATAGAAAGAGAAGCAGTAGAGAAATTTGGATCAAATTAAGCAAGCTCTTACTCATACCTCTGTCGTCATCCAACCAGAATTGGGCAATGAATTCACTATTTTTAGTGATTCTTGACATTTGGGACTTGGAATATGATGCTATTGTGTTTGCCCTCAAAATTTTGAGGCATTACTTGTACGGTGAAAAGTACTATCTAAGTACCGATCATAAGAGTCTCAAATATATCTTGACTCAAAAGGATCTCAAACTGAGACGAAGAAGATGACTTGAACTACTCAAAGAATATGATTTAGTCATCGACTAACATTCGAAAAAGCTAACATGGTTGCAGATACTCTTAGTCGTAAACCAACCTTGGCCTCAAATGATATTAATACTCATCTTTGAATGTAGTAAAAAAATGGATTCTTGCGCGAATTCCAAGTTTAATATAACTTAATCTCAACAATCAAAGACTTACTACAAACTGATACTAAACATCAATTTGTCATCTCAAAGCTAGACTCGAAAGCCAATCGATATTTCTTCGTTCATTCGAATGGCATGCTCTAATTTAAGAATAGGGTGTGTATTCCAGAAACGATAACTTGAAGAATGAAATTTTGAAGGAAACTTATGAAAGTACATCTTTTATTCATCCTAGATCATTTAATATGTATAAGGACCTTATATCTTTGTATTGGTGGCCTTGCATGAAGTCTGCCATTACTACTTTTGTGACTAGATGTCTGAATTGTCAAATAATCAAAGTCAAACATCGATCTCCTACTAGATGTTTCCTACATATTGAATTTCCTCAGTGAAAATAGGATCAAATAACTATGGACTTCATAAGTGATCTACATTGTTCACCATGA
The DNA here is from genome assembly GCF_006381635.1 of Hibiscus syriacus. Classification (NCBI taxonomy): domain Eukaryota; kingdom Viridiplantae; phylum Streptophyta; class Magnoliopsida; order Malvales; family Malvaceae; genus Hibiscus; species Hibiscus syriacus. The sequence goes on along the minus strand of NW_024062535.1, from coordinate 2,823,025 downwards.
AAGTGTGTTGTTATGTGGGTAATTGTAGATCGTTGCACTAAAATAACATATTTCATCCCTATCCGAATGAACTATAGCTTGGATACTATAGAAAATTGTACATTCGTGAAATAATTTGATTACACGAGGTCCCTACTTCTATTATTTTCGATCAAGATCCTCGATTCACAACTCGATTTTGGAAATCCTTGCAGCGAGCCCTTGGCACTAAAGTGAAACTGAGTACAACCTTTTATCCTCAAAGTAATGGCCAATCTAAAAGAGTAATACAAGTAATCGAAGAAATACTTAGAGCTTCCATTATCGACTTTAAAAATAACTAGGAAAAATCTATACCCCTCGTCCAAATTGCCTATAATAATTGTTATCAAGCTTCGATTCAAATGGCTCATTTCGAGGTTTTGTATGGAAGAAAATGTAGAACACCTATATGTTGGTCCGAATTGGGTGAAAACAAAGTTCTTGGGCCTCAATTGCTTAGGGAAACTGAAGATCAAGTTCACGTTATTCTTGATCGATTGAAGCGAGCCTTTGATACGTAAAAGCCTTTGAAGATCAAGTTCAAGTTATTCTTGGGCCTCTATGTTGGTCCAATATAAAGTAGGAGATAAGGTCTTTCTAAAAGTACATCCTTGGAAGAAAATTTTCAGGTTTGGAAAAAGCAGAAAACTTAGCCGTTGATTCATCGGACCATTATATATTGCGAAAATAATTGGTCCAATGGCTTATCGACTATCACTCCCTAAAGAATTTTGAAAGATTCATAATGTTTTCCATGTCTCGATGCTCCAGAAGTACCGATCAGTTCCAACTCACATTCTTGAACTCGAATAAGTTGAATTAAACCTAGATCTATCCTATGAAGTGGAACCAATTCAAATTCTTGAAAGAGAAATCAAACGACTTCGAAACAAGAATGTTCCTTTAGTAAAGGTCTTATGGAGAAACCATAAGATGGACGAAGCAACATGGGAACCCCAGGATACAATGAGAAAGAAATATCCTTATCTATTTGATCTAGGTAAGAATTTGAGTACGAATTATCTTTTAAAAGGGGAGATTTGTAACATCCTAAATTCCTAGTCTAGAAGAAATACACTAAATTGTCTAAGATAAAGAAACCTGGGAACCCAAGATACAATAAGAAATCAATTAAATTAAATAAAGGCTTAATATAAAGAGTAAGAAGAATGTTGATCAGATTAAAGTGACCTAATTAAAATAAATAACAAACATTAAGTTTGCATGTTAAATATCATCATTTTTATATATCCCTTTATGATTAATTGTATTAAAATTTAAGTGATATCTAAAATGGACATTTTCCATGCCTACTAACAAGTAGAGTTTATATCATCATCTTTCATTCACCACTATTGTCGAAAATGAGAGACAAACATGAGAGAAAAATCTCTAGAGAGTGAGAGGAGGAAATCAATCATCGAAGATTGGAATCAAGCTTAAATTAACTAGGGAAAATTCATCTAGCATCAATGTAAGCTTCATCTCTTCTTCTTCTATTCGAATTACTAAGAATTTAATTGAATAAATTCTCAAAAATTTGATTAGTGCTAATTGTTGGATCAATTCATGATTATTGGTTTGCATGTTGTTAGAAATGCATACTAATTGTTGATACATGTTTTTGTCCGAATTGTTTTTATTTATTTATTTATTATTATTATTTTAAATCACATTCTGTAGGCCCGAATTACAAACACAACAAATAGTCTAAAGTAAAAAGCCCCATCCCACTACACTGAAGCCCACATGGATAACCAAGATAAACAGGCCTATCTCAGCCGCATGATATGGACCCATCCAACTATATAGATATATGATAATTTAGGGTTTTACCCTAACATGTGAAGTTGCCACCATCGCCAGTAGATCTGGATCATCTAATTGGTGCGTACGCACCGACCCTTCAATAGCTCCATCACGTGAACTACCGTCGAGGACTCCTTCAGTCGTCCTCATCATTAAAACATGTAAAACAGGGCAAAATATACACTAAATCAGTCAATATTCCAAGAAAATCAAAACCTATTAAAAATTAGTTAAATCTTGAAAAATCGAGGATTTTACCTTTTGAAACTAAGAGAAATCATTCCTACTAAATAGATCTCATGTTTCCTACCCTAAAATCATCCATAAATCAACATGCGACTAGAGATTCAGGAAATTAAAAAAACAAAGGAGTATTGGGAAAAAAAGGGAGGTTTGAACCATATAGGGAGAGTTTTGGGGGGAATCGAAAAAATAGGGGATTCAGTTACAAAAAAGAATGAAAGAAAGGGGGCACTTGAACTAAAAAAACGAAAAAATCTTACTCGTGTTTTGCAAAATGAAACCACTGTTACCTTAAGTGGATAAGAAAATCGAATGTAACCCTTTTTTTAATTAGATCTCTAAGATTTTCTCTCGGGTTCTTAATGGAAAAAGGGGGTTTGTTTTGAGTTAAAAGGGATAGTGTTTAGGTTGGTTTTGGTCAATTGGAGAGTGATCGAGGGGTAGTGGTTCTGATTCGTAGTCTTGCCCTCATTATCGACACCGATTAGCAGTGGCCGGATTTATTTTGGTTTACCTTGGGGCGGTGGGAGTAGAGAAATGGGAGAAAACACATTAGGTTTTTTAGGGTAAGAAATAAATGGTGAAAGAGTGTTTTAGGACAAATTTGACATTAGGGTCTTACCATATATTCGACTGATAGAATGACACCATGTAGGAGAGAGACCATTCATGCTTCCACACATGGGATATTTGGAAATGAGGTCATTTTTAGTTTGTAACCTTCCAATTTTGGTCATTAATGAAACTTTTGCCTTCTTATATTTTGAGCTCCCGAGTTGTTCGACATTATTATTTCGTCCTCCTTTGCAAATTTGTATTTTTATGCTTATAATCAAATTTAAGCCATCATACCTTAATTTATTTAAGTTTTTGTAGTGTATGTTTTTATTAAATCACTTTAGTCACTTTTTACATAGTTTTGCTTTTGGTCATCTTTATGATGTCGGCATGATATTGTATTTTATTTCATTTCAATCCTGCATATAGTTATGAATTTATTGGAATTTCAGTACCCTTACTGCATAATATTTGCACAATTAGCTATGTTTTTTTATATGTTCACTGTCATACATCCAAAGTTATTGTTCTTATCATTTAATCATTATTTATCAATCATGATTAGGTCCTTTGGTTTATCTTTTAGCCTATCATGTGTGTGTATATATGCATTTTAGTCCTAAACGATAATCTGGTCCCATTAGCAGTCCATGTTACACTTCATAGTTTCATATATATATATACACACACACATAAATGTTTATAAATTAAAGGCATGTACTTAACATCACTTATGTATTTTGTTCTTCATATATTTCTTTGTGCATTATATATGTGTTTATTATATTTTAGTAATTTCATATATTTGTATATATTTATTTCAAAAATATAAATTTTATTATTTACACTCCTTTAGTTCATTAATAAATATATTTTAATACATTACTCTAATTTATTTTCAAGAACACTTATTTTTAGATTCGACGTAAAGCACTACTTGATCGAAGTACTGCAATATGATACGACTTTCGAACGAAGTATGAACTTGAAATAACTCGAGCATTTTTTTATTTATTAAAATGATAGTAATATTTTATTCAATTTTATTTTATTTCATTTTCATTCTATTTTAATTTAAGTATTGAAAATTTATATTTTTTTAGAAAAAATAATTAAATATTTCACGCAAATTCTGATATTAATTCCTTGTTCAATTCAATATTTTTTAGGGAGGAAATATTCTTTTACAGACAAGAAATGGATGGGATAGCCTTCCTGTTGGAGGATGTGTGAATCTCTAGATTTATTGTTCAAATTAAAGAAATTTCCTTAATAAATAATTCAAAATAATTTATTCAACGTTAAATAAAAAGATCATACTTTAATTATCAATGCAAATTCATGATGTCCAATGTTTACAACAATGTATAAGCGATTAAGTACCAATTTTTCGAGCATTGTGGGGGTGCTTATCCTTCCCCACGCGTAATCCATCCATGGACCCTAAAATAAAATTTTAGTAACACTACCAATTTTTCTTCTTAAAAATGATTTTTAAATTGGTTTAAAGGATGTATTTGGGTATTCGACCTACCTAACCCAAAGGCCGATGGCGGCTCCAATTCAAAACAATTCATAATAATCAATTTGAAAATCCCAATTTCTAGGAAAAAGTCATAATTAATTATTTTTTAAAGAAAATGTTTAAAAAAATGGTTATGACACTAATCATGTTGGGTTAAGTTTGAATGACTAAGGATTTGATGAAAATGAACAAACCATGGGTTATTAATTCAAAAGTAACAGCCGAGAGAATCATAATTGTGCATGTGACTATATTGTAAAATATGAAAGACATGGACTACATTGGAAAAATATATGTTGGATAAATTTATTGAAAATTGAAATTTACTGAATATTTAAGATTTAAACAAGAGCAAATGCTGTAAAACTTTAAGAATTTGACCTTAGAGAAACTAGTCACAATTGTTTCTATAGATCGATTAAGGACATATTTGAACAAGTTAAGGAAATTCAGGATCAAATTGGAAAGAATTAAAGATTGGTATTGCTAGCTAAAAACATGGTAGAAACTGAAAAGAATGTAAAATAAATTGTAAGGCTTAATTTAGAGAGGAATTGGTAATTTGTAAATGGTACATTAGTAGAATAGGTAAAATTGGATTGTTCTAGAAAATTTGTTAATTGGAAGACTTAATTGGAATATTAAAGGCTAAAGTTGATATGAAAATATATAGGAGAAACAAATTAAATGATAATAAGAAGAGCTAAAACAAATTGACAAGAATTCTAAATGAATTAGTTCCCCAAAGTACATTGAATTACAAGAGTGATAGATTGGTCACTGGGAAATCATCTAACTTCATATGCAAAAATGTTATTGTATATAAGAAATTAAAATAAAAGCTATACATGGTTGGAAATATAATTGAATTAGCTTTATAAGGTTATAAATAAATTGAAAAACTGATGAGTAAAGTAAAAGTTATGGACATATTACTCTAAGGTGTACAATATGCCAGAGCCAATTATGTTTATTACCAAATATCTTTATTTAGCTTGAATTACTATTTTATTGATTCTAATAACTTCCATATGTTGTGTTTAAATTGCTAGATCAAGGAATTGAGAAAGTGGTTATAGGAACTAAGGGAGGATCCACTAAAGTTAAGCAAAAAGGAATAGTAATTCAAGGATAGATTGGAGTATTATGAGTGTATATGTTATAGGGTTGAGAATTGGTCCCTACCACTCTTTATTTTTATTGCTATGTTCAATTTCTCATGAAATCAATATGCTAATAAAGAAATTAAGTCATATTGGAACTTAAATTAAGGGGAAGAAATATTAATTAAAGACTTTAAAACTATTGAGTGTCATGATTGAATTGAATTGATTTGTGAATTATTACATGCTTCCATGATTGAATTAAGTTGAATTGTTAATTTTTGCATGCTGCAATGATTGAATTAATTTGAACTATGAATTATTTCATGATGTCATGATTGAATTAAGTTGAATTGTGAATTATTGCATGTTGCCATGAATAAATTGGATTGAATTGAATTGTGAATTATTGCATGCTGCCATGATTGAATTGAATCGGATTGTGAATTATTGCATACTGCCATGATTGAATTGATTCGAATGGTGAATTATTACATGTTTCCATGATTGAACTGGATCAAATTGTGAATTAGTGCATGTTACTAAGATCAAACTCGATTGAATTGAAATCTTGAATGAACAAATTATTGCTTGCTACCATGATGAATTTGGAATTGAATGTATAATCTTTTCATGAAAGAATCCTTGATGGCTATGTTATGAAAAAATGATTTCTTGGCAATTAAAATTCAAGTATTTGGTTAATAGTTAGTTGAAAATATAAGGGCATGCCTTAGAGGCTAAAGCTCAATTGTGTATCGGGGACTAGTCTAGTACTACTGTTCTTATTGGCGATAGACAGAGGGTATGTTTTGTGATCTTTGGTGATAGTATAAGGGTTGACTAGAATTATGGTGCAATTAAAGTGTATGACGACAGTTGTGTATAGACTTGCTTATCTAGACTGAACTAGAAAGCAAAGATTAAATTAATTGACAAGAGGAAATCAGAAGAATGCATGTATATGCATAGAATTACTATATAGATTGAATTGCTTAATTCAAAATGCTATGTAGATTGTTTGTTGTATATATGGTGAATTATGTCTTGTTCGAATGAAAGAAGGATTGAAATGTTTAATTGGTCAGTTGAATTGATTGCTTATTTGAATGTGTATGGTTGTGTTATTTTCCTTCTTCGAGATTGAAGCAAATTAATGTGTAATATTGACTTATTGTAAAGATGATTACATGGTAAAAGTTAATATGGTTAATGTTACCTCAATAAGTACTTTAAGTACTTATCACTCTTGTTTCTTTATTTTCCAAACCACATATTCTAAAGTATTTTGAAGCTCAACTTTCCTAGTTGTTAAAACTGAAGGAAATTTACAAGTATGGCTTGTTTTGTTATCCTTATACTCTTAGTCGGTAGCTTAGTTTTGAGTATAATGGTTCAAATATCATGCATTTGGTGGGTAATTAAGTTGTTTATGAAATGTACCTAAGAACTTAATGAAATATATTAGTCTATGAAATAAATAGACCCGTAATGTATATATCATCAATGGCTCTTTTTGAATGTATATAGCTTACTAGTATGTCATTTGGTATAAGCCATTATGGTTCGCTTTTGTAATGTAAATATATAAATTAGTTATGAAATGATGTTATAGCATGTTAAGTTCATTAAATTTCTAGATATGCATGTGGTTTTATAATAGTAATTGGCCTAATAAATTACATATTGAAATTAAATGAAACTACCTTAGATAAATTAGAATTCATGGTCTATCAAATTACTTGATAAGTAAATTGGTTGAGATTTGATTAATCATGTATTATGAAAAAATGGCTCTTCAATTGTAGTTTCCGTTGCATATGTTCAATTCAATGCTTAATGGTCTTGATAATTCTCCTAACCTTCGATTCGGGTTAGGGGTATTACAAGTTCTATCGATGGCATGTGATAGGGAGAAATGAACACTGGAGCTGAACCTGATATTACTTCAATACCAAACTGCAACTCACATTTGGGTTGCAAAGCCGACAATTCCTAAGAAAACTCATCGAGAAAATCTTCCACTACTCGGATATCCACAAGTTTAGGGACTAAGGTTCAGGTGTCGACCATGTGAACCAAAAAAGGCCTCACACCCATGGTCGATCATCCTTTGGGCTTTCAAAGCTGAAACTAGCCTTGTCCCTTGGGACCTCTCATTAGTCATTACTAACTTTGTCCCATAAATTACTTTAAGTTTAAGATGTCTGGCTTTGTATCTCAAATTGGCATCATGCTTGGTTAGCTATGCATCCCTAATATCATGTCGAACTATCTGAAGGGTAACTCTATCAAATCTGCATGGAAGGTCTGATCATGAATCCCCATTAGGCATCATCTGAAGATTTTTCCTACGAGGACATCTAGACCTAAAGAGCTCAATACTCAAACAGATATCACAAGATCCTTTGTTAGGCTTTCTATTTCTTGGACTAAGTCAGGGAAAATGAAAGAGTGAGTGGAACTGAGGTCTATCAAAGAAGTGGCTAGTAAGGAAAGGACTGTAAAGATACATGATATGACATCTAGCTATCTACGTTCTACTAGGCTCGCATCGTATACTATCTGGAGCCATTCTTAACTCTGCACCAATCATTGATCTAGCCATTGCACGGCTTTACTATCCAGACACAACACTACCACCCCTAGTTGTCCCTCATCCTCTCTTCACTGATGGTGTCGAATACTAAGTCACCACTGATGCTGCACCCTGAGCTCCTGGGAATTCTTTGGTGAGTATTTAGTGAAATGATCCATAGAGTCGCAGTTGTAGTAACCTCTAAATCCAAATTAGCATATCCCCAAATATATATTCCCACACTGAGTATATGTGGTATTGGTGTACCCTCTAAATGACTCACTTTAAACACTCCCCAAAGCTATGTTCAATGGTCTCCTCCTCGAGTTGGATCTACCCCTATGACTCAAACCTTGTTCGGTCTTTCTAGACTGAGATATTAGATGCCTCGAAGAACCCTGAATATCCCTAGGCCATTAGTCAGAGTCTGACTAGGTCTCGCTGACTCAATGGCTCTCATAAACGATCATGTCACCTTACTAGACTATTTATCATTTTACTTCAAAGCCCTTTCAACTGCCTTTGTTTTGTGGGTCATTAGTACGAACACCGTGGGAGGATCAGCCGTAAGATAGGTCAATATGTCACCACGAAGACCCTTTCTAAACTGGTAATATTGACGCTCCTCAATCGGTATTAACTCTATCGTATATTTTCTAAGCCTGAGAAACTCTCTGTCATACACCAACACTGAGCGATCACCCGAGTCAGGTGGAGGAATTGCTCCATCAGGTCATCGGTGTGGATCTACCCGATGTACTTCTCTCTAAAGTTGGTGAGAACATGCTACCAAGTCAGCCTCTCTAGTCTATCTCTATCTTCATCTCAAAAGTCTCCCACCTTTCTATTGTGTTACCTTTAAGCAAGGAGGTTACGCACTCTAAGTTAACCACAAGGGTAAGATACAACTGTCTAAGGGTGCAGAGTGTCTATCTAAGCCACTGGTCTGCTGCTATTAGGTCCTCATCCTCTGAACCAAAGAACTCAATGGCCTTATATTTGTAGAGTCGCTCTGCAGGGAACTCATGAGGAATGGCAAATAGATGAGCTTGAGGTACTGGTGGGGGAGGTCGTACAGCTGAATAAATGGGGAGGACCTAACTATCTGCCTTAGTAAAAAGGAGAGGTCCCTGAAAAAGGTAGCCTTCTCAACCCCTACTTCTACTGGAGCCTATCGATCATAGGTATCCAAGATGAATCCCTCATTGATATATATTGGTGCTGAGGCACGAATTTCGTCTCTACCATCCTAAGTATAGGTTTTGTCATCTGCCATAGGTTATACATAAAATTAGAAGAAAAAGGGGGTAATTATTACCATTTTAGTATTTATAGTACTATTAACTCCATAGAATTATGTACATATACAGATGTTGACTGACTCTAACCTGTAGATCATGTGAATGACTAAACTCAGATGCTTTGATAGCACTAAATGTAGCACCCTAATCCAATTCGACCCAAAGATCCATGGATTACAATTTTACACGGGACTATCAAAATAATAACCCAAAAACTTTATTTTAAAACTGTTTATAATCACTGAAAAAAACCATCCATTAGTAATAAAAATGAAACAAGATAATATGGGTTTACAAAACTATGGGGAGCTCCCAAATTATATCGGAAAATAATACAATACCAAATACAACTCAAAGTTACAACTGAATATACATAAGGGTCCATATATAGTACATGCCCTCTAAAGATGACTCAAGACGCACTCTGAAGGTCTATGAAAATCTGGTCTACTGCACTAGAAAATCTGGTGATGATAACTCCCCATGAACTACCCCTAAGAATCTACGCAGAGAAATACATTCCAAACGGTGAGCTTACAAGCTCAGTGCCTCACTAAAATCTATAATATACTATATGCATACACTAAATGAAATAGAAAGTAGCACAAGTCTGAGCATACACTTATTGAACTACTAATATGTGGCTGAAATCATGGCGTGACTGAGGGATTCTATATCTTGGAGCTCACCTACCGCTCTAGTATATAGATGTACCATCAGGTACACCTAGGGTGAGATTCAAAATTTTGCATCGAAAGCGTACACCAACCAACTTACTCTGTTGAGTCTTGGGGCATATGTTCCCAATTGGCCACTGAAGGGCATGCTACAAAGTTGGATCACTGACTGCCGCTTTCTGTTAGAAGGAACTGGGGTGTTTTGGCTATTTTCTGTGTATCAAACCAGGCTAGTTTCATGTCAACCTAGTTGTCATTGTTTCTATTGTTCTAATATTATTTGCAGTTATTGTTTGAAGTCTTATTTGCTATTATACAAGTGTGTTTAGAGTATCAAGGATCTGATCTAATATCCTATAATTAATTATCTAGAATTTTCTGTCAGTACCGATATTGGCCCCTTAGTATCGATACTGAACTATAGGTATCGATACTCACCTACTGGTATCGATACCCTGATGACTGGTTAGGTTCTTTGAATAGATAGTATCGATACTCTTGGAGGAGTATCGATACTCTGGCTTTGGGTATCTATACTAGAGTGAGTACCGATACCAAATTTAGGTTCGATGTTTCTGAGAACGCATTATTGATACACCTCTTGGGGTATCGATACCCTTGCCTTGGTATCGATACTCTACGTGAGTATAGGTACCAAAATTGTATTATGCTTAATTGGTCTCGATACCACCTAGTCAGTATCCAAACTGATACCCAATATCGATACTCTAAGAATGAGTATCGACACTCCCCTTTTAAAATTGCCCAATTTCAAGCTTGACTGAAGAACAGTGTCGATAATGTTCGTACAATATTGATACCCCTTATACGAAAGGCTCAATTTTGGCTCAAGATATCCTATTTTTCTACCCCAAAAACCCTAGTGAGGTCCCCAAATGATGTTTAAGTGCTTTATATGATATTAGGGGTCATAAATAGGTCTGAAAACATGTTAAAACACCCAAATCATGCATCTACCATGGAAATGCTTCAAGCTCAGGCAACCTACTACATTTTATCTAAGTGACTTACACATGATAAAGTTGAGTTAGAAGTTAATTACCTGATGTTTCTAGGCTGCTAAGGGTGTCCAAAGGTTACCCCAAGGTGAGCGTCTCATTTCGTCTTGCTTGAGAGCCTTCACCAACATCTATCACTAGACAAGAATCATTTGTAGAGGTTACTAGCTCAGTGTAATGATTCGAAAGGTAATAAGAACACTTCCTAAGCCTATAGATTACTTCAAATGGGTTAAAATATTGAAAACTCTTGATCTCCCACAAAACCCATTTTTGGTATCCATGTCCAATCCTTGCAAGAGTTGGCTTAAAATGAAGTTTGGGAAGAGGAGAATGTGGTTCTTAATTTTGTTTAAAGAAATAATCTAGTAAAAAACTAAAGCTTCAACCTTGCTCAAGCTTTCTAAGAAAAAAGATGAAGACTTTGGTAGAAAAAGATAACAAAGGAGAGTTAGGAAAATAAGGAAGGAAAAAAGATGTGATATTACCTTAAATTAGGTTTTCAGCTTTAATTTTGAACAAAGGTCTAATTACTACCTTAGTCCCTCTGATTCTGACTGTAAACTAAAACTATTTTTTTTACCCTCTATTGGGCTTAACTAAAGCCCTAATCCACCTCAAATTAGGTCAAAAGCTAGAGAATTAATCCAAGGCTTATCTCGGGTTAACACAAAATTCCTAACTCGGGATCCAGGGCGTTACAACATGCCTTCCATGTCATCTTTTCTAATAGATCGATGATGAGAATTAGGATGATAAACCAAATTACTCATGGAAGAAGATCTATGAGGTGTAAACTCTCAATGGAATGTCCATTTTTATACCCCTGAACAAAGACCAAAAAAAAGTAGATGTTCATCGACAACTTCATGAATATGTCAATTAATGTTAGCACACTACTTACAAGGATAGATAATCACATTCTCCTAGCTTGCCTTTACCAAACCTAAATTTAAAAAAGTTTCTACCCCATTGTGATAGTCGTACCATACCTTTGACAAATTCTTTCAACTCTTATCCAATTTGTATTTCTATAACATCTATTATAAAAATTAAAGTAGATTAATAATCAAACAATACCAGGGTAAACCGTATCGCATTGGCATGTGACATATGGTAACATTTGTCCTAATCAAATTGTACTAATCAAATAATATTGAATATAATCTAATCAATATAAAGGTATATTCTTAGGATTATGTAAGGATGTCATAATGCAGAGTTGCATCACAACATGATTTATATATTAGCTTTTTATATTCTTAGGTATAGACTAAAAGCAACTAGTATACCGACATTGCCAAATAAATATTATTAAATTAATAAATTAGAGTTCATAATTTTAATTTATTTATCAAAATATGGATTTGGCACCCCTTTGCCAACTTCACTCAAATCAATTTCAGATTTCAACTCAATAATATTCATTATTGCTCAATAAAAATTATATAATAACGCTAACTATACAGTCACAGACAAAGAACATAGAGAGCAAAAAGAGAAAGAACAAATGGCAAAAGCAAACACCAAATTCAAGATCAAGGACACGTAACAAGGAATTACGGAAAACACTCCCACTAAAACAATCATATACTCATATGTAACAAGCTAAAATATGAATTGTTCAAGAAAATTATGCAGATCTAAGTTCAACAAGGTGGCCTGAAATTAACTTGTGAATTGAGGAACACAAGTTGTAAAATGTTAAGAGAAACCCTAAATCTAAGAAATTCCAATTCATTTTATGCGATTACAACTCACAAATGAAATTAAATTCAATCCATATACAAACTCAGGCAGACAATTTCATATTCATTTTGTAGTAAAAAAATAGCAGGGACAAATTTTAACCCAAAAAAGGAAGATTGAAGAAATAAGAAATCAAATAAGATTCCAACATTGAAACATAATTCATGATAAGAAGAATCAAAGAAGAAAAATAAAAAAAAGTAAAATAACATGTTCTCTAAGCTTACCTCTCTATCTTCAAACGAAATTTTGACAGAAACAAGTTACAGTAAACTGGAACCACCATAATTAGTAACTGAGTCAAAAACCTTCAACTCTAACAAAGCTATAATGGGTTTAGAAACCAGAAACATGTTGTAGTAAACATTTGGCTCCATTTCTCGATAAAAACAACGAGAGAGAAGAAAACATAGAGGAATTTTTGGGACTAAATCCAAGAGTACATTAACAGAAAAGCTACTGAATCAGTTCAAAGAACTAAGACTAGTTTGTAGTATTTGCCCTACTCCCATTTGTGTTACCTATAAGCATAAGTATGAAAGAAGAGAAGAGGCCAAGAGATAGTACTTGTGAGTGACAACAGCAACGGAGAAGAATGAGCGAGACGACAGCCTAAAAAAGAGAGTAAGAGGTGGCCAATGACGAAAATTAGGTAGTTGGAAGATTAGGGCTCAAGAAATAACAGTTCTGGTGATTTATGAATCCTATTACGGTGTTTATTTAAAAATCACCATTAAAATATGTTGTTAGGGGCATTTTTAGACAAGCGCAACTAATTTAGTTGTCTTTCGTTACGTTTGTTAAACAAATGCCACTAATATATGTTTTTTAATGTGCCTTTAGCGGTATTTTCCTAGAAATGTCATCGTATATATATAGAGCATTTTCTCAAAAAATGCTAAAAACGCCGGTACAAACTCGATTTTTCATATTAATGAAAACGCCGGTATTTTGGTCTTTCTAAATTGCCACCATCAATTCACCAAATCTCTTTCCCGATTTTTCATATTAATGAAAATTTTTATTAGCCATATTTTTTCTCTTCAAAACTCGATATTTAAGTATAATTAGTATACTTATTTTCTTTTCCGTAATTCACAATTCATCTGAAAATTATTACTCTCACTTTTTAATTTCTCATATTTCTCACAAACACAAAGTTACTAATGTTTATTATCAATTACGGTGCGTGAATCATATTGAAGAATGTTCTTAATTATAGGTAGATCATGTTTTCAAATTATTTATTTGATGTTTTTATATTTCCAAATTATAGATAATATCATTCTTTTATTTCTAAATGCTACAATATGTATTGAGAAAAATATGTTGGAAAGTATTGATGTTGACACTATCATAAAAGATTTTGCATCGAGAAATGCTCGAAGACAATGATTTTTAGAAGTATTTGTATGCTTAAGTATATTTTTGACATTTTTATATTGTAATGAATTAACGTGTGTTTAATTTAATAAAAAATTCTAATAAAATTCTATATTACACATTTAAAAAAAATAAATTAGGGGCAATTTTTATTTTCGCCCCATGTAAAAAATAGTCAGGACTGAACCCGATTGCATAAAAATTTCAAAGAAAAGAGGAAATTTCACAGAAAAAAAAATATAAATTGAAAATCAAACGTTAAAGAAAGAGAAATTAAAGATTTAAACTTAAAGCAAAATTTTCCAAAAAAGTAGAAATACCATGCCTTTTGATTATGCCAATCATAAAATAGCACGTGCACAAATCTCAATCATGTAAAAGTAATCATTATAAGATTTCCTTAAAATATGACTTATTAAAAGTAAGAAGTGTCACTGTTAGGATTTGCGTAAGCTCGAATTGACAAAAAAAATGTACAAAGTGGATGAATTGATAAAAAATATTTTAGGGAGTAAGGAGAGTAAAAGATAAAACAATAGACACAATGATTTATAGTGGTTCGACTTAACTAAGTTTACCTCCACTACCTTAGTTTTTCACTAAGGATTTTCTAAAAATTCACTAATTTGTTCTTTCTTTTTCAATGATCAAGAGTAAACTTTACAACTCCCTATCTTTTCAATTGGATAAGATAGAATCAATCCCCTTTTACAAAAGGTAAAAAAAAAGTAAACAATAAAACCTCTCAAAGGTAGGGTGTTTAAAAATTTAGCTTACTAAAACATAATATTTAGAAGAGAATAGAAAAATAAGAATGGAAATTTATTCACTTGTGTTTGATTGCTTGGATAGGTGTTCTAACCCTTCTTCAAGTGTCTTTAACTTGTATTTATATGTTGGAATATTGTTGTGGCCGTTTCTAGCCATTAGAAGTGTTTTGGAGCCGTTGGGGATCAATTTTCGTGCAAAAATAAAATTGCCCAGTACATAGGGTATCGATACTCCTAAAGGGAGTATTGGTACTACCTTTGTTATTTTTAAATCAATTAGTCGTTACTAGCCGTTGGGCTTGATGGTATCGATACTATGCCTATGGTATCGATACTACTATACAAAGTAGTATAGGTACCCCTTTGGGTATTGGTAACATTTTTGCATTATGGAATTTGAACAAGTAGTATCGATACTACCCAATGAGTATTGATACTTCCCTTACCATTGGTATCGGTACCATATGAACAATATCAATATTTTTCATGAGGTATCAATACTGTAAGAACAATATCAGTACTGCTTGTCCAAAAAAACATTTTATGCTCAATTCCAAGTTAAATGGACTTTGGATTATTTTTGAAAACTTCTAATAAATTTAATTCAAGTCCAAAAATATTTTTACTTAATTGTTATATCAAAATATAGTTAAACAATCTCCCCCTTTTGATATAACAAAACATTTGAATTGGTTTTGGCAAAACACCCCCTTAATAAAATATTTAATGAAAAAGATAAAAATTGTTGGAAAATATATGAAAATGTTCAGCTCCCCTTTTTCATTAAGAAATTGAATTGTTCAAACCATACTTCTCCCCCTTTTTGTTATATAAAAATTAATTCAACTTTAAAGTTCTAAAATAATATTTGGAGAGTAAGTGATAACTTGACATTAAAAACAATTGAAAAATCAAACCTCCCCCTCAAAAATAGCATTCCAAACAAAAAAGATACTTTAAAAGCTTGACACTCAAACAAAATTTAATTTCAAACAAACATGTTAGTAGCACATGAAATTCAATATATCCAAGTCTAAAAATACTTTATGCAATACCAATTGTTGAAATTAAGTGCATATGCATAAAATTTTCCAAAAATGCTATGCATTTGAAAAATATATATCAATTGTTAGAGATATATCATTTACAATAATTCACTTGCATAAACATTTAAAATTAAGGTTAAAAATTTAAAATTTGTAAAATTAAAGCATTTGAAATGTTGATATCAATTGCTAGAGAGGTATCATTTGCATTGAAAATCAATTTTGCCCAAAATTCATTATAATGAACTAAAAATTATGAAAAATCATTAAAGCTTTAAAATGCATCATAAATTATTTTTCAACATACATGAGATTAAAAACAATGCATAATCATTTAAAATCAAAATTAATTTATGCATAAACTAAATGAGTAACCAAATAACCAAAATAAAAGTATTAAGCTTAGAGGTTACCCAATCCTTTTTTAGTGTGGCTAGAGCATCTTGATTTATTCATTTTCATCACCATTTCTCCCACGCACCTACAAGAGACATTTAAGTAGATTTTTGTATCCAAATTGCTTTGGATCCTTGAACTTTAGTTTCAATGCCCCTTGTTTTCTTAGGAACCCATACTTGTCTAATTTTAAAATATTTTCTTTTCTTTATGGGACAAGTATGTTCGAAATGACCAAAAAAATCGCAATGTGAGCATTTTGCCATTTTTAGACATAATGAGTTGTTTTTTGAAATTAATTCTTTTTCTTTTGTTAAGATCTCAAGGTTAATTTTCAAATAAAAATTTTCTTTTTCTAAATCAACTTTTGTTTTCAAAACCAAATCATTTTCAACTTTAAGTTTTCAAATTAATTTCTTATATTTGGAATTCATGGTCTCAAATTCCAAATACAACTCATTATAAGCATATTGTAACTCATAAAAAGAATATGAATTTAAATCACTTGAGTTAGAAGTTACCATTGAATCTTCTCTGATGGCCATGAGGCATAGATTGGCTACTTCATATTCATCATTGGAGTCATCTTCATCACTCCAAGCCGCCACAAATGCCTTTTTCTGGCTAGATCCCTTTTTCTTTAAAAGAAGACATTAATACTTGACATGACCCTTTCATTGACAATTGAAGCACACCAGGGGACTCTTCTTTTTGCTCGATTCATGCTTCACATCCTTGGAAGTCCTGAATCTCTTGAATCTTTTGAAGTGCTTGGACATCTCTTCTACATCATCGTCGTCTTCATTTACCTA
Source organism: Hibiscus syriacus (assembly GCF_006381635.1). NCBI lineage: Eukaryota > Viridiplantae > Streptophyta > Magnoliopsida > Malvales > Malvaceae > Hibiscus > Hibiscus syriacus. The sequence continues at coordinate 2,806,035 of NW_024062535.1, read as the reverse complement.
TTTATTTGAATATTCATAGCTCTCATTAGTGGATTTGAAGGCAATGCCTACCTTATTCTTCTTTTCTTCCTTCTTATTGTCCTTTTTTTCTTCATCATCTTCCTCTTCCTTCACCATCAACTCATGAGTGAGAAGAGAACCAATTAACTCATCAAGAGTGAGAGATTATATTTTTAGCCTCAATGATTATCGTCTTCTTCGATTGCAAAGACTTTGGAAGAGAGTAGATCAGCTTCCTCACAAGTTTTTCATTGGGGATTACTTCTCAAATTTCCTTTAGACCGTTGACAATCATGAAAAATCTATTTGTCATAGCTTTGATTTCTTCATCGGGTTTCATCTTGAAATTCTCATAGTTATGGTTGAGAAGACTTATCTTGGTTTCATTCTCTTCATCGGTTCCTTCATGAGTGATTTGGAGCTTATACCATATCTCTTTGGCATTGGAAAAAGATAAGACTCTTCTATATTCATCCGGGCCTAATGCACAAAAGAGGATGTGAATAGCATTAGCATTGAGCTAGAACTTTTTATTCTCTCCATCACTCCAAATATCCATCTCATCGGGTGGAGTGGAGTAACCCTTTATGATTGAGTTCCAAGCTCCTAGATTGGTGGCTTGAATGAACAACGTCATCATATTCTTCCAATAGGCATAATTTGGTCCATAGAAGTAGGGTGGCTTGTTGACCGGTTGTGAATCTCCAATGTAATAGGCACCACATGTTGAAGCCATTTCTTTGTTGGTTGCGTCGAGAACCGGTAGAGCTTGTTTGAGGATCGTCTCAAGGTGGTTAACATTCTAACGAGTCAAGCTCTAATACAAATTGTTAGGATTTACGGAAGCTCGAATTGATAACCAAAAAATGTGCAAAGGGGTGAATTGATAAAAATTTTGTTTAGGTAGTAAGAAGAGTAAAATATAAGACAATAAACACAAGGATTTATAGTGGTTCAACTTCTCAACTAAGTCTACCTCCACTACCTTAGCTCCTCACTAAGGATTTTCTAACAAAATCACTAATTTATTCTTTTCTTTAAAGGATCAAGAGTAACCTTTACAACTCCCTATGTTTTTCAATTGGCTAAGATAGAACCAATCCCCTTTTACAAAAGGTAAAGAGAAGTAAATAATAAAACCTCTCAAAGGTAGGGTGTTTACAAATTTAGCTCACTAAAACACAGTATTTACAAGAGAATAGAGAAATAAGAATGGAAAATGCTTCTTTTGTGTTTGATTATTTGGATAGGTGTTATAACCCTTTTTCAAATATCCAATATAGAGGGTATATATACTCCTAAAGAGCGTATAGATTCTACCTTTGTTATTTTTAAATCAACTAGTCGTTACTAGCTGTTGGGGCCTGATGGTATCAATACTATGCCTATGGTATCGATACTACTATACAAAGTAGTATCGATACCCTTTTGGGTATCGATACCATTTTTGTATTCTGGAATTTGAGCAATGCTGGTAGTATCGATACTACCCAGTAAGTGTCGATACTTCCCTTACACTTGGTATCGATACCATATAAACAATATCGATATTGTTCATGAGGTATCGATAATGTAAGAACAATATCGGTATTACTTGTTTAGAAAAACATTTTTGTGCTTAATTCCAAGTTAAATGGACTTTGAATTATTTTTGAAAACTTTGAATAAATTCAATTCAAGTCCAAAAATATTTTACCTTAATTGTTATATCAAAATGTAGTTCAACAGGCACTACACTCAAGTCTCAGGTTAAGTCACTTTATAACTTTCCATCCACCAATAGTGTAATACCCTAATCCGATGTGACCCAAAGTTTGGGGGATTTGAATGTCACACAAAACCAAAAAAGTAGCAAACCATTTTTTAAAGCAATACTCATAATCACCATTTAAAAACAAATAGTTCAAAATAATAATAAAATCAATTTTATAAATTGAAGCTCCATGACACAATTTAAATCAATTTTATTCGCTAGAACATATCCATATGTCATTTCATCATCCATTATCATCGTCTTCCTTTGTCATCATTCACACCAAATCCAAAACAAACCCTAGGGTTTGCGTTAACTCGTATACTATGGGGGTAAAATTTCAATTCAGTTTTTCTCTTAATCTAACCATCCGATCTTAATTATGTTTTCACCTTCTTCTTCTTCCTTGATTCATCCTTTTTCCAATGAGTATCTATTCATAAAAAATTAGCAACACTAGTTTGGTCGCCTACCCTATAGGGAAGATAAGTTTTTTCGTTCATTATATGTTTTGTCTCCTAGTTTAATTCTCATACCCTTATTTTCTTTTGTCTTTATTCATTCTTAATATTTTATCCTTTTTTTATTTTCTTTAATATTATCTTCTTTTTCTATTTTATAGAATCTAAAAACTCCTCACAACCCTAATCTTGCTACTAAACCTAATTCACCCATCCAAAGCTTTTTGTTTCTTTATTAAGTCTATAGCCTTCTAGGTTTGTTTCCTTGACTAGATCAACGTTCACTTCATCTAATGTTGCTTCTCTATCAATTGGTATAAGAGTTTGGAAGGTTCTTTGAGAGAATCAAGTGTTCTTGATTGTTCTTGCAAGCATCCATCACAGAAGTACCCTAACGGAGCTAGTTCAGAAAGATTCATCATTTTCAGTATCATATCTAATACAAAGAAGGTTGTACAATCCAAAATTCAACCAAATCAGAGTTTATTCAACCCTTGAAATCAATCATTCATGTTTGTTCAATAAATTCATGTTGCTCTTATAATCAGATTTTTATAGAATGTTTCATAAGGAATTTCGTGCTGGAAATTTCTATATTAAAACTAGACTCATTGAAGAACATCCACACAAAAAATTAGAATTTTTGGAGATTGAAAACCCCCTAAAAATGTTATCCAAGTTGATCCAGCGTTTTAGGTTCTGTTCCGGGTTTGGGTTTTCCATAATTTTATTTGATTCTTATTGCCTCTAGGATCTTTTGTTTACCTTTTCCATGTTTCTCTACATCATCTAACACATTCTTTTCCTTGTATTAATAGGATTAAAGAGTTTGCATACTTCTTCTTTCTTGCATTCTCGTTTACTTGGAGTCCTACATTTCCTTGTATTCTTATCTTATTTTCTTAGTGATCAAACTTTGATATGAACATCGAAAGACTCTTAGAGTATAAAGTTTTAAAGAGTACATGATCAATTTTCTTGCCTCTCCTTGTGTTGCTTTATTGGAGTGTGTTGAAAACATTTTTGATATTTCGATATAACAAATTAAGTTAAATGAATTTTAAGATTTTACAAATGATTTGACAAATTTATATTTGATTCAATTAACCGAATATCAAATTATTACTCCAAGTTTTTCAAGATCAATTTTAATCCTTACTAAATGTGTAAAATTGTGATTTGCACTTAAACTATTTTTGAAACAATTTTCACAAAGTATTTTGAACCAAAAACAAGCCTTAAATCAATTATTCAAAGGTATGCACCGATGCATCAGTCCATGCATCGATGCATCGATGAATTAATTGAACATCGAATGCATTCCATGCACCGATGCACTCTCCATGCATCGATGCACTCTGAATATTTTCAAAACATCGAATGCATTTGATGCATAGATGCACAAGCCATGCATCGATGCACCAGGCTATTTTTCAAACATCGAATGCATTTCATGCATCGATGCACACTTGGTGCACCGATGAATCAAGTGTTCCAACGGTCAAAATATTTGAATTTTACACTGATGCACCGATGCATCCTCCATCATGCATCGATGTATGATACGCTCCACCCAGAAAAATTAATTGTTTTCACACTTAAACGGCTCTATAATCCCCACTAATTATCACCAACGTTCAGAATTGATTCAAGGGGTATTTAAACAAGTTCTGGAGCCATTGATCAACAACAAGAAACATCAAGCAACTAGAATCAAGAGAGAATCAAAGATAAAGCATAAAACCTCAAGTTTGAGCATTTCAAGCCTATTCTTCATTCAATATTCATTTTGCTTTCAAGAACACTTTTGTACTCAATTGTATTCATCTTTGAGTGTTCTTTTCTTTGTTCTGGAATTGTGCAAACAATCAACCTTGTGAGGATTTCCTTGTAAGTTTGCAAATTTGTATTGTTCTCTTTGGGAGAGAGTTTTCTCAAGAATTTGGGGTATAATTCTTGAGGGTTTGTATGGTTACTCTTTGTCCTCAAAAGAAAGACAAATTAGTGAATTTGTGGAAAATCCTTAGTGTGGATAGCTAAGGTAGTGGACGTAGACTTTGGTTGAGAAAGTCGAACCACTCTAAATCGCTGTGCAAATCTTTTCAATTTTTTGCAAAAGCTTCCACAGAAATTTTTATTGCCAATTCACCCCCCTCTTGGCCGATTCGTTCAATCGATTAACTCAACAATTGGTATCAGAGCCTCTTGAGTCGATTCGGGAAGATTTATATCGATTATCAAAGTCATCAATGGCCTCTGCTTCAAACTTCGACTCCGGTCTCGATTCGATGCCCGTCAACAAGCCTCCTTACTTCAATGGAGCTAACTATGCCTATTGGAAGAATAGAATGATGTACTTCATTCAAGCAAGTGACATGGGAGCATGGAATACTGTAGAAGAAGGATACATCAAACCTCTCACTCATCCAAGGTTGTGGAGTGAAGGAGAGAAAAGAATGTTCCAGCTCAACTCCAAAGCCATCCATATTATTTTTTGTGCTCTTGGACCAGATGAATACGAAAGAGTTTCATCGTGTACAACCGCCAAAGAAATATGGGACAAGCTTCAAGTCACACATGAAGGTACAGATGAGGTAAAGAAATCAAAAATTAGTATTCTAACGCATAGCTATGAAAATTTCAGGATGAAACCAAATGAAGACATCAAAGCTATTACGGATAGATTTTCAACGATTGTCAATGGTCTCAAATCATATGGAGAGATCATCTCAAATGAAAAGCTTGTGAGGAAGTTAGTCTACTCCCTCCCAAAATCATGGCAATCAAAGAAGACGGCAATCATCGAGTCTAAGGACCTATCGTCCTTAACTCTTGAAGAACATATCGGTTCACTCCTCACTCATGTGATGATGCTTGAAAATGAGGTGGACCTTGATAAAGTTGAAGAGACACCAAAGGAAAAGGAGAAGAAGAAAAACATTGGAGTTGCTCTCAAATCCATAAAAGATGAGAGTGATTCTAATAATGATGATGATGACGAGGAAATGGCATTGTTTGCCAAACGGTTTAGAAAAATGATGAGACCTTACCGAGGAAGAAAATTCAAACGAAACGAAGGCCTCAAAAATGAACCAAAGGAGAAGGACCCAATCATTTACTATGAATGCAAAAAGCCAGGGCATGTCAAATATGATTGCCCACAATTGAAGAAAAAGGGTCAATCAAAGAATAAACACAAGGCTCATGTAGCTACATAGAGCGATGAAGAAAGTTCCGATGAAGAGGAACAAGAAGTAGCAAACTTGTGCTTGATGGAATTCGGGGAAGATTCTAAGGTAACATCTAACTCATCCGATTTTGATGATTTATCTTATGATGAGTTATTTGAGGAATACAATGGGTTGGCTTCGGATTATGAGAAACTGTTTTTAAAATATAAAAATGATGTTTCAAAATTGAAAAATGAAAACAAACTCATATCCAAAACCAACAATGGTCTTGAAAGTAAAATCAAAGATTTGCAAATCAAACTAGAAGAATTTGAAAAGAAAAATTTAGATTTGCAAAATTTACTTTCAAAGATCAATGATGATCATCAAAAGAAAATTGATGATCTTAAAACTTCTTTTGATAAAGTTGGAACAAAACATTTTGAAAAAGGTGGAAATTCAAAATCCAACTTTGTTAGAAAAAGTTTTAGAAACTACAATCATAGAGGTCCCCAAAGAACCCCTAATGGAAAAATCGTTAGAAGTATGTGGGTTCCTAAAGAACTCATTACTACTAAAGATAAAAATATCCTACACAAATGGATACCTAAGGGGACTATGATTTTGGAAACTAATGAATATGGACCCAAAAGAATTTGGGTACCAAAAATCAAAAGTTAATCTATGTTTGTAGGGAAAGGAGCATTGCTACAAGGCACGGGAAACAAATTCAAATTCATGGTACCTTGATAGTGGATGCTCAAGACATATGACCGGAGATAAAAGCCGGTTCATAGAGCTTAATGCCAAAAATGGAGGAGAAGTGACTTTTGGAGATAATTCAAAAGGTCATATTGAAGGTATTGGTACTATAGGTAATACCTCTTCCATACAAATTAAAAATGTTTTGTATGTGAATGGATTAAAGCATAATCTTTTGAGTATTAGTCAATTGTGTGATAATGGATTCAATGTCTTATTTGAAATTAATGGTTGTAAAGTAATTAACATTGCATCTAATCGGATTATGCTTGTTGGTCATAGAATAGGAAACATTTACATGGTGAATTTAGATTCTATTGATATGACTAATTTATGCCTAGTTGCTAAGGATGAGCATGATAGTTGGTTATGGCATAGGAGACTAGGTCATGCTAGTATGAGTGTTTTGCAACGGTTAATTCAAGGAGACTTAGTAAGAGGGTTGCCTAAGCTTAAATTTGATAATGATAAAATCTGTGATGCTTGTGCTAAAGGAAAACAAAAACGAGTTTCTTTTAAATCTATTAATGATGTATCAACTAGTAGAGTATTACAATTGATCCATTTAGATCTTTTTGGGCCAACTAGAACTACTAGCTTGGGTGGAAAACAATATGCATTTGTCTTGGTAGATGACTATTCTAGATATACTTGGGTTCTATTCTTAAGTACTAAATATGAAGCATTAGAACATTTCATCACATTTTCAAAAATAATCCAAAATGAAAAAGGTTACTCTATAACTAGTGTTAGGAGTGATCATGGAACTGAATTTGAAAATCTTGGATTTATTAAGTTTTGTAATTCTAATGGCATTAGCCATAATTTTTCAGCACCTAGAACCCCTCAACAAAATGGAGTTGTTGAGAGGAAAAATCGAACTTTAGAAGAAATGGCTAGAACCATGCTTTGTGAAAATAATTTGCCAAAATATTTTTGGGCGGAAGCCACAAATACCGCTTGTTATGTTGTAAATCGAGTAATGATTAGGCCAATTTTAAAGAAAACTCCATATGAAATTTTCTAAAATAAAAAGCCTAACATTAGTTATTTTCATCCTTTTGGATGTAAATGTTTTGTTTTAAACAATGGTAAAGAAAACCTTGGCAAATTTGATGCTAAAAGTGATGAAGGAATTTTTCTGGGTTATTCCTTAAATTCTAAAGCCTATCGTGTATTTAATAAAATAACTTTAGTTGTAGAAGAGAATATACATGTTGTTTTCGATGATAATCCCCTTCCGAGGAAGGATTCTTGTGTGAATGATGATGTAGGTGTTATAAATACAAATGACGTTAGACATGAAGTTGGAGAACCATCATCAAAGGAAGAAATGAAAAATGAGGAAACTCATGATCCTCTTGAGAATCCAACCATTGAAGAAAGGGAAGTATCTTATCCAAGAGAGTACAACTATGTCAAGGATGGTGAAATTATAGGTGATCCATCAAAAGGGGTAACAACTCGATCTTCTCTTAGAAATATTTGTAATTATGTTGCATTTATCTCATGCATAGAGCCTAAGAATATTAAAGAAGCATTAAATGATGAACATTGGATTATGGCTATGCAAGAAGAGTTAAATCAATTTGAGAGAAGTAAAGTATGGACATTAGTTGAAAGGCCTAGTAATAAATCTACTGTGGGTACTAGATGGGTATTTAGGAATAAGCTTGATGAGAGTGGTAATATAGTGAGAAACAAGGCTAGACTTGTTGCTCAAGGGTATACTCAAGAAGAGGGCATAGACTATGATGAAATATACGCTCCCGTAGCTAGGATGGAAGCAATTAGAATGCTATTAGCATTTGCATGTTTTCATGAATTTAAATTATATCAAATGGATGTTAAAAGTGCATTTTTAAATGGTTTTATAAAAGAAGAAGTGTATGTGGAACAACCTCTAGGTTTTGAAGATTCAAAATTTCCAGATCATGTTCTTAAATTGACAAAAGCTCTTTATGGTTTAAAACAAGCTCCTAGAGCTTGGTATGAAAGATTGTCAAATTTTTTAATTGAAAAAGGTTTTTCAAAAGGAAAGGTTGACACTACATTGTTTTTAAAGCATAAAGGTAAAGATTTATTAGTAGTTCAAATTTATGTTGATGATATAATATTTGGTTCTACTAATGATGTTCTTTGCCAAGAATTTTCTAAGCTAATGCAAAGTGAGTTTGAGATGAGCATGATGGGGGAGCTCTCATTTTTCTTGGGACTCCAAATCAAGCAAAGAAAAGATGGCATCTTAATTAATCAAGCTAAGTACGTCAAAGATATGCTCAAGAAGTTTGGACTGGAAAATAGGAAACCTCATGACACTCCAATGAGCTCTTCAACAAAGCTTGACTTAGATGAAGGAGGTAAATGTGTAGATGTTAAATTATATAGGTCAATGATTGGCTCTTTGCTTTATCTAACTGCAAGTAGACCGGACATTATGTTTAGTGTTTGCTTATGTGCTAGATTTCAATCATGTCCTAAAGAATCACATTTACTAGCTGTTAAGAGAACCTTTAGATACCTTAAGGACACTCCTAGTTTAGGACTTTGGTATCCTAGAGAGTCTAGCTTTAGCTTGCATGCCTTTTCTGATGCGGATTATGGAGGATGCAAATTAGATAGGAAAAGCACCTCTGGTACTTGTGAATTCCTTGGAAATATGCTGATTTCTTGGTTTTCAAAGAAGCAAAATTGTGTTGCATTATCTACCACTGAAGCGGAATACATTTCAGCTGGTAGTTGTTGTGCACAAGTTTTATGGATGAAACAACAACTTTTTGATTATGGAATTGAAGTAGGTACCATTCCTATCAAGTGTGACAATACTAGTGCTATTTGTCTCACTAAAAATCCCATCCAACGCTCTAGAACTAAGCACATTGAAATAAGACATCACTTCATTAGAGACCATGTCACTAAGGAAGATGTAGTTCTAGAATATATTGATACTTTGCATCAATTAGCGGATATCTTTACAAAACCCTTAGACAAGGAAAGGTTTTGGAAACTTAGAAGAGAATTAGGTTTAACTGACCTATCTTCACTTAGTGTTTAAAATAATTTAGCACTTTTAATAAATACTGAAAAATGCTTATAATAATAATTTTTGATTGCATTCTTGCTATTAGTTAGGGGGAGTTTATGATTCTTAGTGAAAATTAATTTTATGTTCAAATAATGTTTAAAGATTAATTTAATTGATTGAACATAATTAATTTTTTATATATGAGTTGCCAACACTACTAGAGCCTATTAATTTAGCATTTTGAGTCTTTAAAACAGATTTTTGGACATTTTTGTGCTTCATGCACCGATGCACTTAACAATGCATCGATTCATCCCTTTGAATGTGCATCGATTCATCATGTTGATGCACCGATGCATACCTTGAATGTGCATCGATGCACAGGGTCATGCATCGATGCATCCGTCGGGTTTTGGGGTTTTAAAGGCTTATTTTTCTCTTTTATCTCAAAACCTAAAAACTCTTCATCTAGCCGTTCTTCCCTCTCTCTCTCTTAATCTCTATTCTTGCTCAAAATCAATGATTTTTCGTCGGAATCTTCAAGCTTTTCAACTCTCAAACCTGCTTCAATCATTAAATCGTGCAAAACAACTCCTCATCCCTCTCAATCCGAATTTTCAAGGTATTTTTCTAAAAACCTCTATTTTACAAATTTATGATTTTAGAACTAGTTTTAATTAGTTCTAGAATGTACATTATATCGGGCATTTATTGTTTGTTGGTTCTAAACTAGATTTTACTACCAATTTCGTCAAAAACAAATAATTTTTCAAAAATTTTCTTTGAATTTTGAAACTTAAAAAAAAACGAAAATTAGTAAGATTTTTGATTTAATTGTTTTGTTTTCATGAAAACTATATTATGGTTATCAAATATTATTTTTTAAATAGTTTTTCAAAACATGCCCATTAGGATATGGTTTAGAGAACCTTGAATTATTGAGGACTCATTTGAGTTTTGGGAATTGATTGTGCATACATGTGCTTCAAATTGCAGGTGATATTCCTTATTCCGATTTACTTTAATCATGTCTAATCCCAAACGTCCTAGAGCTTCGTCTAGTCGATCTCACTAAAACCGTCCTCCCGTTCCTCAACATTCCAATCCCATTCCTCCTCAACCTAATCCCCATCCTCAAGCTCCTAATGGCTTATTGAGTGTTTGTTTCAATATGCCAGAGCGTCGTAGAAACGACCTTTTAAATAGATATATTGAGTCTTTCCAATCCTATAGAATTCAGGAAGAACGTATTCCCTCGCTTCAAGCCATGAACAAAATTGAATTTGAATACCTCCCGACTCTTAAAAGGTGGAAGTTTGATAAACTCTTTTCTCTTCAACCCATCGTTTTTCATCAACTTGTCCGCATTTTTTATTCAAATGCGGTATGTATTCAAAATGAAACCCAATGTGGAACCATCGGTATTAGATCATACCTTTTAGGACAATACGTTGTTGTTGATTCCGATATGGATGATTAAACGTTATTTGATGATATTTGGTTTTAAACTTTAAGAACTTGGATTGTTAAACTTTTTGATTTGAATGTTTATGTTGGTTTGGATATTTGGATGCTTGAATGTTTGAACTTAATCTTTATATATTTGGATTGCTTGAATTTTTCTTATTTTTGCATGATTAGAAATTTATGACCAATTATGCCATTTCACATTTTATTATCAATATTGTTTATGAGACTAATGGCTAATCTCTCTTTTGATTGTAATCTTAGCAGCTTATAATTATTAAATCAATTGGCTAATGTCTTTCAAAAACCTTGTTTAAATCGTTTTATAGAGTAGATGTACTATAGTAAGGGGGAGTAAGTTTTTCAAAATCGATTTCAAAAATAATTTCTTAAACAAATCTTAAAATTACTTAAATGTTTTGTTATATCAAAAAGGGGGAGATTGTTGAAAACATTTTTGATATTTCGATATAACAAATTAAGTTAAATGAATTTTAAGATTTTACAAATGATTTGACAAATTTATATTCGATTCAATTAACCGAATATCAAATTATTACTCCAAGTTTTTCAAGATCAATTTTAATCCTTACTAAATGTGTAAAATTGTGATTTGCACTTAAACTATTTTTGAAACAATTTTCACAAAGTATTTTGAACCAAAAACAAGCCTTAAATCAATTATTCAAAGGTATGCACCGATGGATCAGTCCATGCATCGATGCATCGATGAATTAATTGAACATCGAATGCATTCCATGCACCGATGCACTCTCCATGCATCGATGCACTCTGAATATTTTCAAAACATCGAATGCATTTGATGCATCGATGCACAAGCCATGCATCGATGCACCAGGCTATTTTTCAAACATCGAATGCATTTCATGCATCGATGCACACTTGGTGCACCGATGCATCAAGTGTTCCAACGGTCAAAATATTTGAATTTTACACTGATGCACCGATGCATCCTCCATCATGCATCGATGCATGATACGCTCCACCCAGAAAAATTAATTGTTTTCACACTTAAACAGCTCTATTATCCCCACTAATTATCACCAACGTTCAGAATTGATTCAAGGGGTATTTAAACAAGTTCGGGAGCTATTGATCAACAACAAGAAACATCAAGCAACTAGAATCAAGAGAGAATCAAAGATAAAGCATCAAACCTCAAGTTTGAGCATTTGAAGCCTATTCTTCATTCAATATTCATTTTTCTTTCAAGAACACTTTTGTACTCAATTGTATTCATCTTTGAGTGTTCTTTTCTTTGTTCTAGAATTGTGCAAACAATCAACCTTGTGAGGATTTCCTTGTAAGTTTGCAAATTTGTATTGTTCTATTTGGGAGAGAGTTTTCTCAAGAATTTGGGGTATAGTTCTTGAGGGTTTGTATGGTTACTCTTTGTCCTCAAAAGAAAGACAAATTAGTGAATTTGTGGAAAATCCTTAGTGTGGATAGCTAAGGTAGTGGACGTAGACTTTGGTTGAGAAAGTCGAACCACTCTAAATCGCTGTGCAAATCTTTTCAATTTTCTGCAAAAGCTTCCACAGAAATTTTTATTGCCAATTCACCCCCCTCTTGGTCGATTCGTTCAATCGATTAACTCAACAGAGTGACTTGTGAGGTTTCTTATTTTCTTTATCTTTTTTCAATTTAAATTATTGTTTTGAGTTTGTGACTTTTAAGATGGTTAGGTACGAACATCTCAATCAACCCATAGATAGTATCTTGACCTCAATTTAACACCAAATAGAGACCCTTACCAAACTTCAAAAATAATTTACTGAACTTAACACCACCTTGAGACAACAACAACAACAATCGCAAATTCATCAACCGAGACAACCCAATGACAATCAACCAAACAATCTAATGGTCCCTATGCGTGTTCAACCTAGGTTTTAAATGTCAGAACCTTTTCCAAAATCGAAGTTCACAATTCCATATTTCCAAAGAGATTACGATCATGACGACTACATCAATTGGTAAGTAAAAGTTGACCTCATGTTTTTCTACCATAATTATCCCTCTCAAAGAACAAGTACCACTCATCACTATGTAATTTTCAAGATATGCCCATATATGGTAGATGCTGGCTCGAAAAGAAATTCAAGATCATATAATTCTAATTATTACGTTATGGGAAGCACTGAAGAACGTCATACGAAACCATTTTTTTGATACTCTACACAAGGAAAGTAAAACAATGACTCCCCTATATTCGATAAGGAAGAAGTTTAGTCGAAGACTACTACAAGGAGATGCAGTCCTTGTTAAAATAGAGAAACATAAATGAAGAGGAAGAAGACATAATGTCAATATTTGTTGTCAGCTTAAACATAATCACAATTGATATTCTTTATTTACATGGACATGAAATTCTTGAAGACACATTGAATAAAATTCTAACAATCAAAACACAACTTTAAAGGAGATTCTCATTCTGAGAAAAATACTAAGGTAGTTCAACTTCTTTCTTTGGTAATCCATTAAACTCCCCTTCATCTTCTACTCCTTATTCTATCGTAAATAAGAAATTGAGGGATAAAAATCCTAAGATCGCTTGTAAAGACTTAGTCGAAAACACTAAAAAATCCCAAGAAAATATAAACTTATACTTTAAATGAAAAAGTCATGATCATGTCAATCACGATTATTCGAATTTGAAAACCATGTAATCTTAGAGGAGAATAATAGTTGGACAGATACATAAATAGATTATCCTGAGGTATTGGAAGAAGATGCGCTCATATACTCAGACAGTGATGAGTTTGTCGCATTATGCATGATTGTGAGGCATAATTTGAGTATACAAGCAATCGATGACTTAGATATACAATAAGAAACATCTTCCACATGAGATGTCATATTAAGGAGAAAGTATACTAATTGATCATTGACAATGGAAGTTGTGTTAATGCGATCAATAGTTATGTGATGTATACACTTAACTTTCCTTGTCAACAACATCTGAAGCAATACTATTTGCAATGGCTTACCGAGAGTGCTAAGTTGAAAGTCACAAAATAATGCTTAGTTAATTTGAAAATGGAGAAATATTATGATGATGTGTGGTGTGACGTACTTATGATGCAAGCATCTCACGTTCTTTGGGAGGACCATAGCAATATGACAACAATATCATTTATTATGGTAAAGAAAACAAGTACTCTCTTAACATGAAATGTAAACCTTACAGTCTCAAACCGATGAATTCTAATGACATTATGTAATATCAAAAGATAATTTGTGAGGATGTTGGGAACTTAAAGAAAGATGAAAAACAAAAAAAGATCATTTTTGGGACCATCGGCGTACCCCATGGTAGAGCGAAAACAAAACTCGACGGTCTCACCAGCGATCTAAGTACGAAAAACTGAAATCGGGAGGAAATGATGCCAATACTTATAATGGGTTCCTTGAAAAACAACAAAGGCAATAGCGACTAATGGTGATCATGAACGGTTCAAATCATAAGCCACCACGAAAACACGCCTTAGCCTCTACCTAGTTCACCCGATTGAAAGCAAAATTTTCTTTTCCCAAAAACTGTTTTGAGAAAAATGGCTGTAGAAAAAAAAATGCTAGATTTTACCTCATTTTAAATATATCAGTTACCCTAACATCTTAGGGATTTATGAGGTATTTCGAATTAATAAAGAATCTTATTTAATTAATTCAAATTAAATATCCATTAAAGATTTATAATCTGAATTATAATCTTTAACATTTATTTAAACTCTTATTTAATTATTCCAAATTAAATATCTATTAAAAGGGTTGTAATCAAAATTACATTATTTTAATGTTTACTTATTATATTTGGGATAATTAAAATCATATGCATATCGAATATACATATACTAACTCCAGATATGTTTTAGTAACATACAACAAATTGTACATCTTTGCTCATTTCAATCATACGGTGTGACCTTGTAGGTTATTGTAACATTATCAATTATTATTAGAACAAGTATAATATTACATACAATGACTGACATCTAGCAATATATCATTGTCACCTAGGTTACAAGAAATTATGATTCAACATATCATCTTCGTGATTAACTCTTTTATATATTATATCCGTTTTTCCTTTATATCTTGAATAGGCACAAGTCTTGGAATAGTCACACTTGTATAGCTAATCTATTGTTTCTTGATATCTAGAGTATACTATAATTAACGAATAAATTTTGATATCTCACATCAAGTTATTTGAGCATGGAAATGCATTTCTAGTCTTACTCAATCAAGTGGCCTAGGAAATATTTCCTATTATGTTGGAAGGAAAAATCCTATCTTAATCATACTCACCCACTACATATATCGAGATATATTCAATAACAGTCTTTATAGTGCAAGCAGTTACGGAGCATGTTTAATTGTATCAAAACATACAACAATATATGTTGGGATAACGTTGATCTCAAGTCTAAGGATCATACATATAGTCATTACCATGAGCAATGTTATGACCGTTACATAATAATCCAACACATATGCTCATGGTGGGACAATCCAATACATTGTTCTCTAATAATATAATCATGTATCAGTTCTGACATCTCTATGTCAATGACAACTCATTGTCATCAATCAATAACATGTTAGTCTTAAGCATATTATTATTGTCCATGCCCATAGTAATACTTGACTATGGACTTTATTATATTTCAGTTTATTTTAAACACAAACATATAACTAAAAATAATAGTGGAAATTCCTCCATTCGATTAAATCGGTAAACAAATGTATTATTATAATCATCGTATGATTGGTCTTTGGGCATACTCTAATATTAACAACCCATAAAAGCCAATACAATGACCACAGTAGGTGAGTGAATCCACTTGTGATAAAAAGAGTGTCACAAAAAATTGAAGCGAGTTTAAAACACGTGAGAGAAACCTTTTCCCAAAACAACACTTGCATCGTCATTCAGGTTAAAGACACCACACTTTTGATTTCTACTAACCTCATCGATTTGGAATGGCTAAATGATGGAGGAGTATTCAAGACCATCAAACATCCAGCCCCATACCGATTGCAATGGCTAAATGATGGAGGAGAATTAAAGGTCAACAAGTAAGTCCGAGTGTCCATTTAACTTGGGATATATCAAGATGAAGTATTATATGACGTGCTGCCCATGAACGATTGTCACATTATTTTTGGAGTATCATGGTAATATGACAATAGGGAAACCCATGATGGTTTTTCAAACTGCTACTCTTTTCAACATAAAGGGAAAAAAGTGAATTTGGTACCGCTTTCCCCATACCAAGTTCATGAAGACCAAACTCACTTAAGGAAAAACATTGAAGCCATGAAGCAAGAACAATTTAAAGAAATCCATTTTGAAGAAAAACAAACAAATGGAGTAGAGAATACAAAGATTAAGCGTGAGATTGTGATTGAGAAGGTTGGAGAAGAAGTTCAATCAAATGAAGTTGAAAAGAGCGTTGCGGATGAAGTGGTGGACGTAACACAAGTTAGAGTAAATATTACATTGGTTGAAAAGGAAAAGAATGATTGTGGAGACGCACAAAATTTATTTAACAAATATTTTATTCCATTATTTATTCTTTTGATTTGTAGGATTCTCCAACAGGCATGATGTTGGAGTATGCCCAAAGACCAATCATATGATGATTGTAATAATATATTTATTTACCGATTTTATTGAATAAAGGCATTGCCACTATTATTTTCAGTTATGTGTATGTGTTTAACATAAATTGAAAGATAATAAAGTCCATATAATAACATTATTAAAAGATCCATAGTCAAGTATTATTATGGGCATGGACAATAATAATATGCTTAAGACTAACATGGTATTGATTAATGACAAGGAGTTGTCATTGACATAGAGATGTTAGAATTGATACATGATTATATTGTTAGAGAACAATGTATTGGATTGAACCATCATGAGCATATGTCTTGGATTATTATGTAACAGTCATAACATTGCTCATGGTGATGACTATATGTATGATGCTCATACTTGAGATCAAAGTCATCCCAACATATATTGTTGTATGTTTGATACAGTTAAACATGATCCGTAACTGGTTGCACTATAAAGAGTGGTATTGAATATATTTCGATATATGTAGTAGGGTGTATATGGTTAAGATAGGATTTATTCTTCCTACATAATAGGAAATATATCACAGGCCAATTGATTGAGTGAGACTAGAAATGAATGGCCATGCTCGAATAAGTTGATATGTGATATCATATTCGTTAATTATAGTCTACTTTTGATATCAAGAAACAATAGATGGGCTATACAAGGATGACTATTCTAAGACTTGTGCCTATTATAGATATAAAGGAAAAAAGAATGTAATACATAAAAGAGTTAATCACGAAGATGATATGTCAAATCATAATTTCTTTTAACTTAGGTGACAATGATATATTGCTAGATGTCACTCATTGTATGTAATATTAGAATTGTTCTAATAATTACTACTAACGTTACAAGAACCTACAGGGTCACACCATAGGATTGAATGAGCAAAAATGTACAATTTGTTGTATGTTACTAAAATATATCTAGAGTTATGATAAGTATATTTGATATGCATATGATTTTAATTATCCCAAATATAGTAAATAAGCATTAAAAGAATGTAAACTCTTTTAATTGGTATATATAATTAAGAATAACTAAATAAGTTTTTAAATAAACATTAAAGATTACAATTCAGATTATAAGTCTTTAATGTATATTTAATTGAATTAATTAAATAATATTTTTTTGTTAATTTGAAATAACTTTGAAACCCCTAAGATGTTAGGGTAATGGATATAAAAGGGTGTGTTAGGTCTAGCAGCCATTTTTAACACATACACATAAACCTTCAGCCGTTTTATCTCAAAACAGTTTTGGGGAAAAATATTGCTCTCAATCGGGTGAGCTGAGTAGAGGCGGAGACGTGATTTCGTGGAGGCTTACGATTCAAACCGATCTACACCACTAGTATTCACTGCTATTCTTGTTGTTTTTCAAGGAACCCGCTGTAAGTATTCACATCCCTTTATCCCAATTTCGATTTTACATACTTGGATCATTGATGAGACCATGGATTTTTGTTTTTGCTGCGCCGTGGGGTGCGCCAACGGTCCCTACAGTGGTATCAGAGCCACTTTTGAGATCCGAATTCAGGTTAAATTATGGGATGATGCGATATGTATGAGATATATGTTATAGTTTTATCAATTTCGGTAAATATGTTGATATCATTATTCGAATCGATAACCGCAACGATTAATATGTTAATTAGTTAATATGTTTTTCAATCTATTTGTTGCTGCAAGGATCTTACGAAATCCATATGTCAATCGTTGACATGATGATCTGTGGGAGTGCGATAGCAGATCTTGTTTGGCAGTGGAACAAAGGTTATTTCAATGCAGAAAACCTTCGGGATTGAAAATCCCAAAAGCACGATTCTGTTGATAAATGTTATCAAATCGTGAGGTTTTTCAGTAGAAACGTAAGTACTATTTTTCAAAAAAATCCCACCGACCATCGCCGTACGGCCGATGCGCGCTAGGGAATCATCCCCTTGACCCCTCATCAGCAGTACAAATTGAAGGTCCGTATTTATATTTTTAACAAAGGCATAAGAACGTGTGTGTGTATATATATATATGATATGCTTGTTTTGCATAGTGCTTGACATGCATGGTTATAGCCCTTATTTACTTTATTATGGTTTAATTTGAAATACGGTATGCGAGCCATGTCTTTCTATATCTCTGTTGTATTTCTCTTCTCATCTTACTCCCTCGTATGTAAAACGAGTTTTTTTAAAATTGTAAACCTATGAAGATTCACAAGGAGCAGAAGAATGGCGAGAAGATACCTAGGGAGCAGTCTTAGGCTTTAGGGTTCTTGGTTCTCCCATTGGCTTAGGATGGGCCACTTTAGTCATTGTTTTGGGCTATAACCATTGTATCTTATTTATTGCTATATTTGTTATGTATGTAATGCATCAAATGATAAAATAAGAATGAATATTGATGAGATCAGTAAAGGCCTAATCTTAAAACAAACAATGATGAGATAATTACGCAAATCCCTCTTTATAATCTAAGTTAACTTAACCGTCCAATATTTACCCTCGTTAAGGCTTCGATCGATATTGTGTGGGCTTTGCCAAAGCATTGGCACATAAATATATATTGGTTAAATGCGAAGAATAAGCAAGTGATATTCACCGTTTGAAATATTGGTAATAACATAGCTAGGTTATTCTAATAGGATTAAAAACCTAGAGGTTAAATATTTGGATAAGTCATGAGATGACTTGAACAAAAGTTGTTCACCAAAATGAGGAGTTACATGAGATGTAACTAGTAAAGTGTTACTTACCTAAATAATCACTACCCTAAAAAAAGCAAAAACTGATTTAGGAAATTGATGTATTATGGATCCTCACCCACTAAAAAATTTCGTTGAATTTTTTCGAAATTAAAACAAAGAGGGCTTTTAATTTTGAATAAAATAGTGGGCGTACTTTGTAAATAAAGTCCTATTTATAAATTTTAATTCGATAAATTTACTTACTTTAATATTTCCATTGTTGTAGATTTAATGGAAAACAACACTTTATCACTGCGATCACTCCTTGAGAATGATAAACTTAATGGAATAAACTTCCTTGGCTGGTTTCGTAATTTCAGAATTGTTCTCAAACAAGAAAGAAAGGAATATTTCATTGAGGAACCTGCTCTTGATGAACCGGCAGCTAATGCTTCAAGAGCTGACAAAGACAAATTCAAGAAAAATATGGATGATATGTTAGATGTTGGATGTCTAATGCTTGCCACCATGACTCTTGAGCTTTAGAAGCAACATGAGGACATGGTTGCATATGAGATGATTCAAAATCTCAAAGAAATATATGAAGGGCAAGTACGTCAAGAGAGATATGAGACCTCTAAAGCTCTATTTTAATGAAAAATGACAGAGGGAACTCCTGTAGGAGCTCATGTCATCAAGATGATGGGCTACATCTAAACGTTGGAAAAGATGGATTTCCTCTCAAAGATGAATTGGCTACCAATGTTATCCTACAGTCGTTGCCAGATAGCTTTAGCCAATTTGTCCTTAATTTCAACATGAATGAAATTAACAAGACTTTGCCACAGTTACATGGCTTGTTACGAACTGCTGAAAGTAACATGAAAAAGGTTGGACTTAAGCCCATTCTGATTGTCCACAAGGACAAAGGAAAGGGAAAGAAAAAGGTAGTGGAAAAGTCTAAGGGTAATGGTAAGACCAAACCAAAAGGGGAAAATGCATTGAAACCCAAAGGGGGAGTTAGCAAGGAAGGAAAATGTTTCCATTGTGATAAGACCGGACACTGGAAGAGAAACTTCCCTGTTTACCTTGAAGAGGTCATGAACGCTATGTTTGTTTCAGGTATTTATGTTATTGATGTTAATTTGTCAACATCTACTTCTTGGATATTAGATACCAGCTGTGGTTCTTATATTTGTACTTCTGTACAGGGACTGCAAAAGAGAATGAATCTGGCTAAAGGAGACGTGGACCTACTAGTGGGAAATGGGCTATAGGGAAATATGTTTTATCTTTGCCTAGTGGACTTGATTTAAATTTAGAGGATTGTTATTATGTGCCTAGTTTGACTAAGAACATTATATCTATTTCTTGTTTGGATAAGATTGGTTTTGAGATTATTATTAAGAATAATTGTTGTTCTTTTTATCTCGATAGTGTTTTTTATGGTTCAACACAATTAGTTAATGGTCTCTATATTTTGGATCAAGAAAACACCATTTATAACATAAATACTTAGAGATAAAAACAAATGACTTAAATCAAATTTATCTTTGGCATTTTCATTTAGGCCATATAAGTGAGAAACGCATATCAAAACTCCATAAAGATGGATTCTTAGATTTATTTGTTTTCGAACAATATGATGTATGTAAATCTTGCTTGTTGGGAAAAATGACTAAAGCTTCTTTTAATAGTAATGGTGAGCAAGCAAGTGAATTATTGGGGTTAATACATAGTGATGTATATGGACCAATGAATATATAAGACAGAGGTGGATTCCATTACTTCATTACTTTCACTGTAACAACCCGAATATTTACAAAATAATATTTAATTGAAATTGGAGGTTAATTGTGAAAATTGGTAAATTGTTGGTGACTAAATCAAAATTTATGAGAGTTTATAGGCCATTATAGAAGTGAAGAAAATCCAAGGACCAAGCCTTGAATTTACCCTAAAACTGTCGGCAGCTTTGATTATAAGCGTGCATTTGGTTCTGATTTTCAGAACCAAAATGCTCCCAATTTTCCTTTCCCATACGCAGTTTCCAACTCCGATTCCGACGCCGTCCAAATTCCGATCATCATTTTAAAACCAGCATTGTGTTCATCATCGAGCGTGGAACAAATTATTCGATTTAATTGAAGCGAAACGCTGCCAAAGGTCGGGAATTTACAGTCAAAGTCTCGACGTTTTTGTTAGCTCTATCGCCGGGAAAATCTTAAATTCACCGCCGATCGTTACTCCGTTTACGACACCTCCTGCACCATCGTGTTCCTTGTATCGTTTCGAGTCCGCCGGTGTCAACCTTGTTTGCCGTCGACGGCGGCGCGTGAGGAGGTGTAGTAGTCAAAGATTCGGCCGAGTTAAAATCGAGCTCTCCGCCGTTCAAAAATTTGAACCGATCTTTGTAAGTATCTCGAAATCGCTTAAAATAATTTTTAGAAAATTTTCCGGAATTTTTAGACCCCCGGAGGAGGCCTCACGCGCCGCACGCGCCGCCGCAGGGAGAGTGGAGGGCTGGAAACTGGTTTGACCAGTTTTCAACCGGTTCTGACCAGTTTCGACCGGTTCGTACCTGTTTGACCGGTATGAACCGGTTTGACCGGTCTGACACCACCCGACTGACCCGACCCGACCGACCCGACCCGACCCGACTGACCCGACCCGACCGTTGACTGTTGACCGTGACTGTTGACCGTTGACTTCCTTTGACAAAAACTTAAAATGGCTTTGACCGACCCTTAAACGACCGTAAATCTTTTTCGAGTATACCTATTCTGATAGTTTTCGACGTCCTGAATCCGTTTCCGAAGTCTGTTTTGTCAAATTCAAACCCAAAGGCCTCTAAATTGATGGTCAAAGTGGTTGACTTTGACATTGACCAAGAATCTAAATTTTTGAAAATTCATACTTTATGTTTTTCGACGTCCTGATTCCGATTCCGCAATCCGTTTGGCCAAATTCAGACTCAAAATACCCTAAAATGATAGTCAAACCCAAACAATGCTTATATACTTAAGAATTTTAGCTTTGAACAATTAAGTAAGATTTAGGGTTGATTAGTTATTATTGTTTGAAGGTACAAGAGACTCTCTGGATCGTTCGACAGCTGGACCCAGCTCTTCTAGATCAGTTAAACCACGTATACCAGTATTCTCCCGTTCAAAAACTGTAACAGAGCGTGGTGAAACCAGCAATCAGTAGATCTACTATCTGAACCCATTATCGAGGTGTGTTCCTGTTTACTACTAATGGTTTTATATGTTTTGAAATATGGTACATTGAAATCTATGAATTATTATTGTTGGTACACCGATTTATTGTTGATGATTTATGGACTTTGATGACTGGTATATGGATATTGATTTTGGGATTGATTGAACTACAATTGTATAGCTCTGATCAAGCTAATAAACGGGCCTAATGTGACTCTTGAGGGCCCCAAGATGTTTCATTAGGTCGGCTTTCCTTTGCTTTGTGTTTAGGGTAAGCTATATGGACTTATTGGCTTGGGCTTAAGGATACAAGCTTCTTAGCCTATCCTTAAGTCGGCTTTCTTTTTGCTATGTGCATAAAGTAAGCTATATGGAAAATAATTTTGGGAACTACTGATGGTGTACCAGAAAAGGGTTTAAACTATGATTTTCAAAAGTTAAACTCTTTTACGAATTTGTGAGATTTACTGGACTATGATTTGTTTAATGTACCTATTGTGATTTTATGGTAATGTTGGGACACACTGAGCCAATCTCACCTTTCGAAAATGTTTTTCCCCTTTCAGATACTGTTGGTTAGATACTTCGGTTCGAGCACTTGGAGGATCAACATATCTCTTGAAGTATATCTGATTGTAATATTTTAAACTTGCAAGTTGACTTTATTCTGGTGACATGGACTTATTTTAAAGTATTGGATTTTATAATGATGATACTTTTGCTATTACTATTCAATTTATCGTGGTTTTGATTTTTAAGATATGTTTTAAATTAATTTATTACTGATTGGTTTTATATTTAAGAGTTGAGTTTTAAATAGTATAATTTATTATAATTTCATGTCATGAATAATGTGGTTTTACATTGATTGGATAACGGTTTTGGAAAATGTCTTTGTGATCCACTAGACTTAGTCGAAACACATAGGCAGGGTCTAGGGGGTTTCATTTATTGGTATCAGAGCTTTTGGTTTTTAACCCTCGGACCGTGTATGAGTCCATATTGAAAATACGGTTTTGAAATAATTTACAAAACAAGTTACAAAGGCCATGTCACAAAATTATTAAGATTTTTAAATTGTGTTCGAGACTCCAAGTGCTTATCTAACCCTAAGTTTTATCTTCTGTAGTAAACTTGAGATCCATCAAAATGAGTGCTAGACGTGGTCGACAAACTAGCCGTGGACGAGGTCGAGTGGCTAGATTTGCAGATCCGATTGATGAGATGCGGGTAGATCCTTCACCTCCGATAGGTGATCCTTCTCCTACGACCTCAACGAATCTGCCTCCTGCCGCTGGTATTGGCATGACTACACCGATCATAGGAGCGACCGATATTGAGTCAGAGTCTACCGAAGTTGCTTTGGATGAGAATTTTGGTAGACAATTTCTGCAGTTGATACAGGGAGCAGTCAGAGCTACTGGTGTTGTATCAGAGGTTCCTATTTCGTAGACTTTGATTGCTAATGGAGTTAGAACTTTTGGGGGACAGATTGGTGGAGCTCCTACTGAAGCTTAGGATTGGCTCTAGGATACGGAGAGACGCATGGATCAGTTGGGTTTAGACTCAACTAAGAGATATCAGGGTGCTGTGGCGATGTTATATGGCAATGCCTACACTTGTTGGGAGTCAGTGACCAGTAGTGTTCCTACCGATCGTTTGACCTGGAATTTCTTTAAGGATCACTTTCGGAGTCGTTTTCTGGGAGAGCGCTACTTAGCTCAGAGACATCAGCATTTTCAAGACCTGGTTCAGGGAGACATGACTATTTCTGAGTACGAGATCGAGTTCTTGAAGTTGCTGAAGTATGGATTCAGTATGGTACCTACTGAGAGAGATCGATGTCGTAAATTTTCCCTTGGACTCAGATACGAGCTGCATAGGCAAGTTGTAACCCATCAGGATGAGATATTTGATGTGCTGGTGGGCAGAGCCAAAGATGCTGAAGAGGTGGAGGTTTTAGCTTCTAGTAGAGAGCGTGTTGAACAGGAACGATCTAAGAAATTTTCAGGCCCGATGGAGTCATCAGCACAGTCCGGGAAAAGGACTCGTACTTCAGTCCCTCAGAGAAGCAATACACGTTTCAGGCATGCAGCATCCTCACCGTTAGTTGGCAGTCGAGGTGGTTCCTCGTCGTATTATCATGGGTTCCTCTGTGAGTTTTGTGGTAAACAACACACAGGATAGTGTCGTAAGAAGATGGGTCTTTGCTATCAGTGTGGATCTAGTGGTCATTTTCGGAGGGATTGTCCTCAGCTAGCTTCGTTTGAGAAGACCGCTACTCAGACTCTTGTATGTTCTTGGACTACAGTACAGACTCCAATTAGAGATCGTAGCCAAGTAAAGGCTCGTGGTTCAGCGTCCAGGACTGACAGTAGAGCCCGACCTCAGCAAAATAGAGGGCTAACAGTTTCTGAGGCTATACAACCAGCTTTGGTTTATGCCACTAGACGCCGGGATGACAGAGATGAGCATGAGGTTATAGCAGGTACATTTACTATTTATTCTATCCCATACTTTGTATTACTCGACAATGGCTCCACTCACTCCTATGTATCAAGCTTGGTATCTCGAAACCTTCAGATTCCGATCGAGAACACTGAAAATACTGTTACAGTTACGAGTCTAGTAGGACAAGTGGTATTAGTGAATAAAGTATTTCGGCGTTGTCCTCTCGAGGTTCAGGGAGAAATTTTTCTCGCTGATCTTATGGAACTTCCTTTAGAGGAGTTCGATCTAATTCTTGGGATGGATTGGTTGATTAAACACAAGGTAAATCTGGATTGCGAATACAAGCGGGCTACTCTAAAGACTTCTGATGGTCGGACCGTGGTGTTAATTGTTGAACGACGTGGCTATCTCTCCAATATAGTTTCAGCTATGGAAATTGATCGTATGATCCGGAAGGGGTATGAGACTTTCATTGCTTGTATTTTGAACACTAAAGGTTCATTGTCCACGATCGAAGAGATCCGTACAGTTAGCGAGTTTCCTGATGTCTTTCCAGAGGAGTTGCCTGGTTTACCTCCTGATAGAGAGGTAGAGTTCGAGATAGAGACTTATCCGGGATTTGCACCTATTTCTATGGCACCTTATCGCATGGCTCCAAAAGAACTTAAGGAGTTGAAGGTCCAATTGCAAGAATTATTCGATCGAGGATTTATTCGGCATAGTACTTCACCATGGGGAGCTCCAGTTCTGTTCATGAAAAAGAAGGATGGGTTGCTAAGATTATGTATTGACTATCGGAAGTTGAATCATATGACGGTCAAGAATAAATATCCACTACCCAGGATTGATGACTTATTTGATCAGTTGTGAGGAGATAATGTATTCTCTAAGATTGATCTTCGTTCGAGTTATTATCAATTGAAAGTTAAAGGATTTGATGTTGCCAAGACGGCCATTCGCACTAGATATGGTCATTATGAATTCTTAGTGATGCCTTTTGGTTTGATGAATGCTCCTGCAGCTTTCATGGATTTGATGAATCGGGTGTTCCGACCATATTTGGATCAATTTGTGGTGGTCTTTATTGATGATATTCTAATCTATTCTCGTACTGAGGTAGAGCATGACGAGCATTTGAAAATCGTTCTGCGGACTTTGAGAGAGCATCGTCTATATGCCAAACTAAGAAAGTGTGAATTTTGGCTTCAAAAAGTGTCGTTTCTGGGGAATATTATTTCTGCGCAAGGTATTCAGGTTGATCCTAACAAGATCGAGGCTATTGTGAATTGGAAACGACCCAAGAATATCTCTGAAATCTGTAGTTTCTTGGGCTTGGCTGGTTATTATCGACGTTTTGTTGAGGGCTTCTCGATCATTGCTTCTCCTTTGACAAAGTTATTAAGGAAGAATGTGCCGTTTGACTGGGGTGAGAACAACAGGAGAGCTTTGAGAAATTAAAGGCAGTATTGACTCAAGCACCAGTGTTGATTCAACCAGAGTCCGGGAAGGATTTTACAATGTATAGTGGTGCGTCACACTCAGGACTCGGCTGTGTTCTAATGCAGGAAGGTAAGGTGGTGGCTTATGCATCCCGTCAGCTGCGACCACATGAGTATAATTATCCTACTCATGATTTGGAGTTAGCAGCAGTGATTTTTGCCTTGAAGATTTGGAGACACTATCTTTATGGAGAGAAGTGTTACATTTTCATGGATCATAAGAGTTTAAAGTATCTTCTAACCCAGAAGAAGCTTAATTTGAGACAGCGATGCTGGCTAGAGCTTCTAAAGGATTATGATTGCGGGATTGATTATCACCCTGGTAAAGCTAATATTGTAGCGGATGCTTTGAGTCGAAAGACGGTAACAGAGTTGAGATCTTTAATGGCCAGGATGAATTTATATGACGATGGCACTCTGTTAGCAGAATTACAAGTTAAGCCGACCTTGGTTGATGAGATCAAAGCTAAGCAGCCCCTTGATAGCTCCTTGCTTTTCATCTTTGAGCTAGTAGAGCAAGGGACAAGCTCAGATTACGCCCTTGATCAGGATGAAGTTTTATGCTTCAAAGGTCGGTATTGTGTGCCGGATGATGCTGAGTTGAGGCAGACTATCCTCACGGAGGCTCATAGTAGTCCATATGCTATGCACCCCAGTGGAGATAAGATGTATCGGAATTTGAGAGAGAGGTATCATTGGGTCGGCATGAAGAAGGACATCTCGAATTTTGTGGCGAGGTGTTTGACTTGTCAATATGTTAAGGCAGAACATCAACATCCATCAGGTTTGTTACAACCTATCAAGATTCCTGAATGGAAATGGGAGCGTATTACTATGGATTTTGTTATTGGTTTACCTATGACTCTTTCGAAAAAGGACTCAATTTGGGTGATTGTTGACAGACTTACAAAGTCAGCTCACTTCATTACTGTACGGATAAATTATATGTTGGACAAGTTGGTGAGGTTGTATATTTCAGAGATTGTTAGATTGCATGGTGTTCCGTTATCTATCATTTCAGATCGAGATCCAAGATTTAATTCGAGATTTTGGAAGGCGCTATATACGACTTTGGGTACGAGATTGGATTATAGTACCTCCTTCCACCCACAAACTGATGGTCAATCTGAGAGGGTAATTCAGATTCTGGAGGATATGTTACGGGGTTGTGTAATCAATTTTCATGGTTGCTGGGAGAACTTTTTTCCTTTGGCTGAATTCGCTTATAATAACAGTTACCATACCAGCATTCGTATGGCACCCTATGAAGCACTCTATGGGCATAGGTGTCGCACCCCGATTTGTTGGACTAAGTTGCGTGATAGGAAGACTTTGGGACATAAGTTAGTGCGGGAGACAGAGGACACAGTCAGATTGATCCGTGACCGTCTGAAAGAGGCATTTGATAGGCAGAAATCTTTTACAGATCAGAGAAGGAAAGATATACAATTTAAGGTTGGAGATCAGTTCTTTTTAAAAGTTTCACCCTGGAAGAAAGTATTAAGATTTGGACGTAAGGGTAAACTGAGTCCGCGATTTATTGGGCCGTATCGTATTTTGAAGAAAGTCGGACCTGTTGCTTATCAGCTCGAGTTGTCTTCCCATCTTAGTCGTATTCATGATGTTTTTCATGTGTCTATGTTAAGGCGATACCGTCCAGATCCAAGTCACATCATTCAGGTTGAGGAAGTAGAGCTGAGACCTGATTTATCATATGAGGAGGAGCCCATTCAAATCTTAGAAAGAGATGAGCGAGTTCTTCGGAATAGTCGTATTCCAATGGTCAAAGTTCAATGGAGTAACCCAAGCCTCTCAGAAGCTACTTGGGAGACATTGGAGTCAATGGAGGCTCAGTTTCCTCAACTGTTCTCATAAGGTAAATTTCGAGGACGAAATTTCTTGTAGAGGGGGAGAATTGTAACAACCCGAATATTTACAAAATAATATTTAATTGAAATTGGAGGTTAATTGTGAAAATTGGTAAATTGTTGGTGACTAAATCAAAATTTATGAGAGTTTATAGGCCATTTTAGAAGTGAAGGAAATCCAAGGACCAAGCCTTGAATTTACCCTAAAACTGTCGGCAGCTTTGATTATAAGCGTGCATTTGGTTCTGATTTTCAGAACCAAAATGCTCCCAATTTTCCTTTCCCATACGCAGTTTCCAACTCCGATTCCGAAGCAGTCCAAATTCTGATCATCGTTTTAAAACCACCGTTGTGTTCATCATCGAGCGTGGAACAAATCCTTCAATTTATTTGAAGCGAAACGCTGCCAAACGTCGGGAATTTACAGTCAAAGTCTCGACGTTTTTGTTAGCTCTATCACCGGGAAAATCTTAAATTCACCGCCGATCGTTGCTCCGTTTACGACACCTCCTGCACCATCATGTTCCTTGTGTCGTTTCGAGTCTGCCGGTGTCAACCTTGTTCGCCGTCGACGGCAGCACGTGAGGAGGTGGAGCAGTCAAAGATTCGACCGAGTTGAAATCGAGCTCTCCGCCGTTCAAAAATTTGAACCGATCTTTGTAAGTATCTCGAAATCGCTTAAAATAATTTTTAGAAATTTTTCCGGAATTTTAGACCCCCGGAGGAGGCCTCACGCGCCGCACGTGCCGCCGCAGGGAGAGTGAAGGGCTGGAAACCGGTTTGACCGGTCTGACCCGACCCGACCCGACCCGACCGTTAACCCGACCCGACCCGACCCGACCATTGACCGTTGACCGTGACCGTTGACTTCCTTTGACCAAAACATAAAATGGCTTTGACCGACCCTTAAACGACCGTAAATCTTTTCCGAGTATACCTATTCTGATAGTTTTCGACGTCCCAAATCCGTTTCCAAAGTCTGTTTCGTCAAATTCAAACTTGAAGGCCTCCAAATTGATGTTCAAAGTGGGTGACTTTGACTTTGACCAAGAATCTGAATTTTTGAAAATTCATACTTTATGTTTTTCGACGTCCTGATTCCGATTCCACAATCCGTTTGGCCAAATTCAGACTCGAAATACCCCAAAATGAGAGTCAAACCCAAAAAATGCATATATACTTAAGAATTTTAGCTTTGAACAATTAAGTAAGATTTAGGGTTGATTAGTTATTATTGTTTGAAGGTACAAGAGACTCTCCGGATCGTTCGACAGCTCGACCTAGCTCTTCTAGATCAGTTAAACCACGTATACTAGTATTCACCCGTTCGAAAACTGTAACAGAGCGTGGTGAAACCAGCAATCAGTAGATCTAATATCTGAACCCATTATCGAGGTGTGTTCCTGTTTACTACATAATGGTTTTATATGTTTTGAAATATGGTACATTGAAATCTATGAATTATTATTATTGGTACACTGATTTATTATTGATGATTCATGGACTTTGATGACTGGTATATGGATATTGATTTTGGGATTGATTGAACTACAATTGTACAGCTCTAATCAAGCTAATAAACGGGCCTAATGTGACTCTTGAGAGCCCCAAGATGTTTCATTAGGTCGGCTTTCCTTTGTTGTGTGCTTAGGGTAAGCTATATGGACTTATTGACTTGGGCTTAAGGATACAAGCTTCTTAGCCTATCCTTAAGTCGGCTTTCTTTTTGCTATGTGCATAAAGTAAGCTATATGGAAAATAATTTTGGGAACTACTGATGGTATAACAGAAAAGGGTTTAAACTATGATTTTCAAAAGTTAAACTCTTTTACGAATTTGTGAGATTTACTGGACTATGATTTGTTTAATGTACCTATTGTGATTTTATGGTAATGTTGGTACACACTGAGCCTAGCTCACCTTTCGAAAATGTTTTTCCCCTTTCAGATACTGTTGGTTAGATACTTCGGTTCGAGCACTTGGAGGATCAACATATCTCTTGAAGTATATCTGATTCTAATATTTTAAACTTGCAAGTTGACTTTATTCTGGTGACATGGACTTATTTTAAAGTATTGGATTTTATAATGATGATACTTTTGCTATTACTATTCAGTTTATCGTGGTTTTGATTTTTAAGATATGTTTTAAATTAATCTATTACTGATTGGCTTTATATTTAAGAGTTGAGTTTTAAATTGTATAATTTATTATAATTTCATGTCATGAATAATGTGGTTTTACATTGATAGGATAACGGTTTTGGAAAATGTCTTTGTGATCTACTAGACTTAGTCGAAACGCATAGGCAGGGTCTAGGGGGGTTTCATTTATTGATGATTTCAGTCGGTATGGGTATATTTATCTTATGCGGCATAAATCTGAATCCCTTGAAAAGTTTAAGGAATTTAAAAATGAAGTACAAAATCAACTAGGCAAGAGTATTAAGGAACTTTGATCAAATCGAGGTGGAGAATACTTAAGCATATAGTTTGATGAACTCCTAAAAGATTATGGGATTGTCTCACAAATTACACCACCTGGTACACCACAGTGGAATGGCGTTTCTCAAAGAATAAGTTGAACACTGTTAAATATGGTTCGATTGATGATGAGTCCTAGTAATATTCTGACTTCCTTTTAGGAACATGCACTTGAGGCAACCGCTTTCACAGTAAATCGTGTTCCATCTAAATCGGTTCAAAAGACACCATATGAGATATGGACTGGGAAACGTCCCAGTATGTCTTTTATGAAGATTTGGGATGTTTACAAACCTCGAACCTAAATATCATAAGTGTATATTTGTTGGATATCCTAAAGAAACTAAATGATACTATTTCTTCAACCCTAAGGAGAACAAAGTGTTTTATGCTCGAACATGAGTTTTTCTCGAAAGAGAATTTCTCTCAAAGAAATAGAAAGGTATAAATATTGAACTTGGAGAAGTTCAAGAACAACAAATAAATGAACCTGAAGTTGAGCATATGTCACAAGTTGTTGAGGAGCATTCAACATATTTAGAAATAGAACCATTACGTAGAACCACAAGAGAACGCCGTGCACCTGAGAGATTTGGATTTCTTGTTACGACAGATGGAAATGTTCTTCTTATGGATCAAGATAAGCCCTAGACTTATTAAGAGGCAGTGTCTAGCCCAGACTTTGAGAAATGGCTTGAAGCCATGAGATCTGAGATGGATTCCATGTTAGTAAACCAAGTATGGACTTTGGTTGAACCACCTGAAGGGGTTAAACCTATAGGGTGTAAATGGGATTTCAAGAAGAAAACCGACATGGATGGTAATGTACAAACATACAAGGGGCGATTAGTTGCTAAAGGTTTTTGAAAAGTTCATGGTGTCGACTATGACAAAACATTCTCCCCTGTAGCTATGTTTAAATCCATCCGGATCTTGCTCGCAATAGCTGCATTCCATGATTATGAAATCTAGAAAATTGACATCAAAACCACTTTCCTTAATGGAAAACTTGAAGAGGATGTATATATGACACAACCAGAAGGTTTTGTCATTCCAGGAAATACTGGAAAGGTTTGTAAGCTACAGAGGTCCATTTATGGACTATAGCAAGGTTCTCGAAGCTGGAATCTTCGTTTCAATGATGCAATCAAAGAGTTTGGTTTTATAAAAAATGAAGATGAGCCTTGTGTGTATAAGAAGGCTAGTGGGAGCACTGTTTATTTCCTAATCTTGTATGTAGACGACATACTCATCATAGGAAATGATATACCTCCTTTGTAGTCTGTTAAGATTTAGTTAGGTAGTTGTTTTTCTATGAAGGATTTGGGTGAGGTAGCGTATATCTTAGGAGTTAAGATCTATAGGGATAGATCAAGACGGCTTCTAGGTCTGAGTCAAAGTACATATATAGACAAAGCGCTGTAAAGGTTCAGTATGAAAGAATCCAAGAAAGGATTTTTGCCTATGAGACATGGCATTTCTCTTTCGAAGGAAATGTGTCCTTCAACTCCACAAGAAAGAGAACAGATGAATAAGATTCCAATGGTTCTATCATATATGCCATGATAATTACTCGACCAGATGTATCGTATGTTTTAAGCATGACGAGTCGGTATCAAGCGAACCCTGGTGAAAATCATTGGGTTGTGGTTAAAAATATCCTTAAGTACTTAAGAAGAACTAAGGATAAATATCTTGTCTATGGAGGGGAGGAATAGCTTAGTATAAAAGGTTATACTGATGCCAGTTTACAAACTGACAAGGATGACTCACGATCGTAATCGGGTTTTGTGTTTTGTCTTAATGGATGTGTTGTCAGCTAGAAAAGTTCGAACCAAGACACAATAGATAATTCTACAATAGAGGCTAAATACATTGAAGCCAGTAAAGCAGCCAAAGAGGTTGTTTGGATCAAGAAGTTCAGATTGGAATTAGGGGTTGTTCCCAGCATATCAAATACTGTAAAACTCCGTTGTGATAATAATGGAGCCACTGCACAAGAAATGGAACCCATATCTCATCAACGATCCAAACATATTCTTTGGCGCTTTTATATCATTCGAGAAATCATAGATCGAGGAGATGTGGAAATGTGCAGAGTACACACGGATGACAACATTTATGATCCCTTGACGAAGCCTCTTACAAAGCAGAGGCATGATCTTCACACTTAGTCACTCGGTATTAGATATGTGAGTGATTGGTCTTAGTGCTAGTGGGAGATTGTTAGAGTGTACCCAAAAACCAATCATATAATGATTGTAATAATATATTTCTTTACCGATTTTATTTAATAAAGGCATTGCCACTATTATTTTCAGTTATGCGTCTATGTTTAACATAAACTGAAAGTTAATAAAGTCCATATAATAACATTATTAAAATATCCACAGTCAAGTATTATTATGGGCATGGACAATAATAATATGCTTAATACTAACATGATATTGATTGATGACAAGGAGTTGTGATTGACATAGAAATGTCAAAATTGATACATGATTATATTGTTAGAGAACAATGTATTGGATTGACCCATCATGAGGATATGTCTAGGATTATTATGTAACGGTCATAACATTGCTCATGGTGATGACTACATGTATGATGCTCAGACTTGAGATCAATTTCATCCCAACATATATTGTTATATGTTTTGATACAATTAAACATGCTCCGGAACTGGTTGCACTATAAAGACTCGCATTGAATATATTTCGATATATGTAGTGGGGTGTATATGGTTAAGGTAGGATTTGTCTTTTCTACATAATAGGAAATATATCAGAGGCCAATTGATTGAGTGAGACTAGAAATGCATGGCCATGCTCGAATAAGTGGATATGTGATATCATATTCGTTAATTATAGTCTACTCTAGATATCAAGAAACAATAGATGGGCTATAAAAGTGTGACTATTCTAAGACTTGTGCCTATTTCAGATATAAAGGACAAAATGATGTAATACATAAAATAGTTAATCACGAAGATGATATGTCGAATCATAGTTTCTTGTAACTTAGGTGACAATGATATATTGCTAGATGTCACTCATTGTATGTAATATTAGAATTGTTCTAATAATTACTACTAACATTACAAGAACCTATAATGTCACACCCTAGGATTGAAATGAGCAAAAATGTACAATTTGTTGTATGTTACTAAAATATATCTAGAGTTATTATATGTATATTTGATAGACTTATGATTTTAATTATCTCGAATATAGTAAGTAAGCATTAAAATAATGTAATTTAGATTACAACTATTTTAATTGGTATATATAATTCGAAATAATTAAATAAGTTTTTAAATAAACATTAAAGATTATAATTCAGATTATAAGTCTTTAATGTATATTTAATTGAATTAATTAAATAATTTTTTATTGTTAATTCGAAATAACTTTGAAAATCCTATGATGTTAGGGTAATGGATATAAAAGGGTGTGTTAGGTCTAGCAGCCATTTTTAACACACACATAAATCTTCATCCATTTTCTCTCAAAATAGTTTTGGGGAAAACAAATATTGCTTTCAATCGGGTGAACTGAGCAGAGGCCGAGACGTGATTTCATGGAGGCTTACGATTTGAACCGATCTACACCACTAGTATTCACTGTTGTTCTTGTTGTTTTTCAAGGAACCCGCTGTAAGTATTTGCATCCCTTCCTCCTGAGTTCAGTTTTACGCAGTTGGATCGCTGGTGAGACCGTCAAGTTTTGTTTCCGCTGTGCCGTGGGGTGCACCGACGGTCCCAACATATACCATTTCAAAGTGATGAATAACGCAACATGCCTTTTGAAGAACCATTGGGCGTAACTCTTGGTATCCCATAAGACATATCACTTGAATTTACAAAGGTCGTGGCTGTTGAAGTTCAATAGGATGCATAACTTGAAAAGCCAAGAATTGTGTTTATTGACATTCCAAGTGCATTTCCAATCTTGAAAAAAATATACAACCTACGCCAATCAAACATTTATCCTGATTTACTTGTACATTCATATTGTTAATAATATTTCGTTTAATAACTTTGATTTGTTTTGCAACAATTCTTATGGTGACATCCTACCAAATTATAAAGGAAAGTTCATTTTCATTCTAAGCCTAATTGGTGAATCAAGATCAAGGATTAACTCCAAATATCCATTATGAACAAATTCAACCATGTCAAGAGAGTTCAAAGGTCAACATTATTCACCAATCAAAATTATGCATGAAAGGAAGAAGATGAATAAATGTGTGCCTATTCCAAAAGGTGTAAAATTTCAAGACAAAGGACATATCCATACACCAAAGGATGAAATGTTTCAAACCAACACCTTGAAGGATTATAAAGGGAAAGTGACTTATCAAACCAAGGGAAGTATTCTTTCTTCTTACTTATGAATATCATTTTTTATAATTAAGGCATTGGAAGGTTTATTTCTTTTATAATACAAGATGAACGAAGTGGATTAGGCATTTCAAGGATGGTGACTCCTAAAGAAGGTCATTCCAAAAAGTTATTTGTTGGCAAAATGCATTTCAAAGAAATACCTTTGGAAGATCTTTTCAAACGAGACCCTTTAGGAGATACTTTCTTCAAGAAAATGTTTCATCATTTATGATTGAGGAATTGATTGCTTTAATATCAAATAATCCCTCTCTATAGATCTATCTCTAATTGAGGACTAATCATTTAAAAGAAGGGATTTAATGTGATCATACTCAGCCCCAACTTTCTTCCTTATCTGGTCACATCATTAAAGATCATACAAGTTGATTCTAAGGGATTTCTTCCTTATTTCATCTTTTACTATCTTACATATGCATTACACATTGATATGAGCATGTATAAATGCCTTAGAGTGTGTGTAACACCCATAACCCATATACACAAATCAATATTAGATACATATGCTACATCAAATTTCAAACATTTCTTTAATTGAAATGATTAAAATTTTATTTCATTCAAACATAATCAGTTTCATAACTTGATCAATTATTATAAAATAATCATTCAGAGAAAAATCGTAATATGATATTTTTGGTTACCAATTCAAAACTAGTTTCAAACAGTGAGTGATAGACAGTTTTTTTATGTTCAATAAAATAAATAAGATTATCTAAGATGTTTGATTTAAAAACCAAATTAAATTTTCAAGAATAGTTAATATCATAATATTAATTTTAATTAAAACTAACTATATTAAGAAATTGCAAATATTTCATTCTCGTATACATGCCACCTAGACCTTTTAGAACACAATATGATGTCATCATTGTTACATGTAAATATTTCCTTGGTGATTGATGCCAATCTTAGCTCTTTACTCCTTTTTCTCATTTTTCCTATGCGTGAAAATCATCACACACTAATTATACACTTAGTGAGGCAATCAAATGAATACTTAAATCAATGAAACATATAAATTTAATTGAATAACCATATTCAATGCAATATGATCACTTACTTGTATTCCAACTATGTTACCATAAATTAACATGGTATAACCCAATATAAAGTTTCTTACCAATATATTTGTCATTTATTCCATAAGCTCAACAACTTATTCACCTGTTTATCATTTGTTAACCAATAAACTATAGCCCAATTTATACCCTGAGTACCTTGGATATTCGAGTCAAATATATGCACAGTAGTGCTAATCCTACACTAAGCTGACACTCTAGTGCTAATCTGGATATGCACTTAAGGTCGTGTTCACCACCTACACTAGGTTTACACTCTAGTGCTAATCCGGATATGACACATAAGGTTGTGCCCTCCACCTGCACTTAGTTTCCTTACACACTAGTGATAATATAAACATGCAGCTGCTATACTCTATGGCATGCCAACTATACCCTGTCCCTCAATGACTTACTTGGTCATATGGTCTATTTTTTTCCATCCATGGCAATATATATTAATAAAATTTTATCATTGGGCAGTTCATACCCGAAGTAACATTCTTAATGAACATTATATATATTTATGATAAAGATCATATATATAATAACCAATGATCAATGCATTATATTCAACCATTGACATATTTATAACATGTCATTATGTGATATATGACAATAATATCATGCCAACATAAATATTGTAGACTTACTGTAAGTCCTACCCAATGATGTATAAAAAATCCATGTATAATGTTATATATGCATTGAACACTTTGAAATTGTATACAGGTCAGAATATAAGCCTCACTATGCTTTAACTTTATTATTTGTTTCTAATTTGGTTAAATCCCAAAATTTGTCATAATTTCATGTTCTGAAAGATTGCACTACCTTTAAAGAAATATTATTATGTATTAATCTACATATTTAAAAATTAATCCATTTATACAAATGGAAACTAGACTAAAATAAGAATCTATCCATATAAGTCACTCTTTCTAGTTCAATTTGTACAATTTATGGTGAATTTTCAAAGTTTACCGACAAAATCTGCTACCCCATTTTCTGACCTATCCTAAGTTAAAAATTCATATCTTTTTGTATACACCTTGAAATAAGTTTCCATTTGATATAAAAAAACTAAACCTATATAAAAATCCAACGATATAAATTTATCCTCTAATCATTTTCGTAGAATTAATGGTGATTTCTAAACTTACTATCCAGAACATAAATTCTAAGCAGATTTCACCAATTTGATTTTTCAACTTGTTCACTAATTCTATTAGCTCACCAAATGCACATATATGCACACATCAAAAATAAAATAACATTTTAGGAGTCACTCCTTACTATAGTAACTCTGTCACTAGCTCATCGCAAGCCAATGTTTATTCGAGAACATAAGTACAAATTAAATTTGCACTCACCTGGTGTATTTAGCTTGCAACCTTCCTTGAAATTTCCAATTTCATCCTTAAGCTTCTTCTTAGCTTTAATAATATTTTATCTTGATTTCAATCACTCAATCTAAATGAAAATCATTACCAAACATATACAAATTCAAACCAAATGTTAGAATCTTACTAACATGGGCATACTTTTGAAAAAAAATTCCTAACAAAATCTTTTATGCTTTTTCGATACAATTTACATGTCATAACATAAATGTTGACCTTCATACTTCTAATTTACCACTCAGTTCCTTTTGTATCCCAACTTCAATAATATTTTCACTTAAGCTCTTAAACTTTTCATATTTTGATTTAAACCTCAACTTGTACAAGCTTTCCAAATAATCCAATTTCACATTCTAACTTCAATTTCAACACTAAAACATTAATTTCCGGTATAGTACATCAAATGTTAAACAATTACACAACAATCCACAAATTTTTCAAAATTGTTAATTAGGTCCCCCAACTTCCATAAAATTACACAATGGTCCCCAAATTGTTTTAAGGCTTGTAAAATACTTCTAACATCATTTCCAGTCCTTACATAATTTTCCAATTTTTTTATCATCCATTTAAGCCAAGGTCGAATACTTCAAAGTTCCAAGACTAGGATATTCATGATTTTGGTCGGTTTTGATTCGGTTCAGGCATGAAATCAACTTCGATTCAACCTTATCAAATCTCTACAATCAAAACATTAATTTAATTTCATTAAAACACATCTCTCCCCTAAAGCTAGGGTTTGGCCGAAACTTTATATGTTCATATGATAATGTACAAGTGATTTTAATCATCAATCATGCTTGGAAATGATTGTACAACCTCAATAACATCATAATCTTTTATCAATTCTGTAAACCTAATGTGAAAATAAACACTAGAATTTTGGATCTTTGAATACAAACAAAACTAGCAAACAATAATGGCACCAAATGATAGCGTTTTTCAAATATAACAAATTTCTATTTCACGACATGATCCAAAATCCAAAGGAAATAAATCTAAAATAAAAAGTAAAATATTATCTTACCTTCTTCATGGTGAGCACAAAATGTTGGCTGAAAATAACTATTTTTTCATGAAATTTCTAATGAATTTCATGTTAATATGGCCTAAATTTAAGCTTAAATAAATTAAAAATTCATTTAATGTGAAATGTCCATTTTACCATTAATGAAACTTGACAATTTCAATAATGCCAAGCCACATAACCCTTATCATCTTCCAAAGTCAAAGATGGACAAAATATTTCACCATTTACAACTTGCACATATAATCTTTCCAAACATCATCTTGTTTTTTTAATCCTTCGGTCCTAATTGAACACGGAAATAAATTTCTCAAATCCAATGGTCCATATTATTTCCCATCAATTTAACATGTGGAAATAATATTTTCAAGTTGAAATTATCATCATTCAATTTTTCTCAAAATTTCTATTCGATTCGATTTACCGAATTTTTACTAGACTTTAACACTTTCTAGTATTTAACACAATTTCTAGATCAGGAATCTGATTTCAATAAAACCCCACTCTCAAGAGTAAACTACCATTTATGGACTAAAATTCTTTTTGGGAAAATTACCACTTAGTTTCTTAAACTTTTCTGAATTTTATACGTTGGCTATCAAAAATTCAAAATTTACATTTTGGTAACTAACCAAAATTTTAGGGTATTACAACTCTTCCCCTTAAGAAAATTTGTCCTTGAATTTTCAATATGTACCTCATGTAAATAGATAAGGATATTGTTTTTTTCATATCCTGTTGTTTCTTAACAGGTGATAATTTAAGAAATATTTCTTTATCACCTTGTATTCAATCTCTTTTCTTTGAAAGTCTGCGCAAGACTTTTGTCGACACTTAAATGATCCTTTACTATTACAAGGTCCATTGTAACTCGTTGCTACTCCTACTAGGGATAGGAATCGGTTTAATAATTCAGAAGCCACTCGATGCTTTATTTCAACTCACTAACATGTCAGACATTTAGAAACAAACTCGATGATAACTCTTTTGATACTTCTTCTAAACTCTTTCCTCGATAATATAAACATCTGACTTACCCTTAAAGGCTTTAGTTTTTCATTTTCTTCTTGTTTCTCTTTGACAATCTCGATAATTTTCATCTCTCTCTAAAATCCTTTTTTTCGATCTAGAAACATAGACTTTAAATTTAATCTACAATCAAAACCATCTTTCTTTAAAGAAAATCATGTATTCAAAATTCTTAGATTAGAAATGTCTTTCAACTTTATCGTATCAGCCACCACATTAACCTTTCCAAATTGTAGTTGATAAGCATCTCATCTATAAGGAATTAAGTCCATTTCTTTCTTTTCACTCATTCGAGTCACCTACTTTTATTTTTTTAGATCTATATAGATATAGAGTCATTCACTATATAG
Organism: Hibiscus syriacus; assembly: GCF_006381635.1. Taxonomy (NCBI): domain Eukaryota; kingdom Viridiplantae; phylum Streptophyta; class Magnoliopsida; order Malvales; family Malvaceae; genus Hibiscus; species Hibiscus syriacus. The sequence goes on along the minus strand of NW_024062535.1, from coordinate 2,766,262 downwards.
ATAGTGTTATATCAACAAAGTAAACATATTTATTGCTAACTCGAGATCATGAGTAAAATAACTTTTTTCATGATTCTCTAGTGCTTTAAGCATAAACTAAAACTTTTTCTCTTGTACGAACACACATCCCGAAACCATTAAGAAGAGCATTATCATATTTCACATAATATTTTCCATACTAATTATAAACCTTGGAGCTTATGTCAATATTCTTTTTAACAACTTAAAGTTTTCTTTGCACTTAACAGTCCAAATGAATAACAGTCTTTCCTAAATAGCTTGATTAGATGCAATATAATCATCGAAAAGTTCTTTATAAACTTTCGATAGTAACCAACAAATCCAAAGAAACTTTGAATTCGAAACAATCTTTGGAATTTCATTTGACTATATCTTGTGCTTCCCTGATATTTATTCTTATCCATTTAGTTGTGTCCGGATGACCAAGGAATACAACCTTAGATAACAAACCTTTACACTTGGTCAACATAGAATGAAATTTTACTCTCGAATAGTTGGAAGAGCTATAAAAAATTGACATCATGCTCTTCCCGATTCTTAGAATAGATCACAATAACATTAATGAACACTAACACCAATTAATCCAAGTATAACTAAATACTTGGTTTACCAAACCACAAGTTTCACAAGAACATTCGTTAATCTAAACGACATTATCGCAAATTCATAGTGTTCATATCGAATTTTGAAAATTGTTTTAGGAAGATTCGACTTGGCAACACCAATGCACCCTTTTAAATGATGAAAATTATCAATCCTCGGAAGAGGATATTTGTTCTTCTTTGTTACCTTATTTAATGGACGATAATGTATACATAATTTCATAGACTCGTCTTTCTTTTTCACAATAATGCTAGTGCGTCCCAGATGACATGCTTAGTCTTGTAAATTCTCGTTTTAACAATACTACTAACCATACCTTTTTTTCTCTAAGCTCAGTCGAAACCATTTGATACAGGCCTATAGAGATAAATTACAATATCTAATAAAATCTTTATTTCAATTCTACATCATCTAGAGGTAATTCATGTAACTATTGCAAATACACAATTGGATACTCTTAAACATTGGAATATCTTCCAACTTAAATATGAAAGCCTGAGTATCCACCTCATCCACTAAGAAATCTTGACAACCTTTAGCAATAGCTTCATAATAGTTACGTCTAAAATCTCAGTAGGGAACAAGTTTATTCTCTTTCTCTACACCTAATATCTCGTAAATTTTTGAATTCATTAAAATTAATCGCTTTAAGCGATAATTCATCATGACATGTACGGGAACGATCCGTTTTTTAAAATTACTTTCGAAAGTCAATTTTATTAAGTATATTATAAACCACACTTGGAATCCTTACCAGATAGTTATCTACAAATACTACTCACCCTTGCCTTAAGTATAAAGGGTTAGGTGCACGCGTATCACTTATGACCAATTATAGCAGAATGTTTCATTCTTTCATCAATACTCTACTTATGAATAATGGAGGGTTTTCCTTAATCCAACATTGGCACTTCTTATTGTGCTAACACACTCTTATTACTTAACAGTAGAATGATGGTTAACATCATTACTATATTAGCTTATTTTTAACCTCCTACTCGATCACGTACTTCAAACCCTCGAATATAAACATATTTTTCATTCATATCTACACTACTATAAGTAAGGTAACATCAATACTACCATATAATCACAAAAATCAGTAACAATGACATCCTAGTAACATTCATACACTTTTTAACTCAAACAGCTCGGTTTAGTCCTAGAATCGGCTAAACCTGTAGCTTGATACCAATAGATGTAACAACCATAACACGTATACGCAAACCAATACGATTTATAAATGTCACATTAGAATTCAAACATTTCTTTAATTGAACTGAGTAAATGTTTCATTCAAACATCATCAGTTTAATACCTTGAACAATTATTATAAATAATTATTCAGAGAAATTCGTAACATAATATTTTTGGTTACTAATTCAAAACCAGTTTCAGCAGTGACAGACAGTTCTTTTATGTCCATAAAATAAAATGATTGTCTAACAGTTTGATCTAAAACCCAAATTAACTTTTAAGCACATTTTAATATCATAATATTATTATAATTATTTCTAACTATATTAGAAGACATTTCATTATCGTATACATGCAGCTAGAAGACATTTCATTATCGTATACATGCCAGCTAGAACTTTTAGAACATAGTAGGATGTCATGATTCTTACATGTAAATGAATCCTTGGTGATTGATGCCAAGCTCAGCTCCTTACTCATTTTCCTATTGGTATAATAAATATTATGATATTAAACTATTTTTAAATATTAATGGATTTTAAATCAGATGTCTTTAAACAATTTTATTAATTTATGAAACATAGCATAACTTCCTTTCACTGCTTTAAAATAGGATTGATTAGAAGTTGAAATATTATATTTGATTTTATGTGTTTAATATTTTATAATAAATGTTAATTTCAAAAAAAATAAAAGAAACAAATTTTACCCATTATGGGTTAAAAAATGTTTGAATAATTAATATGACATTAACTCATGATGTACACATATACGAGTTAAGGATGTTACATTTATTCGTATTAGATGTGCAGTTTAGCCTATTCTAGAACTAAACTGAGCTGTTTTGTGTCAAAAAGTGTATGCATGCCAATATGATGTAGAAATGTAATTCTTCACAAATTTTCGGTAGTAACCAGCAAGTCTAAGAAACTACGAACCTCTAAGATGTTTTTGGGGGGGGTTTCCATTCCACTATAGCCTGAATTTTCTTTGGATCTACTCTTATTCCTTATGCCGAAACAACATGGCCAAGGAAAGAACCTCTGTCAACCAGAATTCACATTTTAATAGCTTGGCATAGAAATTTTTCTCACGATAGTATGAAGGACTATATGAAGATGGACATCATGCTCATTCTTCGTCTTTGAATACACCAAAATGTCATCAATAAATACACCAAAAACTGATCCAAATAAGGTTGGAGTATCATTTCATTAAATCCATAAATGTCCCAAGAGCCATTAGTCAAACAAATAGTTTACCAAAACTCATAGTGTCCATACCGAGTTTGAAATTTGTTTTCGGAATATCCTCTTCTTTTACTTTAGCTGGTGGTATCCAATCGAATATCATATTGGAGAACACTATTTCACCTTTTAATAAATCGAAAATCATCAATCCATATAAGATACTTGTTCTTTATTGTCACCTTATTCAGATGCTGATATCTATGCATAACTACATAGATCCATCTTTCTTTTTCACAAACAACACATGTGCTCCCAAGGTGAAACACTGGCTGATGAAACCTCGATCAAGCAATTCTTGTAACTGGAAATTCTTGTAACTCGCCCTTTAGTTCTCTTAGCTAGGTTTGAGCGTCTGATATGGAGCCATAGAGACAGAATCAGTACCTAGGTAAAGATCAATCTTGAATTCCACCTCTCGATGAGGAGGTAAAAAGTAATTCATCTAGGAAAACATATAGGAATTCTTGAAACTGTTGGAATATCATCCAACCTTGCTTTAGATATTTAGTATCTATCACATTACCTAGAAAATTGTATACCCTTCTGACATTATTTCTTCGCAGTCACTGATGATATCACATTGGGCGGTGATTGCTTTAGATATTTGAGTATCTATCACATTACCTAGAAAATTTGTATACCCTTCTGACATTATTTTCTTCGCAGTCACTGATGATATCACATTGGGCGGTGATTTTTGGTTTTTCACTAATTATTATTTTTCGTACCCCTTTGCATCCTTCAGAAATATTCGCTTCTTGCAACAATCTACCTATATATAATGCGAAGACAACCAATCCATGCCCTTCCATCAAATTCACTGGGAACAGAACCCTTAAATCTTTGTCGGGTAATTTCTACATATTTGGCTCACCCTTGCACTATGACCCAAGGTTTATCGCTATCATATCACTTGATATTGATTATAATGGAATACCTCTGTCTCTAATCAGCTTTGTACTAATATAAGTGTGTAGAACAAGGATCAACCAATACAATCATAGGTTCATCAGAGAGATAGAAAGTATCTGGTATAATTTTTGGATCATCCCGATCCTCATTACTCCGTCTGAGTCAACTCAGATGGTAATCTGGTTCTAGCTATTCCTTTGCCTCTCTAAGTAATCATTGATGAACTCTCATTCTATATTTATTTGTCCCTAAATCTCATAGAACAATCTCGAACAAATGATCAATATCACCACACTTGAAATAGGTGCCACTGATAACTATGCATACTCCGCCATTTGAAACTATAGCAGAATCAATCTATTTATCGAGAACATGAACTCTTACCTCACTAGCATGATAAGAAGTTGAGGATGTTCATTTTCTTTTCATTGTATGCATTCTCTGCTCTACTGTTATTGTCTCCTCTTGAGCCCTTAAATTACCTATGCTCGGTTAATCCCTCTTGCAGGGTAGGCAAGTTCAAGGCCAACATTATTTCTTTCATCATAGGCCCAACCCTTGATTAACCAATTATGTCGAGCCTTTTGATTTGGAACCAATTCAAAAATAAATTGGCTTAACTTGTTGTACTCAACCTCGTACTCATGTATGGCTGGGTCCCCCTGGTTCAGATTGAGGAATTTTAGCAACATTGATCGTATGAATGCTTGTCAATGTACTTGTTCTTGAAATCATCCTAAAAGAATTGTTAGGTCACTTGCATAGGCAACACATACATCGTGGTGTTCGTCAACAACATTCGAGCTGATCCTTGAAGCAAGATACACTCCATCAAGCTTTTCAGAGTCTGAGTAGTGAAGCTTTTCTAATGTCACTTTGATATCATTTAAACATTAATCTGATCACTCACTGTGAATTTACGAATTCCAACATCTAACATGACACATAATCGTAACAACTTAGATTAGTAAGGAGTGGAATAGATCATATCATATCATCACCATATTATTCAAAAATAGTAATATTTTGATTCTTTAAATAATATTGTTTAGTAATAATAATATAAACAAAAACCATTTACTACTAATGTATAAAATAGCACTTGTAACTATCATATAGTAGTTTGAGCCACTGATAAATATAATACTACAAACCATAATTCAAAAGATCTTCTAGAGATGTTATATATTACTGATGAGGTAACATGACTGATGATATTTGCACTCCTCACTCCAATCGTACGCTAAAACCTACGTGAAACAATCGCACGCTAAGTATTCACTTAGAGATATAATAAAGTAGTAAAGCATTTTAAAAACATATGTATCATAAGAGATCAAAATACGATTTAATTCTTATAAAATATAAACGCATAAAAGTGACTTGTAAGCAAGTTTCTATCACATAACTTGCGAAATATTATTTTCATATGCATAGCATACTATCAATCGGTGTATTCAAAATTCCATTCACAACCTAATGTAAGACAAATGAGAATACAAGGTACACAATAAGCACCTAAGTGCTACAATGATGTATAGGTATGTAGTACATAGTGACATTATATAACAATTATGGAGTGGTAATTCATTATGAACAGCATCCTTTCACACATAGTGCCACAGTAAAACAAATGTACTACTACAAGAATGTATAATGCATTTAACAAAAACTGATCGATAACCCACCTTATTCAAGGTATTACAATTGCACATATGTCTCAATGTACATACAATAGGCTATTATATCAAAATCACAGTTTAAACATTTATTCCAAACCTCAAGAGATGAAATAGTGTCAAACAAATCCATTTGTTTTAGGGCAGTTCATACCCTATATCATTCATAAAAGTAATTTTCATAAACTTAATGAAAATAATTCAAAATACGTTAAAAACATGCTTATTAATACACTCGAGGTTGACTCATCGCAAGTCCTTCCTATATCATTAAGTACATGATAAAATGCATTCACCTGATATGCCTCACTAATATGCCTTACTATTATGCCTTACTATTATGCCTTACTATTATGCCTTACTATCGATATACAATTATTCTTGGACTTTTTCCTTTCCCTTCGATTTGCTTGTATCACGAGTTTCATCAAGATCTACACAAGCATCAATGCATATCAAAAACAAGAATAAAATACATGTTATCTAAAATTTTATACGCAATAATAATACTCAAAAGTACTTTTATTTTTTAACTCTTCTATAATTCATCTTAACTTTTCCTTTTTACTCGTAATGCTCCCTTTCCATTATTCTTCAATTTAAGTCCCAAATAACTCAAATAAACTTCCAACATTTAATTTCTGGCCAATACCTCTAATGCCATTATTACCACTTAGGTCTAACATTCTCAATATTTACCATTCGATATTAAACTTTGCTAACTTCCCAAAATATCCCAATTTCACATTCTAACATCAATTTCAGCCCTTAATATAAAATTATAAATTTACATCAACTATTATGTAATTACACATTTAACCCATAATATTTTAAAATTAACAAATGTATCCCCCAACTTTTGAAATATTACAAATGGTCCTAAATTTTTTAAGACTTGTAGAACCTTCCAAATATCATTTCTAAGCCATGAAATATTTCACAAATTTTACCCAATTAAAACCATGAGGCTGAAACATGTAGGGGTTGAATTACCTTGATTTTCAATAGATTGAAGTATGAAATCAACATCTAATCATCATTTCAAATCCTCTACAATTAAACCCTAACTTAATTTCATAAAATCACAACTTCGTCTAAATTTAGGGCTAGGTTGAACATACAATATCCTTTTATATATGGTTTTTAATCATCAAGCAATCATGGAAATGACTCTAAAACATCAAAAACCTCAAATTCCATCATTATCTCTTTAAACCCTAACATGAACATAAACCATAGAATTTGGGATCTTTGAACTCAAGCAAGATTAACATGAAATATTGGTACCAAATAATAGAGCTCATTGAATAAACAATTTTCTATTTCATGTCTTAATCCAAATATCAAAGGAAATTACTTGAAATTGTAAAACAAAATTCCCTTACCTAGGTTTTATGTTCCACGGCCACAATGGGTAAAATAACCAAGCTTTCATGAAATTTATAAGTAATTTAATGTTAATTTATTCTTTATTTAAGCTTAAATGAATTTAAAATTCATTTAATTAAGAAATAAAAATTTACCATTAATCAAACTTGATAATTACATCCATACCAAGCCACATAACACTTATCATCTTCCCAAAGTGAAAGAAACAAATAATTTTCCCTTTACAACTTTAATCGTGCTCTTTTCCTAAAACTTTAATCTTGTCATTTTCATCCAACGGTCCATATTGAACATGTATATAAATTCTCAAATCTAGTTATCTATATTATTTTCCATCATTTTAAAATGTGGAAATAATATTTCAAAGATTAATTTAATATCCTTCAATTTTTCTGAAAAATATCTATTCGATCTGATTTACTAAATTTTTATCAGACTTTAGCACTTTCTAACTTTTAACAAAAATTTCGGATAAAAAATATGATTACCACCAAAACATCATTCTTCTGGGATAACTAATCATTTAGGGAGTAAAAATTCTTTTTGGTAAAATTACCACTTTGATCCCTAAACTTTTCCCAAATTTATACTTCGATTGCTAATCTTTCAAAATTATGTTTTGGTCACTAACTAGAATTTGGGGTATTACATGTTTACTGAAATGATTTATGATTTATTTTAGGGTATGAACTGTCAATGCATTGGTTGTTTTATAAATGATATTTGGATATTTTATTGATTGGTTATGTTGGATATACAAATGATATGATTTTATCGTAAAGCCCATTATATATTGCATGGAGAGTCGTGGCTACAATTGGCATGCCACGAGATAGAGTGATCACTATTTACTGTTACTGATATTTTAGATTTGTGTACATCACATGTGGCACCTAGGGTTCGATTTATATGGGCACTTTTGAGTGTGGATTATATATATGTGAGGTACTTACGAGAGCATATTGTGCACACTTGACTGATTCACATGCATTGCATTCTTTTTAGATATACATTGAGCTATGAATATGAAATGTGATAGTACTATTTATGAGAACTGAATATGCAATCGAATGGAAATGAGTATTTATTGATTATTGTGATTTGGAATTGGTTGTTGTGATTTGGAAATGAATATGCCTAACTAGGTTATACTTAGTGTGTGATTATTTTAACGCATATGTAAAGAAAAAGAAAAGCTTACGGAGTGAGAAATACTACGAGCATCACCGGAAAAATTAGATCTACCGTTAGTATCATTATAAACATCCTCTGTTGTCTCTTTCGACTTATTAGTGGCATGTATATTATAGTTTAGGTTATATTGTGAAAATGAAGTAGATTTAGATAGTTAAATATTTTATTTTGATTTTATGCAATTATATTATTTTATTGAAAGGATAAAATTGGATAAATTTTTAAAGGAATAAATTTGTACTTATTTTCAACTGTAGATTTCTTGTAAATGTTGTGTGACATCTTTGACTCGTGTTCAAGAACGTATAAGGGTTAGGGGTGTTATAACTAGTGTAGGCAATATTCAGTCGTAATTGCGAAAAATAAATTGCGCCCTTGGTGCTAGATAGAAATATAGGTGCTTTAGAAGACGACATCGCTATATTAAATCAGAAATCAAAATATGGCAACTCACACTGTCAACACGTCACGAAACCCAGAATGCACAAATAGTGCTAGATAAATGTACACAAAGGTACCAGAACGCACATATAGTGCCAAATACATAATCACTCAATCTCATGGCATGACAATCATACCACTAACTCTAAATGCACATACAATAGGCTTAATAATCAAAATCAAATTGCAATTCCAATTCAAATATAACAATAACATAATTTAGTGAAATTCAGTAGTTCATACCCTAAATAATTCTTAAATCACTTCAGAAATATTATGAAAATATTTCATTATAAAATTCATATTCGTTTTATTTTGAAAAAATAAAATGTTGACTTATCGCAAGTCTTCCTCGTATCATAATAATATAAAAAAACAAAGGTAAGAATGCACTCACCTTAAATGCCTCACTAACAGACATTTACTTCGATATTCCTTACACTTGTACTTTTTCCTTAGCTTTTAGTTCACTTTGATCACACTTTTGTTCAGAGTCTATATAAAAATCAAATTTACAACACATACATTTCAAAGCATGTGTTAGTGACATATTAACATAGGCAAAATCTGGTAACAAAATCATAAAAATGTATTTGATACTTATTCGATGCTAAATATACTTCTCAATATAACCATTGACTTTAGGATTCAAAAAAGTCAAACTTCAAGTCCTTCAATATTCAAATTTATCCAATAACTTTCAAACTTAGATTTAATTCCATAATCTAAAAATGAATTCCCTTAAATTTCCTAAAGTATAAAAAATGGTCCTTACGCTTTTACCTAATTCCAAATTGGTCTAAATAACTTTCCAAAGCATATAAAATCATTTTAATATCAATTCTAAACCATATAAAATTTTTGAATAACTTTTCCTAATTTCCTTCACTTAGACCGAATACTCTAATGTTGGGATTCAATGATTTCCAGCTTGATTCAAGCATGAATTCAATCTTTAAACCATATTTTCATGCAATCTCAGTCAAACCCCTATCAAAATAATTCAATTTAAATATTTCCATAAACCCTAGGTTATATCCAAATTATTCTCTATGCATTTCTAATTTATTTCAATCATCATACATTCTTGAAAACAACATTACAACATCAAAAACATAAATATACATCCTTAAATCATCAAAATCCAACTTGTTCTTCATCCACCCTAACCCTCAATTCAATGATCCAAGTAAGAAAACTTTGAAATACTTAAACCAAGTGATAGAGAATTTATTGTAGATTAATTCTCGATTTCATACTTTAGTCCAAAAACTTAAGAAAATAGCTTAAAATAAAATTGAAAAAATCTTAGCTTGCAACAATAGAGTCGTAGAAATGGAAGGATTATGATGAACAAATTCTTGGAATTTCTAATAAAAAAATCTCTTACACTTGGCTTATAATCTAATTAAATAAATTTTAAAGTTAGTTTACCATTTTGCCATTAATGAAATTTGATGATTTCTAATATGTCATTTTCTTGAATTTATCTTCAAAATCAAACATGAACCAAATATCTAATACTTTTCACTTTATCCTATTAATTTCCAAAAATTACAATTTAGTCACCAAAATGAATCAATCTTGATTTAACATGGAAAACTAATCATAATTTCAATGATCCATGTTAAATTTTACCCTTATAAAATATGAAAATAATATTTCTAACATTCTTTTTCATCTTTCAAAATTTGCTAAAATTTTGATTCGATCTGATTATCCAAATATTTTACCGTCTTTATAGTTTTATATCTTTTAATACAAGCTCTAGATCAAAAATCTGAATCCCACAAAAATATCATTGTTGGGAGTGAACTATTCATTTACGAGGACACAAATATAACTTTTAAAATTACACTTTGGTCTCTAAACTTTTTTAATGTTTATACTCTGATCACTAAACTTTCAAATTTACATTTTTGGTCACTAACCAAAATTTGGTATATTACTTCTTCCCCTTAATAAAATTTGTCCTTAAATTTCCTTACACACCTGATGAAAAAAGATGAGGAAACTACTTTTTCATATCTTCTTCTAGCTCTTAGGTAGCTTCCTTGACTTTATGATTCCATCGAAGGACTTTAACAAATGGAATCATCTTGTTCATTAATTATTTAACTCTATATTCCAGTATGTTTACTGGTTCTTCTTCATAAATTAGGTCTGGCTAAATTTCAATTTCCGTATAATAACTGTGAAGGATCTGAACGATACATTCGAAGCATCATCACATGAAAAACATTATGAAACTTATCCATTTTCGGAGATAAGTCAAACTGATAGGCCACTTTACCAACTCTTTTGATAATCTCACACGGACCAATGAATCTTGGACTCAATTTTCATTTTCATCCAAATTGTAGAATTTTCTTTTATGGTGATACTTTAAGAAACACTTTATCACCAACTTGAAATTCAATCTCTTTTCTCTTCAAATATGAGTAAGATTTTTGTTGATCAACAACTACTTTATGATTTTCTTGAATAATCTTTACTTTGTTTTCCACATCCTTAATTAAATCAAGACCGATTGTATCTCTATTTTTCAGCTCGTACCAATGAAGAGGCATTCTACATTTTATTCCACACAAAGCTTCAAAAGGAGCCATCTTGATACTTGACGGGAAGCTGTTGTCTTAAGAAAACTCTACTAAAGGTAAATATTTATCCCATTATTCTTTGAATTCAATTACCTATGCCCTTAGCATATCTTACCGAATCTAAATGGTTTGTTCTAATTGACCATTTGTTTGAGGATAAAAAGTAGTACTAAAATTATGTCGAGTACCCAAGCCTTTATGTAAATACTTCCAAAATCTGGAAGTGAACCTTGAATCTATGTCAGACACAATCAAAACATGTACTACATTCAATCGTACAATTCTTTGATATATAGCTCATCATACTTATCCATCGAGTAATCATTTTGAAATAGAATAAAGTGTGCTGATTTGGTCAATATATCTACAATTACCCATGTCAAATTTTCTTGTTGAGCATTAAAGGCAGTCCTATTGCAAAATCCATCGTCAATCATTCCCATTTCTGTTGAGGAATGGAAATCGGTTACAACAGTCCAGAAGGCACATGATGCTCCATTTTTACTTACTAACATGTCATACATTTAGAAATAAACTCAGTGATGTCTTTTCATGTCTGGCTACCAATATCGACTCTTCAATTCTTGATATATTTATTTCCTCCCAAATGCATTGTTAAAAGACTGTAATATACCTCAAAAAGGAGTTCCTTCTTCAACTCCTCATAACTCGGTATACAAAGCCTCATCATTCGGTATACAGATCCTTCCTCGATAATATAAACATTAATCAGACTTAATTTCAAAGTCATTCCTTTTACCTTTGTTCACTTGCTCAATCTTTTCTTTAAGTTTTCATCTTTTCTTTTAGATCATTGATTTGATTCATTAAAGCATGATTTAACTTCAATTCCACAACCAGTACATCATTTTCTTTAATTGAAAATCGAGCATCTAAATCTCTTAATGCATAAAAAGTCTTCTAACACAACATGTAAGCTACTACATTAGAGTTTCATGGGTGGTAGACGATTATGATATCCCTTGAGAAGCTCCATCCACCTCATTTGTCTCAGATTCTTTTTTTGAGTCAACAAGTATTTCAAATGTTTATGATATGTGTAAATATAACATCACTCACAATATAAGTAGTGGCACCAAATTTTCAATTGAAATACCACCACTGCAAATTTTAGATCATGAGTACGATAATTTCTCTCATGTGTCTTAAGTTGTCTTAAAGCATTGGTAACTACTTTTCCTTCTTGTATCAAAACACATCCCAAACTATTATGAGAAGCATTATTATAATTCATAGTCTTTGCCCGATTCTGGTTGTACTAAGGTTGATACCTCTCTCAAAATCTTTTTTAATGTATCAAAGCTTTATTGGAACTTGTCAGTCCAAACAAAAGGCACATCCTTCCTTAAGAAATTGGTTAAAGGGGATGTGATTATCAAGAAGTTCTTCAAGACCATCGGATAATAACCAAAAAGTCCTAAGAAAATCTGAACTTCATAAACATCTTAGGAGTTTTCCACTCCACTATAGTATGTACTTTCTTGGGATCAACTTTATTCCTTCTGTTGAAATTCTATGGCCAAGAAAAGTAATCTTACACAACCAGAATTTGCACTTGGATAGCTTAGCATAAAGTTTTTTCTCCCGTAGAGTCTGAAGAACAATATGAAGGTGAGCATCATGATCTTCCTGTGTCTTATAATATACTAGAATATCACCAATAAACAAAACCACAAACTGATCCAAATATGGTTGATCCATTAAATCCATAAAGATATTACGAGCATTAGTTAATCTAAATGACATACAAACTCATAGTGACAATATCGAGGCCCGGAAGTTATTTTAGGAATATATTCCTCTTTGATCTTTATCTGATGATAATCGGATCGAAGATCAATTTTGAAAAACATTGATTTGCCTTTTTTACTGATCAAAGAAATCATCGATCCTTTGAATAGGATATTTATTCTTTATTGTTACACTGTTTAGTTGATGATAATCTATGCATAGTCACATAGATCTTTCTTTCTTTTCACAAATAGAACTGATACGCCCCAAGGAAACACACTTGGTATGATTAAACTCTGATCAAGAAACTCGTGCCTTCAATTCTCTAAGTTTAGTTCGAGCCATTCGATATGGGGCCATGGAAATAAGCATAGTGCTCGGAAAACATCAATTTTAAGTTCAACTTCACGATCCGAAAGTAACCCTGGTAACTCATTTGGAAATTCTCAGGCTTTTGAAATATCTTATGAATTAACTTTAGATGTCTGAGTATCCACTACATTAGCTAGAAAAGATGGGAAACCTTATAACAATAAATTTTAAGTAGATACTGCTAAGATCACATTAGACGGTGGATTAACCCTTTCACCAACCACTATGATTTATGAACCTTTTAAATCTTTCAAGATTAATCTCTTCAAGTGACAATCCACCATGGCATGATTCGAACATATTCAACCCATTCTCAAAATTGTTTCAAACTTGTCAAAAGGCTATTCCATTAGATTTGTCGAAAATTTAACACATTGAATCATTATCGGACAGTCTCTACATATATTACTTACCCTCGCACTCTAGCCTAACGGGTTCGTTGCTACTACTAGTGATAGGCTTCATGGAAATTTCATTTTCTCTAATTAACTTAGTACGTATGAGAGTGTAGAGCTTGGATCAATCAAAACAAACATAATTTCATCATAAAGATAAAATGTACTTGTAATGATTTATGGATCATCATGATTTTTTCTCGTCTTGATATTGTACACTTTAGCTGGAGTGCAAACATCAGGCTGGGAAGATGACTCTGTAAATCCTCATCCTCTACCTATGTGTATTCCTATCTAGGATACAACTATTAATCTCTTAGTCTGAATAGATTTCTCTCCAGCCAACATAGAACAATCTCTATTGAAATGGCTAGTATCCCAAATCTAAAGCATACTCTTGAAACTGCTCGGCATACCCAGGATGATTCTTGTCGTAACTCTGACAAGGTAAGTAGTGACCCTGATGTGATCTACATGATCTTACAACTGTTATTTAATATTGTCGCCCTTTTCCAGAATTGGCTTATTTGCGATTGGAAGCAGCATATTCAGATATATTCTAATAACGAAAATTATATTCTCTACCTCACTTTGATCGAAATGAGCCAGAAGACACTTCGGACTTCTTTCATGTCTGATTCCTCTGCTCAGCTGCTCTGCCAGGCTGTGATAATAATATCTCAATTACCTTGGCTCTGTTAATCATGTCCTATAAGGTAAACAAATTGATAGCTAACATATACTCTCTTATCCCTAATCGCAAACCTTGTGCAAACAAATTACATTTAACTCTTTCATCTTGGATCATATTCAAAGCAAAGAGGCTTAGTTTATTGAATTCACATTCAAACTCATACACAGTATGATTTCCCTACCTTAAGCTAAGAAATTCTTGCTTCATGTCCAGGATAAATTAATCTACAATATATTTTTTCTTTAACTTCTCCAAAAAGAATCTTCAGGTTACTTGTTCAGGAGAATATGCATCGTAACAATAGTCCATTATACTCGTTCCTATCATCTGAGCAATGATGCATCTCCATCCAACTTTTCTGCATCAGTGCAGTGGGAACCATTGAGCATGATATGTACATCATTGAGACATAGGTCTGCTATCACTGGACCCACATCGGCCTTGCCCTTAAATTCTATATCTTCCAAACACATTAACACTTTAACAAATAAAAATTGGAGAGTCGGAGGTTTGAGCAGCTAATGTCATGCCAAAATGACATCCAATGCCTGAAGAAATATTCCTTGGTCCTGCAGGGGCACTCCTTGTTGTGCTAGTGCTTCTTGTTGTTCAGATTGGGTGAGAGGTATGGTATTCACCTTATTACTCTCGTTGTTGACTCCTTTTAGAACCTCCTGTTTGATTGCGTGATGCTAACCCAATTTCTGACGTATAAAATAAACATATTTCACAAATACATTAGTAAAGAGCAACATCAATAATAAATCATATAACCATACGAGATTAGTAATATTGACATCCTAGTCCATTGTACAACTTTTTAACATAAAAAATATTTGATTTAGATCGAGAATCAACCCGCAGCTCTGATACCAATATATATAACACTCTTATCCTATAAACATATTCAATTACGAGTTAAATATGTCATGTTAACTTTTAAACACTTACTAAAAAATCATGTCAAATTTTAATTTTTTTTTAAATTTATCTATTTATGCTCATTTTCATCAAACTAATTAATCGTGTAACACAAAATTTAATATTTTTACCTTAATCAGATCTGATTTTAAGCAATAATTTGATAGTTTAATACTAAATCTTATTTAAAATGAAACTACCTAAAAACTGCCTACGTAAAAATTCATTTCGATATTATTATAAGTATAATTTAATAATTATTATTCATGGTATATATTAACTATCTAATAATGTAGTACTAATTAGCATGATTTATAATAATACAACCCAATTTATAACTAACCTATTAGAGCAACAAAATACATGCCTACTAGTTAAGTCCAAAATTGGTAAATACCGTACTAATACTGGAAGTAGGTGTGATCCGCAAAAAGTGATACCAACTACTTTCCCTACTCCATTAACTTTTCATTTCCTTTACCTACGCGTGAAACATTCATAAGCTAAGTAAAAACTTAGTGAGGTGTTATTTTAAATAGATAAACATATCAACATAAAAGTTGAATAAATAAACTTTCTTACAGAAAATGTCTTAAAATAATATAAGAACATATAATAGACTAGATTATATCGTTTTCTTCATCAGAAACTTGAAAATGCCATTCAGAATATAAATCCAGATTTTCACATCATAATATTCAAAGAACGGTTTACTTTCAATAAATTAATCAATCTTGCACAATTTAGACAATTTAAACAGATAACCCAATGTACACAACTAAAAATTCAAGGTACACGAGTCATAACGAGTTTACACAATATGCAGTCATAACTACCAGAAATAAATTGTATTTGTGGTGCCAGATAGAAATATAGGTGCTTTAGAACACAACATCGTTGTATTAAACCAAAAATCAGATATGGCAACTCACAATGTCAACATATCCTAAATCCCGAAATGTACAAATATTGATAGATAAATGTACACAAAGGTATCAGAACGCAAACATAGTGTCAAATACAGAATCACTCAAACTCATGCCATTCCAATCATATCACTCACTTTCAATGCACATATAATGGACTTAATAATCAAAATCAAATTCCAATTGCAATTAAAATATAAAAATTAATAACATAATTCAGTGCAATTCAGTATTTCATACCCAAAATCATTATTAAATCACTTCAGAAAATATTATGAAAATATTTCATAATAAAATTCATATTCGTTTTATTTCGAAAACATTAGAGGTTGACTTGTCACAAGTCTTCCTCATATCATAATAATATAAATAAATAGGTAAGAATGTACTCACCTTAAATGCCTCACTAACAGACCTTTAGTTCGATATACCTTACCCGAGTACTTTTTCCTTAGCTTTTAGTTCGCTTTTGTCACGCTTTTGTTCAGAAACTATATAAAAATCAAATTCACAACACTTACATTTCAAAGGATGTGTTAGTGATATACTAACATAAGTGAAATCTAGTAACAAAATCATAAAAATCTATTTGATACTTATTCGAAACTAAATATGCTTCTCAACATAACTATTGACTTTAATATTCCAAAAATCATACTTCAAGTCCTTCAATATTCATATTCATCCAATAACTTCTAAAATTAATTTTAATTCCGTAATCTAACCATAGAATGAATTCTATTAAATTTCCTAAAATATGTAAATTGGTCCTTATACTTTCACCAATTTCCAAATTGTTCCAAACAACTTTCCAAAGCATGTAGAACCATTCTAATATCAATTCTAAACCATAGGAAACTTTTGTATAATTTTTCTTAATTTCCTTTACCTAGGTCAAATACTCTAGTGTTGGTATCCAATGATTTCCAATTGATTTAAGCATGAATCAAGCTCCAAACCATATTTTCTTTCAATCTCAATCAAACCCCTTTAAAAATAGTTCAATTTAAATCTTTCCATATACCCTATGTTACATCTAAATCCTTCTCTATGCATTTCCAATTGATTTCAACCAACATGCAATCTTGAAAACAACTTTACAACTTCAATAACATCAAATCCAACCTTAAATCATCCAAATCCAACTTGTTCTTCATCAACCCTTACCACCAATTCATTGATCCTAGTAAGAAAACTATGAAATACTTATACTAAATGATAAATAATTTAATGTAGGTTAATTCTCTATTTTACACATTGGTCTAAAAAGTCAAAGAAATGGCTTAAAAATGAAAATGAAAAATTATTACCTTGCAACAATGGAGTCACGGAAATGGGAGGAAGATGATGAACAAATTCTTGAAATTTCTAATAAAAAATCTATTACACCGTTCTTATAATCCAATTAAATGAATTTAAAATTCATTTAAAGCTAGTTTACCATTTTTCCATTAATGAAATTTGATAATTTCTTATATGTCATTGTCTTGAATTTATATTCAAAGTCAAACATGAACCAAATATCTCATACTTTTCACTATATCCTTATAATTTCCAAAAATACAATTTAGTCACCAAAATAAATCAACCTTGATTTAACATGGAAGATTAATCTTAATTCCAATTATCCATGTGAAATTTCACCCTTCTAAAATAAGAAAATAGTATTTATAGCATTCTTTTATAATCCTTCAAAATTTCTTAAAACTCTGATTTAATCTGACTATCCAAATATTTTACTGACTTAATTGCTTTATAGCTTGTAATACAAGTTCGGTATGAACTATTCATTTACATGGCCAAAATTTATAGTTTTTTAAAATACACTTTCGTCTTTAAACTGTTCATAGTTTATACTTTGACTACTAAACTTCCAAAATTTATATTTTGATCACTAATCAAAATTAGAGATATTACATCAATGCACAGGTGCCATCATAATAAACATTATAACCATCAGCTCAACATCCATATCGGTCACAATCAAACCTAACTTCAATGATTATACAGTACAATTTAGTTCATTACCTCCTCAAACAATCCTGAATAACATCAAAACCAAACACGCACACAAACCTAGGACCATCTGAAAAGCACTACTTCGCGTCAGTACACATAGTAGCATACGATGACAAACCATAAGATACACGATACCAATGCCAACAAGCTCCTCGAGTGATTATAGCCTAAAATTCATTCCCATACAACTATAAACAACGAAATTAGAAGGACCCATCAAATCATAAATACATAAGCAATAACCAAAGAAAACATGTACTCCCCTAAGAATCTCACCATAAATCGATCTAGAAAATAACCCAATGCGCAGCAACACAACCAAACTGATTCCATGGCCATATATTCTAAAAAAGAACTCCAACAACAGTGATTCACAATTTAATTACAATCATTATACCTTGAACCAACAATTGAAAAAACATCCATATATTATCATGAAGGCAAGAATAAGCAACAAGACCCACACCAAGCGTGACATTAGGTGCCACTCGACCTTCTGGTAAAGTCCAGGATATTTGGAACAAGTTGTGGCCATTTTCTATGGCACCTATTGAACTAAGTTCTGATTTTGATATAACAAGATTGTTTTAATGTTTTAAGTTGTTAAAATTTTCATTTCATAATTTTTATAAATAATTTGTCACAAACAATTTTAAGTTGAAAGTATTCCCAAGTGTTTTTTAGTTAATCCACATTTTATAATCTTTGTTTAAAAGCTCAAAACACTTAATTTTCTGCCAAATTCACAGTCAGTCTCGAGACCACTAAAGTAGTCTCAATACCAAAATTCCAAAGGATTTTTTGGTATCGATACCAAGGCCTTAGTCTCGAGACCGATGGATGGGTATCAATACTGATTCAAATAGTATTGATATTGAAGCTCAAGGGCTATAAATTTGACCGTTGGAAGGTTCAGTCTCAAGACCAACATGTTAGTATCGATTCTGGAGGCTCAAAATTAATAAATCCAACGACTTTATTCAAACCCCATTGGCTCCAAATGGCCAAATTGATGTTAGAAGACATAAAAGGGGCCACGATTCAAATTGAAAATGATAAGAAAGTCAATTTCAAGATCAAACCAATATCAATAGTGTTTTAGAACAAAAATTGTCAAATCTTTTGTAACACAATTGCGAGCTACAATGTTAATTTCACTCAAGTGTATTTTTGGTGAATGCTTAATTTGTGCAAACACATTTGCCTTTGTGAGGATTTTCTTTTGTTTGCTAAATTTTTAATTTCTCTTTGGGAGAGAGTGTAAGCAAGGTTTTGGGGTATAAACCTTGTATGTCTTTGAAATGATACACTTTGTCCTTAAAGGTTTCCAAATTTAGTGGAATTGAGAAATCCTTAGTGTGGATGCTAAGGTAGTGGATGTAAACTTGTTTTAGAAGTCGAACCACTCCAAATTATTGTGTAAAGTTTAAATTTCAATTGCTTCCACCATAAATCATTCAAAGGCCAATTCACCCCCTCTTGGTAGTTTTTGGTTGTTCATAAGAGCTAACAATGGGTATCAAAGTGAGTCACAATCGATGATTTAACAACCTTGTGAAGATCCTAGAAGAGTTTTAACAACTTCTACAATCAATCGTTGAAGATGGCACTATCTTGAGGATTCACACTACATCACTAGGTCACCCTTCTTCAATGGAGCAAATTATTCCTATTGGAAAAATAGGATGATGTTATTCATCCAAGCCACTGACATTGTAGTTTGGGATGCCATTGTCGACGGTTCTCCCATTTATCCAAGGAACCGAAATAACTGGACACGTCAAAATAGAATGCTTGCCCAACTTAATGCGAAAGCCATGCACATCCTCTTTTGTGCTCTTGGTCTGAACAAATATAGTAGAGTATCTTCTTGATCTAATGCTAAGGATATTTGGGAAAAGTTGGTGGTGACCCATGAAGGGACTACTCAAGTAAAGAAGTCAAAGATTAGCATTCTCACTCACAATTATGAGAACTTAAATATGAAACCTGATGAAGATAGTAAGACGATGCCCGATCGATTTACCAAGATCATAAATGACTTGAAGAACTTTGGGAAGATTTATCCCAATAAATAGATTGTGAGAAAAATGCTTGCCTCATTGCCAACATCTTGGGAATGCAAAACAAATGTCATCGAAGAAGCCAAGGACATGGAGTTATACACCTTCAATGAGCTTATTGTCTCATTACTCACTCATGAAGTAAAACTCCAAAAGAATAAGGAAAAGAATAAGAAAATAAGAAGAAAAAATAGAAAGTAGTAATCACCTTCAAATCCACCAATGAGAGAAATCAAGACTCAAGTAAAGAGGTGGATGAATATGAAGATGAAGAGATAGCCAAGCTCTTCAAAAGATTCACAAAATTCTTGTCTTCCAAAGGAAAAATAGAGAAGCATGAATCGAGTAAAAAGAAAGGTCCTCCGGTGTTCTATGAATGCCAAAGAATGGGATATATCAAATATGAATGTCCTCTTCTAAAAAAATGGGTCAAATAAGAAGAAGGATTTTGTGGATACATAGAGTGATGAAGACGTCACCGATGATGAAAATGAATAATTAACCAACCATTAACTTATGGACATTCAATAATATTCAAAGGTATCCTCTAACTTATCTAATTCAAATTCATATACATTTGATGAGTTACAAGATGCCTATGATGAATTAGTGTTAGAATATGAAGTCATGATTTCAAAACACAAAAAATGTCATTCAAAATTGAAAATGATTCACTTTCTATGACTAATAGTTAACTTGAAAACAAAGACAAGGATTTACAAGAGAAATTAAATATTTTTGACAAAAAAAATTAGCAAAATTTGTTTTCCACAGTTCATAAGGATCACCAAAGGAAAATTAATTATCTTAAGAAAGAAAAGGCTAATTTTGACAAAATCAATAAAAATAAATTTGAAAGAAGAGATTTCTCCAAGTAATTTTTTCAAAAATAGCTTTTACAATATACATGAATATTCCCCTAAATATTTTAAAGGAAAAATGGTTAAGTGTATATGGGTCCCTAAAGGACTCATTACTACTAAAAACAAGGATATCATATCTCCATTGATACCTAAGGGGATTAAATTGCTTGAATCTAACATTAATGTACCCCAAAGGATTTGGGTACCAAAAGTTGCATAATTGTCTATTATAGGTGTGTTGGAGTAATGGTGAGCAATGTCAAGGTATTTAGAGGCTCTAGAAGCACTAAGGAAGTACACTTGAATAAAGGGAGATCTAATAAATCAATCCTAATTCAAGTGGTAAAATGTTTTAATTTCATGCAATTGTTTCTTTTATATGATTACATGTGTTTTCGTGATTGATTGTGTGTCCCCAAATAATGCTTAATTTCAATTAGCTAGTGGGAGTTGATATTGCATGAATTGTTTCTTTGTGGCCTTATATGCTTCATTTGACTTTTTTTACTTTATTTAGTCCTTGTGATATGTTTTGGACCTTGTTTGTTTCTAATTAGTAAATTCTTTAAAAAGTTCAAAATATACACTCTAGTAAAGTACCTAGGAAAACACTCTATTTAGTATCAAATTATAACTTTTAGTGCTTAAATAAGTTTCTAGTGCATTCTATAGTCTTGAAATCATTAGATGCTTATTCTGGAAGCTTTTGAGGATCAAAAATGTTAATTTTGGCATTTCCAAGCATTTGGTATCAAAACCAACACATTGGTATCGAGACCAAAATTATAGTAGCCAAAATGGTATCGATATCACTCTTTCAATATGAATATCGGGCAGTGAGTCTCGAAACCATCAGTCTCGGTATAGAGATCAGGTTCTTGTATGCGTTAAATAAGGTTGTTTTCCCCAAAAAATCATATTTTTTATCTTCTATCAAAACCCTAAACCAAAATCCCTCTCAAAAATCTCCTATTTCCTCTCAAAATCTTTGTATATACATGCCTAAATTTTCACTCTTTCATCATCCTTAATGAACTTACATCAAGGATTCATCAAAAATCATCATTTTCATCAAATATTGAGGTAATATTTGAATAAACCCATTTTAAGTTTTTTTTCCTTCAAAAATCATTCATAAAACATTTTTAATTCATGTTGTTAAGTTCCTTGGGATTCTAGAAATTGTTTATAAGTTATTTGAACAAATATCATTTGCTTTAACAACATGTTTCACTCAATTTTTTCAAAAAAAATCTCTATATATGGGTTTCGATTTTTTTTTTAATATGTAAATTTTGTCAAAATTGGTTGCAATTGGGTTGTTTATTAAATATATATTTTCATGTTTTTCTTGTAGGTGATCAACCCATTCTTCATTTTTAGCCTAGAACATTTATTTTAGGATTGTACACCAAGTGTTAGACAAATTCCTAATAGACTCTTCTCTTGTCTTTAGCCTCTATTTTTGTTCGAAATGCCTTCTAGAACTTCACACAAGAGTCTTAGTTCTAATAGGACTATCCTCAAAGGTGAATCCTCTAATACCGCAAGCTTTGAAAGTGCTTGCTTTAGGAACCCCAATGCTCTCGGTTTGTTTAATCATTTTTACAAAACCAAACAAATTCGCTCTGAGCATATCTTTGACCCTGATTTTCTTATGTCATGGGAGTATCAATTTCCTATCTTTGAAACTTTTGTCTTGTGCGGATGGTAAGACTTGTTTAGCATTTATCCCAAGGTTCTTTCGAACCTTGTTCATGCTTTGTTTTCTAATGCTCTTCTTGTCCATGCCCAAGGTGATGAGGATAGAATCATTGGCATTGAGTTGTATCTCATGGGCCAGACTTTCACCCATAGTCTATCTTCCCTTGCGTCTTTCTTGAATATTGTTGATAATGATGATGACTCATTCAAAGAAAATTCACTTATTCATATGGCAAGATTCCCAAATGATAGCCCTACACGTATCAAGTTTCCTGAATGTTTGTTATTGCTCCTCATTACTTGGTTTTTTCGTCCTTTCGGTGGTAAGGCAACTCATATGCGCACTAGCGACTATTGGTGGTTTTATCATACTAAGAACAACATATGCCCAAACTTTTCCAAGATCATATTCTTAGACCTTGTTGATGTTGTCCATAAAGGGATCAATTACACTTAGATGCTTCCTTGTGCTTGTATTGTTAGCTATATTTTTAGGGAGAAGCTTAGAGTGTCTACCACCATTGATTCTCCTATTCCCCTCGCTAGTGTCATCGATATTAAATCGACCCACAAGGCCAATTGGGATTTTGATGGGAAGTCCGGTGAGTTGCATCCTTTTAGACAAACCTTGGATGACATCGAAGAGTAAGAGGACAAAATGGAAGAGTCATCAGTGCCACCACCTCAAGAGGTGATATCGGTAAGGACCTTGTATGATCACGTGATGCAAAGACTCGGGAGCATAGATACTCGCTTGGACACGCTTGAGAATGATGTTCACTCGATACATCATCACTTGATGCCTCTCTCTCCTTCACCTTCGCCCCCGTATCCGAAAGAATAGTATTTTTATGTTATTTTAGGACATTTACATTTTCATTTAGACTTATGTACTTTATAACTTATTCTGGAACTATATGTTGTTTTATGTTTGATACTTGGTAAGATTGGTATTTTATGGATTTATGTTTGAACTATTGGTGTTGATATTATGCTTTTGAACTTGATTGTTTTATCTTAAGCATAATTTGATTTTTGAATATTTTATGTTGAATATTTAAGTTCCCTATTACACTAACATATTTTCTCTTTTGAAGCTTAATTTGATTTTGCTATAACGAAAAGGGGAGAAATATGTATAAGTGTAAAATTTGCAAATAAGTGTAAAATTTCCAAAATTGCTAGGCAAAAATTGTTTCTCTAATAGGGAGACTTTATTTTTCACAAATTATGAAAAATTATTTTTAAAGCAAATTTGCACAAAAGGCTTTGTTATATCAAAAAGTGGGAGATTGTTGAACAATTTTTTCATTTTTGATATAACATGATTATTTTAATGTTTTAAGTTGTTGAAATTTGCATTTCACAATTTTTATAAATAATTTGTTATAAACAATTTTAAATCTTTTTTAAGTAAGAAAAAAAATCCCAAGTGTTTTTGAATTAATCCACATTTTATAAACATTGTTTAAAAGCTTAAAACACTTTTTTTTGCCAAAATCATTGTCAGTGTGGAGACCACTAAGGCAATCTCGATACCAAAATTCCCGAGGACTTTTTGGTATCGATACCAAGGCCTGAGTCTCGAGACCGATGGTATCAATACTGATTCAAATAGTATTAATACTGAAGGCTCAACGGCTATAAATTTAACCTTTGGAAGGCACAATCTCGAGACCAACATGTTGGTATCGATACCAAATGTGTAGTTGATCATTAAATGCTTAAAATTAATGAATCCAATGGCTCCAAGCGGCTAGCTTAATGTAAGAGGAATAAAATGGACCAAGATTCAAATGGAGAACAATAAGAAAGTCAATTGCAAGATCAAACCAACATCAATAGTGTTTTAGAGCAAAAGTTTTCAAATCCTTTGTAACACACTTGTGAGCTACATTGTTAATTTTTTTCAAGTGTGATTTTTGGTGAGTGCTTAATTTGTGCAAACACATTTGACATTGTGAAGTTTTTCTTTTGTATGCTAAATTTGTAATTTCTCGTTGGAAGAGTGTGCAAGCAAGGTTTTGGGATACAAGTCTTGTGTGTCTTTCTAAGGTTACACCATGTCCTTAAAGGTTTGCAAGTCTACTGGATTTGAGAAATCATTAGTGTAGATAGTTAAGGTAGTGGATGTAGACTTGGTTTAGAAGTCAAACCACTCTAAATTGTTGTGCAAGGTTTAAAATTTCAATTGCTTCCACCCCAAATCATTCAAAGGCCAATTCACCCTTTTTTGGTGGTTTTTGGTTGTTCATAAGAGGTAACAGCACCAATAGCCGATCCGAAGCAATGCCATTTCAAAAATTCGATCCCCATTTAGAAACTTGTTATTAAATAATACTTTACTCGTACGTAGCCAGATCGATCAAAAAATATCATATTCCAAATTTGTTTAAAAAAATTTCCTAACCATATGGATAGTAATGGTTTCATGTTGTTCGGTACAATGATATTGAAGTTCCACAGGGAGCACCATTTTTGCCATATTCCCCACACTAATTCACAATGACAAAATATGTGAGAACTCTTTTCTTTATTCGACCGGTAGAAAACGTAAACAACTGATTCCATATTTTGTACCCCTTTTGGCCAATTCTATCGAGGATGGTAATCTATGATGAATAAGCTTCCAAAAAAAAGCTTCTACCTTTGGCGGGGCAAGATTTTCCCACACCAAAGGCAAAATGGGATCCTTTACATTTATGGATGAAAATGCAAGCCTGCAATAAAGACTTTTAGAGTACCCCTCAGTCGGAGAATCGATCCATAATAAATGAGCCACCTCATCTATGACATTTACTGCTCTATTAATTACGCTCATGAAGTCATCCCAAATGCAGACTTGCCAATTAAATAGGGATCTTTGCATATCAATGTTCCAAGTCCATAAACCATTACACTTATTTCCAAATTCACTTATCTTCCCATCTTTTTGGTTGCCACAATATAGATTCGTGGAAAAGATTCTTTTAAGGATGGAACATCCATCCACCAGTCATCCCAAAACTCAATCAGCTTTCCATCGCCAATAACGCACTTCAGATTTTTGGTTAGCAGGTTGTCCTCGTTGATGGAGCTATAATGTTCTTCCATAACCAAGACGATTTACATGGGTTAAAAGGATGAGGTATAAGAGAAGACTGCACAAACCCATACTTAGCATCCACCACCTTTTTTCATATGCCTTTCGGTTCACTTCTGTACCATCATACCCATTTATTAGGAAGAGTTAATTTTTAATCCGTAAATAAAAAAACCAAGAACCAACCTCTCTAGGCTTACAAATATTGTCTCATTTGACCCTATAGATGGATTTGTTCATGTTTGGTCTCTATATGAGATTTACTATCGATTTATTTAATTCTACAACAATTGACACTGGCATTTGAAAAAGGGATAGGAAGTACACTGGTAAGTATGCGAGGACTGATTTGACCAAGGTTATTCGACCTCCAAAAGAAATAAGCTTTCCTTTCCAATCGTTTAGCCTTGAGCGAAATTTCTCTAAAATAGGTCTCATAGTTTTGAAGAGTTTCTCGAATGACCAAGCGGGAGATTGGGGTAAGTTGATGGGAATTTGTCCCAGCCACATTTGAAAGCTACTGCCCAATCTTGAATATTGCTATCATCAACATTAATCCCAGACAAATTTGATTTCTTCATATTTAGCTTTAGCAATGTTACGTGTGATAGTGTGCTAATTTTGCTACGTAAATTGTGCAAGTAAACATAGTCGCACAAGTAATAAAGAGTGAGGGAGTATCGTTCCCACGAGGATTTGAGGGTTTCGAGTCAAGATCGTGCACTTGCAATATAAACAAACTAAAAGAAGATTATATGAACAAATTATTGTAAGTATTGATACAAGTATCAATTATAAGAAAATGTTGTAGCAAATATTAAATGAGAAATGTTGTAACAAAACTATAAATTGAGAAAAGTTGCAGTAATAAGACAACGATCTGACCTCACACGAATGAAATTATCAACAATGCTAAATGGCTAGGTTTACCTTGGAATCATATGTTTTACCCTTAATGAATGTCAACAATTTCTAGCCTACACTATGCTCGATAGAGTTTTCTAAACTGCTTTAAACTATCTCTAGTAAGAAGCATGATAGAATAATGCTAAAGCAATACTTCTCAGTGTAAACCCTAGTAAGATACCATCGCATAAGCTCTATTATTTTTAGTGATTGAAACTTTATCCTTATCTTTAAGTCAAGTTAGGGTTTTTCTAAACAGATCCACCTCATTTTTCACGTAGATCTAAGCTTAACATTTTTTGTAATAAGCATCAAACAAGATAAAGACTATCTCTCGAAAGCTCTTACATATCCAAGCAATAAAACAGTGAACAAAGCATAATGGTAAAATGAAAAATGTTGTGACATTCATCAAAAGGAAAATATATTTATCCAAAATAAACTCAAACCAACTTAAGTTAGTTCATGGTTGGGTAACAAGGATCCATAATCATTCGTTTAGTATAACCCGTTTCATAAATAAATGGAGGGAATAACAGCAACAAAAGAAAGTAAAAAGACTCCTAAGTAGAGATCTACAGTGGACACCGTGAACCATCCTAAGTGTTGTTGTTTCTCTCAAAGTCCAACAAGCTTTTTCCTCTTGGAGCTTCAACAATGGAGGTCAACTCGTTGGAGAAGAGAAGGTTGAAGAGTGGTCGCCTATTCTCTTTCTCTTTCTTATCTCACGCATGCTCTCCCCATAAATGTGTTGTCCTTTTTCTTTATATATGGGAGCTCCTAGAGTTTTGTGCCCTCATTCTCACTGCTTCCCTAAGGGAATATACCCTTCACCTGTGGGGGTCAGCTGGCAGGTGTCACATGTGGGATGCCAAAATGAAATATCTTCTTCTTTTGTCTTCTAGTGCGCCCAAAAATGTTGTCTCTTTTCCTGCAACATAATCACCCTCTCCCTTTAGTTTTCCTTAAGCTACTTCCACATCACCATAACAAAACAAACCTTCCTCAAGAAGCATCAATTTCAGAAAAATAAAAAGGCAACGAAATACCACCAAATGAAAATAAATGTATTATATGCAACTATATGCAATGAAATGATCTTTCAAATGACCAATAACCCAAGTAAAAAGACACAAAATATAGCCTTTTATGGGGTTATCAAGCCCCAATACGACTTCAAATAATCTAAAAACTTTTTTTATATTCAGCACTTCTCCATATTAGCCTCAGAAAAAACATCAGATCATCAACAAACTATATGTAGGAAATATGAAAATCGTTAGAACCAATTGGATCACCGTTGAACATACCCACTCCCATAGCTTTGCATTATAGGAAACTCAATGATTTTGTCACTATATTATATAAAAATAGTGAAAGAGGAAAACCTCACCTTAGTCCTCTCTTTATATTAAACCAATTTGATGGAGAGTCATTCATTATAACTACAATAGATGGAGTAGATATAAAAAAGGTGAATCCATCCCCTCCATTTCTTCCTGACACCAATTTTCTTTAAGATATAATCCAAAAAATCCCAATTCACTGAGTCGTACGCTTTCAATATTTTTACTTTCTTTTTCCTACAAATCAAATCATCAATGGTTTTGTTCGCAATTAGGGAATTGTCTACAATTTGTTTGCCAACAGTAAAGGAGAATTGAATTTCACCAACAACTTTGTTGATACAACCCACTAACCTTCTTTAGAGAACATCAGCTATAACTTTATACATACTACGACAAGAGAAATTGGTCTAAAGTCTTCTAAAGATCTAATAATATTTTTTTTGGAATCAACGCAATAAAGGACTTGTTAATTTCCTTGTCATCTAACACTCCACTATGAAACTTCCTTATGAAATTCATAATTTTGCCTTCCATATGGGACCAATATTTTTATTTTAAAAAAAGTCCAGGTTAAAACAATCCATACCTGAAGATCTATCGTTATCTGATTATTAGATTGTGCCTATACTTCTTCTATTGAAAATGGAGCTTCAATTAATATTTTAGAAACTGAACCAAGCCTCTTGAAGGAAAACCTAAGCTTTTAATCGGGAGCTTGTTTACTTTGTTGAAACTTTTTCGAAAGTTATTCTCGAACAACATAGAGATTTGCTTGGGGTATGCAATCTTAAAATCTCTCACCCAAATAGAAAAAAATGTAGTTGCATTTACCTCTTAATGAAGTTAAAAAGTGAAAGAATTTGTTGTTTCTATTACATTCTTTGAACCACATCAATCTAGACTTCTGCAACCATTCCTTCTGCTCCCTTCTAATCTTCGACCATATAGTAGATTTTAATTGCTTTAGTTCCTCATTAAGCTTAATGCTTACAGCATAAGATAGCATGATAGCTTCTAGATTCTTAGTTTTACCTTCAATATCTTTGATGGACATAGTATCATTTCTTCTATTGAAAAGAGAGCTTCAATTGATATTTTAGAAATCGAACCAAGTTTCTTGAAGGAAATACCTAAGCTTTTAATTGGGAGCATGTTTACTTTGTTGAAATTTTTTTGAAAGTGATTCTCAAACAACATAGATATTTGTTTGGGGCCTGTAATCTCAATATTTCTCACCCGAATAGACAATTTATGGTTACAATTACCTCTTAAAGAAACTAAAAGGTGAAAGAATTTGGTGTTTCTATAACCTTCCTTGAACCACCTCAACCTAGACTTCTACAATCATTCCTTCTCCTCCATTCTAATCTTTAATTATATAGTAGCTTTTAACTACTCCGGTTCCTCATTAAACTCAATGCTCGCACCAGAAGATAGCATGATAGCTTTTAGATTATCAATTTTACCTCAATCGCTTTGACAAACATAGTATCATTTAATTTGGCAGACTTTGCCCAATTTTTTGTAGCAATCTTCGACTTTTTCAACAAAGCATCAATTCCATTGTTTATACATTTAACGGTAACATGTTTAATTAGCCTATTGAAACTTGGGTCATCACCCCAGTGAGAAAACCATTTAAATAGTCCATTTTTCAGCATCCTTTTAACTTCGCACAGTACCATCGATTTATGATCAAAAAGTCTTCTTGGGAGAGACTATTTCCATAATTGAGAAAAGCACTGTAATATTTTGGTAGAAATTAGGGTCATATTGAGTCTACTTGTAGACACAGCGGATCCGCTTCTAAACCAAGTGAAAGAGTAGCATGCCAGTGGCTAATTAATGCTAGTGGCTAATTAATCAACCTCTTATCAGAGATAAAGTCTCTCAAGGATCTTATCGAACACTCGCAAGCAACAGCATTAACTTTATTCTTTAGATAGTTTACAATGTTAAAATATCCTCATATAACGACAGGTAGTCCCAAGGATTTGATAAACTCAGACATATACGATAAGAATTCCCTCTTTTTACATAGATTATTCGGATCATATACATTTCTCACCCCAATCTTGAGATTAAACTAAACCAAATAGCCTTCAAGAGCCAAAAAAAATTTCATTCAGCACTGTTGTCTCCACTTTGAAGAAATTTGAATCCCAAATGGGCACTAATCCACTCGGCGCTCCCCACGATGAAATCATAGCTACCTCTCCAAGCTTGGATCCTTTTGTTAGAGTATGATGTTAGTATATGTGATGTATGCATGGATTGAGTATACATATATCTCATGTATGTGTGAAGTACGTGAGGTGGTTAAAGTTGTTTTAGATTTAACAAACTCTCTCTCTCCTATAACGTTCTTTCCTGCCTTTACATTTCACTATACTCTTTGTGTATATATGAGACTTGTGCCATTGCTGTAACAGTGTGGTTTTTAAAATGAATGAAAGAATGTATTCATGGTTTCTTTTTTCTTTAGTTACTGAGCTATGTTGATACTTTAACATTGTATCATTCGCCAGGACTGGTAGCTTATTTTTTGCTCGTCTTCTACTGCGTATGGTTGTATACAGTGGAGATCTCCTCAGTTCAGCACATTCCCAAGAAGGATGTGGTCAAGCTTTCTGAGAATACCTATTTACTATAGAAGCATCAGGTATTTCTCATTATAGATGGTTAAGGCTTGCTTCGGTTCATTTCGGATGAAGGCGGGCCTCCTGTGGCGGTTACAACGATGGAGTCTGGACGTGTTGAGGACAGTTCGACGTTCAATCTCTAACAATAACAAGATAAGCTGTTAGCATCGTGGTTGCTTACTGCTATCAGTACTGAGGCTTTACCACATCTTACTAGTCTTACTTGTTCTTATTCTAATTTGACTACAATTTCACGATTGTTTGGTGCTCGATCAAGTGCCAAGGTGTCGTTCCTTCGATATAGTCTTCACTCTTAACGCAAAACTAGCCAAACAATGAATGAACTTTTGGCCAAGGTCAAGTCCATCTGTGATATGTTATGTGCTGCAGGCAGTCCAATCACTGAACATGAGCAAGTCAGTGTTATCCTTCCTGGTTTATCCATGGAGTTTTAATCTGTTATTGCAATTGCATCTCGAGATAATTTGTCTTTAGATATGCTCACTGAAATGTTACTTGATTGTGAAACACGTCATAAGGCGTTTCTCACTGAAGGAATTTCAGCCAACTTGGTTTCTAGGTCTACGAGTGAAAATAAGGTGCATGAATCGAAGGTTTCTGAGACCATAGTTATTTCAAAACAGGATGGTGATATACAAAGTCAATCTAGTGGACGTGGTCGAGGTCTATTTGATAATTCAAATCGTCCTAAATGTCAACTTTATGGTAAATATGGTCACACAGTGCACAAATGTTATCATCAATTTGATAGAAATTTTACAGATGTTGTCTCTGATAATCGAAACAGTGAAGGGTGGAGGCCATCACAAGTTCCTGCTGGAAATGAGCAGTTACCTTCAAATTCTCATGTGCTCTCATTCAATGAGTGCTCTTTTTCCCTCAATGAGTTCATCTTTTTCATCTCCTCCTGGTTACTATTACTCTAATCCTAATTTTATGATGCCTAGTCCAAGATCTTTCCATCAAGGGGTTCCTTGGTACTCTCCAATGCATGCTTATAGTGGTTTGGATTCAGTTAAAAGATCAAAAGCATTTATGACTCCTTTTGCTGCATTTTCCTCTACTACGCCATTACCTCGACCTGCCGTAACAACCAGCAGTGCAGATCCAGTATGGTATCCAAACACGGGGGCAACGCATCAAGTTGCAAATGATGCGTCTCTACTTAATACTGATATGCCCTATACAGGTAATCATTGTCTTCATATGGGAAATGAGGAAGGTGTTAAAATATCCCATATTGGCCAAAGTTGCTTGCCATCTAAAACAAAGCAGCTGGTTTTGTAAAACATTTTGCATGTGCCTGACATTAAGAAAAACTTATTTTCTGTCTCTCAGTTTACTCAAGATAATAATGTCTTTATTTAATTCCATCCATTTGAATGTTTTGTGAATGATGCTCGAACACAGAGTGTGTTGTTAAAAATGAAGCTCATGGATGAAGTTTTATATTAGCTTTTATATCTTACTATGAAGAAGATGCAACTAAATAATGTGTCAAAGTCTTTTGGCTTGTTAGACTTATGGCATAAAAGATTAGGGCATTCATCTATTAGTGTGGTTAAAACAGTAATGAAAACTTGTAATGTTGCTCTAATGAAAGTTCTTTGTCTTCTGTTTGCAATGCTTTCTTACAAAGTAAAGCTCACAAGCTACCATTTTCTAATTCAGTTACTAAATACACTACTCCTTTTCAACAAGTAGTTTCTGATGTATGGGGACCAACACCAACTATTTCTAGTGATGGATATGCCTACTATGTTTCCTTCATTGATGTGTACAGTATATTTACCTGGATTTACTTGATTAAAAGAAAGTCAGAAGTTATGCAATGTTTTCTCAACTTTTTGAAACTTATCGAGGTTCAATTTGGAGTCAAGATTAAAATATTACAGATTAATGGTGGTGGAGAATATCAGGCTCTAAGATGATGGCTTCTGACTAATGGAGTTTAGCATCGACTCTCTTGTCCAAGCACATCTTAGCAGAATGGCAAGGCTGAACGGAAGCATCGCCATGTGGTTGAAATGAGACTGGCACTACTGTCTCAAGCTTTCTTGCCTTTGAAGTTTTGGAGTTATGCATTCATCTCAGCTGTGTACCTTATAAATCAATTGCCTACAAGGGTGTTACATGGAAAGTCTCTATTTGAGGTTTTGCATCAACAACCACCTGATTACTCAATGTTAAGAGTGTTTGGTTGTGCATGTTTTCATTTGGTGAGACCATTTAATCATCACAAGCTTGAATATAGATCTAAGCAGTGTGTTTTTCTTGGATACAGTCCATCACACAAAGGATATAGGTGTCTTGATGATGCTGGGAGGATGTTTGTTTCGAGGCATGTAATCTTTGATGAAGATAAATTTCCCTATGATGCATGCAAGATAACAAATCAAGAAATGTATATTCTCATATTTCAACTTGGAAATTACCCATTGTTTTTGCACCACGAGTTCAAACTCATCAAGGGTGTGCTGATACTATTTTACTTGTAAATAGTGGGCAAAATGAAGAAGGTGATGATAGTCAACTTCTTCATGAAGCAAATAGTGAAAGAGTTACTCAAGCAGTGTCAAGTTCTATTGATATTCCAATTGAGATAAATTTGCCACAAACAGGTGTTGGAGTTGATTGCAGCTCTACCTTAAACACTCACCCAATGCAAACAAAGAGTAAGAGTGGTATTTCAAAACCAAAAATATTTCAAGCCACTGCATGGATTAATGAAGAACCACATAACATCAAACAGGCATTGCCTAGTCCACATTGGAAGGCTACTGTTCAGGAGGAGTATGAGCCTTTGATGAAAAGTAAAACTTGGTCTCTAGTGTCATTACCATATGATAGAAGGGTAGTCAATTCTAAATGGTTGCTCAGAATCAAGAGGAATGCAGATGGCTCAATTGCTCAGTATAAAGCAAGATTGGAAGCAAAGAGTTTTCTTTAGTAACCAGGTATTGGATTTCATGAAGTCTTTAATCCTGTTGTTAAACCAGTAACTGTGCGTGTCATTTTGACATTAGCTTTGTCAAAAGGATGGCAACTTAAGCAGTTGACATCAATAATGCCTTCCTGAATTAAGTGCTTGCAAAAAAAGTCTACATGACTCAGCCTCCTGATTTTGAGTTTGGTGATGATAAAATGGTTTGCAAGTTACATATGTCTATATATGGTTTAAAACAGGCACCACATGCTTGGTTTGACAGTTTAAAGAGTTATCTGGAATCTGAAGGTTTTCTGGTACCCAAGTCTGATTCTTTTCTTTTTGTTCGACAAAAGGAGAATTGTTTGTTGTACTTACTTGTATATGTTGATGATATAATTCTCACTGGCAGTAATACAAGTAAGGTGCAGGTAGTCATTGACAAGTTGCATGCAAAGATTTCCCTAAAATATATGGGATTTTTAAATTTCTTCTCAGGAATTGAAGTTAATTATGAATCAGGAGGTGTTGTTTTGAGCCAGCAGAAATATATTCATGAGTTGTTACATCACAATGGTGGAAGTGCAAATGGCCTTCCTACACCCATGGTTACAAACTGTAAACATTCAGCTAATGATGGAAATCTAGTTGAGAAAGTTACTTAATTTTGCAGCATTGTTAGAGCCCTACAATATATTGTGATCACTCGCCCAGATATCGTCTTTGTTGTAAATCGTGTGTCTCAATTTATGTAAGCTCCCCTTGACTTCATTTTCAGGCTGTGAAACATATTTTAAGATACTTACAAGGAACGATTAACTTTCGTATCTGTTTCTTAGCTTCTTCTCAACTTTCTTGGCTACTTCTGGTTATTGCATTTACTTTGGGGGCAATTTAGTTTCATGGAGCTCTAAAAAATAATAGGTTGTGGCTCGATGAACAATTGAAGCAGAATATCGAAGTGTTGCATGTGCAGCTGTTGAAATGGTGTAGCTAGAATCGTTATTGAGTGAACTACACATTATCTCTATAGTAAACCTACTCTATGGTGTGACAACTCAAGTGTAGTTGCAGTTGTGCAAGTCATGTTTTACACTCTAAATTTAAACATGTGGAACTTGATCTCTTTTTTGTTCGAGAGATGATTGCAGCATGGAAGTTACAAGTTCATGAAGTTCCTGCATATGAACAAGTTACAGACATACTAACAAAGCCACTGTCTGCACCCTTATTTGTGAAGCATAGACAAAAGTTGTTGATTGTGCAACTTAAATGTGCAGGTTGAGAGGTTTAGAAGTTTGAAGCTGCAAAGAGAATGTTATTGTCTATACAGAAGTTAGAAAGGAAGCTTGCAGAGTAAAGTAGTAAGGGGAATGTTAGTGTATGATGTTAGTATATGTGATGTATGCATGGATTGATTATACATATATCTCATGCATGTGTGAAGTACGTGAGGTGGTTAGAGTTATTTTAGATTTAATAAACTCTTTCTCTCCTCTAACGTCCTTTCTCGCCTTTACATTTCACTATTCTCTTTGTGTATAAATGAGACTTGTGCCATTGCTGTAATAGTGTGGTTTTTAAAATGAATGAAAAAATGTATTCATGGTTTCTTTGTTCTTTAGTTACTGGGCTATGTTGATACTTTAACACCTTTAAGGCTTCTCAACAACCTTGGATTATCTACTGATATTTTGTTTCTTGAAGAAGATTTATTCTCACTTTTTTAGATGCAATTACACAACTTGTTGCTCTTACTTTTTCGACCCTACCAAACCCTCTAACGTTCCAAGATAGTATAACACAAGTTATGATAAATTTAAGTCACTCACTGACTTGAATCAAACCAGAACATAACGGTTAAGAACCAGTTTCGACCTTGATCGCTTCTAATCTCTCTGACCACTTTGCTTGGAACTTTGAAGATAACACCCAATAAATTTCCAACCTCCAGAGTACCATCAACGTTTTGTTGCAGCTTCTTTTGACGTGATTCTAGAACACTGACTATTTAAACCTCCTTCAACACGTCTTTAGAAACATGTTTTCGCTTACTATTTGCCCTTCCCTTTTTAAACTTAACAGTTTGCTCATTTTTCCTAAAAGGAGTTAACTATCATTGATTTTGAATTCTCTTCTTCTTTCTCAATCCCTTTTTCCTAATGCTTGCTTGGTTACATCCATTTGGTTGTGAACCCATCCCAAACTCATAAGAGACCATTTCGATGGGAACTTCATGGAATCTGGATCCATTGGAGATGTTTGGACCCATAGAGGCTAGTGGATCATAGGAATTGTTTAATGGACTTCCCCCACTAGATTTTATTTTTAAATTAAAGAGTCCACTACCCAACAACGTCGGTACCTCATACAAATTGTTATTGCTATGGAAACTTAATTCCATATAATTATGACTCCTAATTCAAAGACTAATTCTGAAATATTGTTTCTATTGTGTCTCAAGTTATTCTCTTGGATAGCTAAACTATTGATTACCTCAGTCACTTCAACTTCCATGATAGTATTAGTGTGATCAGGAAGAATAATCGATGTGGTTCTTCCCAGGGCCAAACTTCTTCAACACATGCTTACATCATGGACATTTTCGAATGATGATTCTAAGGAAGTTTACCTTATTTAATTACTTATTTACTTCTATATGCATTACTTGTGCTTTAGCATTTTGATCATGCTTGAATACTTGCAAACTTTATGATGCTCATTCGTATTACATCCTTACTTAAGCACATGTCATGTTTATATTAGCTCATGCATTCATTCTTAGATCACTTCATGCATACACATATCTTATACTTCGCTTATATAATGTTTATGCCATGTTTTGCATTCAATCCTACCTCATTTGTATTATAACCTATACGGAAGCAAGCATTCATCATTATCTTAGCTCAAATCCAATCAAAATTCTTGTTTTTATGCTTTGCATAGGTACATTGGAAGAAAAGGCAACTTATGGTAGCTCATGTATCGAAATTACAAGCTTTGGAAGCTGATGTTAGCTCATAAAGGTGACATGCTAGCTCACTTAGCTTAAGGGAGCTTAATGGAGCTCAAGGATTAGCTAAATGAGCTTAAGGGGAGCTGAACTTCACTGGAGAATAGCTAGAAGACTAAAAGAATCTAAACACATTCAAGGCATACAATGTGAACATATTAAATCCAGAAGATAGTTCAAATCAGTCAGATTACGAGCCATTTTTTAGATGGTTCCAAGAATCTTCTGGTTATGAAGTCTCTTGACTTTTAATCCCTATCTCTTAAATTTACAATTCATTTTGAATCGTATC
Source organism: Hibiscus syriacus (assembly GCF_006381635.1). NCBI lineage: Eukaryota > Viridiplantae > Streptophyta > Magnoliopsida > Malvales > Malvaceae > Hibiscus > Hibiscus syriacus. Next base: position 2,729,033 of record NW_024062535.1, on the reverse strand, counting down.
AATTTGACATCAGGAACTAGACATATGTTCAAATTACTGAAGACAATGTAGGCCAGAAATTCAAACAGGATTTACAACCATTCATATATTTAAAGAACTTTTGCATGGGAAGCATTAATGGAGACTTGCATGAACCAAAAAATAATATTCAAGTGAATCAACACATTTATGAGAATGATGAATTCACATTCATCCAATGCATCATATTTGTTCACACTAGGCGTTCATTGCATCTTTAGAGATGATGAACATTCATCCATGAATGTTCATTCATTAAAAATCATATGTTCACATTTTAATTCTTTATATCCTGGGCATATTAAAGCTTATAAATAGCTTTAGCATTTTATTTGTAAACCAACTTTGTTCAATGAAAATATTTGTAAGATTATTCTGTCTTTTAAAGTTCTTTTAGAACTTTATCAAATGCAATTTTTGCTTGTGGCGTCACCTATACTTCTATCCAGCCTGATACGTCTAGTTCTTTTGGTTTAATATACATAAATGTTCAAAGTCCTAAAACGCCACCCCTCAAGTTTCTATAAGGTTTAGGGTTAAGGTTTAATATAGATTAGTTTGATTCCTTTGTTACATGAGATACAACCTTCATCCTCCACTACCATTTCCATACTTCTTTCTTCTATATTTGTACCACCATTCCACCATACAAATACTTCTCTAAATCCTTAAAAATGTTTCGTCATCATCATCTATTTCGTTTTCATTTCCATCATTCTATTTTTATTCATTTTCACTTAACCTTTTTGTTGAGCCTTCTTATTGTAGGAACACTTGCTACCTTACTATGTCCTACAATCAAAGTACAAGTCTTACCGCACCAAGTGGGGTAGGGCGTGTCTTGTATCATATGGTATTTAGAGCCAAGGGGAAAGCAAGTATTGAAATTTTGTTCGAGCTAATAAAAAATCAAAAAGAAGAAAATTAGCAAAGCAAAAGTTTGTCATCTTCAAAGTAAAAGAAACAGAAAGATCAAAAGAAAAGAAAAAGCAAGTAAAAGTAAATAGTGTTCATACAACAACAATTGCAAGCAATCATGAAGCCATTTTTAAGACTTTGATTGTGGCTAGGAAAGGTTGTAAGTGTCTTGTAATAAGAACCCCTTTCATTCGATCATTTCTTTCTTTGTTTGTTTTTTTCTAAGCCAACCTTTTACCTGTTACCATTTATTTTCTCTTTTCTTCCTACCTAACATCATTTTGTAGCAAATGCCTGAGCACTTCATTTGTAAAATCATGAGTTAATTTTATCAGAACTTAACAAGAGAGAAACGATTAGGAAAAAACATAAGGAGCGTGTGATATCAGTTTTTGGTGTGACATCATTTTTTTAGTGTGATCGTGAGATTTTGATTGTGTGAATTTGGTAAGGTCCTATTTTCACATTTTAATTCATTTTAATTCACTAATCATGTCACTTGATCCATTATATTCTCAATCAATGGAGTACGAGCAAAAAGGGAAAGTGGATTTCACACTAGATGCCTTGTGATGGTAAAGTTTTCCACGTGATCATTGATAGTAAGAGTTGTACCAACCTTGCAGTACACTCAATGCAAAAATTGGGCTTAAAGATGATGAAACATCTGGATCCATGTGAATTGAAATGGTTTAATGACGATGAGATTGTCATTACTCAACAAGTGATGGTATTGTTTTCCATTAGAAAGTATAAGGAAGAGGTTCTTTGTGATGTAGTTCTGATGAGCACAACTCATTTGTTTTTTAGAAGACCGTGGCAATTTGACAAAAGAGCCACTTATGATGGGTTCTTAAATCATTATTCATTCATCCATGGAAAAAAAGAGTCACGTTGGTACCAATTCCATCATACCAAGTGAAAAAGATATATCCTGTGAAAAAATCATTGCAGTGATTGAAAATGAAAATGAAAGCATTGAAAAGATAGAGAGTGAGCATATTGAAAAGCATGAGTGTGATAATGGAATTCAAAAAGAACAAGATTACAAAGAAAGAATTCAAAATGTGTGTGAGATTGAAGACAAAATTCAAAACAAAATATGAGAGTGAGAGAAAGGAATGTGAAAAGTTGGAAAGTTCATTTTCTACTAACCAATATTCCTTCCTACTCTTTCTTTTGATTTGCAAGTGATTCCAAGAGACATACGAGATGAATCAAGCAAAGTATCTTTTGAAATTCTAAAAGGTATGCCACTTGAAATTACAAGAGAAATGTTCATGAACTTTCCAAGTACATTCATCCCATATTTGAAATTCAATGAACTTTATGAATGGGAAGTTTCAAAGAAACTAAACTTTATTTATTTTTATTTTTTTAAAGGAAAATAACATAAACTTTAAATATCCAAATTTGTTCATTAATAAATTTGCCCTTTCAATTTCTTTTTATCTACTTCTAATTTTTCTTTATTTTTTAGATTGATGATTCAAAGGCAGAGGATAGAACGTGTGAAGCATTTTTAGTATAGAAAATAGTGCAATATGATCATGAAAGAATTCTAGGCATAAAAAAGATCAAAGTTGTTCCCTTATGTACCAAGCATTGATTTGGGGACAAATCGTCTTAAAGAAGGGGGTGATGTGATCATGTCTAGGGCCAAACTTCTTCAACACATGCTCACATCATGGACGCTTTATAATGATGATTCTAAGGGAGTTTTACCTTATTACATTACTTATTTACTTCTATATGCATTACATGAGCTTTACCATTTAGATCATGCTTGAATACTTGCAAACTTTATGTTGTTCATTCACATTAAATATTTACTTCAGTATATGTCATGGTTATATTAGCTCATGCATTCATCCTTAGTTCACTTCATGCATACACATATCTTATACTTAGCTTATATAATGCTTATGCCATGTTTTGCATTTAATCCTAGCAAAATTGCATTCATAACCTACAATTACCCTAGCTCAAATCCTATATAAATTCTTGTTTATATGTTTTGCTAGGTACATTGGAAGCTATGGCAACTTATGACAGCTCATGGATCGAAATTACAAGCTTTGGCAACTCATGTGAGCTCAAAAAGGTGCCATGCTAGCTCACTTATATTATGGGAGCTTAATGGATCTCAAATATTAGTTGAATGAGATGAAGAGGAGTTTAAATTGGATGGATAATAGTTGGAAGACTAAAAGAAGCTGAACACATTCAAGGTGCACAATGTGAACATATTAATTCAAGAAGACAGTTCACATTAGTCAGATTACGAGCCATTTTTGAACTAGTTCCAAGCAACTTTTGCTCATTAAGTCTTGTTTAATTTTAATACCCTATCTTTTATCTTTTCAACGAACTTTAAATCGCATCAATCCGACATCGGAAGCTTGATATATGTTCAAATTACTGAACATAGTGCATATTAGAAACTCATACGGGATTTACAACCATTCATCTCCTTCAAAGAACTTTGGAATCGGAAGCATTAATGGAGACTTAAACGAACTAGAAAAGACTATTCGAATGAACCAACACATTTATGAGAAGGTGTAAGGTTTCATTCAAAGGTTTTTTAGTTCATCCATGCATGCCTATTCATGCAAGAAGTCGAATGGTCTTGTTCACACAAGGGGAGATGAATTTCAGCCAAGATACATTCATGAACGTTCATCCAAAGAAGATAAATCAACATGTTCACACCAAGGGGAAGCATACGGCCAAAAGGGGATTAATTCATTAAAGGATGAATTCACATTCATCCAATGCACCATATTTGTTCACACTAGGCGTGCATTGCATCTTTAGAGAGGATGAACATTTATCCATGAATTTTAATTCATTAAAAATCTTATGCTCACATTATAATGCTTTTGTATCCTAGGCATCCTAAAGCTTATAAATAGCTTTAGCATTTCATTTGTAAACCAACTTTGTTCAATGAAAATATTTGTGAGATTATTCTCTCTTTCATAGTTCTTTTTGAACTTTATCAACTTATCAAGTGCAATTGGGCTTGTGGTGTCTCCTATCCTTCTATCCACCCTGATACTTCTAGTTCTTTTGGTTTAATATACTTAAAGGGTCAAAGTCCTAAAACATCACCCCTCAAGATTATATAAGGTCTAGGGTTAAGCTATAATATAGCTTAGTTTGATTCTTTTGTTACTTGTGATACAACCTTCATCCTCACTACCATTTTCATACTTCTTTCTTCTATCTCCGTACAACCATTCTACCATACAAATACTTCTCTAAATCCTCACAAACGTATCATCATCATCATCTATTTCGCTGCCATTTGCATCTTTCCATTTTTATTCATTTGTACATAACCATTTTCTTGAGCCTTTTTATTGCAGAAACACTTGATGCCTTCCTAAGTCCTACAATCAAAGTGCAAGTTTAACCTCACCAAGTGGAGTCCGGCGTGTCTGTATCACTAACCAGTTTGTTTTGGTCAATCCCTCCTTCATCACCGAACGGGGTCCTACCATCAATGAAGATCGTCTCATTTTCGAACTACTCGACACTCAATTTGATCGAAGAGCCATTTCCGTTAATGTTAATGGTCATTCTATTAGGAATATTGAATCCTTTTGAATAGACACCAAAACGTTCGCTTCATTGAATCAATTTCTTTTGCGCGTATCCTCGTTTATGCACACAACTGATCCCCATCTTCTTGACTGACTAAACACGTTGTTTACCCAAAAATAATAATAATAATAACGTATCTTTTGCGTTCTGAAATAATGTAGCTATTTTTTCTTTTGGTGTAATACCGGAAATATGGGCACATGCAAAGAAATGCATGAATTTTATCGATTCCGAAACATTCTTACCATAGAACACAAAATATCTCCCAGCCTTGGAGTAGTATGTTTTGTTTCAATTCCCGCTGAAGCCATGGAACCCGAATTCTAATCGCTTTTAATCCCCTATTTTTCCTTAAATAATTAGTAAATATAATATCTGAATCTCCTGCAGAAGATATATTTTTACTTATTTTTTAGAAATAAACGTTTTAATCCCATATTAATCGAAAAGTTTCATTTGTACTGAGAAGCTCAGGAACGCAAAATTCATATGCAGAGTTTTAGGATGCCGTAAACAGAATAATAAAATAATTTTTATAAATGAAACAATGAAAAGTTCATCTAAAATTTTAATTCATCTAACATTCTTGACATGTTCAATGCTCATGCAAATTGCATAACATTAAATAACGCAAAGCAGAAGAAATGAGAAGGCCAAAATTGTCTGAAAAACAAGTGTAATAATTTACTTGTACCAACCAAAAGATGTAATTATTAAACCCAGTCATAGGACCCAAGTGTTTTACCAGTTCAAAGGATAACGCAGAGTTTAAATAATCCAAGATTCAATTATTTCCCAACTAAAATTCCACCTTCCATTCATGCTTCATGCATTTTAGGAATATTTTTGCAAGTGTTCAACTAATTATTCACTTTACTTCATCTCTTCTCATCTGTTTCAACTAAGTGAAGGGAAGCCTGCAAAAAGGAAATGATAAGCTTAATAATTTATCATAATTCTATAAGGGTAAAAATGATATAATCAGGTATAGACCAATTGAGGCAGGTAAGAGTAGTTCCTCTGAAAATTTAAAACTATTAAAAATTTGTTTTCGCCCCCTAAAATTTATAAGTTCAAGTTCCTCCCCTAAGATCATGTTCTCCCACTAACATAAAATTTGTTAAAAGCATGTTTTACCATGCTAGGATGGACTCATAAATTTATGCTAAGAAAGGCAAACCTCTAAAATTTTACGAGACGAATTTATAAAATTCTACGAAGAAAAAATAATTTTAAATGAAAGATAAATAAAAAATTCTAAAATATATGATAGTTTTAAATTTTCAAGGACGACTACCCCACCTGTACCCTCTCAGTATATCCCTGTCAGCATGTGATATTTTCTTAGAGCGTAATGTATTTGTGTTTAGACTAATTCGAAGTTGAAAAAAAATCTTAATCTAAGTTTGATTTACAACCATTCGATCTTATCAAATCAGATAGATAATGTTGAATGGATATATGTAAACACTTACCCTAGTTTGAGAGAAGTATCAGAGCTATCATCCTCCAATGGAGGGCAACTGCTACTACAACTGCAAACATTATTTGTAACAGATTCCGATGACATGCCTTCTTCCCCAGCCACAATGTCTGTTGTTTTTCCTTTACACATCGCCGCCATCTGAATACCAAAATTCCCACATTTCTCAACTCATTTTCTTGTTAATATAAATAATTACGTGCAAAATTTGAACCGCCAAGTACATACTTTTTGTTTAAGTTGCTTGTTCTCTTCCAATAACATAGCTCCCTGCATTAATAAACCATAGATTCACGACTTTACGATTGCATTGCAATTCTATTAAAGCCTCTGATTTCGAAAGCTATTACTAACCTTGTTTTCAAGACAAGAGATCTCGTTTGTAATACGATCGTCCTAACAAAAATTAAATCCAAGTTACCAAACTGTTTAAATAAAATCAATGAACATGCCTGTGTATATATATATGAACCTTAGTATGGATAATGCGTTTAAGTCCAGATTCCAACAGCATCTCTAGTTTCTGCAATTCGTCAATGTTCAATCCTTGAAGATCTTCCCCTCTCATCTGCCTGTTAAATAGTGGATTTAAATTATTACTATTGTTGATGTCAATAGAGGGATTATGTCGGCTTTGGACGGTTCATCCTTTCTGATTTGGACAGAGAGCTGTAACGGATAATCGATCGTGATTGACCGATAATATTAGCAATGAATAAAGAAGGATAATATAAAAGTAAAGTAAACAGATTGTGTTCAAGAGAGGGAGGGAGTGTTCGAAAGCCCCGGTACTTCAGGGCTCTAGAGGCTTATGTATTGATTTTTTTTCGTGGTTATGTAAAACTTATGATTATGATGGCTGTCTGTAAACTGACAAGATAATTAAATACAACTCCTAGTTAATAGATTTTAGTCGTTGTCAGGTTTCTTAGTTTTGTCAACGGACCAAACAATTTAAATAATTCCGAAAGTAAATTAATTTAACTCCCAAGAAATAACAAATATCACTCAAACACCCTCCAACAACAGTTCAAAAAATAGTGAATATTACTCACCTTAATTCCTGGGTCTTAGCTGCAATTTCCTTGCCCAATCGTACGTTAGTACTGTTTTCCAGCTATGATTCAAAAATGGATTAAAAATATATTTTTCCAAAAAAATAATGAAAAAACTAATACAATATCAAATACATATTCATATTCGAAACTCGATATTGAACAACTTAATAATTAAATACCTATAATCAAACAAAAAAGTAATAATAATTAAATACCTGTAGTTCAAGAGAAGGTTGATCCAATTTGTTGAGCTTGTGAGAGTGCAAACTATATCTTCGCAAAATATCTTCCATACTTCTCATGAAAAAAAAAACAGAATGATAAAATTACTCGAACAACATTACTGTTCAATTAAGACCAAATAACATGAAATTAAACAATATTAACTGAAATTATTTGCACATCAATAATATTTTAATTAAATTTTCTGGCAATTAATATACTTTCATTTATAAAGTTTAGAGTGATCATAACTGTAGAAAATATTAATCCTTCAGCCCTAGAAGACCATTATCACCCAGCCTTTGTTAATAGAGATTACTAATAATATCCCAATTACTAAATCATAGGTTATTAGACACTTAAGTGTGTTTAAATTCTTGGCTGGCTCTAAAACATTGCAACAACAATGACATCATCTGATGTTAAACTTGTTGTACAGTAAATTCCTAGTCTATCTCTAAATTTTCTTTTATCATTATTGTTATTTCAACTCTTTCTTCTATATTATGTATTAAATCTGTGTTTTTTATTAAGTTGTGAGATATTACACTTTTATGACAAGTATTTGGATTCGAACCCACATAAGATGGAACAAATGAGTATCATTGATCATTCGGCCAACTAATGAATCTCATTCTATATATGTGGTTGACAGATCTTCAGGTATAGATGCAAAAAGAAAGAAGAAGAAAAAAAACAATATATGAATGGATACGTTATTGTGTTTGATTCAATTAATGGCACCTTTCTATCTTTAACAGATAAAACGTATTGAAATATCCAAGTTTACACAGAGATTCCTAGGAACCCATATGAGAATGGTAAACAGCAAGGCATCAAAATTATCCAAGAGAGACCTGAAGTAGTGAGGATTTTAATTTTATAATAAAATAATATATGTTCGAAAAAAATTTAATCATTTAATAATTATCGTTCACAAGTGTCGAACTTAAAATCTCTAAGAATAATAATCATTTTTTAACCACATATTTAATTAACTTGTTTCGTGCAAGGATATCAAATCAAAGGAGAGAGCTCCTTTATGGAATAAAACAAAATTAATATAGAAATTTGCAACATTCAAAGTTAAATATTGTTATTCCACGAAGAAAAAGGTCAGTATTTTCTCCTACACGACGGCTAATACCGACAAATAAGGTTAGAAGCTCTTCAAGGACAAGACAGCAGCTTCAATGATCTATGGAGAAATACTAGAACGTACAGTTTGCAAATTTCTAATTTCATTGGCATCTTTCCTTCTGAAGAAACTCTTAAATAGATATTCCTTTTCTTCTTCAAAGGGTTGATTCTTGCTTTGAAATATCAATCCGTACGATCTAAAAGAAGAGAGGGTTAATACTATATATATACCTGGAGCTAGCAAACTCGAATAGTTTTCCGGTGGCTGAGAAAATGATGAGAGCAACATCAGCATCGCAAAGAACCGAAAGCTCTTCAGCTTTCTTGAACAGCCCTCGCCTTCTCTTTGAGAAGGTCACTTGCCTCGCCGTCAAGTTGTCGATCTTCTTGATCTTGATCTTCTCCCTTGCCATTTTTATTAACTATTTCCTCCATAGTACATAAAAATACTGGTATTATACATCGATAGTAGATAAAATTACTCAAAAAAAAAAGGAAAGAATATAAGTGGGGTTTTCATAGGGAATTTTAAGATGAAAACCCTAGTCGAACTGTGGAAGAAGAAAACCGTGCGTGCCCAGATCCAGCTGAATGAAGCAACAACAACAAAAGGGGAAAAGGAGTAACAAATACCGACCAATCTTAGCTCATTGACATGCAAAAAGAAGCACACGAAAGTCTAAAATTTGTGGGTTTATTTTCATAAATTTTACCTTACAAAAGGAAGAGCTGCAAGTTAGGACCGGCAAAAGAGACCAAAAAGCCTAACAACTGGAGAAGATTTTAATTAATTTGTGAGAGTAATTTGGTGCTGGTTCAAGAAAGGAATGGTTTAACTATTTACCTTCCCTTTATAGCTAAAGAGAGACCCTATCAATGAACATTTTGCCTATAAAAAGTTAAAAGAGATGGTTGGGGATGGGAATATATAAATGAAAATCCAAACAAAGATAAACTTCATTTCAATTTCTTTTTCATTTTCTATTTTGAGAAACCCTTTTCTTTATTTTTTTGTGTGGATGATCTCTTATCGTACATGGACAGTAATGATGAGATATTAAACCCCCCTCCTTAGTATCGATGACGTGCCAACCTCCATTGGCGAATATCACCGGAATTATATATAGTTGAGATTCGATCCTTCTTTATTTTCATTAAATATCTTTATATTTTTAATTTTTAAATTTAATTATCTAATTTCATTAATTTAATAATTTTAAATCTATATAAAATTAAAATAATTTTACGTTATCTAACAAGATATTATCTCATACATACATATATATATATATATATATATATATATATAAAAGATTTATCCCAACTCAAAACTAAGCTTTTTCAGGAAGGTCAAAGTTAAAATTTACCTATAAAAATGTGTTAAAATGGACGATTTTACCAAAAAAATCAACTTTTTAATTATTTGTCATGCACTGTTTTAATTTTTTTTTACCTATTTAGTATTGTTTTTAGAAAAACGTATCTTATTTTAACGTGACGTCAACTCATATAAAATACGGAAGATGATTTATGTCTTTTTGGGATGGGTATTAGATCTGTAATTTTTTTAAAAATAGTGTTTATAAAATAATTATTTTCTGTTATGGTGATTTTTGTATAAAAACACCATAAAATATTAAGAGATTAGCTTTGTTTTGTTTTTTTTTTAAAAAGATAAAATTTAATTAGTCAATCATTTTCATTTCCTATCTTCTGAAAAATTAAGTCATATGATCATCAAGAAAGTAATGTATCTTTCACACTTATCATTTTCTTCAAATAATTTTTTTTTCTTTTTATAATAAATTTTTTTCATTAAATCCTGAAAATAAGATAATAAATACATTTTTTCTTCAATAATAATAATAATAACAATGAAAAATAGTTCCCATAAATTTGTCTCGTGTTTTGATTTTATCATTATTTAACCAATAAACTATTAATGTTTACCCTATACAAGACTAACATTGACCTTGATAATTGAGTTTTTCATCATTGATTTTTTAAAACATTATTTTTTATTAATATATTTTTTAATTCATTTTATTTTGATAATTGAGTCATTAATTTGTATTCTTTTACTGACATTACACATTAATAAAAATTTAATGAGTTCATGCTAGCGAATCTTTAAATGTGCGTCATCCCCTTAAACCAGCAGTAGTTTATAAGAATTAACTAATTATTCATTCAATCAGCGTATCAGAAACATATTAAAATATAGATTTATAAGAATTTTATACTCGATATATATATATATATATATATATATATATATATATATTATCTCAGCGTATATAAGAATAACTTTGAAGTTCAATTAAATTTAAAAACATATTCAACACAAAAAGCTTGGTTAAATAACGACAAAATCAAGAGGCGAGACAAAGTTTATTGGCATTATTTTTCATTATTATTATTATTATTATTATTGAAGAAAAAAAAGATATTTTATTATCTTATTTCCAAGATTTAATGAAAAATTTTATTTAAAAAATAATTATTTAAAGAAAATGATGTGTGAAAGACAAGTGATTTTTTTTATGGTTATAGGATTTAATTTTTCAGAATATATGAAATAAGAATGATTGGTTAATTAATTTTTATCTTATTTTTGCAACAAACATAACATAATTACTTCTTTAATATTCCGTGGCGTTTTTACACAAAAATTACTCTAACAGAAATTAATTTCATGTCATGTACTATTTTAGAAAATTTTACGGATCTAGCACCCATCCCAGCAAGGCGCGAACCATCACTCGCGCTTTATCCGAGTTGACGCCACGTCAGGGTAAAGAGCGGATGATTATTCGCTCCTTTCTGCAAATGATGCTAGATCGATAAAAGTTTTTGAAACGATGCTTGATAGGTAATTAAAATATGTCAGGGTGATTTATGGGTAAAAACGCCTTAAAATCGAGGTTAATTTATAAAGAGAATATCTATTTTAAAATTACTTAAAAGAATAATATTTAAAAAATAAAAAAAATAATTTCCTTTTAATCATATAAATAAAATATATGTTTCGATGATGACGTCTTAGTGTCAGTTTGGTATAGCTTTTGAAAATTTATTTTTAAAAGTGTGGTAGAAATAAAATTTTAAAAGTGTTGTACAACAGTACAATTTAAAACTTAATTGTTTGTAATTATGATTAAAAGTGAGTTTTAAAAGATAAAATATTTATTATAAGCATTGTTTTTATAGTAAGGTTAAAATATTTTTTATTTTTCATAAATATAATTTTTTTTAAATTCGGGGCTGATAATTTTTTCTTTATTTATTATATATATATATATATATATTAAGTTAAGGTGATTCCAAAGTATTATATACTATAAATATTATCAATCATTTGACAGTGAACATTCTTCTACCCCGCTACAATCGTCGGTGCTCGAACTCATGACCTCTAGAAACAATAATGATGCCTTTAACCACTAAAGTAAATTGGTTTGTGCAAAAAATAGTTTTTAATATTAATTAATATTTAAAAATTATTTGTTGGGTCTACCCCACAATGTTCTGCCACTGATTATAAACATTACGTTATAAATTAAAAATATATCAATTAAATTACATTACACTTATATGAATATATTAATATAAACTATAATAAATATTCAAAAAAATATTATTATAAATTATATCAATTTAAACTATAATAAAAATATAAAAATATAATTATAATAAAAATATACCTTATATAACTCATTATTAATATTTTAATATATAAAATCATAAATTTATTTATTTATAAATAATTAAAATAAAATATTAAAATTAATAAAAAAATATTTTTTACTCATTTGACATTAATATTATGATTAAAATAACCATTTTAATTAAAAATTACTTTTAGAAAATAGTACACACTCATTAAAAAAAACACTTTCAAATGAACATGTTTTTATTCTATTTAATCGAAAAGAGTAAAAATATTGGCATTTTTACAAAGATCAGCCTGACAAGAATTAATTACCTGTCAGACATCGTTTTGAAAAATTTGTATCGATCTAGCACCCTTTCTGACGAGTTGGCACCACGTAAGGGAAATGTGCGGATCATCATTTGTGCCTTTGTGAGATTTTGACAAGCACCAGTAAGGCACTGATGGTGATTCGCAACTTTCATTATTGGTTTCGAATTTCTCGACCTTTAAACTCTCCTATCGCCTACAAATAACACACCCTTCAACCGTAAATATCACCACATCAATTCCTCCTATATTTGCTTCACCAGTTCCTTAGATCTTTTGTTGTAAGGTAATTTTTTAAATATATTATATTTATTTTATATATGATTATTTGAAAAAAATTATCATACTAATTATTTTCTATTATTTTTTGCAGTTGTAAAATTGGAAAGTGAGATCATACGTCGAGACATTTTTTCCAATATGGTAACATTTTTTCCAATATGGTAACAATATAAAATCATATTATTTAAATTATTGTTAATAATTTAAAAATTTTATTAGGTTATATTTTAATTCATATACAATTTATTTAATTAGGCATATTTCAGCTATTGTTTTTGTAGATATAAGACTCTCAATCTTTCAAACTTTCAGAATGACATGTATTTCAACTATTGTTTATTATGATGGAGAAATTTGGGAAGATGAAACCGTCGTCGTGTTCGCATCAAATCATTCTGTCAAAATATCCTTCAAGAGAAACATAACTCTTGAGGAGCTGATAACGAAGATTTCAAGGAAGGTTCATGTTGGAAGTACAAGAAGATTGTCCTTACTTCTGTAGAGATTTCCAACATCAGTGTTTCCATTAACTTATACAACGTTCAAACTATCGAACGATGACAATGTTACAATGATGGTTGATTCTCAATATCATTATTCAACCGTCGATACTGAGATGTATGTGAAATTTGTTAAAGTGCATGTTGTTCGTGGTATGTCATTATGATCTCACTATGGACTGGCTCAGCAGGCTCATCAAGTTGACAACCCAACTATAGTAATGTGTAATGATTTGGTGTCATCCCATCAAGTTTAATAGGGAGACATTCATCAACAACTTCTTACGATCTGTACCGAGGTGGCTCCACAAATAATATGTATGGCAACATCAAGTCTAGTTCAAGGGGAATACATTCATCTGCCAATTTCTTTGACCTGGATATGGAGATGCCCTCGACGCAGCAATCTGTGCAGTACCCATTTGACACGATGCCTTCAAGATCCAGGGGGAGGCATTCAACTACGAGCATTTTCAACCTCAATGTCAAGATGCCTTCAAGTTCAAGGGGAAGGCATATAACTACCAGCTTGTTCGACCTAAATGTTGACAGCGTGGAGGAGCCCTCATCTCCACCAGAAGAACCTTTTCATGAGCCAGGTGAGGATGGTGCTGAGACTGGACTATTAGTTCACCCAGAATCACCGCAGTTCAACATAGACTCTGATGATGATGATATAGATGAAGTTCCCACAAATACGGTACATACTGAACCTCCAGCACACATGTATGAAGCTGACTATAGTGCAATATACGGGCCAAAATTTACGGATATTCCTAATGTTAGTGACTATGGATTTAACTCATCAGTCAATGATGATGAGTTATAAAAGAATGGAGTTTTCATGCAAAGAAGAAACGATGATGGCAATTAAGAATTACAACATTCATAATTCTATTCAGTCCAGAGTCGACCGCTCTACCACCAAAAGTACGTCTTCCACTATGTCCAACATGATAACGGATGTAATTGGATGGTTCGCGTATCGAAGAGGAAGAGGGAAAACAATATATGGGAACTAACGATATACAACGGTCCTCACACATGTTGTGCTAGAAGTATCAACTAGGATGATCCGAACTTGGACTCCGACATGATCTGCCAAGTCATCATGCCCATGGTAAAACAAGCTCCCATATAGCTATTGTTGTGTTGATTTCAACAATACAATTGCAGTATGGGTATACCATATCATACATGAAAGCATGGAAGGCAAAGCATAATGCCATTAAAAAATTTCACGACGAATGGGATGCAACTTACAATGAACTACCAAGTTGGTTGAGGGTGGTGCACAGATTGAATCCTGGAACAATTATGGACTTTGAAACTTTCCATGCATACCACAATGATCGAGTTCTTCACGATCGATGCCAATTCTACCGGCTTCTTTGGACTTACCCACAATGTATTAATGCTATGAAATATTGCAAGCACGTGGTCCAAATCGACGGGACATTCCTGTATGGAAAATACAAGCAAGTTTGACTATTGGCAATTGTCCAAGATGGAAATCGCAACATACTTCCAGTTGCTTTTACCCTTGTTGAAGGAGAAGATATAGATTCTTGGGCCTTTTTTCTCCAAAACTTACACTTACATGTTATCACGAGGGAAAAATATGTCATTTCAGATCACAAAGATAGGATCAAAGCAGCAATGGAGTCTTTGGGTCCAATGTGGCATCCAACCTATGTCCAACATCGGTACTATATCTGACACATTGCTGCAAACTATAATGGAAGGTTCAAGAAGAATGATGAGAGCCAATTACTTGTGCACATGGGTATGTCAAAATGTTTTTTTTGTCAATCATTTTCATTTTTTATGGAAACAAAGTTAATAAGTTCTACATTTGATGCTTAGGTTATGAACTACTACCTCAAACATTTGAGTCCATGCTTCAAGAGTTGTGGGGAAAGAAAGAGGAAGGATACGATTACATCAGCCTCATCAATAAAGAAATATGGACAAATGCATATAACAGTGGATATTGATATGAACACATGACGACCAACTTGGCTGAGACTATCAATTCGACCTTAAAGGAGGCACGTCATTTACCAATAATTGCTTTGGTAAAATGACATATTTTCGTTTGGGAGCGCTTTTTGCCAGGCTCGAGGGATAAGCTCAAACTTGGATGTAAAACGGTCATGTCTATCACCCTCGATTAGTTACAGATCTACAAAAAAGAATTTCTACATAAAATAGAATGTCTGTAACAAGCTTCTCTAGAACCCATGAATTATTTCGTGTCACAGAGATCCCGCGACCTCTTCAAGGGATTCAAGATAACTCATTCAGAGTTAATCTACGAGACATATGGTGCAACTATGGGTTTTTTCAAGCTATGAAGTATCCATGCTCTCATGTCATAGAAGCTTGCTCGCATACCCATCAAGACTATAACCATTTTGTGGATCATGTATACCTACTATCAGAAGTGTTTAAGGTATATGAATTTGAGTTCCCCCTATAGGTAATGAGAAAGACCCTATTGAGGTTTAGAATTGGCTTCTAATTGTACCAGATCTATCTTTATTGAAGGAGTTTGGTTGTCCAAAATCCACTCGAATTAATTGTGATATGGATATTCGGGAAACATTTAGAGAAAACAAAAGATATGGACATTGTAGAAACCCATGAAACAGTAGGAAAAATGTACATATCTTTTGTCATCAAGTAACAGTTGATGTTGTGCTTGTTGTATTTATTGTTTATGAAAGTTATGTTTCTCTAATTTAATTTTCATTCACTTTAAGTTAATTCATATGAGCATCATCGATTAGTTAAACAAGAATACAATATAAGAAAAGGGATTAAAAAGCACTAAATATAAAAGCATTCGCTTGAATTAAGTAATAAAAAATAAACAAAATAAATTATGTAATAAAAGGTAAATAATTAAAAAAATTAAATTGTTGGTAAATAAAAAATTAAATACAAAAATAATGAAATATATAATCTATCAATGCATGCGTCTTGAATGTGTTCTCGTATAACTTGTTCTGACTCCTCACTCTCATCATCACCATCACCACCACCACCACCACCACCACCACCACCATCATCATCAGGAACAGATACATTTTGTTGATGAGGGACAAATGACGATGTAGCACCTCCATAGATTAAGGAACTTGGAAGTGTATGACTGACTATCCCACCACTCAATAGAAAACTGGGAAAACTACGAAAAGACCGATATCGATGAATGAGAAAATTGTACAGGATGTGTCTATGCGGCGACCATTGGTGGTAAAGTTGGACTCGCCAAATAAATAACATATGAACCCTAAGTTGGATCTACAAACATAGAACTATAATATCCTCTATGAGGGGTCATATAAATCTACGGTGGTGCCGACATCTGGTATGGAAATGGTGGTGGTGCCATCTGATATGGCTGCAGAGCTATATGAAATGGCTGTGGAATATACAGCGATTTAGACGGTGGCTGCTGTGAAGGTTTCAATGCTGCACCCTGTTCTCTGTCCACGAGTCGGGGGACGACAGGGTTGTGACGGTGGACGTCTTTGTAGATGTCGATAAGTGCTCCCGCCTCTTGCTTCCTCGAAAAGTAGGAATGATTTTCTGTTCCTGTTGAACCACTCATAATAACCATCTGCAACTGTCAAATGGTCCACATAAGTGGGTTCTGTATCATTACCAACTCATAATACTTAAGCAACTAATCCACTTCTTTTTTGCCGTGTCGATCGGTGACATGCAAATCGTTGAGATTTTTAGGTTCTTCCGGAATTGATTGTACAAAACCAAATTAGCAGAGCACGTGATCAGTGGGATGCCACTCGACAATCGCATAACAAAACAGAGGGACCACCTCCATCCAAACATTTAATGGGCCCCGTAAGTCATGTGGAATGCAAATCCTCATGATGTAAGGCGAATCTACACACTTTGGTGAGAAGAGTAGATAGCCTTATTGTGTCCCGATCTAGGATTGACAAGTACTGATGTCCTTGAATTAATAAGCTTGGGCTACAAAATAATATAAGAAAGAAATGATATTAATAATGGTCTTAAGAAATGAATATATAATAAAGGAAATGAAATAGAAAGAAATGAAAGAGAGATGGCTGCGGAATTATGGGATTGATGATGGTCTTGATGAAGGATGTTGATGATGTTGATGATGAAATGAAGATGGTGGTGATGTTGTATCTCAAACACGCCAAAGATGAAATAGTGCTAAGGAGCACAATCCCGGTCTTCACAAACTTGCTTGAGGGGTGGTGTTAGTGTCTTCAACCCACTAGATATTAATCTAGGAATTTAGGAATCAATTTGGAAGGAATGACGCCACAAGTATATGAATTATACTTGCTTAATCGATAAAGTTCACAAAGAACTTTGAAGAGAAATTAACTCACAAGAGTATGTTTTATATATGAGATGAGATGGGTACAAATGAAGGCAAGCCACTCTATTTATAGGAAATGAGAGGGCTTGGCCGAATGGTTACATGATGTTTCGGCTAAATACATGACTTTAGGAAGATACATAATGTTTTAAAATGAAAGATCAAGTCATTTGGGCTTGTGATGGTTCGGCTAACCCTTCATAAAGGGACTTGATGATTCGGCTAAGGATGGGAAGACATCTCCCTTGGCCGAATATGTATGTTGATTCATCTTGGCGCCATTTTCTCCCTTTGGCCGAATGGTGGTGTGCCTCTTCATGCTTGGCGCCAAAAGCTCTCTTGTGTATGGCATGTGATGTGGCCGAATATGTATGGAGCCTCTAGCTCATGTTTCTTGATGATTTTAGCATCCAATAGGCGTGATCTCTTCACCGATGTGTTCCTTGTTGAAAAGGCATCTTCATGGGCAACATCATTCATGAAAGGTCACAATGTTTGAGAAATGTAACCCTTCATGTTTGAGCTACTTCGGGTGTGAATGAGCTGGTGGTGAGCTGACCTTAGATGACTTGTAACATGATGAACGTTTGGGCAGCTCCTTGTGAAGAGGTACCTCTTGAAATGGCAACTATTCGCGAAAAGGTATGATTTCACAAATTTTGATGTAGGACATATTTGAAGTGTCCTAAGTGGTGATGATGATGGTGCAACTCCCCAGCTGAAATGAGTTCATCTTGTAGCTCAAATCTTCAGCTCAATCCAGCTATGAGCTCGCAGCCTCAAACAACTTTTCACCAAATTGCTCCTTAAGCTCCCCTGATCGTTCCTATGTAAGTATCCTTGCTTTTGCATGTTTCATTTAGCTCCAATGTAGCTCCCAAGTATTTGGCCGAATGTGCATACATGCATAACATAAAGAAATAAATTAAGTATATAAACTTATACAATGTAGTATATAATAATGTGGACTATAGTATATAATAACTTATATCTCATATATTAAGGATTAAGTTATTATAATATCCATAGATATTATATGTATGAAAATAACTATGAAATAAACATATATTTATGTAAAGTTAGAAAGTTTCTTCCCTTGTAAGGGTGGAATAGCCATGATAATCATGATGCTGAATTGGATCACATCATCCTCCCCTTCTTTTAATCGATTTGTCCTCAAATCGAAAGATCTTCCTTTCCTTGAGTCCTTCCATTTGATAAGTACTTTTATAAAAAGATCCATATCTTTTGAAAGAATGCCTTGTAAGTTCTTGATCTGAAAAGAAATAAAACTTTCATTAGTATGAATGTGATCAAACAAAATTAAAGTTAAGAAATACTTCCTGAAAGATGTAGGTTCAAAGTTCATGTCTATTGAAGACATTTGGCTTTGAATGTTGATGTCCTTTTGTATTCCAAAATTCATGCCCCTTTCCATAGATAGTTGCATTAATTCATGAAAGGTGATGACTCTTGGAATGGTGATGTCCTCATAAGTCACGCCCTTTGGATGAAAAATCATTTCCCTTTGTTTTTCAATAGGCATGTCTTTTGATTCTTGATGGGTCACGTCCTTTGGATGAAGAGTTACCATTCGTTGCTCTTCAATAGTCGCACCTTTTGGTTCTTGAAAGATCACATCGTTTAGTTTACCAAATTGGTGGATTGTGTTGCTTGGTTCATCCTGCAAATCAAAGGAAACTTTTGTTTGGTTAAGGTTAGAAAAATCAGCATCAACTTTGCATCTTGTTAATAGGCATCTTTGTGACAAGCACTTAGAGGTATAAGCACTTGTTTTTGGAATGTTTTCTTCCTGGTTTAACTTCGATTTTCCTTTCCTCATGGCCTCAACACTTTGTTTCATCTTGATTTGATCAACTTGGACTTGTTTAGGCGTCAAAGGTGTTAGGATGATCTTCTTCCCTCCATGGTTGAATGAATACTGATTAGTAAAACAATCATGAATGGTCCTCCTATCATATTGCCATGGTCTTCCAAGGAGTAAATGACTAGCATGCATAGGAACAACATCGCACATAACCTCGTCCTTGTACTTACCAATGGAGAAAGGAACCATCACCTGTTTGTTGACATTAAGTTCTCCTCGTTCATTTAACCATTGTAATTTGTAGGGATTTGGATGTTTCAACGTTTGCAATCCCAATTTCTCCACCATGATGGTACTGGCAACATTAGTACAACTTCCACTGTCTATGATCATGAAACACACCTTTTCATTCACATGGCAGCGGGTATGAAAGATGTTTTCCCTTTGTGCATCGTCTTCTACTATTTGAGCACTTAGACTTCTCTTGACCACTAGGGCTTCACCTTCTACCGGAGCACCAATTTCGGTTTCTTCCTCAACTTCTGTTGGTTTCGGTGCAGCTTCTTCTTCTTCATGGTCAGATTCAATCTCACCATTTCCAAGTAATAACATGGTGTTTCGGTTGGGACATTGTGTGGATATATGTCCCCTCCCAAGACACTTAAAGCAACGTATGTCTCTTGTTCGCTCAGGGATCTCTTTTCCTCGATTCTCTTTATTAATTTGGGAAGCATTTGATGATTCAGCCTTCTCTTTGGTAGGAATAGGGGTAGACTTCCTCAAACTATTGTTTGGACTCCATCTTGAAGATGTAGGCACTGAAGTACGAGAGATAGGTCTTCTCCGAAGTTGCCTTTCTATTTTCATAGCCATTTGCACCATTTCATCAAGTTCGATGTAATGATACAATTCTAGTGTGTTGGCAATCTCAGGATTGAGTCCAGCAAGAAATCTAGCCATGGTTGCTTCGCGATCTTCCTCAATATTGACTCGGATCATTGCCACTTCCATTTCCTTATAGTAATCCTCTACACTCCTTTGGCCTTGCTTTAGGTTCTGCAATTTCTGAAACATATCCCGATGATAATGAGTAGGAATGAAACATTTACGCATGATACCTTTCATTTCGAGCCATGTTGAAATTGGTCTTTCTCCATTCCTCCTCCGAGTAATAGTAAGTTGATCCCACCATATCAAAGCATAATCAACAAATTCCATAGCTGCCAATCTTACTTTCTTGAGTTCGGAATAGTTATGGCAACTAAACACATGTTCCACCTTGCTTTCCCATTCAAGATAGGCTTCTGGATCAGTCTTTCCTTGGAATTGAGGAATTTTGATTTTGATGTTGCTCATATTATCATCAATATTGGCACGCCTAGGTCCTTGTATCAATGCTGGTTCTCTTCATCATAAGGATTTGGGACATCATCTTCTGGAAGAGGTTGTTGCCTCCGAGGAGTATCATTGTTTCTGGTTTGTGGTTGATCTTGTCTTTGGTCTAGTTTCTCATGGAGAGCATCAAATTCTGTTCGAAACATCCTTATCATTTCTCCAATTAGTGCTTACATTTGCAAGTTGGGTTGACCTGCATTTCCTTTAGGACTTTGAGACATGGTTAGTAAATAAAACAAAAATAAACCTTACCAGCACACTCACAAAGTCTCACAAGTTCACTCCAAGAAAAGATAAGATCACTCCACTCAACACTCGTGTTTACTCTCGGGAATATATATTTGGCTTTTAACAATTCCCCTTCTGATCTCACTCTCTCAATAGCCTTTTTCCACTCAAATTTCTCTTGCTAAGTCCTTTGAAGAACTTACTCAAGATTATAACAAGTTAATTCCTTCCTTGTGTGCGTCGGCTGCAAAATAGGTTAGGGTAGAAAAGAGTAGAAATGGAAAGGTAGAAGAAAGGATTCAAAGGTCTTTTAAAGAAAGAAATGGTTGAAGACAAGGAAAATGAAAGGATAGAAAGGGAAGAGGTGACTTACAATTCAAGAAACAACACTTACTGCAACCTTTTTCAAGAAACAATAAGGTTATCTTCTCTTAGTGTAGATAGGCCTCTTTGATGTACTTTGCAATGGTAGAGCACTTTCCTTGGCTTGCTTTATCTTTTTGAACTTCTCTTTTTTTCTCTTCTTTTTGCACTCCAATTTGTTGAAGGAGTCTTTTTCTCTTTTGAATTTGTTTTTTTTTTTTTTTTTTTTTTGCTTTGCACGCCAATGACACTTTTGTTGTCAATCCAACTATGCTCTGATTACCGCTTGATGTAAGGCGAATCTACACACTTTGGTGAGAAGAGTAGATAGCCTTATTGTGTCCCGATCTAGGATTGACAAGTACTGATGTCCTTGAATTAATAAGCTTGGGTTGCAAAATAATATAAGAAAGAAATGATATTAATAATGGTCTTAAGAAATGAATATATAATAAAGGAAATGAAATAGAAAGAAATGAAAGAGAGATGGCTGCGGAATTATGGGATTGATGATGGTCTTGATGAAGGATGTTGATGATGTTGATGATGAAATGAAGATGGTGGTGATGTTGTATCTCAAACACGCCAAAGATGAAATAGTGCTAAGGAGCACAATCCCGGTCTTCACAAACTTGCTTGAGGGGTGGTGTTAGTGTCTTCAACCCACTAGATATTAATCTAGGAATTTAGGAATCAATTTGGAAGGAATGACGCCACAAGTATATGAATTATACTTGCTTAATCGATAAAGTTCACAAAGAACTTTGAAGAGAAATTAACTCACAAGAGTATGTTTTATATGAGATGAGATGGGTACAAATGAAGGCAAGCCACTCTATTTATAGGAAATGAGAGGGCTTGGCCGAATGGTTACATGATGTTTCGGCTAAATACATGACTTTAGGAAGATACATAATGTTTTAAAATGAAAGATCAAGTCATTTGGGCTTGTGATGGTTCGGCTAACCCTTCATAAAGGGACTTGATGATTCGGCTAAGGATGGGAAGACATCTCCCTTGGCCGAATATGTATGTTGATTCATCTTGGCGCCATTTTCTCCCTTTGGCCGAATGGTGGTGTGCCTCTTCATGCTTGGCGCCAAAAGCTCTCATGTGTATGGCATGTGATGTGGCCGAATATGTATGGAGCCTCTAGCTCATGTTTCTTGATGATTTTAGCATCCAATAGGCGTGATCTCTTCACCGATGTGTTCCTTGTTGAAAAGGCATCTTCATGGGCAACATCATTCATGAAAGGTCACAATGTTTGAGAAATGTAACCCTTCATGTTTGAGCTACTTCGGGTGTGAATGAGCTGGTGGTGAGCTGACCTTAGATGACTTGTAACATGATGAACGTTTGGGCAGCTCCTTGTGAAGAGGTACCTCTTGAAATGGCAACTATTCGCGAAAAGGTACGATTTCACAAATTTTGATGTAGGACATATTTGAAGTGTCCTAAGTGGTGATGATGATGGTGCAACTCCCCAGCTGAAATGAGTTCATCTTGTAGCTCAAATCTTCAGTTCAATCCAGCTATGAGCTCGCAGCCTCAAAACAACTTTTCACCAAATTGCTCCTTAAGCTCCCCTGATCGTTCCTAGTAAGTATCCTTGCTTTGCATGTTCCATTTAGCTCCAATGTAGCTCCCAAGTATTTGGCCGAATGTGCATACATGCATAACATAAAGAAATAAATTAAGTATATAAACTTATACAATGTAGTATATAATAATGTGGACTATAGTATATAATAACTTATATCTCATATATTAAGGATTAAGTTATTATAATATCCATAGATATTATATGTATGAAAATAACTATGAAATAAACATATATGTATGTAAAGTTAGAAAGTTTCTTCCCTTGTAAGGGTGGAATAGCCATGATAATCATGATGCTGAATTGGATCACATCACCTCATCTCTTCAGTATAATAAGGAGCTCATTCAAACTAAAACAAATATATATAATTCTTATCAAAAAATAATATAATTATATAACGATAATTAAAAGTAGATTTTGTTATTTAAATACATATCTCTGTTTCAGCCTTCTGATCAATGAGTATCATATTTTACGGGTTTTTAAATGATAATTAAGTTTTTAAAGTGATGTGATCTCTGTATCTCGTGTACGGAAAGGTATGCGGATATGGGTGTTACACCAAGTCCATATTTTTAAAGCTTAGAATGGGTAAGACTCGACTAACCACCTTAATTCTACAACTATTTGACCGATTACACGTTCGTCCCGATGGCAAGATTGAAGATGTGATTGTTAAATTGGACAAGTTCATCTTTTCAGCAAATTTCCTAATTTTAGACTGTGAGGCCGATGAGAATGCACATATATTCCCAGATGCCCATTCTTAGTTACCGGGAATATTCTAATAGATTGTGAGAATGGAGAGTTCACGATTAGGGTGGCTGATCAAAGCGTCATGATCAATGTCTTCAACATTATCAAATATGTTGATGGTTCTAAAGAATGCCATTATATTAACGACATTGACTCAATGGAGGAAGCTGGAATGGAAAAGTCTGACCAAGGTGAATTTTACATATTGATAAGGTATGACAATATGTGCCAATACAAAAATTTTCAGAAGGAAGAGTGTAAATTTTTTTACCACAACAATTTGTTAGAACCAGAGGGACACAATAATTTTTGCCCAGGCGAAACTTATCTGAACGAGGTATACAAAGATATTTTCCTCGGCACAAGTTTTTTTACTGGAGCAGATGAAAGACATACTGAAGATAAAGTGAATACGGAGTTTCAGGACAATTCATTGGAGGAAGAAAAGTGTAGTTTACTTCAAGCTAGACCAAGTATGAGATTTTTACCCTTGATTTTAATGAATTTGTTCCTCCAAAACCTTCGATGCAACATGCACCTACCTTAAAACTTAAATTGTTGTCATCACATTTGAAATATGTGTATCTAGATAGTGATAATGCTTTACCGGTTATAATTTCTACTAGTCTAACCCCTGAGCAAGAAGGTAGCTTGTTAAATGCTTTTTCACGGCACAAAAAAGCTCTAGGTTGGACTATGACGGACCTATAATATGCATGCACAAGATCCAACTCGATGATTTCCATAGCAACTCAATGGAACGACAAAGGAGACTTGATCCAGTAATGAAAAAAGTGGTGATGAAGGAAATCATCAAATGGCTCGATGATAGGGTGATTTATGCAATATCTTATAGCTCTTGGGTCAATCCAGTTCAATGCATACCGAAGAAAGGTGTAGTGACCGTGGTAAAAAATGAAAATGATGAGCTTTTCCCTATAATAACATTCACGGGCTTGCGGATTTGCATGGATTACAAAAATATCAACAAGGCAACAAAGAAATACCACTTCCCCCTTCATTTCATCGATCAAATGCTTCATCGGTTAGCAGTCAAGGCATTTTACTACTTCCTTGATAGATATTTTGGGTATAATCAGATCGCCATAGCACTAGAAGATCAGAAGAATACCACCTTCACCTGCCTATATGGTACATATGCCTTTAGAAGAATGTCGTTCGGACTATGTAATACTCCTACAACTTTTTAGAGGTGTATAATGGCCATTTTCTCAGATATGGTGGAGGACTTCATGGAAATATTTATGGATGACTTTTTCGTCTAGGATGATGACTTTGATTGATGCCTCGGTAATTTATATAAAGTGTTAAAGTGATGTGAGGAGTCCAACCTTGTGTTAAACTGGGAGAAATGACACTTTATGGTGACAGAAGGAATTGTGTTGGGACACAAAATTTCACGCCAAGGCATCGAGGTTAATAAAGCCAAGGTGGACATGATTGAGAATCTACCTCCACCCACCACTGTGAAAGGCATAAGAAGTTTCCTAGGGCATGCATAATTCTACAGACTGTTTATCAAGGATTTTTTAAAGATTTCAAAGCCTTTGTGTCTTTTGCTTCAACAAAATCAACCATTCGTGTTCAATGAAGACTTCCTCAGTGCATTCACTGATCTAAAGAAAAAGATTACCTCGGCACCAATTTTAGTTTTGCCTAACTGGGATGCCCCTTTTGAGCTGATGTATGATGCCAGTGACTATACAGTGGGGGCAATGCTAGGGCAAAGAAAATATAAAATCTTTTATGTCATCTATTATGCTAGTCGCACCCTTAATGTTACTCAACTCAATTATACCACTATTGAAAAAGAATTGTTTGTCGTGGTATTCGTTTTTGATAAGTTTATGCCATATCTTATAGAGACTAAGGTCATAGTGCATACTGGTCACTCTTCCATTAAGTACTTAGTTAATAAAAAATATGCAAAGCCTAGGCTTATTAGATGTATATTATTGCTGTAAGAATTCGATTTGGAGGTAAATTATAAGAAGGGTACTGAAAACCAAGTAGTGGATCACTTGTCTAGGCTAGAGAACAAAATATTTGTCATGACATGAAGGATATTCAAGAGGATTTCCCTGACAAGAAAATTTTATTGCAGCGGCAGCACTGTGGTATTCTTTCATAGTTAACTTTCTTGTTAGTGGTATTATGCCTCCAGATTTATCTAGCCAAGGTAGAAAAATTCAGACATGATGTACGTCACTATTACTAGGATGAACCATTCATATTCAAGCATTGTGGAGACCAAATCATCCAACGGGTGTCCCCAAAAAAAGAACACAAGAATATCCTATTTCATTTCCATACATCCCGTGTAGAGGGCACTTTGGAGGGATGAGGACCGCTGCAAAGGTCCTTCAATCCGACATCTATTAGCCCACCTTATTCAAAGATGCACATGACTTCTACAAGTCATTTGATCATTTTCAACACACTGAGAATATATCGAAGAGAAATGAGATGCAATGGGAAAATATTTTGGAAGTTGAACTCTTTGATGTATAGGGGATTGACTTTATGGGACTCTTTCCATCATCCTTTGGTGATCTGTATATCCTCTTGGTAGTATACTATATCTCCAAATGGGTTGATATTGTGGTAACACCTCGGAATGACTCTAAGACTGTACTAAAATTCTTGTACAAAATTATATTCACGCGTTTTGGAGTACCACAAGCCATTATCAGCGATGAAAGTACTCACTTCGACAATAAATTAATTGCCAAGGTGTTTAAGAGATACGGAGTGCGCCATAGAATTGCCACAGAATATCATCCCTAGACTAATAGGCAAGTTGAGGTCTGCAATCATGAGATCAAACAAATTCTTGAGAAATTAGATGGTTAACCCCAAGAGTGGAGTTTTGTATGAATTAGATGGTTGATATGGAACTTTTTTTAAAACTAAAAAGAGTTAAAGTTCGATAAAAATTTGGTAAAATGGATCAAATAGAAATTTTGTGAAAATTTGAAGGATGGTAAATTAGGCTTAAAAATATTGTTTCCACAATTTAAAATGATAGAAAACAATATGTGTCATTGGATTTGAGAAATTATTTCCATGTTTAATTTGGACCGTTGGATAAAATATGGCAAGATTGAAATTCTTGGAAAGTTGCAAGGATAAATGGTAATGGGTAAGAAATATTGTCCATCTTGGACTTTGGAAAGATAATAGGGGATATGTGGCTTGGTATAAAGGTAATTATCAAGTTTCATTAATGGTAAAGTTATCATTTCTCAATTAAATGAATTTTAAAATCATTTAACTTAAATAAACGACAAATTAACATTAAATTAAGCTAAAATTTCATGAAAGTTTGTTCATTTTCTCCCTTTGTGCTGTGACCTCCAACTCTAGGCGAGAGAAATGGTTGATGTTCTATGCTGGAAATTACTGTTTGTGTGTTGAAATTGATGTTAGAATGTGAAATTTGGATTAATTTGGAAGCTAGGCAAGTTACGTTACTATTATTGAAATTTTGTATAATTTGGGGGCTTTAAAGATGATTTTATAAAATTTAATGGACTTGGTTGTAATTATTTCAATGCATGAATTTTATTATTGGAATTTGATTAGGTAAAATGGTGAAAGGCCATTTTACATAAATTGGAAAAGTTGGTATGAATTCTAAAAGAATTCATAAATGTTGGAATAAATTGTATTGAATAAGTTTCGAATATATTTATGGATTGTTTTTATTGGACTTTATTTATGTTAGTACAATATTAACATAAGTTCTCAACATGTATATGTGTCTTTGTATAGATCGTGATTGAATTCGTGATCGAAGCGAATCGAGATCGAGGAGCAAATATGAAGCTTAGTAAGGCAAATATTTTGTTATATACATAAAGTGTCAAGTTGAGTGCAATGCATGCATGCCATTATACATGAATGTTTTATACATCATTACGAAGACTTACAATGAGTCTACCTTAATTATGTTGGCATGATATTTATGTCATTTATCATATTATTTACATGTCTTTAATATGTCAAGACTAAAAATATAATGCATTGATCATTAATATACATAATGTTGTGTCATAGATGTTATTTTCGGTATGAACTGTCCCAATGCTAAATTACATGGATATGCATTTTCATGGATGGAATAAAATAGACTATATGCCCAAGTAACTCATTGAAGGACAGGGTGTAGTTGGCATGCCATAGAGTCCAGCAGCTACATATTTTGGATTGCACTAAAGGATAACTAGTGCATATGGTGGGCACGACCTTATGTGTCATATTCAGACTGTACTAAAGGAAACCTAGTACAGATGGTGGGCACGACCTTATGTGTCATATTCAGGCTAGCACTACGGTGCATTTATTTGACTCCCATACCCAGGGTCTTTATAGGTTTTCAACTATAGTTTATTAATAATATTTTTATTGTATTATTATCATGTTTATTATGGTAGCATGATAGATATGCAAGTAAGGTGATCATACTGCATTTGATAATGACATTTGGTTACATGCATGTGATGTATTGCACCATTTACTATTTTAATTGCCTCACTAAGTATATACTTAGCGTGTGATGATTTTCATGCGTAGGTAAAAAACAAGAGCAGGAGTAAGGAGTACTGAGCAACCCCAAGCATCGAGGAGTATATTTACAGTATTAGTAAGACATCTTTTGATGTGATTTTGACTTAGTTAGTAGTATGTCCTTTATAATGTCCTAGTTGCTCTGTTAAACTATTTTGGTACCGGTATGTAATGGTTAAATTGAAATTGCTTTACTATGGATAGTACTATATAATATTTAGTATGAAATGATGTTTTTATATTAAATTATGTTTTGGTTTTACATAATTAAATATTTTTATAATAATGGTTACTATCTGGTAAAGTTGAAAGAAACAAAATTTTACCCATTTTTAGGTTAGCAAATGTTTTTTAAATAATTGATGTGATATCTATAACTTGTGTTAGTACACATACATGGGTTATGGGTGTTCCAATGTTGCTCTAGTTTAGCGATTATAGTACTGCGGTTTGTAAGCTCAGCCTTCGGATGTTTTCTGTTGGCTGGTCAGTAGCTTGGGCAGTTCACAGGGCATCGTCGCATCCAGACTTCCATCATCTCTGGTAGAGTATTGTACTGTAGTTTTAGCGGGCATGTGTATTCATAGAACCTTACTCATGTATTATGTTATTTGAACTCAGAGTCTGTATTATTTGGTTTTAAATTATGTGTCACAGAGCACCAGTTTTGTAAAATGTTTCTATATCGGTTATTTACGTTTTATTATGATATCATTCTGTATGTTTGAAAAGAAAATGACCAAGTTTTGAAAATCAGGAATTGTCTCGGTAGCCAGTGTGATACTTTAGGGCCAATCGAGTTTAGGGTGTTACAATGTTAGTATGTCCATCCTGATTAAATAACCTTGTTGATACAAATACAATCTTGAGACCATATTCAAGGTATATAAATATGAGTTTCTTTCGATTGCTAATGAAAGAGATTAAAATACAGTTAACAATGAGCCTACGGTGCCATAAAATCCTTTAGTTCATTGCAAGTTAAAGGTCATCCGAGGTCAAATAGGATTCTCTCGATATGTATATTAGAGAAAATATATAATACACAAAACGATGTGCGCAGTGTAGAAACTCAAACACAAGTTTACGTTCTACGGTTTTAACCCTTAAAACTCTACCCCATAAAATAAAAATCTCTAAAACTAAATTATTTTTCTGTAAACCATAATTTATAAAAACCAGAACTCTAACCATAAATACCGTAAGACCCCAACCTCTTCACATTTAAAACAAACTCTAATCCCATTTTTATAATATTAGAGTAAAATTTATTTACTTTCCTTTAATTTTAATTAAATTTATTTTTTTTCTTATTTTTACTTGTTATTAAAATTTTATTTTTGTATAATATTATAAATGTTTTTATTTATTTTATTCTATTTACTTTAAATTTAAATTTAATATTAAATGTAATATAAAAATTTTATTCTATATAATATTCAATAATTTATATTTAATTTTAAATTGTAAAATTTACAAAAAAAAAATAACAGTAAATTTTGAATGTAATAAAATTTTATATGGATTAAACAGGGACCAATAGAAATTTATATATTTCACGTGTAAATCACCCGACATATTCTATTTTTTAAGAAAATCCCTTAAAGAAACCCTACAAATAAACTCTGGACATAATTTTTTTTCTAATATACCCTAATATAAAAACCATCGCTCTAACCCTAAATATCCAAAAAAAATCCTTATTTGAGATACCCTAAATCCAAAAAAAACTTTATTGTTTATTTAAACATTGGTCTTAAATTAAACTTTCTTGAGATTTTTTATCACTCTTAAATAATGTTAATTACAAAATGAACCTTTCAATTGTTTATTTATTTTTAAAATGCATATTTTGAAACGTTTACATTTTTGTCCCTATGTAACACCCCAGATTTCAGTTAGTAGTTTCGGGTTAACCTGAGAAGGTTTAGATAATCCCATTAGCCTTGTAGGGAAACTAGTCCAAATGAGTATTGGTTTGGGTCCAATAGATGAAAAAAAGGACATTTTTAATTTTGAAGGGAAATAAGAATGACTAAAAGAGAAAATAACCCATCTTTTGAAATAAAGATTGAATCTTATTTATTTTTAATGATATCATGTCTGGCACCTCATTTTTTCCAACTCTCATTAGTATCTTCTTCATCTTCATCATTCATCCTTTATTCTTCCTCTCAGTTAAGAAACAAAGGTGTTAACTTTGCTAGTCATTCATTTCCATTATGAGATTGTAAGATAAGAAATGGAATCTCTATCTCTTTAGCTTCCCATAAAGCCTTTAAAATCAAGTTTTGTCCAGTGTAACAAAAAATGGATTTTACTGGGGGTTTAGATACCCAAGAGTTTTCAGTCTATTTTTAGAGGGATTTGGACCTTACGAAGATTTTAATCCTTCAATGAGCTTAAAATAAAGATAGTAATCCATTTTCATAACTCTTGTATAGTGAAGGAAGTGGAAGAAACTTCTAAAGCTAAAGGAAAGGAGAAATTGGTTCTTGGTTGAGTTGAGGGCATTTCTAACAGCTAGGAAGTTAAGGTAACGCATTTCTAACTTGTCTATACCACTTGTAGTTCATTGGATGTGCATTATTGGTTAGTTGAGGTTATAAAGCGTATAAACATGTTCATAGTAAATCTCAATATTTAGTGTTTTCAGCATGTTTATTGGCCTATCACGACCCCTTTTAACACATAAGACTTAAATAACATTTGGGAACCTCAGCGGTGCTTTAGGAAACCCTAGAAAATTATTTTTGTACCTAAACAGGACCTTTCTAGGTTTGAGTATCGGTATTGGATGAACAATACCGATATTGTTCTTCTGTAGCCTTGAACAAGAGAGTGTATGTCAAGAGTATCGATGCTTTTCTAGGAGTATCGATACTTTCTACCTGAGTTTCGATACTCTATGTAAGAGTATCGATACTTCTCTCTTAGTTTTGATACTCGAGGGTGGAGTTTCGATACTTCCTTAATTATCTAATTTCAGTAGCCAGTTTTGGTAAGGATACACATGAGAGTATCGGTACTATACCAATAATATTGAAACTATTTGTAAAAGTTTCAAAATTATGTTAAGAGTATTGATACCTGACCACTTTCCCTAACATTGAACATAAAATTTGTATCGATACCTAGAATGGTATCGTTACCCTATCACAAGAGTATTGGTACTCGAAAAAGCGTATCA
This sequence comes from Hibiscus syriacus, assembly GCF_006381635.1. Taxonomy (NCBI): domain Eukaryota; kingdom Viridiplantae; phylum Streptophyta; class Magnoliopsida; order Malvales; family Malvaceae; genus Hibiscus; species Hibiscus syriacus. The sequence continues at coordinate 2,697,475 of NW_024062535.1, read as the reverse complement.
ATACTAGCAAGCACATTTGGGCTCCAATAGCCAGTCTTAGTATCGATACTAAGGGTGAGTGCTGATACTCAAGGGTCAGTATCAACACTAAATGGCTTAGTATCGATACCAGCATACAATTTTGGGTAAGAAACCGAATTGATTCAAAACGGTTAGAATTGAGAGGCCAGTAACACCAGAGCAACTCCAAAATAAAACTACAAGTGAGAATAGTAATTAACCACAAGCTCATCTAGAAACAACATGAAATTAGCCATTGTGCGATGCTCAGGAAACAACCAGGACACCCGAGTTACTTTAGTAATATGACGATCATCCTTCATGATAGAATATCAAAATATATATCAGCTAGAATGCTAGGCACTTCATGTTTCCAATTAGGCGCAGATACCCAAAGACTAGACAGAGTAAATTGGTTGGGTGTACGCTTCTGATGTAGAAAATTATGGATCTCACCCCAATACTCAATAGTATCTTAGGTAGGCTAGGGAGTCATTTTGAGATGCATAAAATTTCTTTTACTACACCATTAGACCTGCCTTAGCATGTTATTAAAGGTTATTGTATGCTCATGTCTCCACTTGATAACATGTCCATGTAATGAATACATGTAGTATAACATAGTTATTAGTGTGGCACTGATCTCGTAGCTCAGCATTTGGAATGTGTTTGCAGGTTCTTATGAGACTAGTTGAAGAGTGTTATCGTAGCCAACAGACTCTAGACAAGCCATGGCTTCAGAGTACGTCTTGATTGTATTTAGAAGGCATGTACTATTCATAGAGCCCAGTTTTATTTATTCGTAACTTTATTTTTTTAATTTAAATAGCATATTTTAATTTATAACTTTGATGGATGATTTAATATACTGTTTTACAAGTGTTTTGAAGAAAAATTTTGGGTTAACAACTTCGATGGTCCTATGTGATACTTTAATCTTTCAATCATCGGGTCGGACTGATTAGGGTGTTGCACCCTATCATATGTTCAATTGAGTGTAAAATTAAAGTCTGAAATCTATCGTAATTTGAAAGCTTACAAATTCTTATCTGTTGAAGTCTAATAAATTGCTTAATTTTGAAAATTTATGTCGGTTACTAGTATGTCTTGTTAAATAACCATTTTGCTTATGTATGTTTAATTTGATAATTTTGTTAAACCAAGAGCATGACTAGCTAGTAATTAATTTTGTATAATGTGTGAAATATTTTAATAGCATGTTGGTTTGTTTACTTCTCTACTTATCACTTATAATGCATGATTAAGAGTCGATATCCTTCACCTAGTGAGTCTTGATGCCTCCAGAGTTCCTTAAAGCCTCTGAAGCTCCTTATCCTCTAGAGTTTCTTGAAGTCTTCAGAGCTTCATATCCTTCAAAGTTACTTGAAGCCTCTAAAGCTCCACTTTCTTTCGATGACTATTGGTCCATTGACATAACCACTGACATGTACACGTGATTTGTCAGAGATAATTTTTCTATTTGACTGCAATATCTATCAGTCATGTGAACCTACGAATAACCATCATGATCTTAAGTCTGACACTAACACCAAAAGTCAATATATAAGCCTCCATGTAAGGCTGATGAGGTCTTTCTCTTTCGGGCACACCATCTCTACTACTAAAAGGGATGAGCCGCTCAAAACTACTACAATCCAACCTTTTTCGTAAAAAAATTAATTTTAAATTATCAAACCTATTTAACCTATTAAATCATAAAAATCTTCCTTTGAAAGCACGTAGCATAAATATTTATATACTATTTTTTAGAAAGAACGTAGCATAAATATTTATATACTATTTTTTTTAGAAAGCGTAGCATATAATTTTTACATATTTTAAAAATGGTGTGCATTAGTGGGATGCTTGGAAAGTTGTTGAACTCGTAATATTCAACGGAGAATGCTCGTTATGAATAGACTTGGTTTTTAAAAATCCAAGTAAAAGTACATTTGAGTTACCCAAACAAATGCAAAGTAGATGGCCACTTGTGAGCTGCAAATGCACGCTTAACTTAGAAATTGTTTTATTTTGCTTTTAACTTCCAAGACTACTCTTCCTTGGGCACTCCAAATATGTTACCCATTTTGTAGGTTAAAGATGTTTCTAAGTGGTTGTTCAAAATTATTACTACAATGGAACAAACTCCAATGATACTTTACATTTTTCATAAATATGCACGTCATCTCTCTTACCAACATTAATTAATATTAATGGTCCAATCATTAATTTACAAAATTATTAATGCTCACCTCATCAAATATCTTGCATTTCCGCTTCATATATTTTTTTTTATTTTCTTAATAATCTAAAATCATAAGATATTATCAATTTAAAAACTTTTTTAATCATTGACGATTTATATACATTCTACAGACACAATTACTTAAACTCATGATATTTAGAAAAAATAATACTCCCTTTAATTAATAAAATCGTTTGATGAATTCTTTCTTCATTTATGATAAATTCATTGACACTATGTACAGTTAAAATAATTTATTGTAACTTTATTTTATCATTAAATTCATCAATATATTTATTTTTCATATGTTTAAATTTTAAATCTGAGTAAATAATTTTATTATACAAATGAAAAATATTATCTTTTTGTAAAAATATATTTCCTCTGTCCCATAAAAGATGTCTATTATTAACTTTTTTAGTCAAATTTGTTAAACTTTTACTAATTATTATTTAGATTTTATTATTGATAAAAATATGTAAAAATATATTTTAAAAACCTTCAATTAATTTGTTTTCAAATATTTGATTATTTAAAATAATTAAAGTCAAAGTTTAAAAATTTTAACTTTTTAAAAGTTAATAAAGGACATCTTTTATAATTTTTTAATCATTTAGAATGCATGCACTTTATATAAAACTACTCAAACTCGAGACCTCTAGAGATAATAATAATATAATATTCTCTTTAATTACGGAGATAAGTTAATAAAGTCAATGGGATTATTTTTATTCTTTTATGGCCTTAAATAAAAAACAATCGAATCATTCATTTCATTCCCATTAGAAAAGTTGAAGGTAATAGCGACTTTTTAAGTGCAAGGGAGGAGCAGGTGAAGTATGATTTTGTCCTCCAATAGTAAGTGAACATGGGCTTTCTGACACAAGTCAGGTCCATTAACTCTCTAATTGCGCTGGCCTATGTGAGCCATTGCCACTGATCCATAAGAAAAAAAAGAGAGCCCCACTGTTTGGCCTAGTAGTTTTGGAGCAAAAACTTTTCTACCTGCCTAACGTTATATTTTTAAAATAATGCTTAATATAAAAAAGTATTTGTCGTAACCGTCATTCCTGTGGGTCTGTAATTGCTTTCGACTTAAATAAATGTGTTAGAGTCACCACCGATAATTAGGTTGATCGGATACCTTAATTGAGCATTTTACTTGATCTGTGTTTTACCAAAAATGTATCGGACTCGGGAGTCGATTACAATCAAGGAAAGATTAGCACCCTTGTACAACCCTTTCGGTACAAATATAATTTTCTGGTTGCCTTAGTTGCGAAATTTAAAAGTTAAACTGAAATTTAAAGATTTGATCTGAATTACTTACCTTTGATCGATTAAAATTGACCTAAAAATATAAATCAAACCCGCGTTAAATATTAAAGCAAAACGAAATTAAATTAGGAAATAAAAAAATTATATTAAAAGAATTTAATTGCAAAAAAATTTAAATTAGGGGTCAAATTGATAATATTCGAGAGCTGCAAGAAAGAATAAAAAGTTAGGAGGGGCCAATTTGTAAAATATAAGAAATAGGGATTAAATTGAATAAATTCAAAGTTCAAGGGTAAATTTATAACAGGTGACCAAAACGAATTACACATCAAAACTGCAGGGGCTGCGTAAATAATTTAAATATTTACTAATTACACCAAGATCCCCTATAAATAGTCTTTAAAACACCCAAAAATATCGTTTTCACTCAATTAAAAAAAACACTCCCCCTCTTCCAAAAAAACCTCTTAACCTTAGCCAACCGGCCGAATGGCCGGCCATCGTTCCTAGCCACGCACTGCTGCCGACTGCTGCTCCGGCCACCACCAACAGTAACTGAAAAACCCAAACTTACCCACAAGCTTCCTCTCAATCCCATAGAGCGAAATCTGAGCCCCAAATCCCCAAAATAAGCCTTTATCGGAGTAGATCTAGAAAATAAGCCTCGGTTTTTCTTACCTTTTTTTTTGCAAAAACGTTTCGTTTCCCGGTGTTTTCCTTCCGACGCCGCTCCTTGGTGATCTTTGTTCCCTTCGATGGGAAAATGCTTTGGCTTTTTCTTCTTTTAGTGATATTTGAATGGGTTGCTAGGTTTGGTTTTGTTGTTATTTCGTATATTTTACTTTGTTTGCTGCTCGATATTTTTTCGTCCCCCTCTCGTTGCTTGGCTGGAGGCTTTTAGAGCCTCGTAACCGGCCGTTGTGGTCCCGAATATCTCGGGATATTGGGGTGTTACCGATTTTCTCGGGATGGTTTAGTCTTGTTCGATGTCATTGGTTGTTGGTGTGGCCGGAAATCTCAGGATAAAGCAATCTTGGGTTGTTCGGCCGAACATTTCGCTGGTTACTAGAGCGTGGCCTCCACACGCGCTGCTTGCTTCCTCTCGTGCAGTTTTCTTCCTCTCGTGCGATGCCCTTGGTTAAACACGAAACCCTAGCTCTGTTGGGCTCATCGGGTTAGTTGGTTGGGTCAGGTCTGCCTACCCGGTCTGTTAGGCACCTTGGACTGTTGGACTTGGACTGAAATTAAAAATAAAAAAATAAAATAAATAAAATAAAATAAATAATATAATAATATATAATAAATGTAATATAAAAACTATATAATATTATATTATATGTTTTCAAAAATTGTTTTTTAAAAAATATATATTATACGTTTTCAAAACTATTTAAAAAAACTATATACTATGTGTTTTCAAAACCGTTTTAAAAACTATTTATTATACATTTTCAAAACTATTTAAAAATCTATATTATACATTTTTAAAATATGTTTTCAAAAAATATATTATATTTTGAAATATATTTGAAATTATTATATATACTATGTTTTACAATATAATAAAGACCCAGACAGAAATAAGTGTCTACAACTGCCCCTCTTTGCCCATTTACGTGAAACAAAATTGGGCAAAGATAAAGGGACATAAATATTCGTTCGGGGTTTACAAGCAAGATTCTGTTGATCTCTGAGTTTGAAATCCGACTCAATGTTGCAGTCGATTCTTTTATTGAATATCCTCCGTCGCGGAGTTGAAATTCGACTTAAAAATAGGAGATGGCTTCCTGTTGTGGAGCCGTATTATGGGTGACTTATTCGTCGTAAAGTTGAATTGATCCTGAGATGTCTTTGAACACGATATCCCTTGGTCATAAAGTTAAAATCGTGGTTGACCCCTTCGTCCTGAAGTTGAGTCGATCGAGCATGATATCCTTCGCTGTGAAGTTGAAATCTAGCTCAATGTCTAGAATATGCTGAAAGTCTTCGACGTCCCCTTCAAGCCCAATACCCTTCGTCGTGAAGTTGGAATTTGACTAGATGACCCTAGTTAAGAGATAGTTCCTTGTTGTTGTAGATGACTCCTTAGCTGTGAAGTTAAGTCAATCTATTGGGCACGATATCCTTCGCCGTGAAGTTGAAATCGTGAGTGACTCCTCGGTCGTGAAGTTGAGTCCCAATTGAATATACTTTGTTAGCCGGATATCCTTCGTCACGAAGTTGAAATACAACTTGGATAGACTGTGTTGTCTTTACTCTTGAGCGTTCTTCGAGTTCAGTACCCTTCACTGCGAAGTTGAAATTGACTATGACAAAAATCTGCAAAATTATGCATATATGTGAAGCTATGGATGCAATGTTCTTATGTATGCTTAAAATGCATATGTAACATATGTTATTTTAGGATTTAAAGAGAAATATCAATCTCTTGATGTCAATCCTAATTCTTGCCACTCTTGGATTTCTTATTCTTGATTTTGGATCCTATGATCTTCAACGGGTTTTGATATGGTATCCTCTCTTGGAATTTTCCGGAAAGAAACTTTACTTTTAGCCTTTTTATTTTCCAATAAATTGTATATGTGTCATTCTTTCGATTATGGTGCAAGAACCTTTGTCGTTTTCAAAACACCTGTATTTTCAAAAAGTATTTGCGCAGTAATATGTATGGATCTTTTCCAAAAGTGAATAAATTATTCTTATTTAACTCAATGGAAGATTCTTAGAAAGAATTAATTTTCATTTCGAGAAATGACCATATTTATTTATGAGGAGGAAAAAGAATACATGGAAAACATTCTGAAGAGTCAAGACATACAATAGTACAAGTAAATGCCATAGATCTCGATAATGCAGACGCTTTTGAGTTGGAGCACCGTTAAATGACTTTTGAGTGCAACTTTTGTCAAAGGGACTTCGAAGATGTGACAATGTTTGAAATAGTGCATAGTTCATCCCAAATTATTAAGTTTCCTGAAGACGTGGATGTCGCGATGCTTTACTGCCTTGATCCGGGACCTTCCCATACGTGAATTTTGGATCATTACCCAAGTTGCCTTTTAGGGTTTTTAACTTGGATCCTCCATTGGTTTCAAGATACCCTTTGTGGGTTTTCATCTTGGACCCAACTTATTTGTTTTTTTATTTTTCAATTTAGAAAGGCTTTTTCAGGTTTTCACTATAATTGTTTTTTTACTTTTACTTATGGCGCCTTTTTGGGTTTTCACCCTAAGTGAAATATTTTTTAACTGTGTTAGAATTAACGAGATTAGGTAGTTCTCTGGATAAGGCCTTTTTTACAACATAAGGCCTTTCCCAATTTGGCATCCACTTTCTTCAGAAGTCCTTTTGAATTGACCATATCTTTTTCAGTACAAGATCTCCTTTATAGAATACTCTTGAGCGCACCTTCTTGTTGTGTGCTCAGATCATTCGTTTTTGGTAGAGTTGACCATGGTGAATGACTTTCAACCTTTTTTCTTTTTATTAGGTTCAATTGATCATATCGAGTTTATACCCATTCTGCATCATCCAATTTAACTTCTAACAAAACCCAGAGTGACGGAATTTCTACCTTGATGGGTAATACCACCTTTATCCTATATGTTAATGAAAATGAGGTTGCCCTAGTCGAAGTTCGCACCGAAGTTCGGTAAGCAAACAACCAAAGTTCGGTAAGCAAACAAGGCAAAAGGTAACTTCTCGTGCCAATCATTGTATGTCTCGGTCGTTTTTTCCACTATTTTGTTGATATTTTTATTTGCAGCTTCTACCGCTCCATTCATCTTTGGTCGATAAGTAGTACAGTTGTGATGCTGTATGTTAAATTGTTCACAAGCGGCATCCATCATTTTGTTGTTCAAATTTGTTGCATTATCGGTAATGATTCTTTCTGGTAAACCATACCGACATATGATATATTTTTTCAAAAATTTACATATAGTGGACTGAGTGACACTGGTATATGATGCAACCTCCACCTATTTGGTAAATTAGTCAATTTTCGGTGACCGTTTGAAGCTTTTGGATGGATTTTTCCAATGACATCAATGCCCCACATAAAAAAGGGCAATAGTGTCGTCATCACATGAAGGGGATGAGGTGAAATATTTATCTTATCCCCATAGATTTGGCATTTATGACATCTTCTAGCATAGTTGATGCAGTCGCTATCCAATATGGACCAGAAGTATCCACATGTCATAACTTATCTTACCATCATATATCCATTTGTATGAGTTCCATAAACCCCATCATGTACCTCTTCCAAGATCATCTTTGCTTCTTCGGCATCGACACATCTTAGCAAGACTTGATCATGGATTTTCTTGTATAATATTTCCCCATCAAGGACATATCTGGCCTCCATCCTTCTGATTGTTCTTTTTTTCAGTTTTGGTGGCTTCTTTTGGAAAGCCTTGACTTTTAATGTATTGTAAAATGCTGTGGTACCAAGGTTTGGCGTCTTTTGCCTCTTCGATTCAGTAGAAATGAGTCAGGTGCTTGTATGATTATATATTGATTGGCATCATGTCGGATTCCCCACCAGCCTTGAATGTTGCTGCCAAGGTAGCTACGACATTGACCATTTGGTTTTATTCTCTAGGCATGTAATGGAAAGTGACTTCGTCAAACTCTTAGAGTAGATCCAATATGAGCTTTTTATATTCCAACGCTTGACATCTTTTGTCTCCTACTCTCCTCGGAGTTGATAAATCTCTAAGCCATAATCTCTATATACCCGTAAAGTCTTTATATTTTGTCTAATAGTAGCCCGAATCCCTAACACACAAGCTTCATACTTCGCCATGTTGTTAGTGCAATCAATGTTCAATCTGCTAGTGAACGGATAATGATTTCCTTTGGGTAAGACCAAGATAGCTCTGATACCATGCCCTAACGTATTTGATGCACCATCGAAATGCATTTTCCAAGAGCACATGTGGGAGTGCTTGCTTCTTCTAAAGATATGGCCATCAAGTCTTCATATGGGAAATTAAAGTCCAACGATTCATAGTTTTCAGAAGTTCTGCTTGCTAAGAAGTCATATATGGCACTTCCCTTTATAGCCTTTTGGCTTACGTATTCGATGCCAAATTCTGATAATAACATTTTCTATTAAGCTAACCTTCCAGAGAGAGTGGTCACACCTATCATGTATTTTAGTGGATCTAACTTGGAAATCAACTAGGTGGTATGGTACAACATGTATTGTCTAAGCCTTCGTGCAACCCAGAATAAAGCGTAACACACTTTTTCAATGGGTGAATATCTAACTTCGCACTCGGTGAACTTCTTACTCAAGTAATAAATGGCTCTCTCTTTTCTTTCGGACACATCATGTTGGCCCAGGACACATCCTATCGAATTCCCAAATATGGATAAATAGATGAATAGAGGTTTGCCCAGGATGGGAGACATTAGGACTGGAGTGCGAGATAAATGCTCTTTTATTTTCTCGAATGTGTTCTGGTAGTCCTCATCCCATGTTCCAGAATTGTTCTTTTGAAAAAAACAAAAAAATGGATCAAATTTGTCTGTCGACTGAGATATTAACCGAGCGATGTAGTTTAGTCTACCCAGAATTCATAGGGGAGGTAAGTTTTGAATGACCTTGACTTTATCTAGATCAACCTCAATACATTTCCTACTAACAATGAAGCCTAACAGCTTTCCAGATATTATTCCAAAGGTACATTTGTTGGGATTCAGTCTCAACTGTAACTTTATCAATCTTTGGAAGAGTTTTCTCGACGTTTCCATCTTCAATTTGTGCTTTGACAATCATGTCATCAACATAAAATTCAATATCTTTATGCATCATGTCATGAAATAGAGTCAGCATAGCTCTTTGGTATGTTACCCCATCATTTTTTAATCAGAATGGCATCACCTTGTAACAAACTGTTCCCCACATTGTGACGAACGTGGTTTTCTCTATGTCATCTAGATGCATTTTAATCGGTTGTATCTTGAGAATCCATCCATGAATGAGAAGAAAGTATTTCTCACCGTGTTGTCCACCAGAGTATCTATCTGCGACAAGAGAAGTTGTCTTTAGGACTCGCCTTATTGATGTCTCAATAGTCGGCACACATGCACACTTTTTCATCATTCTTTGGCATCGACACTATGTTAGGCACCCACTCTGGACACTTGGCCATTTGAAGAAAGTCAGCATCAAACGGTTTATTAACTTTTTTTTTAGTTTAAGAAGCATTTTAGGTCTCATCCGCCTTAACTTTTGTTGTATGGGTTTGCATTGTGGCTTGATGGGAAGTTTATGGACTACCATATCCGTGTCTAGCCCAGGCATGTCTTGATACGACCACGCAAACATGTCTTTGTACTCCTGAAGTAAGTCTATCAAGCTTTGCCTTGCTTCTGATGAAAGTGTCATGCCAATTTTAACTTCATTATTTTCCTCTTCTGTGCCCAAATTCAAAACTTGGATTTTCTCTTCATGTGGAAATATTTGTTTGTCTTCTCTATCAACCATTCTCAATAATTCAGAAGGTAAGTTGCATTCTTCTTCCTTGTCACATTCATTGATTTCCCCAAGACAATTGAGTTGATCAAAATCCACCTTCGGGTCAGAATCATCATTGTCCACATCATTAATATATAAGAACCTAAAAGGAGGAGATAAATATGTATATGCGATAGGAAAGTATTCCACATGAAATGAAAAAACAAAATTAAATACGAAAGGCAAAAAAAGTGAAGATGAAAGAAATGTTTGCCGGAAAAGGAAAATGCATCTTTTATTGAAATTTAAATAAAAACAATTTATTAACCCTTATAAAAGATCACCTATTGCCCCGAGTATAGGCAAATGGGGAAAGTTTGAGTATTACTCTGAAAGAGATTTAAAAACCACATATAGTTCTTCAATTATCCAGTTGTTAAGCACAAACCCTGGCAGTAACGGATGGTTTCCAAATCTATCAACATTGATGCTCAAGTCCTTTAGAGCTTCTTCTAAATTAGGTAAGGTCGTAATTGTTTCTTCCTCAGAAGCATAACCAGCAAACCTGAATGTGCTGTGAAGAGGACGAAATGACATTGGTTTCCCTTTAATTTCTTCTCCAGTAAATGTTGCCCTTTTTCTTTATTGGCATGTCTGAATCTCCTTTTTTTTCTGTTGGTGATTGGGCTGAAATTCGAGCCCAAACTGATCTAGCTTGATAATAGGAAAAATAGGTTTGACTCTTCCTTGTAAAGAACTCCTAAAACCTCTTCCTATCTTCGCACCTCTTCCCAAAGTTTGCTTGATTTCCATCTTGGTGCATTCCGAAAGTCTGGGTTTGGAAATCTTTCCCCTTCAACCATAAATGTGGCATTAACAAATTCTAAAGAGCGGAACGAACACTCTAAGGATTCCTTATTTATATATATGTAAGGGGTGTAAGTGGTCACATTCACCACTATGTCCTCTTCAGCATTAATGATTATCAGAGTTCCGTCGATGACAAAATTAACTTTCTGGTTTAGTGTTGATGGCACTGTCTAGCTTGATGGATCCATGACCTTCTTAGAAGGCAGTTGTAAGAAGACATAATTCCCATCACCAGGAACTCTATGTTATAAGTGGCAGGTCCGATGGTCAATGATACCTCAATTTTGTCGAGCACTTCTCTCTTTGTCCTGTTGAATGCTCGAACCACACTCTGGCATGTTCTCATATGGGCATCAAATTAAGGGCAGAGCCATTGTCAATTAACACACTTGGAAAGGCATTCCCCTTACAATGAGTGATGATATATAATGCTTTAGCTCGATCCCTTCCTCCAAACGAAATCTCGTCATCAGAAAATGAGATAAAATAATCAGCTTGGATGTTGTTAACTAGTCAATCCATCTTATTGACTAGTATGTCTTTTGGCACAAATGTTTGATTTAAGACTTTCAAAAGTTCCTCTTTGTGTGCCTATGAACTTAGCAGCAATGCCAACATTGAAATATGTGTTGACAGTTTATGTAGTTATTCCACAATGTTGTACTCACCGTGTTTTAGAAATTTCAAGAACTTAGCAACCTCTTCCTCCTTTATTGGCTAATTTACTGTTAGCATGTTCCTTTTGAACGGTTCAAGTGGTCTTTGGGGGTACGTTAGCCTTTTGGGAGTACTATTTCCTAATAGTATGCCCCACTTCGTTGACATCTTCCTTCAAAGTGATTACATGACATTCATATTTCCAAGGCACTTGTTTGTTATCCTTGTAAGGAAAAGGTCTTGGTGCCACTATCACCACCTTTGCTGGTTCTTTATCTGTTGCTTTTTCTTTAGGGGTAATTATCAAATGATGGCCCGCGCCATATCCTCTATCAGATGGATCTCTAGTTGCACAAACATCATCTTCTAGAGTGTCCTTAACTTCCTCTTAGAATTCCAGTTCTTTGCTATCCATCATGAGCTGGATCAAAGCTTTAAATTTTGAACATTTTTGCACATCATATCCTTCTTCATTGTGATAACAACAATGGTTACTATCTTGATGTTATGGTGTGTCAGGATGTGGTACAAGAAATCCTACTTTTACCATCTGCCTCCATACCCAGGCTAGAGGAAACTTTATTTTAGAAACTTTTATTTTGACCCTTTTACCCTTCTCTTCGACGATTACATTAACCCCACTTTCTTAGTGGTTAGGCAGAGGGTTATGTGCAACTTTAGTGAGTCTGAATTATTGAAATGAATCCAGTTCCGATTGCGCATCTGTTGTATAATTCTTTTGAAGGTGAGGCAATTCTCGATGGTATACCCCGGAACTCCACCATGATATTCGCAATGTGCATTTCCATTATACCACTTGTGGTATGGGAGCCTTAAAGGTTTCACTGGAAAAGGTGACACAACGTGCGTGTCAAAGAGTTGTTGATAGAGTTCCTTATAGGTCATGTGAATAGGATCGAAATACTTCATCTCTGTTTCTTTCCTTGGTTCCCTTGAATCTTGTTTAGAAGTTCTTGATGATACAGTTGCGATTGGTTTAGAGTTGGAGATCGTAACACCTTTCCTAGTGTTGAAAGCATTGATGTTATTAATCTCTCATTCTCTTTTCTTTATAAGAGGTCTTCTGCTAGACTCGCCTCCTTTAATCTTTCCTTGCTTAGTGACTGTTTCCACCATCTCTCTAGCCATAACCAAATCGGAGAAGTTTACGGACATAATAACAACCAAATGCTCGAAGTAAGGAGCCTTTAAGGTATGCACGAAGAGCTTTCTTATCTCCTTTTCATCCAAGGGCAGATGAACTTCCACAGCTAAATACATCCATCGTTGTGCATACTGTCGGAAACTTTTGTTATGCTTCTTTTCCATGTTTTGTAGCATAACAAGATCTGACCTCATATTGTTTACATGTTTGTACTATTCCAAGAATGACTTGGCGAGATCTTTCATGTCTGAATATGCGAGCGGTTCACCTGATTGTACCACCTGATAGTTGAACCTGCCAAACTTTCCTGGATGCAATGAATCAGGAGTTGGTCGTTCCCTACGTATCCTGTCATCTTTTGATAGAACAGGGTATTGTGAGCTGAAGGGCAACTGTTCCCATAGAAATTTTCGAAGTCTTGAACTTTAAATTTTGGAGGAATAATCAAATCTGGGACTAGGCTTAATTCCAAAGCATCAACTCCATAATATTCACTATCCCCTTTAACCATCGTCATATGGTCTTCTAACTACTTGATTTTTTCTTCCATTTTCTTTGCATTGTCCTCTTCATCAAGATCCGATATATGGTAGCCATCTGGATTATTCTGAGGATTGGATACAAAAGCATGTACTTTTACAGTAGACGAGGCTTGTGCTTTTGTAACGGATGAGTCCCTTTGAAGTCCTGGTAAGATTCCTGGTGAGATAACCACCTGCGGTGTAGGTGGCACAATTACTCCTTTAGATGTCCCTGCCCCAGGAGTACTTGCATGATTCAAGACATATAACTTTGCGATGATTTGATCAACCAAAGACTCTTGGCTTTTAGTGATTGGCTCCAAAGTGCTTTGATTCTTCTGACTTATTTTTTCTTCAAGCTCCCTTTGTAACCTCAACATGTTCTCTTCAAGTTGAGCAATCTTAGCTTTCATTTTCCTATTCTTTGAACCGGTCTTATGAGGATGAGGTGTATCGAATAATTGAGATTTGTTCATTTTTTATGAGACATTTTCTGTTAGTTAATGTGAATGTAAAGAAATGAAAATAAAAATAAAAATGCAAAGTATGTAAAAATGCATGATGCATGAAATATTAGAGGCATTGATCCAAAATTGTGTCTGTTATTATAAATAATATTTATAAGAGACTAAAAACAACTCAAAGGTAAATTTTGACTAAATTTTCTAGACCCTAAATCGGTTCTAATAGGTTGACGAGTCTTCTTGCTTCATCTGTCACTGGCTGAATACCTTGTCAAACCAATCCGACTTCTCTCGCCAAACCCTGTATGTGATGTGCCATTTTCTGTCCTTTCTCTAAGAAGTCTTGAATAACCATATATCTAGCTTTCACCCTTTGTTGAGCTTGTTCCCAACGAAAACACCATTGAAGTCCTCCATCAAAAGGAATTATCTGAAGCTCACTTGTCGCTTCTTGAATTTATCAACAATGGCTTTCAACTCAGCTATAGTTTTGCCATATTGTTCTTGTTCTTTCTGAAGAGAACTCCCCATATCAATTACCTTGGTCTTCAATCTTTTGTTATGGTGTTGGCTTTCTAGCAAACGTCTATGAGAAGTCTTTAACTGTTCTTTTAGTGTCTCCCTTTCATCTTGTCCTTCGAACTTTCTTTTCAGGCTGTTGGCTTTACCTTTCTAGTATTCAGAAGATCTTTTCAGACTGGAATTGTTAAGAACTTGCTCCTGATACCATTTCCTCAAATCATCCAACTCAAAGAATACAATCTTCTGTTCCTTTTCTAGCCTGTCTACTCGATTCTTTTGAGTATCGACATCTATCTTCCATTGGAATCTTTCGACCTTGAGATCCTTTAGTCTTTGTTTTAGCTTCTATTTTTCATCTTCGAATTCTTTCTTTTTTTTCTCATATTCGGAGGGAACTGGTTTAATATGTTCTTCCATGGTCTGAGTATTTTCATGATCTGGTACGGGAATGATGTCATTCTTCTTTAGCTTCTGCCATTCCAAATAATCTAGAGTAAACATGTCTTTAGTAGCCACGACATCTGTACGAAATATCTTCTTCCATGACTCATCTACATCTTTGACCTTCTTGTAGTTGTTCTCATGGTATACGAATTATGATCCAAGTATTTCATGTGTAGTTGGGACAAACTGACGTGCCCCATACTGTCGAAGTGCCAATAGCGGAGAACAACCAATTCCTCCCCATAACCCATGTAACATTATGATTCCCGAGTCTTTACATCGATAAAGAATATCACTATGGGTCAGCCAATGAGCTCTCCAGATAATGTCCTTATCTTGAAGATGCGTGAATACCTTTACCCATTTTCTTTCTGAATGCCTTTTTGCCACTTTTGTCTAAGGAATTTCTCCAAAGGAGAGTAAGTGGTGATGAATCGGCAGTAAGAAATCCCATCAGTCTTCTAGAAGTGACTATGGATCCAAACCTGAAGAAGCTGTGTGCACCCTATAAATCTTACTCCCTCAGTCTTTCTGCAATGGTTTAGTGAACAAAAAGTTTCAGCTAATATTACTGGCGCAGGGTTCACTCACTTAGGCAGTTGTTCGAATAGTTAAACCATAACTACCTCGATGTATCCTAAAGTTTTTGGGAAGATAACGAAGTCATAGATACATAGTGCGAAAAGGTCAATCACATTTCAATCATCTGGATGATTCTTCATTAATTGCTTGATGTGGGTCCAAGAAATTCCTTTTCCTTTACCTTTGTGTTGAATCCAGTCAGTTACTCACTTTTCATCTACCCTTGCAACCTTTGTCAACCCATTCTTGAAAGGCTGACTTTTGATGTACTTGGTGTAGACCCGATCCATTCTGATTCCTTCACAATGTAGTAAAGTAGTATACTCTTTAATTGTGGACACCATGTCTTCTTGGTTGAATGTAAAACAGTTGTACCCCAAATTCTAAAATTGCACTAAGGCTCGAATTAGGGGTTCGTCTATCTTGACATAGAGTAGAAGTGTGATATCACCATACCGCTAGCAAAATCTCTATTTCTTGTCATTTTTCCAGTTGTCTCAAATGCTCTGTGACTCTTGAACATGATTCTCTTTAAGGCTCACAGAAGCATAACCAACCGGTTCTGACACATAATTACCTTGCAGACTGTCTCCTTTTTCCTTATGAGTCTTCTCTGACCATAGCCGGACCTCTGCATTTTTTACCTCTTGCATTACAACCCCTTTGTCCATTAATGCAAATTATTTGAATTTAACGAACACTTTTTGCGGATCAACATCTCTTTAAATGATGCAAATGGGAAAAATAAAAGAAAACAACAAATGAAAGGGAAACAAATTAGTAAGATAAAAATAATAATAAAAATAATAATTCCTACCCCACATGATATCTACCCCATATGCTTTTATTCTTACCCGAACATGATCTCTATCTCGCATGTTAATTGTTTAGTATGTCCTGACCGCATATATTTCTAGTTCGCATGATTTGAATAGAAAATAAAACAGGAAATAACTCAAGCATCCTAGGTTTTGAAATGGAGTTTCGGGGTGGGCTTAATTCCTTGCAGTCTCTCGGTTTAGGTTCTAAAAAAGGTATACAAGTTCTCCTTGCTGGTGCCCCCTTGGGCTTGCCAGACCCTCAGTCCTAAGCCTATTACAAGCTTGGGTGGACAAAGTTAAACTCGAGAGGACACATTCTCTTATATCTGTACGGAGAATAAATTCATACGAAGACAAGTGTATGAATCCCGAAGGTTACTTGCTAGGTCTGTAAGGAGAATAAATTCTCACGAAGGTGTCGTTTTCACCTCCACTTACGAAAAGGTTTGAAGCTCGGGTATAGAGCTTGAGAAAATTTTTGAAAAGATGAAATCATTTAAAAAACATTAGTACAACTATTCATTTGAAATAATAATCCAAGGTAAATAATAAGGATCGAAAAGATAAATTAAAATTTAAACTTATAATTTTCGCTTAAGAAGACAACCATAAATTAAATTTGGCCTGACTCACTTACTTTTCCCCTATGGAGTCGCTAAGCTATCGTAACCGTTCTTTGGGTGGGCTCGAAATTGGGCTTGGACTTAAATAAATGTGTTAGAGTTGCCACCGATCATTAGGTTGATCGGATACCTTTATTGACCATTTTACCTGATTTGCATTTTACCATAAATGTATCAGACTCGGGAGTCGATTACAATTAAGGAAGAATTAGCACCCTTGTACTTCCCTTTCGGTACCAATTTAATTTTCTGATTGTCTTAGTTACGAAAATTAAAAGTTAAATTGAAATTTAAATATTCGATCAAAATTACTTACTTTTGATCGATTAAATTGACGTGAAAAATATAAATCAAATCAGTGTTAAATATTAAAGCAAAATGAAGTTAAATTAAGAAATAAAAAAACTTTAAATTAAAAGAATTTAACTGTAAAAAATTTAAAATTAGGGGTCAATTTGATATTATTCGAGAGCTGCAAGATAGAATAAAAAGTTATAAGGGGCCAATTTGTAAAATATAAGAAATTTAAACAGGGATTAAATTCAATAAATTCAAAATTCAAGGGAAAATTTATAACAGGTGACCAAAATGAATTACACATCAAAACTACAGAGACTACGAAAATAATTTAAATATTTGCTAATTACACCAAGGTCCCCTTATAAATAGCCTTTAAAACACCAAAAAATATCATTTTCACCCAACTTAAAAAAAAACTCCTCCTCTTCCAAAAAATCCTGTCCACCCAAGCCAACCGGCCGAATGGTCGGCCACCATTCCTAGCCACACACCTCCACCGAACACCGCTCCAGCCACCACCACCACCACCGGTGGTCGGGAAATCCAAACTTACCCACATGCTTCCTCTCGACCCCGTAGAGTGAAATTTGAACCCCAAATCCCCAAAATAAGCCTTAATCGGTGTAGATCTAAAAAAAACAAGCTTCGTTTTTCTTACCTTTTTTGGGAAAACATTTTATTTTCCGGTGTTTTCCTTTTGATGCTGCTCCTTGGCGATCTTTGTTCCCTTCGATGGGAAAAGGCTTTGGCTTTTTCTGCTTTTAGTGATATTTGAATGGATTGCTTGGTTTGGTTTTTTTGTTATTTCGTATACTTTGCTTTGTTTGATACTCGATGGTTTTTTCTGTCCCCCTCTTGTTCCATGGCCGAAGGCTTTTATAGCCTCGTAACCATCTTTTTTGGTCCGAATATCTTGGGATATTGGGGTGTTGCCGATTTTCTCAGGATGATTTAGACCCGTTCGGCGTCGTTGGTTGTTGGTGTGGCTGAAAATTTGGGATGGGGGAGTCTTGGGTTATTCGGCCTGAAATCTCGCTGGTTATTGGCGCGTGGCCTCCACGCGCGCTGCTTGCTTCCTCTCATGTGGCACCCTGGGTTAAACACGAAACCCTAGCTCTATTGGGTTCACCGGGTCGGTTGGCAAGGTCAGGCCTGCCTACCCGGTCTGCTGGCCCCTTGAACTGTTGGACTTGGACTTGGACCTAAATAAAAAATAAAAAACAAAATAAATAAATAAATAAATTATATAATATAATAATATATAATAAATGTAATAATAAAAACTATATAATATTATATTATATGCTTTCAAAAATTGTTTTTAAAAAATATATATTATACATTTTCAAAACTTTTTAAAAAACTATATATTATACGTTTTCAAAACTATTTTAAAAAAACTATATACTATATGTTTTAAAAACCGTTTTAAAAACTATATATTATACGTTTTCAAAACTATTTTAAAAAACTATATATTATATGTTTTTGAAAATAAGTTTTCAAAAACTATATTTTATATATTTTCAAAAACTATATTTGAAATTATTATATATACTATGCTATACAAAATAATAAAGACCCCGGATGAAAATAAATGTCTACAATACTTAAATTATATTTTTTATTTAAGTGTTTAAACTTTTTTCGGTTAATCCAAATGTCTAATATTATAAATGTTATCATTTAAAGTGCATATTCTTAATGAATGTAAGAAATTTCATTAAGTGACATGTGTTACATTTATATAATTTTGAAATTTTTATTTAAAATAAAACAATTATAATTATAATTTTAAAACCCTACATTTTTTGGAAATCATAAAAAAGTAATCAAAATAAAAAAAAACTAATTTTAATCCTTTTACCCATGATGGTAGTCGCCCTTTCCATAATGCTATCGACCAAACGTCCACGCGATAACATAGTCGCCCAACGACACAACCACCCGACGACCTAACCAGCGTTTTAAACCTGATAAATAACAATAAAAAATCGTGACATTGATGCGACATAACTACTCCGATGACAAACACGACAACAAAGGCGATTATGACTAACAAGAGAAATGACAATGATGACAATGACGTTGGTGGCCGGGGCCACAAAGGAGATGGTAAGATTAGAGTTAGGGATTAGGAATGAATTTAGGATTTTTTTTATGGATTTAAGTTTTTTTTGTTTGTAATTTTAGAGAAATTATTTTTTGTAAATATAATAAAATTTTAAGGTTTTTTTAATAAAGTTTTAAAAATATATAAATATAATACATGTCACTTAACGAATTTTTAAATGTCTATTAGGGTTAGGACATTTAAAATGATAATGTTTATAATGTTAGACATCTAAATTGATCGGAAAAAAAGTTTAGTTACCTAAATGAAAAAATATGTACAATTTAAACATATTTTTATTTTAAGCCTTTAAATAATTAGAAGACCATAAATGTGGGTTTTGAATTGTTAAATTAGTCCTTTAATTAAAACAACATTCAACAAGCCTTATTTTGTTCTCTCATTCCTTTTTAGATTAGACGTTGATAGTTAAAAATTTGAGATATCGGGAGACATAGAAACATCATAAGCTAAACTAAGACGGTTTATATAAAATATTATTGATAGTGACGAACATATAATTTTATTCTAGTTGTGAACTTTTAAAATTTTAAGAAGAGATAAATTTATAAAATTAAAAGGGATGAAAATAAATTAGAAAAAAATACAAATAATTTTTTAAAATACATGATAATTCCAAACTGGAACTGCTACTCACATACTCTTCCTCAGTCCATCATTATAGATTATGATAAATTATTAAAAATACATAAAACATTATAACTTTGTAAGGAGTATTGAAAATATTACTTAATATGACTTTATTTTATTAAGCAGAGAAGTATTTATATTCTTATAAGAAATTAAAAACGCCAATTTAAAAATATAATAATTGTACTTAGAATAGCATGCACGAATTTGATAAATTCTCAAAGTTTTAACACGAGTTGTTATCTTCAAAAATGACAGAAAAATCTGAGAGGTCAAGCCAAGAACATAATTTGCTGATGAGGAGCAAGAAGAGTATTAAACCAACAGTGCCGACTGAAGTTCCTCGTCAAAAAGAAGACTTGGAGATGGTAGAGATTGCTAAGACTGTTGCGGTTTCTGGAAGCGATACCTTGGTGGACGCTGATTCTGTAAAATATAAAACAAATTAACCCACAACTACTATACTATTTTCAAGTGATTTTGTATTTTTTTGAGTTGTTTTCAAATGAAATCAACGAGGTCTTTATATAGGCACTAGGTACTACTCTACCAAAAACAAAAAATAAATTCTATTAAAAATCATAAAAGACAATTAACTCCTATATCACCTCTTAGCCTTTCACCTACTAAAACTCTTGACATTTTTTCCCCCATTAACTTCTAAATTTAAAGAAAAACCACTAAACCCCACATTTAAGTTTATTCAACAAAACTCCCCCTTAAACTTAAATGTTTCTACCATCCATCCATCATGCCAATCATCTTCTTGCATTTGTCAAGAAGTACTTTCGATAGCGGTTTTGTGAATATATCCACAACTTGATCCTGACTTGCCACATGCACCAATTCCACACTTCCTTCCTTCACATGATATCGAATAAAGTGAAAACGAACATCGATGTGTTTGCTTATTTCATGGTTCACTGGGTTCTTTGCCAACTCAATTGCTGATTTGTTGACAACATGATCACGGTTGAACCTAGATGCTTTAGCTCCATCTTGCTCAACAAATTTCTAAGCCATATCGCATGACATACACACCAAGATGCTACCACATATTCAGCTTCACACGTTGAGAGCGTCACGATTGGCTACTTCTTTAAAAGCCAAGTAAATGCAATATCTCACATAAAAAACACATATCCTAATGTACTTTTCCGATCGTCTATGTCTCCGCACCAATCGCTGTCGGAGTACCCAACCAATTTGTAATCTTCTGCTTTCGAGTAGAACAACCTGAGTGACACCGTTCCTTGGATGTATCATAGGATTCGTTTCAATGCCTTCCAATGTGAATAAATCGGCTCCTCCTAAATGACTTACAATGCCGAGACTTAGCGGAAGATTCGACCTTGTGCATGTTAGATAGCAAAGGCTTCCTACCGAACTCCGATATCTACTCACATCTACACGTTTCCCTCCATCAAACTTCGAGAATTTTGCTCCTGATTCCATTGATGTTGATACCGGTTGCAATTTTCCATATTGTATTTCTTTAAAATCTCTTTTGCATATGTCTCATGTGATACAAAAATACCCGTCTCTACTTGTCTAACCTCCAAACCAAGAAAAAACTTCATTAATCCCAAATATGTCATCTCAAATTCCAGTTTCATTGTGCCCTTAAACTCTTCTATCATCTCATTATTGTTACCCATAAAAATGAGATCATCAACATAAAGAGAAACAAATAACATGTTACCTCCATTCTTCTTTGCGTAAAGGGCATGCTTGTAGGGACATTACTTGAAGCTGTTCTCCTTGAAATATGTATCGATACGTGTATTCCATGCCCGTGGTGCTTGCTTCAACATGTAAAGAGCCTTCTTCAATTTTAACACCTTCTTCTCTTCTTCGACTTTTACGTACCCGGGTGGTTGTTCGATGTAGATATCTTCTTCGAGCACACCATTCAAGAATGTTGACTTGACATCCATTTGAAATATCGGCCATTTAAATTGAGCAGCTTGTGAAATTAGTAATCGAATTGTCTCCATTCTTGCAATAGGAGCAAACACCTCATCATAGTCGATTCCTTCCTTTTGCTTGTATCCCTTCACAACAAGTCACGCTTTGTACCGTTCTATCTCACCTTGAGTATTCATCTTTTTCTTGAACACACACTTCACACCAATAGGTTTACTTCCTTTTAGCAATTCTACTAGTTCCCATGTGTTGTTGCGGTCAATCGCTTCAATCTTCTCGTTCATGGCAGTTTGCCACTTCTTGTCTCGCAATGCCTCTTCAAAGCTGATATTTTCAGCATCTGCCAAAATACATACAAGGTGTACTTCATTTGTAGAATCATACAAATCTTGCAAACGTCATATTTTGGGTTGTCATGGTTCATCTTCATCATCTGTAGTTTCAGAGTTTGTTGGTATGCTTATTGGTGCAACGACCGATGATTCTCCAGCTACGTTGATACCCTCTGTCGAATTATTTCAGTCCCACTCGCTTTCTTCGTTTACTCGCACATCACGACTCACCATCACCTTCTTGCTTATCGGATCGAATAGCTTGTACCCTTTTGTCTTCTCATCATACTCAATAAAAATACACATTTTACTTTTGTGTTCGAGTTTCTTTCTTCGTTGATCTGATACGTGTGCATAAGCAACACTACCGAACACTTTGATAGAGAAACTGTCAAGTTTTTTCCGTTCCATGCCTCTTGTGGTGTTTGATCATCTAACTTCACATGTGGACATCGATTTTATAAATAGAAGGCACATTGCACGACTTTTGCCCAGAATTCCTTCGGTGTCTTCTTGGTCTTGAGCATTGATCAAACCATGTCGAGAATGGTTAGGTTCTTCTTCTCAGCCACACTGTTTTGTTGAGGAGAGTATGGTGCAGTTATAAATCTCCTTATGTCTTGCTCCTCGCAATACTCCATGAAAGTCGTCGAAGTATACTCGCCACCTCTATCAGATTGTATGGCTTTGATGTGTCTACCAATTGCTTTCTCCACCATTACTTTGAACTTT
The DNA here is from genome assembly GCF_006381635.1 of Hibiscus syriacus. NCBI lineage: Eukaryota > Viridiplantae > Streptophyta > Magnoliopsida > Malvales > Malvaceae > Hibiscus > Hibiscus syriacus. The sequence continues at coordinate 2,674,760 of NW_024062535.1, read as the reverse complement.
TTGAACACCTCAAATGCCTCAAATTTTTCTTTCAAAAAATGAACCCAAGTTTTTCGTGAGAAATCATCGATAAAGGAAATGAAATACCTTTACTGCTACAAGATTTGGGGGTGATTGGTCCACATATGTCGGTATGAATCAACTCTAGAGGATGTTTAGCTCGATATTCTGCCTTCTTTTGAAATGAGGTTCTCGATTACTTTCCAAGCACACATTCTTCACAAAATTTTCCCTCATAATCCATATTTGGCAGCCCGTGCACCATGTTCTTCTTTGCTAACTCTTTTAGACCACCATGATGTAAGTGACCAAAGCGGATATGCCACAACGATGGCTTGTCTTCTACGTCAATTCGCAAACATTTTTCTCGCACACTTCTCAAATTTAGTTTGTACATCCGATTTCTGCCCATCTCAACTCGTGCAACCAGACGCCTTTGCTTGTCCTTTAAGTGTAGTACCCGGTCTTTCAAAAGTGTCGAGTAACCTTTCTCCTTGAGTTGCCCCATACTCAAAATGTTTGTCTTGATATCTGGAACATAATAAACATCTTGGATTGACCCTATCAAGCCATCCTTTTTCAAGTAACAAATTGTACTTCGGCCTTTGACCTCCACTTTTGATGCATCTCCAAAAGACACATGACCATCTTCAATCTTTTGTATCTCTTTGAATAGGTACTTGTGACCACACATATGGTTGCGTGTGCCCGAGTCGAGGTACCACAGAGTGTCATTGTTGATGTTGAATTCATTTTGAGCCATTAAGAGAAAGCCTTCATTCACTTCGTCTTCCATGGCGAGATTGGTTGTTTCTTCCACCTTTTTATCGACTTGACAATCTTTTGCAAAATGCCCACTTTACCACAGTTATAACATTTGTCAGAGTTGCAATCCTTCGCGTAGTGGCAATACTTGTAACACTTGTAGCACTCGATGTTGGAATAGTTTGATCAGCTACCTCTTCCTCGACCGCATCCTCTTCCATGCCAATTTGGTTGGCTTGACTGTCCCTTCCCCTTATAGTACCCTTCATGACTGTCGCCTTGACCACCGCGACCATATCCACGACCTCCATGACCATGACCTTTACCTCAAAAATTTTGAGAATAAAATACCTTTTCGTCTTTGATTGACGACTTGGTTTGAAGTGCCTACTCAAGTGTCTCCTCCTTTTTCTTTTTACGTTGTTCGTGTGCCTCGAGAGAACTGACGAGCCCGTTGACTGTGAGCGTCACAAGGTCTTTTGACTCTTCTATCGCGCACACAACATTCTCAAAATTGTCGGTTAATGATCTCAAAATCTTCTCCACAACTCGTGCATTGGTTAACGCTTCACCATTATGAATGAGTTGCTTCACCACGGTTTGTACACGCGTGATGTAGTCGGATACACTTTCTGACTCCTTCATCTTCATGCTTTCTAGCTCTCCACGAAGAGTTTGGAGACGCACTTGCTTGACTCGGTCGACTCCTTTGAACACCTTTCCTAAAATGTCCCACGCTTCTTTTGAAGTAGCTACACCAACAATCTTCTCAAAGGCCGACTCATCAACGGCTCGGAATAACATGTATAGTGCCGCCTTATCCTTCGATCGCGCCTCTTTCAACGCCTTGGTTTGAGCCGCTGTATATCCCGTGGTTGTTGTTGGTTCTTCGAAACCTTCTTCGATCACCTCCCATGCATCTTGAGATCCGAGAAGAGCTTTCATTTGAATGCTCCAGTTCTCGTAGTTCGCCTTCGTTAGTTGTGGTAGCCACATTTGACCTGTCACATTTGTCATTGGCTCTGATGCCAAATTGTAAAATAGAAAACAAATTAACCCACAACTACTATACTATTTCCAAGTGATTTTGGATTTTTTGAGTTGTTTTCAAATGAAATTAACAAGGTCTTTATATAGGCACTAGGTACTACTCTACCAAAAACAAAAAATAAATTCTATTAAAAATCATAAAAGACAATTAACTCTTATATCACCCTTTGGTCTTTCACCTACTAAACCTCTTGACCTTTTATTTTTCCATTAACTTCTAAATTTAAAGAAAAAACACTAAAAACCACATTTAAGATTATTCAACAGATTATGTAACTGGTTCTGAGAAGGAAAAAAATGTCTTATAGAAACATGCTTATCGGCAGTAGAATAATTAATGGTTTCCAGAATTATGACGAGTTCGGACCAATTAATAAAAATGATGGCCTGATCTCCGTTGGTTCAAAGGACTCATGGCCGGTGTTATGCACTTCAAATAAGTTAAGAGCTAGCCTCTATGTTCGGAGATCAAATTGCATAATCTTGAAACTTCTTGACAGTCTATTGACTTTCGTGCTCTTAATAAGCGACATCGTAAAATATGGATGCCAAAGGAAGATTATGAACTGATTGACGTTGGTGATGTCTATTTCCTCATTAAGTTCTCATCCTTAGACGTCCTCCGGTTTACCCTGGAAGAAGGCCCCTGGATTATTTATGGTCACTATTTAATGGTGCATAAATGGTTCACTGAGTTTCATCTGTCCTCCACGACTATTGACTCCACTGTTGTCTGGGTTCGTTTTCCCAGGCTACCGGTGCAATACTACAACGACATATGTTATTTGCTACGGGAAACTCCTCACTTAAGGTAGATAATAACACCAGTTATGCCTCCAAGGGAAGATTCGCACGTGTTTGTGTGGAAGGTGGTACCAAATTGAATATGAAGACTTACCACTGATCTGTTTCAACTGTGGAATGTTTGGTCATAAGGATTGCTCCTCATTTTCTACTCATATAGACATGGAAGTGGCCCAAGAAAATGCCTCATCCGAAAGGAAAGATGGTGAAGAAAATGTCTCATAGAGTCATGGAAGTGTATCAGGGAATGAAGTCATACTAGCAGGCAGTGAAAAGTCGACCGCTTCTAACATTGGACCATGGATGATTGATTGCCTAGCATCGTAAATCGATAAAAATTTCCAAAAATCAATAGGATAAAAATGAGAAAAAAAAAAGGAAAAAGAAAGGTGGATCCATATTATCTCCTTTGAACAATATCTCGGACGTGAGTGATTTGAATTTGGAAACTAATAATGACCATGCTTCTGTATCTAATAAATGTGGGGAAAGGGTTCCTAAGAGTGGTCAAGTGTAGAGCAGTAGGAAAGCTAATATTTCCTTAGGAAGGGGATGGCCTCACTAAGAGTTGATAAAAGCCAGACCAAGGTGCTTTGAAAAAGGCCCACTCGAATGACATAGCCATGCCATAAAAAAAAACTATTAACGTTACAGTGATGTCATGAATAGCAAGCAGTCTACGAGTATGGGTACTAGTGACCCTGTTATTGATTGTGAAGAAATGATGGGGGAAGCTACTCTTAACGTGGCCACGACCTCCATGGACTACAAAAGCTTGGAACCACCTGACGCATCCTTGTTAAAAACTGCTTTGGTTAATAGTGGTAGTCCCAAACATACGCCTTTAGAGGTGGGTTCGTCAGGTGAAATATTGATGGATGATAGTGCTAATGCTCCCTCAAGTGAGCAGGTTCAACTTGAGACCTATTAAACTATTTTTTAATGAATATCCTTGTCTGGAATTACTGGGGTACTGGTAACAAGGCTTTCTTATGCAATACAAAGAGTGTTATTAAGGGCAAGAAACCTAGTATTTTTTTTCGTGGTGGAACTAAGAATTTCAGGTGTTTTTGTAAAACGTATTACTACAGAACTCCCTCTTCCCAAAGTTTATATTGTTGATCCTGTAGGTTTTACGGGTGGTATTTGGATTGCTTGGGATGACCAGTTTGTTTTGATTGATATTTTGTTTTCTTCCCCTCAAGCACTGCATTATGTTGTGAAATATGCGAACTCGGATCCATTCCTTCCGTCTATCATCTATGCTAGCCCCACTTTGGAAACTCTTAAAAGACTCTGGGCTAACATTGAGGACTTTTCGAGTGCTATTACGCTTCCTTGGGTAATTATTAGTGACTTTAATGACGTGCTTAACTCCTCTAAAAAATGGGGGAGATTACTCTTTTGTATCATTCTCGTCTGTTTCATAAGATGACCCTTCACTGTAATTTGGTGGACTTAGGCTTCCAAGGTCTATCCTTTACTTGGTGGAATATGAAGAAAGGTCATACAATAATCCATGCGCGTCTTGACAGGGTTATGGCTAATCCTAGTTGGCACATTCGTTTTCCTGAAGCGCTGGTTACTTATCTTCCTAAACTACACTCGGATTACTGTTCATTACTCCACCAGCTCACCCCTCCGCAAGCTGTGGATAGTAGTAGAAGCCCTTTTCGATTCCACGATGTGGTTGAGGGATGACGGTTTTGTGATTTAGTCTGTAATTTTTGGCGTTCCTAGGGTAATGATTTTGTTAAAAACACCAAGGCTCTGTCAATGTATTTTTCTCGATGGAGTTGCCAAAATTTTGGTTATCTTTGGACGTAAGAAGTGTAACACCCTATCCCGTATACGTCCTCATATACGAGTTAGAGATATCACATCAATCGTATAAAATATTTTCTATTCATTAAATTATTTTTTTCTTTTAAAATCAACCATTATAATTTAAACACTTTAGTAATTAATCATATAAATTCAAAATATATTAATTTAAGTTCAAATCGATTTCGAATTCAAGCAGCACCTAGGCAGTTCAATATTGTATCATATCAAAATCGAAACTGCCTAAAAATGTAATATTTAAAAATCATTCAATCGCAAATAAAATATAGTCTAATAAATACTATTCAAACAAACTACTAATCATATCTACTAATGCTTCTTTTAAAAACCTATACTTATATAATTTACTCAAAAAGCAACTGCAAACATATTCAAATTAGAGCAACAAAACACATAAATATATACATGCCAACTAAGGATGAAAAAAAAATCAAGAGTTGTCATGTTGATTCTAGATGTCTGAGCTGATCCTTAAAATATCGATGGCGAGCTCGACTCCTTCCTTTGACTGCTTTGCTTTACCTACGTGTGAAACAATAACACATTAAGTTTCCACTTAGTGAGACAATAAAATAAATAACATATAAAATAGACATTATTGTATAAAAACATTATTAAAATAAAACATATATAGAATAAAAACAGTTATCAACATCCTTTACATATGCTAGTAATTTGTAATAGAACTATTCATCTATAAAACATTCAATGTTAAATCAAAATTCACAGTAAGAACTTCACTTTGAAACATATACAAAATTTGTATTATGCTATTTCAAATTTGTTTCAATTCATATCATTGTGCACTTATCATGAGAATATATGGTACGCGAATCTATAATTGAGTGCTCTATGTTTTATGTAGTATAACTGTATGAAACTATATTGTATATTTAGTGCCATGTGATCACACCGTAGGTGCCTTGTAAATGTACTGGTACAGTAGAACCCATCAAAACTATACCTATAATCTCGAATACATAAATGTATCAGGTAACTGTATTGTACACTAATGTATTTCTGTATGATCGATCAATAACACTCCAACTCATGGCATGTCAATTGTACTACTAACTCTCAAGTCACACACAATGGACTTTTATTAAAATCATATGTTATTTCATATATATAAAAACATCCATATCGATTATCAAAGTCTCATAAAAATTTATGCATTGGGTAGTTCATACCCAGAGCATTCATATACTGTGTAGTAAAACATTAATAAAATACTTGTAATCAAAATAAAATTATAAAACTTTTTCTTTTCAAATCGATCTAGGTTGACTCATTTCAAATCCTTTTCGTATTTTATTTAATAACAAGTTAGTTACACTCATCTGATGCCTTATTAGCGTGCCTTACTTTTACTATCGCTTTTACTCTCAAGTTTTGTCTTTTTCTTTTAACTCGCTTTGGTCTTGATCTCAATAATGATCTACACGAATATCGTTTACCCTAATATATGAAATTTCAAACATAAGTTAGTACATTAACTAACATAATAGACTCGTATTCATATAAAATTTCTAAAGATGCACTTAATGCATTAATCGATGCAAATTTTCTTTTACTTAATCAAAGCTAACTTTATTTCCTTCAAAAAACTCTTTGAAGTCCCTCTAATAATCATTCATCACAATAATTCACTTAACTTTTCAAAACTCCACATTTAGCCATCAGTAACTTTTCTTTAAAAACCTATCTCAATACTTCGAAAACATAAAAAATAATACATTGCTATTCCCTTTAATTCCATATCAATCACCATATTCAACCATTTTCACAATATTGTCAAACTAGTACATCAACATTGCATAATTGCCATTTCATCACTTACTTTCCCAAGACTTTCAAATTGGCCCCTAATTTTATACAACTTTCCAAATTAATCCTATTCAATCTTTTAACAATAAATTTCAGCATGGTATATCAACTTTCCAACATTTGTGTTTCAATCCTTCCCTTTTTCAAACCATGCAAAAAAGGTCCTAACAATTTAGAAAAGTTCCAATTTGATCCAAAACACAACTCAAAATATGTAGGATCATTCTTATATCCATTATAAGCCCTTAGAAAATTTTAGTAAAATTTTCCCATAATTATTCACTATGACCGAATCTTAAGGGATTGATTTCTAATGATATCCAATTTGTTTCAAGCAATAATTCATCACCTATACATCATTTCCATTTATTCTAAAGCATTTTCATATCAAAAACTAATCAAAAATAACATTTTATCAAGAATAGTCATGGTGGTCGAATGCTTCTACAAGGTCTTCTAATGATCTTCAATCAATTTTCATGCTTGTATATGATTCCACAACCACTATAGCAAAAGTGGCTTGTTGCGGCGTTTTTTTTACTTATAGCGGTGTTTTTAAGCGCCGCTAAAAACACCTACGGCGTAAAGACAAACGCTGCTAAAAGCGCTGCTAAAAATAGCGCCGCTAAAGTTTGCGGCGTTTTTCAACAAAAAAATGCCGCAATAGGTGACAACATATAGCGGCGTTTGTTGCAAAAGGTATTGATATTTAGCGGCGTTTTGCAGAAAAATGCCGCAATAGGTGTTGATATTTAACGGCCTTTGGCAGACAAACGCCGCAATAGGCGTTGATGTTTAGCGACGTTTTCTTCACAAACGCCGCAGTAGATGTTTATTTTTACCGGCGTTTTTCCTACAAACGCCGCAGAAGATGTTGATATTTAGCGGCGTTTTCCTACAAACGTCGCAGAATATGTCTTGAGATTTAGCGGCATTTTCGTCGAAAACGCCACAATATGTCTTGAGATTTCGCGGCGTTTTTATCACAAACGCCGCTAAATGTATGGTATATTGTAGCATTTTTTGTTACAAACGCCGCTAAATAACACAGAATTTAACAGTTCTAAAAATTATGCTTAATACCCCAAATCTTTTTTTTCAACCTGTTCCATTATCCAACAAACAAAACAACAATAACATCAAATCCAATATAATAAATAAAAGTTTTCATTAACGTAATATAAGTTAAGTTAAACACGGTTAAATAACTTTAACACAATGCTCATAACATAAATGAGGCTACGATGGTGGATTCTGAGGTTACGTTTTTTGTATCATCAGCATCATATCATTGAGTCGTTTTTCAAATTCTTTACATCTCTGCTGATATATTACTTCTCTCTGTTCTGCCGCTGCCTCTCTCTGTGCTGCCACTGCTTCTCTCTCTGCTTCTGCTGCTACTCTAGCTGCTTCCGCTGCTGCTCTCTCTGCTTCCCTTGCTTCATTTTCCACTTTCAAGTTAGCCATTTGTTGATCTATCTCTGCCAACTTTTCTTTTAAACGACCAACTTCTAATTGGGAAGATCGAGGATGTGATTACATGTACTGTGATGAACTGGATCCAAAATATTTGGTGGGAGTAACGAATGATCCTTGACAGCACCCGACCATATCTTTCAAGACCCAAAACGTCATTAATATCTTGGTTTTCAATGTCATCATCATTAACAATACCTTGACTCGAAGCAGTAGCATGATACTCTGCCCTTTTCTCCCTCAATTTTTCCTAATAATAAGTGAATAATTAATTAATAAAAAAATCATGGTACAAATATAAATAAAGTCAGGTAAATTTAAAACATCTACCCAATAAACGTACCATAATTTCTGCAGTGTCAGCAGTCATAGGAGTACCATCCTTCTTCGTATGTGTCATGTCGAAGAGTTGGATTCGACCAACTTTAGAACCAGATGTATTTTCCTACAATGTACCATAATGTAATTACTATGAGTTAGTATGTACATGGAATACAAAAAAACTATTTCAATAATCTATAATACCTCCTCATGAGCTATACAAGCAAAGCTCTTCGATCCAGCCGTGTGCGTAAACTTTTGTTGTTGCCTGCTAGCAACACCAACATGCTCTCGGTCCTACAATGTCAAACAACCACTTGTAATGATGATTTAAATTCTGTTACAAGTATTTATGAAAAATACATCATACCTGTCCTTTTTGAGAACTCCAAAATCTGACTGCATCTTCCCATTGGTACCTGAGCATTCCTGGTGGGACTGTTTGCAACTTCTCTTCACGGCTGAGATCATTCTTGAAGTATTTCTTCTTTAAGGAGCTCTTGTGCACCGTAAGTATTTCTTCACATAATCGTCAAAGACCTCTAAAACAAATTTCTCCTATACAACAAATAAGTGTGCACCGTAAGTATAAATTAGTATTGAATATATATAAAGTATCTATTATAATGACATTATTACCTTAACAAAATCCAACGCTTGATTTTTGTTACTATTAGGCATTTTGCGCCATGACTCATAATTGATCGGTAACAGATTCGCATTACGTCCAACTATGCCTAAGTAACCTACTAGAAGACGTGATTCTGGGCCAATAGGTTGACCGACATCGTTTCTTGAAACTTTGACACGATGCCCAGGAGGAAGTTGGTATAATTCCTTTAAAGTTGTACGTCCTCGAGTCTTGCGCGTTCCAGCATTTTCAACTATATAAGAAATTATTAAATGTCAGTTTTGAAAATGAACAAAGTAGTAAATAAAGTTTCAAAGATTACCTTGAATTTCTACTTCTTCAACAGTTTCAGGAACTTCGTAAGACTCAGGTGCATTCGTTTCCTCGTTATTTATTTCTTCATGGTCTTTAGAAGCTCGAACAACCCGCAAATCAGATATTTTTCTCCTCGGCATTATATCTGTAATAAACAAACATGAGTAATAAAAAACAATTTAATTAATGAATACATTGAAAGACAACATGTTAAGGGTTATAACAATATAAATAAATAAATGAAGATATAAAATCGTACAACAGTCTTATGTAATGTCAGTTGTCATAAATATCTTCATCAACGTCCTCCCGAACCCATTGAAATTGTGTTGTATTACTGATATTTTCATCTAAGTTTTATGGTAGTAGAGGTAAACACTCTGATCTTGTTTCAATGTCATCTCTACTTCCATCCCCGATGTCTATCAAGTCTCTGGGAGTATTTCGAAGCACAACATACCAACCGTCATCCATTGGATCGTGACAATAAAATACTTGTTTCACTTGAGAGGAAAATACATATGGTTCATCCATCAAACGTTGACCCGTGTGAATTATCGAGAGAAATTCACCATTGAAAACCCGAATTTATCTCTTTTATACATCTGTTTACATCAACCCGTCACACCGAAACACACAACCTTTCGTTTTCCATAATAATCTAACTCAATAATGTCCGTAAGATTTCCATAATAATCGACCTCTCCATCCTGCGAATTATTGTCCCTTACAGTAGCATAACTTGTAGTTGATGAGGTAACTATGACTCCACAATTTTGTGTCCTCCTTAATCTTTCACGAGATTTTGTGTGAAGCATGAACCCATTAATGAGGAAGGCATTATATCTTTTAACTATTCTATTCGGACCTTGAGAAAGCCATTTAACTTCTTCACTAACTTCTCTCCCACTCCAAACCTATTACACATGAATGGTGAATTAATTTGCATTGACGTCGATATAAAAAGCAAGACATATATTATTTATAAGTGTTCCGTAAGATTTAGTTGCTTACCGTCTGGCCTAACCATTCATGAAAAGTTTATGTAAATAACTTATGTAGCTCTTGCTAATTTAATCTTCGGGAGCGTGCTCGAGATCTCAATACTCTTTAAACTCACTATAAGAGAATTTATGTCGTTAAAAATTGATAAATATAAAAGATAAAGAGATTTCATTAGGATTGGGTCCGAAAGACTTACGTGCGAAAGTGATCTATGAATCGTGATGGAAAAGAACATATCGGTTGTGCTTGTACCAAGACGTGTCATCTAAATGTGCAATTTCAACTTCCCTAATGGTTGACCATAACTTCCAAACAAATAATGTTGAGTTAAGTCATCAGTACCTAACTCATATTCGATTTGGTCTATTCCATCTTGTTTCAACATGTTCCAAATATCTAGAGCAAAATGTCATACATTCCTCTGCCAAATACCCTTTAGCAATTGATCCTTCCGGATAACGCTTATTACGACAATAAGACTTCAACTTGCCCAACAACCTATACAGAAAACAACATACTAATAAATACATTTTATTCAAATGTATAATCAGTAGTAATTTGAAACATGTAATTCAATTAACACCTCTCTATAGGGTACATCCATCGATAGAAAACGGGACCACCAACTCTTGCTTCGTGAGGAAGATGAATTAACAGATGCACCATAATTGTGAAGAATGAAGGCGGAAATATCGTCTCCAAGTTGCATAAAGTCAAGGCAACTCGATCTTATAGTTTATCAAGTTCTTCAACCATTAGAACTTTCCCACATATGGCTTTCATTATATTAGAAAGTTTCAATGATACAAGACGTCACCTTACTCGACATGCAACCGCGAATAGCTACTGGTAGTAAATCTTGCATTAATATGTGATAATCATGAGACTTTAAACAATAAAGTCTTCGATCTTTAACACTAACACATCGAGAAATGTTTGATGCATACCCATATGGGACCTTTATATCCTTCAACACCGTGCAAAACACTTCTTTTTGTTTCTTCGAAAGAGAAAAAATAGAAGGCGACAAGAAATTTCTTCCATTCGGACGTAATTGCGGATAAAGATCATGTCGAATTCCCATGTCCACTAAGTCAAGTCGACTCTTAAGATTATCTTTAGATTTTCTGCCATCATTCAGAATGGTCCCGATAATATTCTCACAAACATTCTTCTCAATATGCATTACATCAAGATTATGTCTCAAAATCTACTTTTTCCAATAAGGCAACTCGAAGAATATACTCCTCTTTTTCCACAAGTCTACCTCATTTGGATCATCCTCTTCATCAGACTCATCATCAGTTTTTTCGTCAACTTCAAGCTCTTCATTGACATGTTTGTGCGCACAACAAGGACAAGCATAACGACCTTTGGTACTCCAACCATATAATTTGCATATGCAGGAAAATCATTAATTGTCCATAATAAAGTAGCGCGTAATTAAGTTCTCCTTCGTCAACACATCGTACGTTTCGACCCTTCCCATAACTGTTTCAACTCTGCAATTAGCGGCTGCATGTAAATATCAATATCATTTCCGGGGCCTTTCTCGCCGGGATTATCATGGATAAGATGAAAGATTGTTTCATGCAAATCCAGGGAGGCAAATTGTATGGAACAAGTACAACAGGCCAAGTACTATACGAAGTACTCATGAGTGTGAATGGATTAAACCCATCAGTTGCAAGACCGAGCCTGACATTTCGAGGATCTCTCGCAAAACTTGGATACTTGTTGTCAAATGACATCCAAGCTAAAGAATCTGCAGGATGCCGTAATAATCCATCATTGGTTCTGCCATCATGATGCCACCTCATAGACTCAGCAATCTTGGAGGACATAAACAATCTTTGTAGCCTAGGTATGAGAGGAAAATATCGCAGAATATTGATCGGTTTCTTTCTTGATCGTGCTTGAGCTTCATCCTCAGTAACATTTTCTGCCTCTCTAGTCATCCATCGAGATTTTCCGCATACATGACAAGACTCCTAATTTTTTCGATCACCCCAATATAACATACAATCATTCGGACAACTATGAATTTTGTCATATCCAAGACCCAAATCTTTTATCATTTTCTTCATATCTTTGCATGATTGAGGGATTTTTGCAAAAGGAAACACTTCTCCTAGTAACTCCAATAATTGCGTAAAGGAGTTACCAGTCCACCCTCCCAGGCATTTTAAGTGGAAAAGACGAATGCAGAAAGAAAACTTTGAAAACTTTGATCCCTCATAAAGTTGTTCATTCATTTCATTCAGCAACTTGTAAAACTTTGCCGCTTCTCCATTTGGCTCTTCATCACATCCACTTCTTCCAATCTCAATGAAATCATTAACATCATCCTGACAATAATTTTCTGTATCATACAACTGATGATTGTGCATATTAAATGCATCTCGTAACATCCCTTCCATGTCATCTTCTCTAAAAGTTGGATGGGGAGAAGGAGCACGATAAGTCGAGTAACTCGTGGAAGCAGATCTATATGATACAATCTCCATGAAAGATCCATTTTATATACCCCCAAACAAATCCAAAAATAACTAGATGCTCGTACACAACTTCACGAATGTGCCAATTAATGTTCACACAATTCTTACAAGGGAAAAGAATCATATTTTCTTAGCTTGCATTCAGAAAAGCTAAATTTAGAAAGTTTTCGACTCCATTTCGATATTCGACGCTTACCCTTGAGAAATCCATCCAACTCTTATCCATTTCGTATTTCTGGAGTTTCAATTTCAAATGTTAATTGCTAATAATACAGATAAAATTAGAACCTAAACAGAAGCATTAAATTATCATATTTAGTGCATAATAATATTTGCATAGTATAAAACTAATCACTCGTAAATTATACAACTTTTAAATCGATAAATTGTATGGAGCAAATGTATCTCAGTTAATTTATAAAAATTATAACGAGAATTATATACAACTGCATACTATAAAACTAAATACTTACACATGTTTCATCAAATGTAGCATTTACATCTAAACAGACTCATGTTTCATTGTTACCGAGAGAGGCATTAAGAACTTAGAACGAAATATAAACCCAATTAACCCATTAGCGAAGGGTTGAAGAAATAAAGGAAAAGAATAACACAAAAGGACAACCGACTTATGTCGTAGTCAATAATTTCTCAGTGAAATGCATACTATATCTCTGTGATTAATTATGATTGTTAGAAGTTATAATTCCAAGGACAATCCAATTAAGTCTTAGTCAACTATGCGACACCAAGAATAATTTAATACATTTGACTTGACAATCTTAAAGCTACGTAAAAATACTTTACTTAATGAGTATCATGGACAAACCTGGAAAATGTTTATTATGATGTTATTTCGATGAACCAGAATAATATATGCATGTCACTAATACCTGTGCTACTCGATCAAACTCCAACAACAACAGTGATTTATGTAACATTTTTTTTGCAAATTTTGACAACCATGCAGGCAAAGCAAGTGTACTGTAGCAAATAAACCACGATTATATATCATCATAAGGGAAAAGGGGGTTAATACATTAAATGATTTAAAGAACCTAAACCAAAGAGGTGAGCACGAATACACGTCTTCACAAGTGAAGTGAACTGAATTAAGAGCCATTTATTGTGTACAACACAGTAGACATGTATTTGAAATAAAAATAGAACCATTTAGGGATCGTTAAGGACAGAAAAGATGGTTCCAACATAGTTCATGCAAATTTTAGAAGACACTCGTCTTGTGTCACTAACCATGTCGTTAACAGAACCAAAGATGGATCATTGATTAAGAGTTAACTGGACATTTCTTCTGACTCTTCATTTGTTTCACACCTCCTCTTCAATTATAAACATGATTACTAAACAAATATTATAAGATTCTTAAATAAATTAAACAAATGTATCTTACAAGCGAAATCCATAATATTTCTAACCATCAAAACGACAAAATGAGAGTACATAACTTGAAGATAATCCAATTCCCTACCAAGTTAATATTTCAGTAGCATGTCTACGTGATTTTGCATCATAGTTTAATCTTTGCCTGATTAAAAAAATATTGCCCGATTGTATCATAGTATAATGGTCTTAGAAATTACTTTTTTCATCCGGGAGATATCATCACATTATTTCTCATTCTATAGAAATCATCATATAGCTTAAAATGTCCTAAACCATGATCAGTTATGTCAAAGAAAATCATTGCATCCAGAAGTAGAATGGGTTCAAAGTTTGTGTCATAACATTGAACAGTAACTAAAGTGATCTGTTGACGTAAAAGAAAAATATGTATTCCTAATATGATATGTACCAATAGACATGGTTTAGATAGACAAGAAGAATCTAGCCAAAATGCATTTGTTTGAGAAAAGCAAGAATTAGATACTGCCATGTGGTACCAATAGACATGGTCTAGATAGACAAGAAGAATTCGCTGGTGTCACTTGACTCTTCAACTAATCAGGCAAGACAGAGAGTAGAAAATAAGAACTAAAAGAAAATATGCAGATTCCAAAATGAAACTACACAAAGTCCTCTAATAACAAGAAGGTGGAAGAAAAATTGTGCATATAGTAATCAACTAACTGCATAAAGAAAATCTGCGATTGACTGACCCAATTTCATCCATTATGAGTAACCCATTCATGGTAATACATCACATAGGTAAACTGATCAATAAGCTGAGTAGTCGACAGCATACTGAAAGCAAAACCAGTTCATCTCAAAAGGTATACCTAATGAATATCTAATATAACACGTGAAGCACGAATCAAGGGACCTCAATAGTTAAAATGACGGTTTTCATCCTTGGCGATCACGGGTTTGAGCACCAACAACTGTAGGGAAATGATTGAGAGTCTTTAGGTACTACCAATTGTAAACCCTCTAGATCAGGGGGTGGGGGAATAACACGTGAACAACTAAATCTATTCAGTTTTTAAAGATAGTAATGCAACAAGAACGAAAATAAAGGAACCTGTGATGGTGCCGTGAACGACGGTGCCGTTCTTGAGCTCAATCGACACAGTTTCATTGTTCAACTTCATCAAAAAACATGCACATTGTTTTTCAAACCGAAGCCATTTTAAAGAGATCCAACAAGTTGTTTTTAATTTTTTACACGTAATTGTTACACACGAAGGGAAGATAAATTTCGCTAATCAAGAGTTGAGATTAAAGAGGGAAAGGGAAACTGACTTGACGAGCTTCATGTTGAGAAGAGAGAACAGAACTAGAGCATGAGGCAAAAGGCGAGAAACCTAAATCAAAGCAAGCGGGAAAGAGAGGGAGAGAAACGGACTCTGTTTGCTGCTTCTACCAGGCCTCGAAGTCGGAGGTGATTTAGGGCTCGGGGCACTGCTAAAATGTCGTTTGACTTTTTGACTTCATTACAAACGACGCCGTAGCTGGGCTTGTTATAGTCTTGGATCATTGTTTACTTGGGTGACGGCCCAACACTCTCTTCAACGACAAATTCATACTAAAACATTATCTTAGAAATAATAGGAAAAGGCAAATGTATAATGTAAAAATTAGTCCCCAATAATTTTCAAAATAGTTATTATGGTTTATTGAGCCTCTAAACCATTAAACGGTTTATTGAGTCTCCAAAATATTAATATTTGTATTATATCAATTATATCGTTGTAGATATCAATTTTAATATTAAATTTTAGTTCAAATGTGATATAGAGTATATGTAAAACACATGAATCAAAATCTTAACAAGTTTACTTCAATTTGTTGAGAAGAATAGTTTATTTTTTAAACAAGAGATATTCAAGTTATTTGTAGTATAGATACACATTTTTAAAAGCATCGAACATAATTAACCATTCTCACTAATTTTCATGTACAAATGATTGAAATAGAAAACGTCACACCTCATTGACTTAGTAAGGCAACAATGTTGTTGGGGAGTCCGACCATGGAGATTCTCCACGATAACCATAAAGTTGGAGTAACAGTAGAGGAAACATCGTCATCATTGAGGATACATACTGCTTTTGCAATTGAAGATTCTTTCAAAGCCACAAAGTTACCAAATTCGGTTCTAAACATCGGGTATTTATCAACTCCTCTATAATCGTTCTAAATAAGCTTCGAAGATCCTACATGCGTACGATCTATGAAATTTTAGTGACCATAGAAAAATAGTATATAGTGGCTTAAAGATTTATAGATTATTACCTTCAAGTACGAGATCGGCCATGGAAGGGTATGGAGCAATAGAAGTTCCTTTCAGGTCATCATCGAGTTTCGACGGCGAGACCGGATCGATAGCCTCCCAACGATAATTTGATCCATCGTCAGAGCAAAGACGCCACGCAGACATTCCTACGATAATTTCTCTTACTCAAGGCAACACCTGCTCTTTTTTTTTCCAATACGTTAGCTTTCTGGGTTTTCCCCATTTTCAGAATACCCACAAAAACAAAAATGAAAAATATCATTAATTTAAGAGGGATCAAACCATGCAATTATGTTATAGTTCGTCGATCAGATGACCGATTTGGTTGCCGGGACATTTAAAAGACGACGTCCCTTGGAATCGTGCTCAGCCTGTTGTTGTACCAGAGAATAAGGTTTGAGGGAAGAAGATTTGAAATGATTTTAGGGTTGGAGGACCATATATTTAACATTTTACAGCGTTTTTTAAGAAAAACGCCACTATATCACATACTTTTGCGGCGTTTATAAAAAAAACGCCACTATTGATTAATACTATTGTGGTGTTTGTCTAAAAACGACGCGAAAGTATTAATTATTGTGGCTTTTGAGGTATAAATGCCGCTAACTTACCGCTATATTGTGGCATTTGGCCTAAAACGCCACAAAATTTCTTCTCTATTGCGACGTTTTTTGTTAAAACGCCACTATATGTCCAATATATTGCAGCGTTTGTACATAAAACGCCACTAGATACAATAATATTGCGGCGTTTATCAAAAAACGCCGTACCATTAATACTCAATAGCGGCGTTTGTACAAAAACGTCGCTAAATGACACTCTTTTACGGCATTTGTTGATAAAACGCCACAATAAATAACTCTATACCGGCGTTTTTTCCAAAAAACGCCGCTAAATTATTACTCTATTGCGGCATTTTTTGAAGAAACGCCGCTCTATTATCATTTGGCGGCGTTTTGATTATAAACGTCGCTATATTTCAATATCTTGTGGCGTTTACTCTTCAAATGCCACTAAAAACACCGCTACAGAACATTGTTGCTGTAGTGAACACTCCCAACTTCAAAATCTAATCTTATTTTAATGAATTCCAATTACCCTTCATCCACCATTATCACAAATTCAACACTTTAAGCATGAAAACAAAGAAATATTTACACCAAATTAAAGAGATTTTGATGTAGGTTATTTTCCTATTTCTTGACTTGATCCAAAAATCCTAATAAAATGGCTCAAAAAATGAAAAAGAAAGCTTAAATCACCTTGGCTATGGAACTCGCGACAATGGGGAAGAAGAGAAAGTTTTCTTGAAAATTCTATCAAAATATCTTAAGACACTTGTATTTAATCTAATTAAAATAAATTTAAATTTTATTTTAGTCCCAAAAGTCCTTTCTACCCCTAACGAATCTTGATATTTACCACATTTCCATGCTTTCATCACCTTTATTACATGATCATATTAATATAAAAATCATATTTATTGATTTCCATCTTGGCCCTTGTATTTTTCCAAAAATCTCAATTTAGTCACTTTAATTCAACTATCCCACTTTAACATGGAAAATCCACTTAATTCCACTGATCCATATTAAATTTTACTCATTAAAAAAATCAAAATAATATTAAAAACCTCATATAATAATCCTTTAAAAAATTTCAAACTACTAATTCGATCAAGTCATCCAAATATTTTACCGAACTTTATCGCTTAATAGCCTTTTATACAAAGCCCGAATCAAAATTCTAAAACCCACAAAATACCATTCTTGAGGATGAATTATTCATTTACAGAGCCAAAAATATAACTTTTAAAAATTACATTTTGGTCCCTAAATTTTTACTAAGTTTATACTTTGGTCGTTAAACTTTCAAAATTTATATTTTGGTCACTAGCCAAAAGTTTGGGGTATTACAATTCTCCCCTTAAGAAAATTCATCCTCATATCTGATTAAAAAAGATGAGGAAACTACTTTCTCATAACTTCTCTCTTTCTCATGTAGCTTTATTAACTTTATGTTTTCGCCAAAGAACCTTAACCTCATCTTGTTCCTTAATTCTTTGACTTCATATGCCAAAATATTTATTGTTTTTTCTTTATAAGTAAAATCTGATTGAATATTAATTTTCTCCGGTGTGATGCGTGGGAATGATCTTATTGATACTTTTGAAGCTTCGACACATGAAAAACATTGCAAAACTTATCCATTTCTTGAGGTAAAGCTAATTGATAAGCCACTAGGCCAACTCTTTCCACAGTGTCATAAGGTTAAATTAACCTTGGACTAAGCTTTTCTTTTTTTCAAAAACGTAGAATCTTCTTTCAAGGTGATACTTTAAGAAACACTTTATCTCCTACTTGATATTCGATATGTTTCTAAATAAGACTTCGGACAATCAACAACTATCTTAAGATTATCTGGTATAATCTTCATTTTCTTTTCTACTTCTTTGATCAGATCAAGGCCTACTATGTCTCGATCTTTCAATTCTTACTAGTTCAATGGTGTTCTATACCTTCTTCAATATAAGGGTTAATAGGGAGCCATTTTGATACTCACTTGATAGCTATTATTATAAGCAAATTCCACTAAAGGAAAGTATTTACCCCATGATCCTTTATGTTTGATCACACAAGTCCTTAACATATCCTTTAAAATTTGAATAATTCGATTAGATTTTATGTCTGTTTGAGGATGAAAATCAATACTGAAATTGAGTCGATTACCCAAGGCCTTATACAAAGAATTCCAAAATCTCGAAGTAAACCTTGGATCTCTATCAGACACTATCGAAACTGCCACTCCATGTAGTCGAACTATCTTTTTATTGTATAACTCAACATACTTCTCCATCAATTAGTCAGTTCATACATAGGTAAAGTACGTTGTCTTGGTCAATCTATCAACTATCACCCAAATTGAATCTTTCTTATTGGGTCTCAATGGTAACCCCATTACAAAATCCATTGTAATCTTTCCTATTTCAATTAAGGAATAAAAATTAGTTGCAAAAGTCCTGAAGGCACCTGATGCTCTGCTTTTACTTGCTAACATGTCAGGTACTTAGAAATAAACTTTTTTTATAGCTCTCTTCATGCCTAGAACCTAGTATTAGCTCTTTAGATCCATATACATCTTATTTCCTCCAGGATGCACAGTAAATGGACTATGATGTGCCTCAGTATAAAGATCTTTCTTCAATTCTTCATCATTTGGAATATAGACTCATCCTCGATAGTATAAACATCCATCAGACTTTACTTCAAATTCGTTGGGTTCGCCCTTTTCTACTTGCTCTATCTTGCTAAGCATTTTTCATCTTTTATTTGAAAATCCTCTATTCGTTCCAGTAGAGTAGGTCTTAAACTCAACTCTTCAATTAATACACCATCTTTTACCATCGATAATCGGGCATCTAAATCTTTTAATGCATAAAATGTCTTTTGGCTTAAAAGTGTCAACTATCATGCTAGTATTCCAAGGATGATAATTGATAATTGCATCATAGTCTTTAAGGAGCTTTATCCATCTCCTTTACCTCAAGTTCAACTCTTTTTGAGTCAGCATAAACTTTAGACTTTTGTGATCAGTGTAAATATAACATCTCTCACTAAATAAATAATGGTGTCACATCTTTAAAATAAATACCACAATTGCCAACTCGAGATCATGAGTCAGATATTTTTTTTCATGTGGCTTAATTTTTCTTGAATCATAAACTACCATATTTCCATCTTGCATCAAAACGTATCCAAACCATTATGAAAAGTGTCGCTATAAACCACAAAATTCTTTCCGGATTCTGGTTGCACTAACATTGAAGCTTCTATTAAAAGATTTTTCAAAGTTCCAAAACTCTCTTGGAACTTATCTTTCCAAATGAATGACACATCTTTCCTCAACAGCTTTGCGAGTGGGGGGCAACAATAAACAGCCAATGTCAAGAAACTCAGAACCTCAGAAACATTCTTGGAACTTTCCATTCCACTATAGCTTGAACCTTCTTGGGATCCACATGAATTCCTTTTGCAGACACTATATTTTTAAAGAATTCAACCTCCGACAACCAAAATTCACACTTTGATAGCTTGGCATACAACTTTTTATATCAAAGTATCTAAAGAAAAAAATGATGATGGGCATCATGCTCTTCATTTGTCTTTGAGTAAACCATAATATCATCAATAAATACAACTAAAAACTGGTCCAAGTATGGTTGGAATACTCAGTTCATCAGATCCATGAATGTCGCTTGAGCATTTTCCAAACCAAATGGCATCACTACAAACTCATAATGTCAATATTGAGTCGAAATGTTGTCTTTGGTGTATCATCTTATTTAATCTTTAACTGATGGTAACAAAATCTTATAATCAGTGTATATATAAAACTTTTCTCCAAATAGGTAGTGCCTCCATATTTCAAGGGTAAAGATTACCGCTGCCAACTCCAGATCATGGGTGGGGTAATTTCATTCATGTGGGTTTAATTATCTTGATGTATAAGAAATCATTTTTCCTTTTTAAATAAGGACATATCCTAGGCAATTAAGGATGCATCGCTATAAAGTACAAAGTCTTTTTTTTATTCTGGTTCTATTAAAATAGGTGCCTTGGTTAAAATTTTCTTCAATCGATTGAAATTTTGTTATCGCTCTTTGGTCCAATTGAAAGGTGAAGTAACTTGGTCATCAGTTCAACGATCATTGAAAATCCCTTAACAAAATGGTTGTAGTATTTTGCTAGGCCTAGGAAGCTTCATACCTCAGTAATATTTCTAGGTGGTCTCCACTCCACTATGGCTTGGAACTTTTGTGGGTTTATATCAATGCCCTATGCAGAGACAACATGACCCAAAAAGTTCACGTTTATATAACCAGAATTAATACTTTTTAAAAATTTTCATATAATTATTTCTCTCTAAGAGTTTCAAGTATGATCCGAAGATGCCTATCATACCCTTTCATTGATTTAGAATACACTAGAATGTCATCAATAAAAACTACCATGAATTGGTCTATGTATGGATGAAAAAGAACGATTAATCAAGTCTATGAAGCCTGCCGGTGTATTCGTGAGGCCGAACAACATTACCAAAATTCATAGTGTTCGTATCTCATTTGAAAAGATGTCTTATGAACATAAACTTCTTTAACTTTCAGTTGATAATTTCCCAATCTCAAGTCAATTTTTGAGAAAACTTTTTCATTCTTGAGTAGAAAATACTTGCCCTTGAATCTCTATTAGACAATGATGATATACCTTGTCTACTAATTTGTCTAAGCCTAATGGGCTTGACACTTTGACTCCTACCTTCACCCCTTTGAACTAATTGTAGGAAGTCTAATCATAAATTATCTATGTGTGTCTCTCCAATGTATTTTTTTAAAACACACTCAAGAAGAGTTCCCTTGTCGGCTTCTATGGATGTAATACGGATTCCACTATTTCCTACCAATTAATAGCATCCCCTTTTAAAAGGGATATGACACACTCTAAGTTACCATCGGGAGCTAGATGTAAATGTATCAAAGTTCTCTATGTCTCCCACAACCACTAATATACAGCTATAGTATCATCCTCACTAGATCTAAAGAACTTTATAGTCTTATACTTCCCGAGACATTCTATATGTGGTTCTTGGACAGATATAGGAGGAAGGAGAGTAGTAGGAATAGGTTGGACTTTAGGAATCACTCTCACAATTCAACGTAATACCGAGTTAAGATTTTGGAAGTATGCCACCTTATCCACAATGGCATTTACCGTTAATCCTCACTTCTCAGAGTCAGAAACAAACTCTTCAACTGAGTCATTTGAAAGAGAATCATGGCTTTTATTATGAGTCTCATGGCTATGCTCTGAGTCCCTGGGCATTATCTGTAATCTTACAATAATGAGTATAAGGGAAACACCATCAGAATTCCAGTCTTAGTAGAGTACAATTGGCTCTATAGGGAAGGTAATCATGGACTCAAACTCAATTCCAACCTGCAGGTCCTATAACCGACTCAATCTAACCTTTGATGCCACTAAATGTAACACCCCAAACTAAGTATGTCAACACTAAGCTTACAGTGTAACATTTGGGCCTTATAGCAACCCAAAATCTATAATATAAAAATTTTGTTAACTTAAAACTTCTTAAAATGAACATATTTCATATTACAATACAAAACATATGACAACTGAGACAATTGGTTTACAAAATGTGGAGCTTAAACTATTAAATAGTCCATAAAATATATAATGTTTTAAAACAAGACTAGACATCGGATTGAATACATATATACAAACACAAGAACATTTTGAATACGCATGGCCCTAATAGAATTCAAAATTGTAATTCGGTAGTCGTGGGGTTGGAATTCCTTAGCGACGATGCTTCATCGATCTACTATCAACTATCATGATCTACTTGTAATGCCATGAATCTTAGGTTAGTAGTTCGGGTAAACTCAAGACCGATAACTCTGAGCCCAGAGGATTTTATTAAAATAGCTTGGACCAAGTTCTGTTGAAATTGGGCTTGAGTTTTCCAAAAGTTTTATAAAGGGTGATTAGTATTTTATGAAAAAGTAAAGAGACTAAAAGTGAAAATTTCCTTTTTTGTTTTAGACCCCCATATTTTTATGCTTGTTTACGTGAATAACCCCCAAATATCTCACCAAACACCCTTCTTCCATTCTTTTCTCTTCTTCTTTCTCTCCTAAGTGAAGTCTTCAAGCTTTGTAAGTTTAGTTTGGTTAATATAAGGTGAGAATACCATTCTTCTAGTTTCAATTTAAGCTCTATATTGCAAGTTTTTAGCCATATAACTAAAAAAGGTTTTTTGGAGGTTTAAGAGAATATATGGATTCTAGTCGTGTTTGATAGATTCAAGTTTTAGGAAATGTTATTATCTTTATTTTCACCACATAGTTAACTTAGAAATTTACTTTTCTTACCCTTTATTAGAGAAAGAAGTAGGAGAAAGTTCAAAATCTAGGGGAAAAGTGAAAGTACCTATTGAGTGATTTGAGGACTTTGCTAGCAGCCAAGAAATTCAAGGTAACACACTCACAACTCCTTTATATTTTAGTGGGTCAATAGAAATGAAAGATAATTTATGAGTTGACATTGAAGCATGTCGAGTTATTTTCATGGTAGAATATATGATTTAGAGTTATGAAATATTTTAAAGCCTTATTTATGACCCTCTATGCTCACATAATATATTAATAATAATTAAAAACCTTAAAATAACAATGTGGGTGAGTTTAAGTGTTGATCCTAAGTAAGGCCATTTCGAGCATGGGGTATCGGTACTATAAGAACAATACCGATATTGTTCTTATATCGATGTAAAATTTTCTTAAGTTATTGAAGGAGTATCGATACTCAAAGGGTCAGTATCTATACTATGGAATTTTTTAGAACATCAAAGCCAAATTTGGTTTTGATACTCTCAAGGTAAAGTATTGATACTCCCTATCGAGGAAATTTTCATAACATCAAATCAAAATTAGGTATTGATACCCTGGTTAGTATAAGTACCTCAACTTAGAAGTACCAGTCGAGAGGAATCAATACTATCCCTTTCCCCATCAGTTAAAAATAGAGTAGAGTACCAGTACCTAAAGAGAGGAATCGATACTAAAGGGTTAGTACCGATACTGAAGTGCTAGTATCGGTACCATCATATATATTAGACATAAAGTTTCAAGAGATTGTAGAGGGAAATGAGATTCCCAAGAAATCTTTAATTACTCTTAGATAAAACTACAAGTGAAAACAATAATAATTCTAAATTACACTTAGAAACGAGATCAATTAGGGTGACATAAAACTAGCCGTGATTGATGCTCAAGAAACAATCAGGATACCTGAGTTTCTTTAGTAAGATAGCAATGTGAATGTATAGAATTAGTTCGGATATCCTTAGGTAGTGCGTGAGCCACTTTAAACTAAATAACTAGGTCAGTATGTCCGGTACCCACGAAGGGTGGGTTAGTCAAGGGTGTTGTGTCCGATTTAATGATTTCCAGCAACAACATTAGTAGAATATAGGGGTGCATGGGCTCTGTGATATAGAACCCTCAGCCACACCATGATGTCTACCCTAGAGTAGAGTGTGAGTATACGAGTATACTCATTGATGCATGAGATCTGATAGCTTTACCATAATTCTGATGCACTTTTAGTATGATTTAGTTATTAGTGTGGCACTGGGCTAGTTAGCTCAACGATTGGAATTTGTTTTCTTATGCAGATTACTAGAGTAGCAGTGAAGAGCCTTTATATATTTTTTTCTCAAGTTCTTCTTATAGGGCATGTATATTTGTAATCCTTGTTTTGTTTATTCCATTCATAAATTATTTAAAATGATGATTTATAGAAATTGAATGATTATTACCGGGAGCTCTCGATACAAATTATTTTATATAAATATTATTATTTTAATCCATTTTTAATATTTATAAATGATTGTTTTAATTAATCAAATAAAGAAAATTTTTGGTTAGCCACTCCGGTGGTTTCGTGTGGCACTCTGATCGGTCCACTGTGTGTCGTACTGGTTTATGGTGTTACATTTAGTGGTATCAAATTGTCAGGTTTAGAAGTTCCTAAGACCTACGGGTCAAAGTCAGTAAAAGTTTAGGAGTATACATGCCTCTAAGGTTATTAAGAGTACTTATACTTTTTAAATATTAATAGTAACCCTCGTATTATTTAAATTTCAGAAGTTTAGTTATGTAGGAGAGACCAGGCCATAATCAGGAGGTTGGGCACGAGAGTAGGGCTTCCCTTGAGATAGATTTTGAAGAGCCTAGGGATGCAAGGCCCAAGTAGGCCACATTCTTTAGAGATCTATTAGCGATTGCTAGGCACATAGTGAAAGCTTTACCCAAGGCACCTGTTACCTTACCTACCCAACCTATTCTACCAACTCCACCCATTGTAGCCCCATAGGAGACCCCAGTTGAGAGGCTTCAGAGGTACCAAACCATATATTTCTTTCATATAGGAGAAGATAATCCTGTAGTGGCTGATTAGTGGCTTAGGGAAACCTTTAGGACCATCGTCAGCTACACCTCACTCTTGAGAGTATGTTAGAGTGTGCTACCTCCGTGCTAAAGGGTGACACTATAGACTGGCGAGAGACATTTGAGATGTCTTTGGAGCCTGAGCGACCTAACTGGGATTGTTTCTTGGAAAAGTTATGTCAGAGGTAAATTAGAGATGCGCATATGGATGATTTGAGAGATCATTTTACCCAGTTGACCTAGGGGGATCAATCTATTTTTGAGTATAAGGTGGAGTTCCTCCGTTTAAGCTGGTATGCACCAGAGCTAGTGTCATCTGAGTACCATTAGTGTAGGAAATTCAAAGAGGGACTCTGTCTTGATATTTTGACCCATTCGACATCCGATTCGCTGAGAGTGTTCACCAAATTAGTCCATTAGGTGAAAACGATAGAGATAGTGTTAGAGAGGAAAACTAATAAGGCGAAGGCTACTTTTGGTCATACCTGAGTAGGGGCAAGATCATCAAGACATTCACAGTTGTCCAAGAGGATGAGGGATTCTCAAGGGTCTTGGAGGGCCCCCGCATGTTAGTCAAATTGATTTCTGCACAGTGTGAGTAGGGGTGAAGGTAGATTTGACCAACCTAGGAGACCTTTGGCCACCGCTTCATTTATGAGTTTTGAAAGTTTAGCTAGGCCACTGTCTTAGCCCAACTGTTCTAGCTATGGCAAGAGACATTTAAGAGTTTACAAGAAGGGGTCTAGGGTTGTTATTATTGTAGTTCCCAGGACCACTTCATAAAAATTATTCAGAGGCACGAAATATGACCCCAGTTTTGACCCAGAGGTTGGTTTTATATGTTCAAAGAGACAGTGGGTCTTAGAGAGGTGGGAGTTCAACTTTTGATCATTTTGGTAAGGGTACAACTCGATAAGGGCTAGTGATGAGCCTAAAGTTACCTCTTGTCAGTATTCAGTCTGAGCCTGAGAGGATTATGATATCATTGATGTGATCTCAGGCACTTTTACCATATTTTCTCTTCTAGTTACTTCTTTAATTAACACAGAATCCACCCATTCCTACATATGGTATGACCTAGTTCAAGAAAAGAATATTCTATATGAGAACCTTGAAATAGGATTTTGAGTATTTGACCCTTTGGGATTAGATGTAATAGTAGACAAGGTCAATCGTAGATTCCCTGTCAAAATTCTAGATAAGACCTTTTCGACAAATCTTATAGAGTTACATTTTAGAGAATTTAATATGATTTTGGGCATAAACTAGTTGTCGGAGCACGATGTGAGTTTAAGGTGTAAGCTTTGATGGCTTAAACTTAGAAAAGAGGATGGAACTAGGATCATTATGTTTGGTGAGAAGCTAAAGGGTCTATGGATTGTGTCATCCCTTAAGGCATAAAGAATATTAGAGCAGGGTTGCTAAAAATTATTAGCTCATATAGTTGACACCAGAGTTGTGGTTATAAGGTTAAAGGATATCCGACCTGTCAGGGACTTCCTAGAGTTATCAGGAATGCTGTCGGATCGAGAGTTAGAGTTTGGAATAGAAGTAATGCCAAGGTTCGCTATGGTGCACATTGCTCCCTATCGCATAGCACTGACGAAATTAAGAGAGTTGAAGTTGTAAATTGAAGAGTTGTTGGAAAAAGGGTTTATTTGGCCAAGTATTTTCCCCGGGAAACATTGATTCTTTTTATCAAAAAGAAGGACAAATCGATGAGTTTGTACATCAATTATCGTGAGTTAAACAAGGTGACCATCAAGAACCGTTATCCCTTTCCCCGAATCGATGACATTTTTGAGCAGCTAAAGGAAGTGTCTGTTTTCTCGAAGATTGATTTGAAAAATGGGTACTACTAATTAAAGGTTAAAGAGGGAGTCACAAAGGTGGCGTTTAGAACAAGATACAGTTAGTATGAGTTCCTTGTGATGTTGTTTGGACTCACCAACGCACTAGAACATTCATGGACCTCATGAATTGAGTGTTCCACCCATACTTGGACATGTTTATGGTATCTTCATTGATGATATTTTTGTATGCTCATGATTAAAGTGTGACCACAACCGAAATCTTATGATAGTTCTCCAGACCCTTCGGGATTGATAACTTTTTGCCAAGTTTGGGAAGTACAAGTTTTGGTTCTTCGATGTTTCATTTCTAGGGCATATTGCAGCAGTGGATTGAATTCGAGTTGATCCACAGAATATTCGTGAAGTACTTGAGTAGGAGATGCCAAAGAGTGTGACCGTGGTACGTAGTTTCTTAGGCCTCGTAGGGTATTACCATCAATTTGCTAAGGGTTTCTCCATGATAGCAGCCCCAATGACTAAGTTATTTCTGAAGGGAGTACCATTTATTTAGTGTAAGAAACAACAAAGTAGCTTGGAATAGTTGAAAACCCTTCTAACCCAAGCCCCCGTCTTAACCTATTCGGAGTCAAGAAAAGAGTTCACGTTGTTTAGTGATGCTATGCTAAATAACCTAGGATGTGTGTTGATACAAAAGGGAACGATAGTAGCTTACGTATCTCATCAGCTTAAACCTCACGAGCAGAATTACCCCACCCATGATTTAGAGC
This sequence comes from Hibiscus syriacus, assembly GCF_006381635.1. NCBI lineage: Eukaryota > Viridiplantae > Streptophyta > Magnoliopsida > Malvales > Malvaceae > Hibiscus > Hibiscus syriacus. The sequence continues at coordinate 2,646,917 of NW_024062535.1, read as the reverse complement.
TTGCAGTCATAGTCTTCATGCTCAAGATTTGGAGGCACTATCTTTTTGGGGAGAAGTGCCACATCTTCTCTGACTATAAAAGTTTAAAGTATCTACTCACCCAAAAAGAGCTAAACTTGAGATAGCATAGATGGGTTGAATTGTTAAAGGACTATGAATGTGTTATCTATTATCACTTGGGAAAAGCAAATGTAGTAGCTGATGCACTGAGTCGAAAGTCGATATCAAAGTTGAGAGCCTTATAAGCGTACTTGAGCATATTTAGTGATAGGGGTTTGTTAGTCGAGTTTAGACTAGAATCTGAGTTAGTGAGTGAAATTAAGAGACTACAATGTTCAGACAGTCACTTAAGAGCTCACGTGGAGCAAGTCTACCGAGGCGAAGCCCCAGGGTTCAAATTGCAAGATGGTGAAGTGTGTACCCAAAGTCAAGCAGTTGCGTAATAAGATCATGCACAAGGCCTATTGTGGTCCACTTTCAGTTCACTCTAGAAGTAATAAGATGTACCAAGAGCTTCTACATCTTTATTTCTAGTTGGGTATGAAGATAGAAGTTTTTGAGTTTGTGGCAAAGTGTCTGGTATGCCAGCAAGTTGATGTAGAACGTCAGGTTCCCTCGGGGTTGCTTCAGCTGATTCAGATTTCGTAGTGGAAGTGGGACAAAGTAACTATGGATTTGGTGATTGTATTACCGATGATGAGACTCAAGCACGACATTGTTTGGGTGATAGTAGATAGATTGACTAAGTTCGCGCATTTCTTACCAGTCAGGATGGATTTCACCTTGGAGAGGCTAGAGCAGTTTATATCCGAGAAATAGTGAGGTTGCATGAAGTGCCGAATTTGATCATTTTAGACAGAGATCCTAGGCTTATTTCTAGGTTTTGGAAAGCTATTCATTTTTCTTTAGGGACCAAACATCATTTTAGCACTGAGTTTTATCCTCAGACGGACATTAAGAGCTCAATATTCAAGTTATTGAGGACATAATGAGATGCATTGTTATTGATTTTGAGTAGTTGGGAGTATCACCTACCTTTAGTGGAGTTCGCCTATAATAATAGTTATCAGTCGAGCATCCAGATGGCCCCATATGAAGCTATGTATGGGTGCAAGTGTAAAACTCCTCTCTGTTGGACCGAGCTTAGTAAAGGAAAAATAATAGGACCAGATCTAATTAGAGAAGTTGAGTAAAAGGTTAGAATAATTTAGAGTAGACTAAAGAAAGCATCGGATAGGAAGAGGTCATATGCGAATTTGAAAAGAAAGAAAATCGAGTTTGTTATGGGCAATAAAGTTTTCCTCAAGGTGTCTCAGTGGAAGAATGTACTATGGTTTAGGCGTAAAAAAAAGTTGACCCCGTGTTTCATTTCTCCCTATGAGGTCCCTATAAGCACATAGATAATGTGTTTCACGTGTCCATGCTTCGAAGGTATCGATTTGATTCATCCAAGTCTTACCCTTAAAGCAAGTGGAGTTGAATCTTGATATGACTCATGAAGAGGAACCGATTCAGATTCTATGAAAATAGGTGAAAGAATTGAGGAATAAGAAAATTCCCTTAGTAAAAGTGCTTTGGATGAATCACAGAGTCAAGGAAGCCACTTGGGAAAGCGAAAAAGACATGCAGCTCCAGTATCTACATCTTTTCCATCGAGGTAAAATTTTCAAGGACGAAATTTCCTTTTAGAATGGTGAATTCTAACACCCCGAATCTCGTTTAGTAGTTTACGTTAACTCGAGACCTATAAATATGAGCCCAAATGATTATTAAAATAGCTTGGACCGTTTTAGTTAAAATTGGGCTTGAATTGGGTCGAAAGGTTTATAAAGTGATGAGTATGTTATGAAGAAAGAAAGTATATGGACTAAAAGTGTGAATTTCCCTTTTTGTTTTAAAAGCTGAAAACCTCTATATTTTATGATTGTTTACGTTAACAACCCCCAAATATCTTACCAAACACCCTTCTTACTTCTTCTATCTTTTTTCTCTTCCTCTTCATCTCCTAAGTGAAATCTTCAAGCTTTGTAAGTTAAGTTTGGTTAATGTAAGGTGAGAATATTAATCCCCATTCATCTAGTTTCAATTTAAGCTCCATATTGCAAATTTTTAGCCATACAACAAAAAAATGGGTTTTTGGGAGGTTTAAGAGAGAATCTATGGATTCTAGGTTTTTTTTTTCAGATTCAAGTTCTAGAAAATGTTCTCATCTTTATTTCCACAACATAGTTAACTTAGAAATTTAGTTTTATTACCCTTGATTAGAGAAAGAAGTGTGAGAAATTTAAAAAGTTAGGGAAAAGAGAAAGTACCTCTTGAGTGAGTTCAGGACTTTGCTAGAAGCCAAGAAATTCAAGGTAACCCACTCACAACTCCTTCATACATTAGTGGGTCATTAGAAATACAAGATGGTTTAGGAGTTGACATTGAAGCATGTTTACTTATTTTCATGGTAGATTATATTATTTAGAGTTATGGAATGTTTTATAAAGCCTTTTATGCTCACATAAGGAATGATTAATATTTGAAAACCTCAAAATAGCAATGTGTGTGAGTTTGAGTGTAGAATATGAGCCCAAGTAAGGGCATTTCGAGCAGAGGGTATCGATACTAGTCTAGAGGCATAATATTATTCCTTTCCCCATCAGTTAAAAATAGAGTATAGTATCGGTACCTAAAGAGATATATCGATACTGAAGGGCTAATATATGTACCATCGTGCATATTAGATCATAAATTATTAAGGGATTATAGAGGGAAGTGAGATTCTCAATGATTACGTGTAAATGTGTGTATTATAGCACCCAAATCTATGTAGGTATACATAATCGATGCAAGTAATATCATAGTAAGTGAGTTATCATTTCCACAGGGATTGATGGGAATTTTTGATGTTCGCAATATCTAGAACTAGGTGTCACTAACTAGTCCTACGATTCTTTTCTAAACAATAATAAAGTGTTTAAGCAGATGAAAAAGTATTGTCGAGGTAAGAAAAATTATAAAGTGTACTCATCAAAAAGTTTGGTTGAGGCAATACAAATATGTAAAGGTAAGCAAATAAAAGTTCTCAAAGTAATAAAAATTGGCGAGTATCAAATAATCAGAAAAACCTCACAAAATCAAACTTCTAACGGAGCACTTGGGTTGAACTTGCTATGATGACAAATTATTCTACATTTATGAAGATTCATAATGTTATGCTTGTGCTGCACGAAAGGATTTACTAGTGTTTAGGACTTTTTCTATAGTAATACTACTCGGCGTGAACTACAACCCTTTGTTAGTAAAACTATTGTTGTGGGAATACCACTCAATGTAAACTATATCCTTTAGCCTATCTCACTTAAGTACTTACTTTTTTAGTGGAATGAAGCCTTCTCCTTATCTATAAGGTGGATTATAACCCTACCATCCCGGATTAGTTCCCTTGTTTACGTAGATCTACTCTAACTCTCTTGATATTAGGCATCAACTCCTAGAAAAATGGCAATCTCTTGAAGGCTCTTACAAAGACTATGACTATTTTGCCATGGCACCAGGTAATCTCTCAAAAGCTCTTACAGTGTTAAGGAAAAATATTAAAACAGATAACAAAACAACAGTTAGCAAAAATAAAAATTGCATCAATCATTAACAATTGAACAAAGTATATTTCAAGCATCATCCAATACCAAATAAAACAATTATGTTGTGGTAAATATCATCCAATAATAATTCATTAAGTACAACCCTTTAATCGATATGAAAATAAAAACAAAGGAATAAAAACTTCCAAAATCATAGCTTTACCGTGACATTCTGACCACCACCATGCCTGTTATGGCGACCAGCCTCTCTCGAGGCCTGGTCACCACTCCAATGACGTTCGACTATGGAGGGCACCAATAACAGTCGAGTGGGGAACGGTGTGAAAGTGAGTGTTGCAGCCGTCTACTCCAAGTCTCAGGTATATTTTCTCTATTTCTTTCGGTTCTAATCTCACTAATGAAGAATTACAATGGGGAATTTATAGTGTAAATTTCTAGGTTTTAGTGCCCTTAAAAATTTCGTAAATACCCTTTACACCCATTTTGTGAATGTTGTAACAGTTGGCGGTGGTATCAATTTAATAAGGCATGAGTGCACGTGAGGTTGAAGTTGGGCAAGTGACGTCAATAGTGTTGTCAAGCTGCGTCAGACTTGCGTGATATCTCTCGCCTAGGCAAGAAAATATGTTCCTCACTGTCGTCTTCTTCTACTCCACTGGCCCTATCAAATTGAATTATCTTGGAAAATAAATTCTTCCCTTGTCATTTTTTACATTAACACAACTAGCAAACAACCTTCCTCTTCAACAACATTAGTTAAACCAAATAAAGTTTGTCTCGACAAAACTTATCCACCACATGCAAATGTGTCCCACATGCAACTATATGCAACTAAAATGCTATGACAAATGACTTTTAGACAAACAATAGCCTAAGTACAAAGACCTAAAACACTGTCTTTTACGGAGTTATCACACCCCCAAACTTAAGCTATTGCTTGTCCTCAAGCAATAGATAATAAGTGGTAGAAAAATTAAGTGTCACGACAAAGTAAAAATAAGATAATCATATGGTTTAAAATTTCAGCCCTCACCAATAAATTTGGCCTCAACATGCAAGACTGTATGAGAAGTTAAAAACCTTTCCCTGGTTCAAGACTCTTTGTCAGTGTGTATGCGTGATTGTATCTATTCTATGCTTTAACGTATTTAGAAAACTACTAAGTAATTTATTCTTTGTTTCCAAGGCATCAAATAATTCACTAAGAGCAGTTTCACTCCTATTTATTCAATATGTAACTTCATACTTTTTGTTGTTTTCTTTTTTTAGCACTGCTTCAAGGGGAGTCAGCTCATCACACCAACTATCCCAAACTCTAGGTGAAATGAAGCATACCTTTCACCCTCGAGCTAGTCAAGTAGAGTCATCCCATGACTCTTTTTATTCACTCATATGCAAAGGCAACCATTTATTTAAGGAGTTTTCCAGGTCATGCTAACACATAGAGGAGTATTCATATACAATTATGCCAAGGAATTTATTTACAGTTCAACACAATTCAAAACATTAAGGAGTTCAACATATTCTTTTCGATTATTTAATGGCACGACACACAAAAAATTCTTTCCTAAAAAATTTCTAAGCACCTTAAGAAGAGAAAACATACAATCATGTTAAAAAATCACAAATTATCAAGTTCTAGAGTCGGCTCTATTCTTCAGCAGTCATAAAAATTTATGGCCTAGGCAATAAGAATTTGCTTTCATCATCGGGCATTCTCAATTTATTCTAACAACTATCCTAATATACTCGTGCCATGACAAAATTTTCAACCAATCATTATCAAATGCAGCTAACTATGTTTTGAGACACAATACCTCTCCTAAACTTGAGGGGTGCATTTTCCTCATTGCATAAAATCTAATGCAAGGAAAATTATTCTAAAATGTTGATGTAAATGAAAGTGAAATTTGATACCTCATTATGGTGGAGAGGTTCGGCTGGACATACATGTGGTGTGTTCTTTAAGAGGAAAGGGTTGATTGATCTTGTGTCTTCTGAGGGAATCGATGATGGAGATGGCATAGAAATCCAGCATGCTGAGCACTTGAGGCGACACCGAGTCCTGGTAGGACTATATAGTAGGGGCATCTCTTCGATTTGGGAGGGCTCAGCAGGGACGTCTATTGGTTGGATGGCTATCTTTAGGGTTGATAAATGGTTCAGTGTTGAGATCTTGTGGTTGTTCAGGGGTTGAAATAGGGCTAGTATGCTCTATAACAGGTTCAACAACATTGTTGGTTGGGAAGAAAATAAGTAAGGAGCTGAGCTTGGCATTAATCAGCAAGGAAATATTTACAAGTAATAATGTTGACATACTATTGTGTTCTAAAAGTTATAGCTGGCATGTATACAAGAATGAAATGCTACAATTTCTTATATAGTTAGTATTAAATATATTTAATAGTATGAATAAATATTATCATATTAAATAATGCTTAAAAAATTATAATACAGTTTTTCTCTAAATAATTATTTTATAATAATTGTTCAAATTATGAAACAAAATTTTACTTAGTTCAAGCAAAGAAATGTTTTGAATTTCTTATGTGACATCTGTAACTCATATTGATTCGCGTATATGGGTTATGGGTGTTATATGTATGTTGAAAGCATGAAAGTCAGCACCTTTTGACCTCTAATACCTCAAATAAGACTTTAATAAGCTTTTCTACTCTTAGGGGAGTATAAGGGTGGGTCTTGGATCCATTTTTATACCCAAAATAGAGCACTCATATCCATCGTATTGGTATTAGAATAATAGTATCAATATTACTCTTCATAAAAGGCAAAAATCCAAGCAATTTATAAGGGCAATATCAATACTCCTTCAAGAAGTATAGATAATATCGATACTTAGAGAATCAGTATCGATACAAAGGCATTTTTTAAAACATCGAAGCCAAATTTGGTATTGATACTCATGGGAGTGTCGATACCCAGGGTAGAGTATCAATACTCCTCATAGGGGTATTGATACCAAGGTATTTTTTAGAACATTGAAGTTAAATTTTTATCGATACTAGGGTGAGTATCGATACCCAAGGGGATAGTATCGATACTGATGGCACAATACCGATATCAACAGTGATTTTTGGCAATTTTGGTTTAAATAGTTTGGGTGTTCGACCATGGGTGTTTTGAGTTCATATATGCTACAAGTATTCAATGCAAGTAAAGACAAACAAGTTTACTAAATTCTAACCTAGAAAAAAAAGATAGGATGACATAATATAGACCTTTGTATGATGCTTGGGAAATTACTAGGACACCCGAGTTACTCTAGCATTATGATGATCGTCCTTTATTTGTGGGTATCCAGATATTTTCTGATGGTATGCATCTGATGTACGTAAATTTTGAGTCATATCAATATAAATTTTGATGCACGTAAATTCTAGAATTGTACTTTATGCTCGACTAGGTTAGGGATGCGAGTTTCCGATGCCTGTTGAATTTCGATCCTCGTCTCACTTGTCGAATATCTGAGGTACACAGGACTATAAGTTTTGATGCATATAAAATTCAGTTCTTACCTCGAAGTTATAACGTTCTAGATAGGTTAGTGAGTTGTCTGAGATGCATGTAAATTCATCCGACCACACAACTTGGCCTATCTCATGTGTGCTATTTACTTATGCATGTTTATGACTTTGTACACCGGCATGTTCATGTAATGAATGCAAGTAGTATTACCTATTTATTTTCATGGTACTACGCTTGTGCACTCAAATTATGGAATGTGTTTTCGTGCATAGGTTTATAGGGAATTGTTAAGGGGCCTATCGCATCTGTACATTCCAGATCAGACGATTTGCAGAGTATGATTTGAGTATATTTTAGATGGCATGTATTCTATATAGACCTTGTATAATCGAGTCATAACTATATTTTGATTTTAAACTCTATGGTTGGATGTATGTATTTTGGGGGACTCCTATATTTTGTAAACTTTGAATTTGATTTTCGCTGTAATTATGATAAATTATTTGATGATTACAAATGTTTGAAAATAAGTTTTCAGTTTGACCATTCTTGTGGTCCTGTGTTGCATCGTAATCCATGGATCTTTGGGTTAGATTGGATTAGGGTGTTACATTTAGTGATATCAGAGCGTCTAGGTTTAGTTTTTCCTAGGACCCGCAGGTCAGAGTCAATAAGTGTTTGTGTGAGTACATGCCCCTAGAGTGTCAAGTATACTTAAGATTATGGAATGAAGATAGTGACCTCTTTTTCCTTTCAACTTCAAGATTCGATTATAGCTGAGGATATGATCCTTAGTCATGAGGGCCAAGAGAATAGTCATGCATCTTTGGTCTGAGATTTTGGTGATGAGTATGCCTTAAACTCTAATCACGAGATACATGAGAACGCGGGTGTCAATGAGGTGACCTTTTCCTTTGATTTAACCTTAACCCTTAGGTAGATAGTTTGTTCCATTCTGAATCTATCCGCTATACCACCTTCCCCACCTGTACCCCAGTTCAGGCTACTGTACTACCTCAGGAGTCCCTTATTGAGAGCCTTTGTAGGTACATGATGATAGAATTATATGGATCCGGGGACAACAATCCCATGTCTATAGACCAATGGCTTAGAGAGACACTTCCCATATTATGTTAGTTGTATTTCACTCCCGATGGCAAGCTTGAGTGCATCATACCCTTCTAAAGGGTGACACAATTTATTGGTGGGAGAACGTTGAGTTGGTGATGAAACTAGAGAGACACACATGGGAGTTTTTCTTGTTGAAGTTTAGGGAAGGTATATTGGGAGTCTCATATTGATGATCTGAGGGAACAACTTCTGCATCTGATGCAGGGTGACAGAACCGTACTAAAGTATGAGAAGGAATTTCTCTGATTAAGTATGCACCATAGCTCATTTCTATGGTGGCTCGACGTTTTCGGAGGTTTAGAGAGGGCTTCCACTTGGATATTCATAATCAGTTGGCAACCGATCCCCCTCTTATTTTTTTGGAGTTTACTAACTAGGTAAAGGCACTCGAGAGAATTCTATTCAAGAAAACTCAGATGGAGAGCAACTTATCGGGTCAGAGGTAGAGCACTCTACATATTGCTAGGTTGTCTCAGTCATCAGCGAAGTGGGTCAGGGGCCACAATGTTCAGGGAGACCGCCAGTCGGATCGTCTAGAGGGGCAACATAGAGATTGGACCGTAGAGGTAGATCTGACTCCCGTAGGAGGCATTTGTCATCAGTTAGTGGTTCGAGTTCTAGTAGGTCTGAGTGGACACCATCTCACACAATGTGCACGACTTATGGACTTAAGCACCCCGGACAGTGTTACTGAGCGACTGCAGGTTGCTTCTGCTGTGCCTCCTTATATCATTTTGCCCAAGACTACCCTCGAGCTCAGAGTTTAGCTCCCGCGTCATCTCAAATATCTCATCCATCCATTTAGCATGGCAGAAGGTCCTTCAGGGGTGGCAAATTTGCTTTATGATAGTACAGTAGGGGTACCGCTGGATCCAAGACCATCCAGAAGCCCAGAGTAGCATCACACCAGTACATCGTATGAGCTCAGTAGGAGTGTGATGCTCCTAATGTGATTTTAGTTATATTTACAATTTTATCTATTTCTGTTACTACATTTGTAAATTTGGGTTCCATCCACTCTTATGTTTGTTATAACCCTATCCAAGAGAGAAATATTTCAGGTGATAATTTAGATATAGGGTTAGAGTAAATAATCACATAGGGTTAGTCGTGTTGGTCTACAAGGTTCACCATCGTTAACCAGTAGAGCTTTAAAGTGAGGTATTCTCAGTTGATTTGATGAAATTACCGTTTCGAGAGTTTGATGTGATTTTAGGCATGGATTAACTTACCAAGCATGACGTAAGTTTGAGGTGTAAGGTGAGACAACTTAAATGTCACAAGGATAATGTACCAAAGTAGAAGACCAGTAGGAGTTCGGGTTGCAATACCAAGGTTGTTTTGGTGGTTTGGACTCAGAGATTATTGATTTAAGGGTGCGAAGCCTTATTGGCTCATGTTGTGGATACGCGAGTCTTTGTTTCAATGCCCAATGATATTTTCACCGTGTGAGAGTTCTCCAATGTATTCTCAGAGGAGCTACCAGGGTTACCACCTTACCGTGAGGTTGAATTCAGCATTTAGATTTTTCCAGGTTCAACTCTGGTGTTTGTTACACCCTATTGCATGGCACTGAAAATGTTTAAATAACTAAAGAACTATATTCAAGAGATGCTTGAAAGGGGTTTCATCTGACAGAGTATTTCACATTGGGGAGCGTTGATCCTTTTTATCAAAAAAAGATAGGTCGATGAGATGTGCATCAATTACTGGCAACTGAACAAGTTGACTATCAAGAATTGCTACCCTTTTTCTTGTATTGATGATTTGTTCGACCAACTTAAAGGTGCACGTGTGTTCTCCAAGATTGATTTGAGGTCTGGTTTTTATCAGTAGAAAGTTAGGGATGCCAACATCACCAAGATCGCTTTCAAGACAAGGTACGACCATTACGAGTTTATCGTGATGCCATTCGGACTCATCAATGCCCATTGGTATTCATGGATTTGATGAACCAGGTTTTTCATCCCTACTTGGATCAGTTTATGGTAGTCTTATCTGATGACATTCTTATGTAATCATGATCCAAGGAAGATCATGACCAGCATCTCTCTATTGTTTTGCATATGCCCAGGGAGTGTCAATTATATGCCAAGTTTGGAAAGTATGAATTTTGGTTGATTAAAGTTGCATTTCTGGGGTATGCAGTAGTAACTGATTACATCTGAGTAGATCCCTATAAGATTAAGGTTGTGTTAAAGTGGGAACCACCTAAGAATATCACCGAGGTACGTAGTTTCTTAGTCCTTGCGGGGTACTACCACCTTTTTGTCAATTATTTCTCTATTATTATTGTGTCGTTGACCAAGTTAATTTAGAAGGGGGTTTTTCATATAGAATGAGAAGCGAAAAGAGATTATTGATCAGTTGAAAGAAATCCTTACGCAAGCCCCCGTTCTGACTCAACCGGAATCCAGTTAAGACTTCACTGTGTTTAGTGATACATTACTAAAAGGCTTGGGGTGTGTCTTGATCCAAGAGGGAAAAGTTGTCACCTATACGTCACATCAGTTAAAGACCCATGAGCAAACTATCCCACCCACGATTTGGAGCTTGTTACGATATTTTTTGCATTAAATATTTGGAGACACTATTTATTCGAGGAGAAGTGCCACATCTTCACAGATCACAAGAGTCTTAAGTATCTACTTACTCAGAAGGAGTTGAACTTAAGGGAGAAAAGATGGGTAGAACTTTTGAAAGAATATGACTGTGCGATCGATTATCATCCAGTTAGTTCGAATGTTGTTGATGGTGCATTGAGCAAGAAGACTATAATTGAGTTGATAACGTTGCTAGCACGTCTAAGTTTTACCAATTCAGGTTATCTTTTGGTCGATTTGAGAGTTTAGCCTAAGTTAGTAGGTGAAGTTAAGAGATTATAAGGTTCAGATGACCTTTTCAAGGCCCATGTAGGTTTTAAATTACACGATGGACGCGTACAATACTTTCGAAGGTGTTTGTGTGTATCAGCCGACTTATAGTTTCGTGATAAAATCCTTCATGAAGCACATTATAGCCCCTTTCCATTAATCCTGACAGCAACAAGATGTACCAAGAGCTTTGAACATTTTATTGGTGGTCGAACATGAAAAGATAAGTGTTTGAATTTATTGGTGTACCAACAAGTCAAGGCGGAATATCAGGTTCCCTTAGGGTTGCTGCAGCCAATTCATATTTTACAGTGGAAATGAGAGAGAATGACTATGGACTTTGTAATCAAATTACTAATTACTAGGTTCAGGTATAATGTAATGTCGATGATAGTGATCGAATAACCAAATCTGCTCATTTTCTTTTGGTTTGTATTGATTACACATTAGAGAGATTTCAGCTATATATCCGTATACAACATAAAATTCCATGCAAGTATTTAGATGGCTCCATATGAATCCTTACATGGACGCGAGTATATGACTCCATTATGTTGGATGAAACTCAGTGAGGGAAAGATAGTAGGTCCCGACATGATCTGAGAAACTGATGAAAAAAGTTCAGTTGATTCAGTGTCATTTGAGTGTGGCTTTGGATAGATAGAGGTTGTATACCAATATGAAACTCAAGGATATAGAGTTCACAGTGGGAGACAAGGTATTCCTCAAGGTTTCTCCATGAAATAAGGTAATTAGGTTTGGACATAAGGGTAAGTTGAACCTGCAAATAATCAGACCATATGAGATCTTAGAGAGAGTTGGGCCAATAGCTTATCGTTTGGCATTGCCTCCATAGTTGGAACGCATTCACAATGCGTTCCACATTTCTATGCTTAGGATATATCGATTTGATACGTCTTATTTTTATTCTTATTGAGCAAGTGGAAGTGAGACAATACCTAACTTACGAGGAAGAACCTATCCGAATCCTTATCAGAGATGTCAAGTAGTTGAGAAACAAGTTGATACTATTAGTAAAGGTTTTATGAAGAAAACATAGCGCTAAGGAAGTGACTAGAAGAGGATATACAGCTCCAGTATCCGCACCTATTTTATTCAGGTAAATTTCAATGACGAATTTCTTCTTAGGAGGAGAGAGTTATAACGCCCCGAATTCTGGGTTAGGAGTTTAGGGTATTTTTCGATTTGGACATTAAAATATATTCCCTTAACCCATGAATAGTTAATCCAAGTGGTATTTGATTTGGGTTTGTTATAAGCCCAACAAGCTTGAAAGGGGTGTTTTTAATCTGAACCTAAATGTGAAAGGACTAAGGGAGTAATTAACCCAATTTTTGAAACTAAGGTTGAAAATCCTTAATGGTTGATGATATCATGTCTGAAACATTTTCCCTCTTTTTCATCTACATTTTATATTTTCTTCCTCTCTTATTTTTCGTCTTCTTCCTCTCCAAGAAATCAAGCAAATATACAAGCTTTTAGAATCCTAAGTCTCCTTTAAGAGTTCTAAAGTAAGAACTACAATTATCACCTCTTAAGCATCCATTCAAGCCCCTAATTACAAGGTTTGATTTAAATTTTCCAATGGTGGGTTAGTGGGGGCTTATGGAACCTTGACTTCAATTTGGTTTTATGGGATTTGAGTGTTAAGTAAATGCTTTTAGCTTCTTCCAAAGGATTAAAATGAGCTAACAACTCATTAAACTTGTTTTGATTACTTCAAGAGCAAGAGGAGAACTCAAAGGCCAGAGGCAAGGAAAAGTTTGTCCTTGGGTGATTTGAGAAAAAATTTCAATCACCTAGCTTCAAGGTAACACGATTATAACTTGACATACCATATGTAGGTCATTATATGCACATTCATGATATGTATGTTCATGGAATATGTTATAGTAATTTCATGGTAAATTCCCTATTTGTGTGTTGCAAGCATGAAAATTAGCAGTTTTTTTACCTCTAATACCTTAAACAATACTTTAATAAGCTTTACTAGTCTTAGAGGAGTATAAGGGTGAGACTGGAATGCATTTTCTTACTCAAAACATAGCACTCAGGTTCATCAGTATCGGTACTGGAAGAACAATACCGATATTGTTCTTAGTGAAAGGCAAAAATCCAAGCAATTTGTAAGGGCAGTATTGATACCCCTTTATGAAGTATTGATAATCAAGGTCTAGTATTGATACTTAGAGGATCAGTATAGATATTGATGCATTTTTGAAAACATCGATGCCAATTTTTGTATCGATACTTATAGGAGTATCGATACCCAGGTTAGAGTATTGATACTCCTCATAGGGGTATCGATACCAAGGTATTTTTCATAACATCGAAGTTAAAATTGGTATCGGTACTCGGGTGAGTATCAATACCCAAGGGAACAGTATTGATACATATGGTACAGTATCTATACCCACGGTGATTTAAGACAATTTTGATTCAATCGTTTGGGTGTTTGGGAATGGGTAGTTTGAGTTCATATATGCTACAAGTATTTAATGCAAGTGAAAACAAACAAGTTAACGAAAGTCTCACCTAGAAAACAAGCAAGATAGGATGACATATGATTGGCCTTTGTATGATGCTCGGGAAACAGCTAGCACATCCGAGTTACTCTAGCATTATGACAGTCGTCCTTTGTTTGTGGGTATTTGGATATTGTCTGATGGTACGTATCTGATGCACGTAAATTTTGGGCCGTATCAGTATGACATCTAACGCACGAAAATTATGAAATCATAGCTTATGCTCGACTAGTTTCAAGAGCTTCCGATGCATGTTGAATTCTGGTCCTCATCCCACCTATCGAATATCTGAGTTAGACTAAGGGCTATAAGTTTTGATGCATGTAAATTTTGGTTCTTACCTCGAACCTATAATGTTTTATATTAGGTAGTGACTTGTCCGATATGCATTTAAATTCCTCCGACCACACCACTTGGCCTATCTCATGTTTGATGTGTATTTATGCATGTTTATAACTTTGCACACCGGCATGTTCATGTAATGAATGCAAATAGTATTTCCCAGTTATTTTTATGGTGCTAAGCTTGTGAGTTATATGTAAAGAATGTGTTTCTGTGCACATGTTAGTAGAGGATCGTTGAGGAGCCTATCGCATCTGTACATTCCACATCAGACGACTTGCAGAGTACGACTTGAGTATATTTTAGAGGGCATGCATTCTTGATGGACCTTGTATAATCAAGTCATAACTCTATTTTGATTTTAAACTATATGGTTGGTTGTATGTATTTTAAGGGACTACCATATTTTGTAAATGTTGAATTTGATTGTCACCGCTATTATGATGAATTATTTTGATGATTACAAATGTTTAAAAAGAAGTTTTCGGGTTGACCATTCTTGTGGTCCCGTGTGGTATCGTAATCCATGGATCGTTGGGTCGGATTAGATTAGGGTCTTACAATTAAGGATAAAATTACAAGTTTTCAATTGTTAAAGTATTGGTTTTGGTATATTATTTATATGCTAGAATTGTTAATGTTTCGTTTGAAATGAGTAAAATGGTGAATGACCATTTTAAATTAAATGGAAAAGTTGATGTGAATTCTAAAAAGGGATTCATAAATAATGACTTAAATACAAAGTTTGTGAAAGTTGAAGGATTGATGATGGAAATGAGTATTTATAGAATCGAATAACTATAGTAGAAAGTTTGAGGTTATGATGGAATTGTGATTTAGTTTTATATCGATTAAATATAGATTACATTCATAAACTTTATTTTATCAGAATTAGATCCTGTTAGAATAATCTAACATATAGTTTAAATATTTTGTTATAAATATGATGTTGTACAGACTATGACAAATCTTATGATCATAGTGATATGAAAGCAAGGGCAAAGCACCTGAGTAAAAGTATATAATAAGAAAGGTTCTGTGGTGAGGCAAAGATGAGTGCAATTTATTTATATAATTATTTTGATTGAGGAATAATTGTGATATGTCAACCTCGAATGATTTATTTTTAAAAGATAAGTTTGAATCAGATTATGGAATACTTCCATAATGGTTACCTAAATGATTTATGATTTATTTTGGGTGTGATATTATCCAATATGTTTTTATACGACATTTTATGAAAATATATTCGAATGAAATTTCTAAAATGATTTTTAAGAAAGAACTGGTCAAATTATTTTATATGATATATTCATTTTAATTTATGGATGATTTCGGGTAAAAATTGCCCAAATTATAATTTTTGTATTGATGAGATTAAAATAATTTTGATTTCAAATTCTTGATTGTTAAATGAATATAATATGATCTGGAAGCACATTGTATGTTGCATTGACAGTCGTAGCCAGACTTGGCATGCCTTAAAGTTGAGTAAAGTAAAGTATGATTTTGAAATGGTACATTCATGTACATTATGAAAGGCATCGTTGGTGCAAATGTTATGAATGCCCTTGGAGTGCATATGATGATGATGATAGCACAGTTGGTGCTTAGTGCGCACATTATCACGTACCTTGAACTACCAAATTATAATTTTAGTTCGTGATTGTGCTTATAGATGATATTTTGGTTTATTCCAAGAGTAAAAAAGAACATGATATACATCTCTGCAATGTACTTCATACACTGTGGAATAAAAAGCTTTATGATAAGTTGTCAAAGTGTAAATTCTAGTTGTCTGAAGTTTCTTTTGTTGGTCACGTGATTTTAGTATAGGGGATCAGGGTTGATTTTAAGAAGATGTAAGCAATAGTGGAGTGGAAAACTCCAAAAAAATGTCTTTGAAGTTCAAAATTACTTGGAATTAGTTTAACTATTATCGGAAAATTCTTGAAGAATTTCCTGATGATTGCTTCTCCACGCATCAAGTTACTGAGAAAGGTTGTACCATTGTTATGGATCAAAAAGTGCCAAGAAAACTTTAATATGCATAAAAACATTCTAATTGAAGCACCAATTCTAGTGCATCCAGAATCAGATAAATATTAGGAGATTTATAATAATGCATCTCGTAACAGCTTAGGATGTGTACTTATGCAAGAAGGCAAAGTTGTAGCTTATGTTTCGAGTTAGCTGGAGATGTATGATAGGAATTGTCCTACTCATGAATTAGAGTTAGCAATTATGGTTTTCGCTTTGAAAATTTGGCACTATTATTTATATAGTGAACGATGTTATAACTATATAGATCATAAAAGTCAGAAATATCTATTAAGTTAAAAGGAATTGAAATTGAGACAAAGCAGATGGATTGAACTTCTGAAGAATTATGATGTGATCATTGATTATCATCCTGGAAAGACTAATGTAGTAGTTGGTGCATTTAGGTGAAAATTATTATCTTCTTTGAGAGTGTTAGTTGCCCAATTATCAATGGAAAGAAATGATACACTCGTTACAGAATTAAAGCTAAGGTATGCATTGTTAGATTGCATAAAGGATCTTCAAAGAAAAGATGAAAATTGTTTAGCAAAGATTGAAAATGAATTCGAATTCTGGCAGTAATTATGCAGTTTAGTGTTGTTTCATAAACTATATAAAACTTCCTAAACACTGTTAAATTTTATGTAACACCCTCAGACTGATGCGGGTGACCAGATCAGATTTGAGGTGTCATATTAGGGCCACTGGAGTGACCCATAGTAAAAATCTAGGAAATTTTTTTAAAATTTTATTTAACATCTAAATTCACAAAACAATTTATAAATAAAATACAAATTCAGAAAATCATTTATATATTAAAAGTAGAAATCAATAATATCCAGTAATAAAACATGTTTCAGACTCGAATATAAAAAAGCAGAATACCACCTACATGTCCCCTAATCACACACACCGTACTCTGCAAGAAACATAGGTAAAACTCCTTTACTGATGTCGATAGTTGCACTGGTTTGATTCTTTTAACCTGAAATGGTAGTGAGGCTTGAGAATCTCAATAATACAGAACTGCCAAATGATGTTGAAAGACATGCAGATAAATGGAAAAGCATAATATTTTTCTTATTGATTCAAACGTATACAGGCTTTTAGGATGATATAAGGTTCCATTGATATTTATTCGAGTAAAAGACATAAAGATTTCAGCTCAGAGGAAACAATAAGAGGACCCTGATCAGGAGATCAAAATAAGATGTCTAGTGTGTTCCAACAAAACAGAGTAATGTATATAGATCTTTTAAAAATGTTAGTATTTTAAAACATATTTTAAAATCATAGTAATACCCTACAACCGAACACATTTATGCAGTTTTCCCATAACTGCATCAATAAGTACTTACCCCAAGTACACAACGAAGGAGCCACCATAGAGGAGTACCTTGGGGTCTATGGGCCTACCCAAGGGTCTTCTTAGGTCCCTAAGGAATTACCAGGTTGATCGATCTGAACCTATATAAGGAATTATCAGTTTGACCGAGTTGAGCCTGCATACTCCAACCTATCCATACAGTCCCCTGTAGAAATCAGATTTAGCATTACCCTATAATATCAAAATCATGATCCAATAGTATATTGTAAAAATGATCATGTAGTTATTTAAATCACATGAAAGCATCTACCCATACACCATATGCAGTCTCATGGTTTACCCAAAGGAGTGTCTTGGGGCCTAAGAGCCTACCAAAGAAAGTTTTTCGGGGCCTCAGAGCCTACCCAAGGGTCACCTTAGGCCCGTAAGAAATTACCATCTCGATCAGTCTGAACCAAACTAATGAATTACCAGTTTGACCGAGTTGAACCTCCATACTCCAGCCTGCCCATTTAATGTCATAATAAAATAGTTCAAGTAGTAGCCAGTAGATCCCATGATCCATAAATCAGGAACGATTATATTTTCTAGTGAAAACATATAATCAGAGAACACATATCGTGTAGACATAGTTTATTTAAAAGTAATTCAAAACATCGATAAATCCATAATTTCAAAAAATCACACTTTAATACAAGTGAAACATATACATGTCACATAAGGAACACACTAGAGGATCCATTTATTCTTCGGATATACTTGGTAATCAGGAAAGTATTCAGAATCTTTTGCATCAGAGTTACTTAAGATTTTAAATATGACACGAGTGATTTCATTATACAAACAAACATGGGTATTTTAGATATTTTGATTCTTAGAGAAATCTCAGTAATTTAACTCAACAAGGGTAGAGCGATGATTTGTGGTATTCAAAATTATATATATTGAATTATCATCATTTCGAGTCCAATTAAACTACATATCCCAACATTGTGATACTTTTCAATCATTTGGACCGTGATACTTCATTATTATTCACTTCTTAATACTAACTGCACTAGCTGAACTGATCAATATCAGGATCACCATTGATCAGTTCTTTAGGAAACGAATATGTATTATGTTGGTATTTATTTCATTTATATATTGTAGGAGTATCCAAAATGTCCAACGACTTGGGTCATGCTCCATAACCTTTAGGGGCAATACATCATTTAGGTTTATCGGTTTTCCCATAGTCTATCCAAAGACATTCACTTAATCCAATTCATAAAGGAATTTAGGTCATCTAGGTATTCGAGGTTATTTTAGTCATTTTCGAGTCCAAGAACATTAGTTATTTCAAAACTTGAGGATAATCACCATTTAAATACTTCAGTGACGTGTCACACTTCTAGTAATCTAGTCTTCAAATGATCATTAAAAAATAAGTAGATCGTTGTATTAAGAATTCCAAATGTAGAAGTTTATTTTTGATGTTATTCGAATATATTGAGAATTTAATCGGTGATTCCAAGGTTCATGTGGATCAAACTATGAGTTCTAAGGTCGTTTCCATTATCATAGCCATCCATAGTCCTTTTTACACTTTAAGGGTATTATCGTTATTCCATTGAATTCTTCCAGTGGCAATATTTATGATAAATTAGGCTTCAAGTGTTTATTCAATAATCAAAATTTATAGGTCTTCTACTTTTTCTGAGGTTTAAAACTGATTATAAGATATTTTCCAAATAAATTAGGAATTAACAGGTGTGTCATTAATTTTATCAGGTCAAAATACATATTCATAGGGTAATTCCACTATCAGGATCAATACATACCAATTTTTAAACTTAAGGGTATTTTTGTAAATTTTTATGCATGTATATCCGACATTTAACCTTTAACAAAAATAATCAAAGTTTAAGGGTCTTGAATTCAGTTGATTTACTCATTAATCATTGAACTTGAATTTATTTCTTATATATCTTTTAATTCCTTTCCTGAGTCATTCAAGTTTTATATGGTTTACTACATTCTTATTGTAATCCTACCGGGTTTACCTCAATCAACGGTATCCATAAGATCAATCGAACTCATTCATGCATTTACCAACTATCAATGTGTACCATACAACATACGAAATGCAATAGAGTATTATCTATTTTTTGTGCTCCACCGATCAAACTCTCAAACTTGATTCGATAACTCTCAAACTTGAATCCAACGTCTAATAATATCTCGGATACATATAAAAAAATTACATCAGAAATGGGGCTTGATTGTGGTAAACAGATCGAGTCAAAAGGTAAAATACTAAAAAATAGCTTATCGGGTTTAAATTTGGGGAAACAAACTTTTGATTCAGGCTCAGGATGCTAAAAAATATAAAATATGACTTTTTAGTAAATTTAACTTTTTGGTCAAAGTTAACGATCAACTCTGGTTAAAGTCAACGGATCGAGTCAAAGTTAACGGGTTAGTTCAGGTTGACTCTGTTCAGGTCAAATAGTCCTGGTTCGAACCGGGTTGGGTTGGTTCAGTCCATCTAGACCATTTCTAGAAGAAACCAGAGCTAGAAACGAGCCCCACACACCTATAACGACGCGTTGTGGCGCATGGCAGTAAAGACAGGCTTGGGGCGATCGGCCGATTACTCCACGAGTAGCTACACACCTTTTTCAACCAAAATTAAACCCAAAAATCAGCCAATAACTCAATTAAATAGACTACAATGGGTTGGGAATGCTCACCGATGGAGGACAGACGAAACCGGGGACAACAAGGTAACCCACCGGTCGGGTTTTGGGTAGACGAAGATGGGGAGTTCAACTGTGGTAATGGTGAGGCACGACAATGAGTGACGCAACCAAATTTCATGAAAAATTGAGTGGCAGGGTTAGGAATTCGACGAACTTGGGCATGCTCCCCACAATGAACAGCGGCAGATAACACCAAATGGCCTTAGGAGTTTTGGTCGGACAGTCATGACGCTTTGATTGGAGGTGGCGATGACACTCACTGGCAGCTTATTGATGAAGAAATGGAGAAAGGAGTGTTGGGGAAAGTTGAACAACTTCTCTCTCAATTCGGCAAAACGGTGGTTGATCTGGGTGGTTGTCGGACAGGGTTAGGTCATGGAAGGGTGTCGATTCAGTTGTTGGTTATGGGACACACCAACAGTAGTCGAATAGGGGTGGATCGGAGATGGAAAATTTGAAGATGGGGCGTTTGGAGTCCACCGGGGGTTTGGTTTTTGGGTTATAATCCCAAACCAAATTATTATATTTAAAATATATTTAAACTAAAACCAATCATAAATAGGAGCCCATCCTAATGGCTAAGGCATGGATAGTCATTCCATGGGTTATAGGTTTAAACCCTTCTAACCACCCCTTAATTTATTTTGGTATCAGGTGGGTTATGGGAAAATTATGAGGATAATCCCTAAATTTCTTATATATTTGAACCTGACCTAGAAATCTTCATAATTATTCATTTTGGTCCTTTTAAAAAAATCCCAATTTTGGTGTGTGACATTTTAAAACCATTTAGAACATAATAATATATATAAACTATTCATTCATAAATACGGATATGACTAGTCTAGTCAAAATAAAGTGGTCTTAGTTGCTATTATGGACCATTTAATTCAAATATGAATAAACAAACTAATAACACAAATATACATACCACTACTAGTTAAAAGTAACATCAAAGATGTCTTATTGATACTGATAATGTTAGAGTATGGCCAAGGACCAATCATATGATGATTGTATTGACTTATTTTCTTTATCCTATTTATTGAATAAAGGCATTATCGTTATTATCTTTTTGTTATATTTCTATGTATTAAATAAACTAAAACATAATATTGTCCATATAATAATATGATTATTATTAAAAGATCCTTAGTCAAGTATTATTATGGGCATGGACAAAAATAATATGCTTTAGACTAACATGTTATTGATTTATGACAATGAGTTGCCATTAACATAGAGATGTCAAAATGGATGCATGAATATGTTGTTAGAGAACAATGTATTGGATTGACCCCCTATGAGCATATCTCTTGGATTATTATGTGACATCCACGATATTGCTCATGGTGACAACTATATGTATGATCCTTAGACATGATATCATTAATATCTCAACATATATTATTGTATGTTCTAATATAGTTAAATTTACTCCATAAGTGGTTGCACTATAAAGAATGATATTGAATATATCATGATATATGTAGTGGGAAATATATCACATGCCACTTGATTGAGTGAGACTAGAAATGCATGGCCATGCTCAAATAAGTTGATATGAGATATCACAAAAAAAATTTATTATAGTCTACTCTAGATATCAAGAAATAATAGATGGGCTATACAAGTGTGACTATTCCAAGACTTGTAACTATTCTAGATATAATGGAAAAAATGATATAATACATTAAAAGAGTTAGTCACGAACATGTTATGTCCAATCATGACTTCCTGTAACTTAGGTAACAATGATATATTGCTAGATTTCACTCCTTGTTTGTACTACTAGAATGGTTCTTACTACTAATGTTACAATAACCTACAGGGACACACCCAATAGTTGAAAAGAGCAAATTATAAATATATTACACCCAATGTATATATGATATATATGTACATGTAATTTAAATTACACATTAAACTACTGAATTTAATTAAAAGAATATAATTAAGATTATTATATTCCTTATTAAATTCATATTAAAACCCTAATAGCTAGGGCGACACATATAAAAGGGATATATTGGTCTAGCTGTTGTTTTACCCTTTTGAAGTTCCTCGAAACTGTATTGATAAAGAAATTGCTCTCAACTACTTTTTAATCAGATGAACTAAGTAGAGGTTGAGATGATTTTTCATGGAGGCTAGGATTCGAATCGTTCGTGAGATCGTGAGTAGTTTTTGTATTGTTGGTATTCAAGGAACCCAAGGTGAGAAAACATTTTTCTTCCTCCCGATTTCGATTTTATCGTACATGGATCACTGGTGAGATCGTTGAGATTGTTTCTACTACGCCATGGGGTGCACCGACAATCCCAACAGTGGTATCAGAGCCACTTGTACAATCTGAATTCAGGTTAAATACTTGGTTGATGCGATATGTATGAGATGCATATTTTGGTTTTACTGCTTTCGAAAAGTATATGATATTTTTGCGAAATAAGAAATTGATCAAAGTCAACCACTATTAATATGTTAATATGTTTAATAAACTTTACAATCATTGGTTAAGAGTTAATCATGTAATTATTGTTGTAAGGGTTTATGATAATAGTATGTTAATTGTTGACATGGTGATCGGTGGGTACGTCATAGCAAAGAAACAATGGTTGTTTCAATATGAAAAAACTTTAGGATTAAAAATCCTGAAAACACGATTTTATTGAAACTTGTTATCAAATCATGAGGTTTTTCTATAAAAAAAAGTTAGTGGTAATTTTAAAATTTCCCATCGGTCGTAGAGGCACATTCGACCACCACAAACGGCTCCACCTCCTAAACCATTCATATGCAACATAGATTGAAGTCCCAGCAATTATTAACAAATTCATAATGGCGTATATATGATATATTTTATTTGTACGGTGTTTGACAAGTATGGTTATAGCCCTTTTATTTGTAATCATTGTAAATTCTAAATACGACATGTGTGTCATGCCTTTCTACACTTCAATTGTATTTCTCTTCTTATCTTACTCCCTTGTATGTAAAACAAGTTTCTAAAATTGTAATCCTATGAAGATTCAAAGGATAAGAAGAATGGATTGACCTTAAAGGCGAGAAGATGCTTGAGAAGGATATTTACGTTTTAGGATTCTTGGTTCTCCCATTGGCTTCGGATAGGCCACCTTAGTTATTACTTTTGGGTTATAAAAATTGCATCTTATTTACTGCTTATATCTATCATGTATTTTATACGATGAATGATATGTTAGCATGCTAATGTTATAATGAACATTGACGAGATCAATAAGGGCCTAATATTAAAATGATCATCGATGAGATAATTATGAAATCCATTTTAATAATCTAAATTAATTTTAACTGTCCAATATTACCCTCGTTAAGGCTTTGATTGATATTATGTGGGTTTGGCCAAAGCAATAGCACATGAGTCTATCTCAGTTAAACGTGAAGAATATACAAAAGATATTCACTGGTTGAAATATTGGTGATAACTTAGCTAGGTTATTCTAATAGGATTCGAAACCTAAAGGTTAATTATTTGGATGAATCATGAGATGATTCAAACAAGAGTTGTTCACCAAATGGAGGAGTTACATGGGATATAATTAGTAAGGTGTTACTTACCTAAATAACCATTCTCCTAAAAGAAAAGCCACAGCAGATTTAGGAAGAGGGTGAAATATGGATCCTTACTCACTAAAAAAACTTTTGAGATGTTTTTCTGAAATTAAGCAAGAGGGTTTTTAATTTTGAATAAAATAGTGGGAGTAATTTGTAAATAAATACCTATTTATGAAATTTTAAATTTGGTAATATTTTCATTATAATAGATTTATGGCAAACAACTCTTTATCACTGCAATCACTCCTTGAGATGGAGAAGATGAATGGCATAAACTTCCTTGACTGGTTTTGTAATTTGATAATTGTTCTCAAACATGAAAGGAAAGAATATGTCATTGAAGAACTTGTTCCTAATGAACCACCAGTTAATGCTTCTAGAGCTAAAAAAGAAAAATTTTAAAAACATATTGATGATATGTTTGAAGAGGGATGTCTATTGCTTGCCACCATGACTCTTGAGCTTTAGAAACAACATGAGGACATGGTTGTATATGACATGATCCAAAACCTCAAGGAATTATATGAGGGGTAAGCACGTCAAGAGAGGTATGAGACATCTAAAGCTTTATTTTAATGCAAAATGAGTGAGAGATCTCCTATAGGAGCTCATGTCATCAAGATGATGGGCTATATCCAAACGTTGGAGAAACTATGAATTCCACTCAAGGATGAACTAGCTACTGATGTCATCCTGTAATTGTTTTCGGATAGATTTAATCAGTTTGTTCTTAATTTCAATATGAACAAAACTAATAAGACTGCCACAGTTACTTGGCATTTTACGAACTGTTGAGAGTAACATAAAAAAGGCTGGACCTAAGCCCATTTTGATGGTCCGTAAAGACAAAGGAAAGGGAAAAGGAAAAAAGTTTAAGAGCCAAAGGGTAATGGCAAGCCCAAGCCCAAAGGAAATGATGCATTAAAACCTAAAGGGGAGTTAGCAAGGAAGGAAAATGTTTCCATTGTGAAAAAACCAAACACTAGAAAAGAATCTGCCCTGTTTACCTTGAAGAGGTCAATAAGGTAAAAGAAAATGGAAGTTTTATTTAAGGTATTTAAGTTATTGTTCTTAATTTGTCAACATCTACTTCTTGAGTATTAGATACCAGTTGTGGTTCTCATATTTGTACTTTTGTACATCGACTGTAAAAGAGAAGGAATCTGGCTAAAGAAGACGTAGACCAACGAGTGATAAATGGAGCAAGAGTTGTTACATTAGCTATAGGGACATATGGTTTATCCTTGCCAAGAGGACTTGACTTACATTTAGAGGATTGTTATTTTGTGCCAAGTTTGACTAAGAACATTATGTTTATTTCTTTTTTGGATAATATTGGCTTTGACATTATTATTAAGAATAATTGTTGTTCTTTTTATCTCGATAATGTTTTCTATGGTTCGTCACAATTGGTTAATGGTCTCTATATTTCGTATCAAGAAAATACCAGTTATAACATAAATACTAAAAGATCAAAAACAAATTACTTAAATCAAACTTATCTTTGGCACTGTCTTTTGGGCCATATAAATGAGAAACACATGTTAAAGCTACATAAAAATGGATTTTTAGATTCATTTATTTTGAACAATTTGATGCATGCAAATTTTGATTATTGAAAAAAATGACTAAGGTTTCCTTCAATAGTAAAGGTGAGAGAGTAAGTGATATTGGGATTAATACAAAGTGATGTATGTGGGCCAATGAATGTTAGAGTATGCCCAAAGACCAATCATATCATGATTGTTTTGACATACCACCTTTTTTTATTGAATAAAGGCATTACTGTTATTTTCATTTGTTGTATTTTTGTGTCCAAATAATGATATGATTATTATTAAAAGGTACTTAGTCGATTATTATTATGGACATTGATAATAATAATAATATATTTAAGGCTAACATGCTGTTGATTGATGACAATGAGTTGTCATTGACATAGAGATGTTAGAATCAATGCATGAATAGAGAATAATATATTGGACTGACCCGCTACAACCAAATTTTTGGATTATTATATAATGGTCACAACATTGCTCATGGTGATGACTATATATATGATCTTCAAACTTGAGATCATTACTATCTCCACATATATTGTTGTATGTTTTGATACAGTTAAACATGCTCTGTAACTGTTTGCACTATAAAGACTGCTATTGAACATATAATGATTAACATATACACTTGAGCAAGAATAGGGACTGAAAATTCTTGATTTATCTTCATAATTAACATATACACTTGTCTTAATTTAATATAAATGAATTTAAAATTCATTTAATTGGAAATTACCAATTTAACCTTACTAAAATATGATAATTTCCACTTTTCCATTGCTATAACATCATCCGTGACATCATCTTATCTATATCATCTACAATATCAAAGATGAACAAATAAAAATCCACTTTCTGCATTTGCCCTTCAAAATATTTAAAAACTACAATTTAGTA
Organism: Hibiscus syriacus; assembly: GCF_006381635.1. Taxonomy (NCBI): domain Eukaryota; kingdom Viridiplantae; phylum Streptophyta; class Magnoliopsida; order Malvales; family Malvaceae; genus Hibiscus; species Hibiscus syriacus. Next base: position 2,620,785 of record NW_024062535.1, on the reverse strand, counting down.
ACTAATTTTTACAATTTCGGCTAAATAAGGAAAATCGAATTCAATTCCACTGATCCACATTAAATTTCACTGTTCTAAAATTTGGAAATAATATTTGTAACCTTTATCTATCATCTTTTAAATTTTCGTGAAATTCCGATTTGATCTCATTATCCAATATTATATCAAACTTTATTGCCTTATAGATTTAAATACAAATCATGTACCGTAATTTTGATTCCCACGAAAATTTCATTCTTGGGGATGATCTATTCATTTATGGAATAAAATTTCTTTTTAAGAAAAAATACTTCTTTGGTCCATAAACTTTTCTAAACTTTATACTTTAGCCATTGAACTTTCAAAATTTATATTTTGGTCACTAACCAAAATTTTGGGTATTACACAGACATATCAGGGAGTGCTAACTCCGGATCAGTGAACCTTTCTCTAGGCACCATAGGCTATTTTTGTTCGCTATCAACCAGTAGCAACACCTCTGTAACACTTAGAACCCGTACATATCTTAAATTATGAGTTAGAGATGTTACAATAATCATTTTAAACATTCCTTGCATAAAAACCCTTAACATTTTGTTTAATTTTAACATTTTAATTTTCCATTTTAAAATCATTTAACTAATCATGTATATTCATAAAATATTAATTTATCACTTGGTAGTTCAGTGTTGTTTCATAATCTATGTAAAACTGCCTGAATGTTGCTTAATTTAAAAATCATTCAATAAACTTTTAAAACACTTTATCTTATATATGCTATTCATTCATGCTTTCAGATATAGGTAATGCTAACCATAATAAAATGGTTCTAATTCACTATTACAAACCAATTTAAACAAATCCATCAAAGTAACCAAACAGATATAATATACATGCCACTAAAAAGTGAAAATAACATCGTAGATGTCTTACTGATATTGTCGGTAGGTATTATTTTTAAAAGATGCTCGGGAGGCTCCTCACTTCACATCCTTTTCTTTATCTGAACCTTCGCGTGAAAACCATTACACGTTATGTAAAATCTTAGTGAGGTGGTATAACATTTTAAGGTGAGATGCAACATAAAATTTCAAAACATATCTAAACATGAATAATTAAATTCAAATAAAATCATTAAATTTCAAAACCAACTTATTCAAGATATTTTCCTCTTTAGATACCGAAAAATCATCATCTCATGATTTCATAATAATCACAATATTCAACAACAATCATAGCATTCATTTCACATTCTTTTCCATTTCATCGCATTTCAGAATTATCTCATTCATTTTAATAGCCCAATATATATAAGAAAATGCAAGGTACGTAAGTAAAACGAGCGTTCTCAATAAGCACTCAATGTGCTATCATCAGAAACAGAATATGCACTCCAGGTGCAATCATTAGATACAAAAATATGCACTCCATGTGCAATAAGATAACGTAAAAGAATGTACTAGATCAGAATTAGAATCACTCTAACTCATGGCATGCCAATTGTACATACGACTCTCAATGCAATATACAATAGACTTTCAAATAACATCATATTCGATATAAAAAAACATTTCCAAATCAGAATCATTTCCAGCTAAATCATTATCAAACCCATTACTTGGGTAATTCATACCCTAAAATAATTCAAAAAATATTTCTGAAATCTTTATAAAAATATTTCATAAATAAAATAAAACTATTCTTTGAAAATTATACGAGGTTGACTTATAGCAAGTCTTCATTAATCAAAAAATTAAATAAATAAATTACACTCCACTTTGTCTCACTACCAAACCTTTTATATAATATCCTTTTAATCTCGTGATTTTTCTTTCCCTTTTGTGTCGCTCGGATCGCTAGGTTTATCGTGGTCTGAACAACATCATATAATAACATAATACTCAACATATATGTTAGTATTATACTAACATAATTTAATTTTGATAATATAAATTCAATAAAACATAATCAATACTAAATCGATATAAAGCCAAATCACTATTCCATAATAACTTCAAACTTTTGAAAATAAATATTTAATTCCATAAATATTTATTCTCGTCATCACCCTTTCAACTTTCATAAACTTTGTATTTAAGTCACCATTTATGAATTATCTTTAGAATTCACATCCTTAATGCTACAATTTAATTTAAAATGGTCCTTCACCATTTTACTTAATTCAAATAAAACATTAAAAATTTCAGCATGTAAATAATATGCCTAATCCAAATACTTTAACATTTGAAAACTGCAATTTCATCCTTAATTTTTATTATCTTCGAATTTAACCACAACCTTTATCAATCTTGCAATTTGGTCCCAAATAACTATTCAAACTTAAACTTCAACATTCAAGTAATAATTTCCAGAATTTTAGTACCATATCACATTTATAAACTTTCAATTGGGTCCCCAAATTTCAATGTCTATTCAAATTTAACCTTGAAACTTAACTAGATTTGCACTTTAGTCCCAAATCTTCATTCTAACTTGAAATCCAACATTCAATAATTAAATTTCAAAATTGAATACCCATAATTGCATAATTTCTCATCGATGTCTATAATTTCCAAAACTTACAAAATGGTCTTTTTACTATCTCAAGGTTCCAAATTGATCCAATTCAATCTCCATAGCACATAGAACTCATCTAATATCAATTCTAGACCATATGAAAATTTTTAACATTTTTCCCTTATTATTTTCCTATGGTCGAATATCATTAGAATGTTAGGGCTTGATTTACATTCAATTTCAAGCATGAATTCAAGATCATATGATTAAATTCATGTTAATCCAATAATCCTAACATCAAATTAAATCAAAATTCAACCAATCACTATAAACCCTAGCTATGGTTGAATTTCATATAAGCTTATATACTTGATTTTAATCATCACTCATACTTTATAATTAATCTACAACATCAATAACATGAAAATCATCCATCAACTCTTCAAAATCCAACATGTTCTTCAACCACTCAAATCAAGAAACACATCATCCAAGAATGCTTTCCATGAAAATTTTATACCAAATGATAGAGAATTCCAAGAGGATTAATTCTATATCTAATAGCTTAATCCAAAATTCAATCAAATAAGCTTAAAAATGAAATAAACAATTCTTGCCTTAATAGCTATGGAGTTTCTGCCAAGCTTAAAGAAATGGCAACAAAATCTTGAAATTTGCCAAATAATATCACATACACTTGGCTTCAAACTAATATAATTAAATTTAAAATTCAATTAATGAGAAATTCCAACTTTTCCATTAATGAATCATGATAATTACAATTTTCCATTGGAATATCTTCCATTTTAATATTCTAGTCAAAGATGAACCAAATTAAAGTTGACTTTCTAATTTAGCCATGCAGATTTTAAAAATTACAATTTAGTCACTACATTTCTCGAATTTCGGCTAAATATGGAAGTTATATTTAAAAACTTTTTTACCATGCTTCAAATTTTCAATAAATTCCAGTTAGATGCAATTATTCGATTTCTTATCGAACTTTGCTACTTTATATCTATTAATTAAAACCCCGAATCAAAATTTTGATTCCTACAAAAACATCAATTTCTGAATAAAATATCCATTTATGAGCCAAAATATATAAATTTTAAAAATTACATTTTAGTCCCTAATCTTTTATGAAGTTTATACTTTAGCTACTAAACTTTCAAAACTTTTATTTTAGTCAATAAAAAAATTTAAGGGTGCCAATTTTGAAAGAATAAAAAAGTTTAGGAGCTCTTGAATTTATAGGATAAGTGAATGATGGTCCGTAGCGGCTGATATATGGCTAAATATTGTAAAGATCATGTTGGACAATCTTCATTGTTTAGATGAGGAGAAATCGGAGGGCATAGTTTCTTTGCTTCGAGGACAGACTCATATTTGGTGTACAAATATGGCTATGTGTCCCTCTAGAGCGGGTTACTGGTAGTTTTTCCAGGAAGAATTTCAGAGAAACTATATTAGTTCATTATGCAAATGAAGCAGAAAATTTTCAATCTGATTTAGGGTAACATGACAGTTAATGAGAATGAATGTGAATTTAATAAGCTGAACCGATATGATTCAGAGATGATTCCTACTAAAAAATATGTTTTTCAGAGATTTATTCAGGGCCTACGTACCAGACAGAAAGAACTTCTGTTGACAGTAAATCTACCTACTTTTGAAGAATTAGTGAATTGGGTTAAGGCTTTGGAAAAGGCCAATACTAAAAGGGTTATGATTGAGTAGATACGGCAATAGGTAAAGTGATCAGGAGAATCATCATTATCTCAGTCTAAACGAGGTAGAGGTTTGAGTTCTCACTACCAGAATAAGTCTGAAGGTGGTGCTTCTAGTCGCTAACGGCCTGAGGTGAGAGAAAAAGACTGACAGACTCAGACGGTAGTTACTAGAGCTAGTAGATTAGCTTAGTTATATGTTTAGTTTTTACCTTGTCAGTATTGTGGTAAAACTCACCCTGGAGCATGTAGAGCGACTTCATAAGCTTGTTTCAGATGCAGAGACACTGGCCACTTCATTAGAGATTATCTAATGGAAGGAGAGGGATAAGTCCAGATAAAGATATCTGTAGCAGTGTCTCAAAGAGGTCGAGGCAAAGGAAAAGGGAGGGGATTTTCTAAGACAGGTTCTCATTCTAAAGTGTGTGCTCCAACCAGAGTATACGATATCAAGATTGGGGAGGAATTTGATAATCTATATATTATAGCATGTACTTTTCATCTCTATGATGAGCCTGTATTTGTTCTAATTGATCAGGTTCTACGTATTCCTATGTTAGTACAAAATTGGTCAAAGAAAAAGTTACTCCCTTAGTACCCATTGATACTTATATGATAGAAAGGAATCTGCTAGGTTATAGTGCCAGAGCAAAGTGGATAAGCCAAAATTTTCAGATAAAGATTCAAGGGGTTATGTTCCCAACTAATCTTATGGAATTGTCATTTAATGAGTTTGAGATCATTTTGGGCATGTATTGGTTATCTCCGTATTATGGTTAGGTAGATTGTCCCAAGAAGTGATTATTTTTTAAAGATGCGGAGGGTTTTGAAATTATAATAATCGGAGAAAAAGCAAAAATCATTGCCCAATGTAATATCAGTAATGACTGCTAAGAAATTGATGGCAAAAGACTGATCAGCTTTTATGGCTAATATGGTAGATACCCGAATATCAAAAGTTAAGTTGGAAGATGTTCCTACAATTCGGGAATTTCCAAATTTATTTTCTGATGAATTACATGGATTACCTCTTGATCGCGAGGTGGAATTCAATATTGATGTTTTTCCGGGTACTTCACCTATTTCGATGGCCCCATACAAAATGGCTCTGGTTGAACTCAGAGAGTTAAAGGTGCAATTAGAAGAGTTGCTTCATATGGGTCTTATTAGATTAAGTGTATCATCGTGGGGTGCATCAGTACTTTTTGTTAAAATGAAAGAATGATCTATGAGATTATGCATATATTACCGTTAGCTTAATAAAGTGACGGTGAAGAATAAGTGCCCTCTTCTGAGGATCGATATTTTTTGATCAAATTAAAGGTGCTTCATTATTTTCAAAGAATGGTCTTCGATCTGGGTATCATCAGTTAAACATTAAAGAGGAAGTTGTTCCGAAGACAACTCTTACAACCCGATATGGTCACTATGAATTCATAATGATGCCATTTGGATTGACTAATGCCCCTACAGCATTCAGAGATTTGATGAATTGGGTGTTTCAGTCGTACTTGAATCAATTTGTAGTCATTTTTCTTGATGATATTTTGGTTTATTCCGAGACTAAATAAGAACATGATACACATCTTCGTATTGTACTTCAGATATAATAGGATGAAAAAGCTTTATGCCAAGTTGTCAAAATGTGAATTCTGGTTGCCGGAAGTTTCTTTCCTTGGCCATGTAATTTTAGTAGAAGGAATCATAGTCGATCCCAGGAAAGTACAAGCAATAATAGAGTGGAAACTCAAAAAAATGGCATTGAAGTTAGAAGTTTCTTAGGATTTGTTGGTTATTATGGAAGATTCATGAAGAATATCTTGATGATTCCTTCTTCACTCACCAAGTTGTTAAGAAAAGATGAGCCATTTGTATGGAATGAAAAGTGCCAAGAAAGCTTTGATATGCTTAAGAAGATTCTAACAGAGGCACCAGTTCTAGTGCAACCAGAATCATGTAAAGACTATGTAATCTACAACGATACATCTTATAATGGCTTGGGATGTGTATTTATACAAGAAGGCAATGTGATAGCTTATTCTTCGAGACAGTTAAAAGAACATGAAAAAGTTAGCAGTTGTGGTATTCGCTTTAAAGATTTGGCACCACTATTTGTATGATGAACGGTGTTATATTTACACGGATCATAAAAGTCTAAAGTATCTGTTAACTTATAAGGAATTGAATCTGAGACAAATGAGATAGATTGAGCTCTTGAAAGATTATGATGTGATTATACATTTTTATCCGAGAAAGGATAATGTAGTAACTGATACACTTAGTCGAAAGACATATTCTGCTTTGAGAGCTTTGGATGCTCAATTATCAATGGAAATAAATGGTGCACTCATTGCAGAAGTAAAGTTGAGGCCTGTATTGTTAGATCAGATAAAAGATTTCAAAGTAAAGATGAAAAGTGTTTGATGAGGATTCAACAAGTGATTAAAGGTCAAACTAAAGACTTTGAAGTTAAATTTGATGGATGTTTGTATTATCAAGGACAAGTTTGTATTCCCGATGATGAAGAATTAAAGAAATATCTTATTTCTGAAGCTCATTATAGTCCATTGACCATGCATCCAGGAGGAAATAAAATGTACCAAGATCTGAGGAGTCGTTATTGGTAGGCATACATGAAAAGGGATATAACCGAGTTTGTATCCAAATGTTTGACCTATAAACAAGTAAAAGTATATCACCACGTGCCAGCTGGTTTGTTGCAACCTATTTTCATTCCTCATTGGGAATGGGAAATATTTACTATCGATTTTGTGACAGGTTTACTTTTACACCCAATAAGAAAGACTCGATTTTGGTGATTATAGATAGATTAACCAAGATTGCACACTTTATTCCAATTTGAGCAGATTACTCGAAGGATAAGTATGTTGAATTATATATCAGAGAGATCATGTGGCTTCATGGAGTACCTGTTTCAATAGTTTCTGACAGGAACCCGAGGTTTACTTTGAGATTTTAAAAGTCTTTACACAAAGCCTTGGGAACTCTATTTAATTTCATCATAACTTTTCATCAATAAACTAATGGATAGTTTGAGCGAACTATTTAGATACTTGAAAACATGCTAAGGGCATGTGTTATTGATTTCAAAGGATCATGGGAAAAGTACTTTCCTTTAGCAGAGTTTGCTTATAGCAACAATTATCAATCAAGTATTACGATAGCTTCTTTTGAAGCACTATGTGGAAGAACATGTTAGACTCCACTAAATTAGTATGAATTGAAATATCGAGACATAATTGGTTAAGATTTGATTAAAGAAGTGGAAGACAAAGTAAAGATTATTCTAGATAATCTCAAAATAGCTGTTGACCGATAAAAATCTTACTTAGATCTGAAGAGGAAATAGATTGAATATCAAATCGGTGATAAGGTATTCTTTAAAGTATCACATGGAAAACGGTTATGAGATTCATGTGTCTGAGATTTATTGGCATGTATAAGGTTATAAAGAGAGTTGGTCTAGTAGCTTATCTATTAGCATTACCTCTGGAAACAGACAAGATAGATAATTTGTTTCTTGTATCAATGCTTCGGAAGTATCGATCGGATCCTTCGCATGTAATTACACCAGAGGAAATTGAGATCCAGCCAGACTTGTCATATGAAAAAGAACCAGTAAAGATCTTAACTTATGATGTCAAAGAACTAAGAAACAAAATGATTCCAATTGTAAAAGTTCTTTGGAGGAATCATAAAGTTGAAAAAGTGACCTGGGAACGAAATGAAGATATGAAAAAGTAGTTTCCTCATCTTTTCACATCAAGTATATAAATATGTACGGAAAATTTGATGATGAATTTATTTAAGGGGGAGAATTATAATACCCAAATTTCGGTTAATGATTAAAATGTAAGTTTTGAAAGTTTAGTGGCCAAGGCATAAAATTTATGAAAGTTTAGGGATAAAATGTATTTTTTAAAAGTTATATATTTTGTCCCGTAAATGAATAGCTTGTTATGAGATTAATGTTTTTGTGGGAATCAGAATTTTGATTCGGGATTTGTATTAAAGATTACAAAATAGTCCGGTAAGAAATCAGATAATCGAATGAAATCGGAATTTCACGAAATTTTGAAGGATGATAGATAAAGGTTTGAAAATAGCAATTTTCGAGAATTGTATGGCTAAAGTAGAAATTTAACATTAATTTAGTTCATCTTTGACTACGAAATATTAAAATGAAAGATATTATGATGGGAAATTATAATTATCATGATTCATTAATGGTAAAAGTGGAATTTCTTATTAATTGACTTTTAAATTCAATTATATTATAATTAAGCCATATATGGTAGATGGTAATTATAGAAAAATTAAGATATTGCTTCATCATCTTCAAGCTGAATCCTCCATTGCTAGGTAAGGAAGAATTTTCAATTTGATTTTTAAAGCTACATGGTTGATTTTTGGATTGAACTATTAGATAGAGAATTAATCCACTTGAAATTCTTTATCATTTTGTATAAAAAATTCATGAAAATCATGCTCGGGCGATGAGTTTCATGAATTGGGTGGTTAAAGAACATGTTGGAGTTTGAAGAGTTAATGGATAATTTTTATGTTATTGATGTTGTAGATTAATTTTAAAGCATGAGTGATTTAATCAAGTATAAAGCCATGTATAAGTTTCACCCATGGTAGAGTTTATAGAGTTCGGTTGAATTTTGATTGAATTTGATGTTATGATGATTGGAATAGCATGAATTTAATCATAGAAGCATGAATTCATGCTTGAAATTGAATGAAAAACTTACCCCAACTGCTTCAATAGGTTGGGCCATAGGGAGAATATTATGGGAAAAATGTTCAAAAATTTCCTATGGTCTAGAATTGATATTATATGAGTTCTATACGTTTTGGAGATCAAATTGGATTAATTTGGAACCTTGAGATATTAAAAGGAGTATTTTGCAAGTTTTGGAAATTATGAGACATTGATAAGAAATTGCTCAATTATGGGTATTCAATGTTGAAATTTAATTGTTGAATGGTGAATCTTAATTAAGAATGTTGATTTGGGACCAAAATGAAAATTTGGTGAAAATCAATGGTGGAATTCAAAAAGACTTGGTAGTTAGAGGATTTAATTGCAAGTTTGTAAATGTGAAAGTACTATTTGAGTATGATACTACAATGCTGGAAATTTTAGTGTTTGATTTGAGATAACTGAAAATGATGAAGGATCGTTTTGAGCTAAATGAAAAAGTTGATGTGAATTCTAAAGAGAATTCATAAATGGTGATTTAAATGCAAAGTTTATAAAAGTTGAAAGGTTGATGATGAAAAATGAACATTTATGGAATTGAATAGTTATTTTGGGAAGGTTTTAGATATTATGAAATAGTGAATTGGTTTTATATTGATTAAGTATCGATTTTATTTTATAGAATTTTATATTATTGAGTTTAGATTTTGTTAGTATAATACTAACATATAGTTTGAATATTGTGTTATTTATGTGGTATCGTACAAACTACGACAAACCTTGTGCTCCTATCGATTCGAAAGAGAAAGAAAAAACACACGAATAAAAGCATATTGTATATAAGGTTCGGTAGTAAGACAAAGGTGAGTGCAGTTTATTTATTTAATTATTCTGATTGAGGAAGGCTTGTGATAAGTCAACCTCATATAATTTTTAAAGAATGATTTTATTTTATTTTTGGAATATTTTCATAATTATTTTAGAAATGTTATTTGAATTATTATAGGGTATAAACTACCCAATTAATGGTTTTGATAGTGATGAGTTAGAAACGTTTGATTTAAAATGGATATGATGTTATCTGAAAGCCCATTGTATGTTGCATTGAAAGTCGTAGGTATAATTGGCATGTGATGAGTTAGAGTGATTATGATTCTGATCTGGTACATTCATATACATTATCTTATTTGCACCTGGAGTTCATATTTCTGTACATGATGATTGCACCTGGAGTGTATATTTCTGTTTCTGATGAAAGCACCTGGATTGCTTATTGTGCACACTCATCTTACTTGCGTAGCTTGCATTCTCTTAAATACAAATTGGGCTATGAAAATGGATGTGAAAGTTCTAAAATATGATGAAATAAAAAAGAATATGATTTTTTTTTGTCTTTTATTGACTATTGTGAATATTATAAAATCATAGGATGATGATTTTCAAGTTTCTGAAAAGGAAAAATGACTTGAATAAGTCAATTCAGATTTTCAATTGTTTTATTTGAATTTTAATTTTAATATTTTGAATTATTATGATATTTTTATGTTTTATCTCACCTTAAATAGTTATATTGCCTCACTAAGTTTTACTTAGCACGTGATGATTTTCGCGTTTAGGTTCGGATAGGGAAAAAGACGTGAATTGAGGAGCCTCTCAAGAATCTTTTGGAAATCGTACCTATCGATAGTATTAGTAAGACACATATGATGTTCTTTTGACTTTTTAGTTGTAAGTACAATATATTTGTTTATTTGTTTTGATGGATTTAGTTAAATGGTTTATAATAGTAAATTAGGACAATTTTGTTTTGGATGGCATTAGTTATATCCGAAAGTATGAATGAATAGTATATATATGATATTATGTTTTAAAGTTTAATCAAATGGTTTTAAAATTAAGTATTAATTAGGCAGTTTTATATAGATTATGAAACAACATTGAACTACTCAGTTGCTACCTAAAATCAATTTTGATTTGGATAATAAATTATTATTTTATGATTGCACGCAATAAATTAAATAATTTTAGACTGTTAAATTGAAATGTTAAAATGAAATGAAATTTTAAAGGTTTTTATGTAAAGGATGTATGATATGATTAATGTAACATCTTTAACTCGTATTTCGAGACATCTACGAGTTATGGGTGTCACTAAAGGTCTTGTTGTTTTGGCGCCTGCAGGTAAGGAAAGCATAAGGAGAAGATCTGAAGGACTGCTAATTTAATTGAGAGAAAGAAATGTCGTAACAATTGTATACAATAAATTTGGTCATAGAAAAGACAAAATAGAAAAAATATCAAGTTGCCATGCTATCTAGCCACACGTGACACATTGCATGCTGTTATTTTTTGGGACCACTTGCCAACCTAACCTCCCATTCACGTGAAGTGTGTGACACCATAGGGTATAAAGGGTATTTAGGGCCCAAAACCCTAGAAAATTCCCTATTATAAATACCTAAAGGTACCCTACATTTAAAAAAACTTTTTTGGAATGTGACCTAAAAGAGAAATAAGCAAAAGGAGAATGCACCATTCTTCTATTTTTCTTCCATCTTCAACTTTTTTTGTGGTTTCCTCCATAGTTGAGCTTAAAAGGGTAGTAGCTAGGACCTTGAGAGAGGATAGCTTGCTAAGGCGGTTCACAACGGTGGTTCTAAGTGTCACAGTAGCAACTCATTTAAGAGTTTTCTTCTCCTTGTTCTTTCATTTCTTATTTTATATGGGCTTGTACTTAACTTTGATGATGATAGATGAACTTAGCCACTCTATTAACTAATTTATTTGGCGTTGGATTTGATTTGGATAATTTTTATTTTGTGTTAATGAATGGTTAAACGGTTATTATGTTTAAATGTTGTTTTGCTCATTATTTATACTTTAAATGTTTGGTATTGTAAGAGCTTTCGAGAATTAGTTGTGTGCTAAGTGTAGATGCCTAATTTCGATAGAGTTAGGCTAGATCTATATGAGCAAGGGAGCTAAATAGGGATTGTGAGGTTTTAACTCACCTTATAGATACGGAGAAGTTTCAAACGACTAAAAGGGATATTATGTGTTTTATATATTAGTGTTGCAGTTCAAGCTGAGAGGTATTGTCATAGCATTAGTTTTATCATGTTCCTTACTAGAGATAGCTTAGGAGCACTCTTAGCAAATCCTATCGGGTAGCATACTCATAGGAAGCATAGACTATTCTGAACATAGAATATTAATTTTCACAGCGAATACAACCAATTACCCCTATAGAAGCTTGATTGTCTGAGGTTGTCAAGTCTTATTCATTTTCTAGAGTTCAATTTACTTTTGTTACAACATTCTTTTACAATTTACTTCAGCACTTCAATTAAACTTCTGCCAAAACATTCTTCATTGTTTGTCATATCACTTCACTCTAATACTTGACACAACAATTCCATACTTCTTACACATACCATTTACCACAACATTTTATTCACTTGTCGATACCATTTTGTATATACATATATTACTTAGTAACACTTTATTGTTATAACTTACTTGAAAAATCCCTCTAAACCATGTGGAGATGATACTCACTCACTATTATATTACTTGTTTGATTTTGTATAATTGCACATATTTATGTGTCATAGCATAGTACATCACACACGCGATCACTTAGTTTATCATGGCATTCATATCATTCATATTTATGTTATGATCATACTTTGCATCATACATCATGTATTAAGATATCATAATATGTTTCAATTCATTATCCTAGATAACTCCGTAAAAATGCCATATTTAGGGCATTTTCACTTAAGTTATTGATTGTCTAAGAGCTCATATAGGATCATATAGATTCATTTAGGAGCATATAGTTGTATGTGGTGGAAATATATTTTATCGTGGCATTTTATTTTGTGAACGGTGTTGCGTTATAAGGAAGGTGTTTTGTCTGATAATGTATAGGATCTATATGCAAGGATAAGCGAGAAGAATTGCTGTGACATGCTGAGAATGCTTAGAAGAATGCAAATCCCAACTCGGACAATATTTCGAAAGAGAAAAAGACGAAAGAATATATTTTCAAGAGCCAGTTGTCACTGTCTTCATGTGCCTTCACCCACTAGACACCTAGGAGGAAACATCTGCCACTTGGGTCGGCTGATCCAATCGACACATACGTGCAGTTACAAGCCTTCCAGAATGGACCACGCCGAGCTGCTCAAGAGGGGACCCCTTCCAGCTCTACTACACCCCTCACGTGAAGAAAACCATCTTAGGGTATGCTAGGAATTTTAACACAGATTCCTAAGTTTATTCCACACTATAAATAGGAGAAGAAGCCACCAGACTTAGAGACTCTTTTTCACGTTGTTTTGAGCCCAGTTTAAAAAAGAGAAAAGGTCTCTCCTTTTTCTCGTCAATCATTTTTGTCATGGCATTCCTCCATTAACAAACTAGAAGAAGTAGTGAGCTATGCGTCCGAGAGGAGCTAGCGAGCTAGGACAGTTCGTGGTAGCTGAGAAGAGATTAGGCAGTGCACGTCGAAGGCTTTTCCTTCATCCCTTTGATATTTTCTTTCATTTATCTTAGTTGGGTTGTATGGAATAGATTAATTTCATGCCATGTTGCTTGGATATTTGAACCCCACCATTAACTAGTCTTATTTGGTGGGAGCTCATTATGGATACTTAAGTTTTATTTTAATGGATGGTTGTTTTTTATAATGTTATTTGTTTTGCTTATGATGCTTAATGCCTTAAGTTTGTAGGAACTATAAGAATATCCATTCCTTAGGAGAATGCTAAGTGTTCGAGAGAATGACTAAGTAACATAACTTTAGTGTTCAATAGAAACTAAGGAGGATCCATATAAGCAAGGGGCTCTAGATAGTAATTAGGCCTAATCCAACCTTATACATAAGCCTAGGATTTTAATTGACTAAAAGGAGTAGTGCTCGGTCGAGATGTTAGATGCTAGTGTTAACGCTGAATGAAATTACCATGACATAATATGTTGATCTGAACCAATAGGATTCTGCACCTGCTAACGCCGAGAAGTATTGCCAAGACATTTTCAACCTGTCAAGTCCCTTAACTAGAGATAGCATAGGGCACCTTTAGTAAACTCTATCGGGCAAGTAAGGCATGGATGTAAGACCAACCTGAGAAATTAGGCTTAAGTGTCCTAAGTGACTCCTATCATTCATTCCCATAGTAGCTTGTTGTGTGAGGAGTCTAGAGTCATTTTAATCAAATCATGTGTTTACATTTCGTTTTGCCTTTACATTTTTAATTGATTTCACTACACTCAATTTACTTTTGCCAAGACATTTCTATCCATTTTTCCATAATTTATCCATTTGCTGCCACATTACATTACACAATCATTCTTGTCCCACCAACATCCATTTCATTTTGCCACAACATTCTCATTTGTACATACCATCACTAACCATACTTAGGTAAAATAGATAATTGCTTTGATTGAACTTATAAATTCCCCTAATTCCTGTGGAGACGATACTCACTCATCAATGTATTACTTGTTCGACTGTGTATACTTGCACATATTTCAGACCATATTTAGTAGTCGTAATTCACGGTCAATTTTTTGGCGCCGTTACCAATGATTAACAACTAGAAGTTAATTAGTTTTGTTAAAGCATTTTAGTTTTACTTTTTCATTTTTTTAGTTTTACTTGTTATTTTCCTTTTCTTTTTCATGTTTTTCTTGGTGTATGACCAGACGATACTCTGACGACCCATTAGAACCAATTGAACCTGAGATCAAGATGTTATTTTGGAAAAGAATACGTGCTCAACATGTAAACATGTATCAAATTGGAAATCAAGGTATTGGTCATGAAGAAAATCATAATGCCGAGGCAATTTCGAATGTTGGGAATGTAACTAGACCTCGTGCCATTTTTGATCACTTAAATCCTATCTTGGACTACTTAAATCTAGGAATTGTGGCAACCAAGATTCAGGTAGCCCATTTTGAACTCAAACATGTCATGCTCAATATGCTAAATTCCATAGGGCAATTTGGGGGCATGCCAAATGAAGATGACATGCAACATATTCACAACTTCATGGAGGTGTACGATTCTTTATGATAACAAGGAGTGCACGAAGATGTATTAAAGTTAAAGTTATTTCCATATTCTCTGTATGACCAAGCAAGGGTTGGTTGCTTGGACTGATTTGTGCAAAAGTTTTTTGTTGCGGTATAATTCATCGAACATGAACACCCAACTAAGTAAAGACGTCGCTTATTTTTGTCAAGTTGATGACAAATCAATGTAGTAATACTAGGATTGGTATAAAGGATTGCTTCGCAAATGCTCAAATCATGGTTTTCAAGATTAGATTTAAGTGGTAATGTTCTATAATGGAGTAAATGCGCCCACGAGGATAATACTAGATGTCTCGGCAAAAGGGACATTGCTCGATAAATCACATGCAGAGGCATTCAACATTCTAGATAGGATTGCCAACAATGATTATCAATTCTCGTCTACAAGGCTCGGAATTGGGCAAAAATAACATGGGGCATTCGAATTAGAAACTAAGGATTCTGTGTCCACCTAACTTGCTGCTATCACCAATATGTTGAAGAATTTGTAAAGGCCAAGTGAGGTAAAGGGAGTGAATGTAGCCAATTCAGGATGTTTATTATGTCATGGCAATCACATGAGAGCGAGTGCCCGACCAATCAGAAATCCATCAATTATGTAGGAAACTACAATCAAGGCAATAATAACCCCTATTCTAACACCTATAATCCTGGATGGTGTCAACATCAATACTTCTCGTGGGGAAATCAAGGAAACATCAATACTAATCAGCCTGTTGGGTAGCATAATTTTAATGACTCCCAAGGTTTTCAAACGAATATGACATGGCATAATTCAAACAACGGAGTACCATCTTCATCCAACACAAGTTATTTGGAGGCTATAATGCAAGATTTTATATCAACCATGAATATCATACTGCAAGACAATGTGACCTCCATAAAAAACCAAGGAGATTTGCTTCAAAGCCACAGTTCGTCTCTAAGGGCGTTGGAGAGTCAGGTTAGTCAAATTTTCATGTTATTAAAAGAACGTCAACTAGGTCATTTGTCGAGTGACACTGAAGTCACTAAACCTCATGGAAAAGAGCAATGCAGAGTACTCACACTGTGGAGTGGCACCCAAATCAATGTACAAGACAAGTTTGGGGAAGAAAGATGAATGATTTACCCCTTATCACTATGCCAGCTGAGAATGAAGTGTTAGAAGAGACACAAGTGGAAGAGGATAAGGATGAAAGTTCATCTTGTAAAGAAACTAAGTGAGCAAATAAAAATACCACGGTAAATGTAGTTCCCGTCCCTTCATTAGAGTAAGTCAAACCCCCACCTCATTTCCCACAAAGACACTGAAGAAACATAATTATGACATTCAATTCAAGAAGTTTGTCGATATTCTGGACCAACTCCACATCAATGTTCCTTTTCTTGAAGCTATAGAACAAATGCTGACAAATGCTAAATTCCTCAAAGAGATTGTTACCAACAAAAAAAAGTTGTGAAGTACGAGAATGTTGCCACGGCAAAAGCATACTGCTCTGCCTTAAGCAAGTTGTCACCAAAAAGATAATATTCAGGTAGTTTTATCATTCCATGTTCGATAGGATAAAATTATGTTGGGAAGGCACTATGTGAGCTTGGCTCAAGTGTGAACTTAATGCCTAAGTCAATCTTTGTGAAGATCAAAATAGGAAATGCAATACCCACCTCTTTTATCTTGCAACAAAACGATCGTTCCTATGTTTGTCCAGAAGGGCAAGTCGAGAATGTCATTGTAAAGGTGGACAAATTAATGTTTCTAGTAGACTTCCTTATATTGGATTGTGAGGTTGATGCCACAACACCCATAATCTTGGGGAGACCCTTCCTAGCTACTGGGTGTATTCTTATCGAGTTTGAAAAGGGTGAACTCACCATGAGAGTGGCCGACCAATGTGTCACCGTTAATACTTTCCGAACTCTTAAGTACATGGATGAATCTAAAAAATGTTAGAGCATTTTTGAAGTGGATTCATTGATAGAATGAGAAGCTGATCAATTTTGTCATGACAATTTCATTTATCTGGAAAATTATGAGAGCCTTATTGAAGAAGAAAGTGTCGAGGAGCCCAATGAATTTTCTTTGGAGGTCCATCAGGCTGGTTTTCTCATAGCTAGCTCAGGTACACGCTTTGAACCTCTTGATTTCGATGAGTTTGTTCCTCCTAAGCCTTCATTACAGCATGCACCTGCCTTATAGTTAAAGAATTTGCCACAATATCTTAAATATGATTACCTAGGTAGTAATGAAACTTTACCTGTTATTATTTCCTCTGCCTTTACTCCTAACCAAGAATGTAGCTTGTTAGGTGTTTTTTCATAGTATAAGAAAGCGTTAGGATGAACTATGGCGGATCTGAAGGGAATAAGTCCTACTATTTTCATGAACAAGATCCTTCTGGACAAATACCATGGCAAATCCATAGAGCCACAAAGAATATTAAACCCAATCATGAAGAAACTCATGATGAAAGAAAATCTCAAATGGCTTGACACTGGAGTAATTTACCCCATATCTAATAGTTCATGGGTGATTCCCGTCCAATATGTACCAAAGAAGGGAGACACGACCGTCATGACAAGCAAGGATAATGACTTGCTACTAACACGCACTGTTACCAGGTGTGAATATATATGGACTACCGCAAGCTAAACAAGGCCACCAAAAAGGACCACTTCCCTTTGCCCTTCATCGATCAAATGCTGGATCGATTGGCTGGCAAGCCATTTTACTACTTCTTGGACAGATACTCAGGGTATAATCAAATTGCCATCGCACCAGAGGACCAGGAGAAGACTACGTTCACGTGTCCCTATGGCACTTATACTTTTCAGAGGATGCCTTTTGGACTCTGTAATGCCCCGACAACTTTTCAGCGCTGTATGCAAGCTATCTTTTCTGACATGGTTGAGGACTTCATAGAAATCTTTATGGATGAATTCTCATTTTATAGAGATAACTTTGAAAAATGCCTCGGCAATTTGGCAAAGGTACTCAAGCGATGTGAGGAGGATGACATCATGCTGAATTGGGAAAAGTTTCACTTCATGGTAACTGAAATCATTGTGCTAGGCCATAAGATCTCTCATAATGGCATTGAAGTGGATAAAGCCAAAATCGAGGTGGCCAAGAAGCTACCCCCACCAACATATGTCAAGGGCATTAAGATTTTCCTTGGACATGTTGGGCTCTATAGAAGATTCATCAAGGACTTCTCTATGGTATCCAAGCCCTTGTGCACACTGCTTCAACAAAATCAGCCTTCTATTCGATAAAAATTGCCATAGCACATTCACTAAGCTGAAACAAATACTTATCTCTGCACCCATCATGGTTCCCCCTGATTGGAGGTCACCATTCAAGCTAATGTGTGATGTCAGTGATTTTACCATGGGAGCTTTACTTGTGCAACGCCGAGGTAAAATCTTTCATGTTATATATTATGCTAGTTGTACCTTGAATGAAGAACAAATGAATTACACAACCACTGAGAATGAATTACTTGTTGTGGTATTTGCATTTGACAAGTTTAGGTCATACTTGATAGGCACCAAAGTTATTATTCACACTGATCACTAAACTCTAAAATACTTAGTGAACAAGAAAGATGCCAAGCCTAGACATATTAGGTGGATATTACTATTGCAAGAATTTGACTTAGAGGTGATCGATTAAAAAGGTACTGAGAACCAGGTTGCAGATCATTTATCTAGGATAGAGAACAATTCTGAATGTCATGACATTTTAGATATTCAAGAAGAATTCCCTAATGAGCAAATTTTTTATGCCATGATAATTCTGTGGTATGCTGACCTAGTCAATTTACTTGTTAGTGGTATTTTGCCTTACGAATTAAAAAGCCAGGGCATGAAGAAGTTCAAGCATAATTCCAAGTTATACTTCTTAGACGAGTCATACTTATTCAAACAATACGCCGATCAAATAATTCGATCATGTGTCCATGTGCACTACTAAGGTCCTCCAATCAGGCTTTTATTGTCCTTCACTATTCAAAGATGCCCATGAGTTTTGTAAAGCGTGTGATAGATGCCAGCGCACTGGGAACATTTCCAAACGATTTGAAATGCCATTGCAAAACATTCTGGAGATCGAGCTCTTTGATGTTTGGGGCATTGACTTTATGGGACCATTCCCATCTTTTTTAGAGACTTATACATCTTGTTTTCTTTAGACTATGTATCTAAGTGGGTTCAAACAATTGCAACACCGAAAAATGACTCTAAGATTGTGCTCAAGTTCCTTCACAAAAACATCTTCACCTGATTTGGAGCACCTAGAGTCATCATCATTGATGAAGGAACTCATTTTTATAACAACCTAAATACCAAGGTATTACAAAGATATGGAGTACGACACAAAATTTCCACGGCATATCACCCACAAACCAATGGACAAGCTGAAGTGTATAACCGGGAGATTAAACAAATCCTAGAGAAGATGGTGAATCCTAGAAGGAATGACTGGTCCCTGAAGCTTGACGAAACGCTCTGGGCTTATTGAACGGCATTCAAAATGCCTTTTGGAATGTCACCGTTCCAGATGGTATATGGGAAAGCATGCCACCTACTTGTGGAGTTATAGCATAAGGCATATTAGGCTATTAAGAAGCTTAACTTTGATGTGCAATTAGCTGGGGAGCAGCAATTACTTGATCTGAACGAAATATAAGAATTTAGAGCACAAACATATGAAAATACCAATATTTACATAAAAAAACCCTAGAAGTGGCATGATCGAATTCTTCTGCCAAGGCATTTTCATACTGGATAGCAGATGCTTCTCTTCAACTCGAAGCTAAAGCTCTTTTTGTCAAACTAAAGTCACGATGGTCTGGACCCTTTAAAGTACACCGTGTCTACCCTCATGGAATTGTTGATATCAAGAAGAAAGATGATGGGACAATTTTCAAAGTTAACGGTCAGCATATGAAGGCTTATCAAGATATTTTAGATTCCATGACATTTTGGATTTACTCATGTTCACAAATAAATGTTTATTTTATTTTTTTACTTTATATTCAGTTATTTTTTAGTAAATTAAGATATTTTGAATTTTTAAGGACCCATGCAACATGCATGTGATGATCGTACGGCATAGGAGTGTGCAACACCAAGACAAAAAAGAGGATGAAAACATTATACTTTTGACTTTCTGAATTTTTAAGGGTTTACTTTTTCATATAATTTTTTTGTTTTTTTTCCCAACCCACACCTTATTCACCCGTTATCATAACCCCCTTTTACCTTTTTATCTTATTTTTATCTTTTTACTCTCTCACTTAATCTTCGTCTTATCTTGTTCTTCACTCCTTCAATCCTCACGCCATAGCCAAAAAGCTTCAAGCTTTTTCATCTTTTCTTTCTTTTGTCAACCAAACTATGGTGCGCTCGTGTCCTTCAAGCATGGCTCCATCATCTCCACCGCGTTTCATCGATGAAGTGGCGCAAGAATGGTTTCAAGGGCTCAAAAATCGTTGGGTTTTTTAGTTAGGCTTCATCTTCTCCGACGATGAAGGTGCTGACCTTGGAGGCGATGTCATGGATGTTTTTCACCAATACAAGTGGCAAAAATTTGCTAGGCATCCGGAGAATGTGAATGTCTCTCTTTTTAAGGAGTTTTATACCAACTTATCCAACCTAAATCAATATATCGTGGTGGTTCATGGTATTTCTATTCACTTTACCCCTTCAACTATTAATCGTTACTTTAACTTGCAGGATATTGTTGATAGCCACACCTCATTTGCAAGAAAGACTGATAATGAGACTTATCATGGCATATTGGAGGACATATGTTTTTCAAACACAAAGTGGGATGGGTAACAAGCCAGTCGACGATCGGTGGATCGCGAGAGGCTACAACCGAGGGCTAAGTTGTGGAATCATTTTATAAAGCACAAGCTTCTCTCCATTACCCACAATACTATAGTCTCACTGCAGTGGATGCTTCTATTGCACTCTATTTTAGTGGGCACTCCATTGACATAGGGAAGATAATCATGGAACAAGTTTATAATTGTTTGAAGCGGCCCACCAGACCTTGGTATTTTCAAACCTCATTATGGCAGTCTGTCGTAAAAAGAAGGTTTCAGAGGAACAATTTGACAAAATATTGCTTGGGTTATCTAGGATTACAAAAGCCAAGCTGCCTATGTTGCTTGGATTCAAGGAAACCAAGGGTATGGAAAAAGAGGAGAGCACCTCCCGTGCTGATACAAACTATGATGCCATGGGAAAACTAGATGCTATAGAGGAGGCCGGTAAGAGAACCAAAGATCATGTAGACCAGCTCACCAGCAATCTGACTACCTTGTTTGCCTATACCAAGCGTCGGGACGAGTTTGTGGTGAATGTTTTCCTAGAGATCCTCCCTCATGTTAATCTTGATATCCTAGTCTTCCATGATACACTTTTGAGTCCCTCTGTGCTAATGATGAGGAGCCAGCAGATCTTGATCCACTCTACTCAGTGCCAACGACCGAACACTAAGAGACCAAGCTCCAGCCCTCAACCTTACAAACACCTTCGCAACCCACTGAGCCACTTGAGGTAGCAAAATCGGAAATCTCACAGTAAATCCATATGTAAAGGAGTAGACGCCATTTGAAGAAGGCATGTCAGCGTGAAAAGCCTAAATTCACCCCGATCCCTGAAGACGTTAGGACCTCCTATTACACCATCATCAGATTCTGAACACTCCAGCCCCACACAATTACACAAGCACCAACGTCGCTCGGTAGCACCACCATCCACGTCGCTCGACAGCACCACCACCTTAGATAGTCAAGGTACCTTGCATTGCATAACATGTAGTATAGTTTTAACTTAGTTTTTATTTAGCATTGAGGACAATGCTTTTCTCAAGTTTGGGGGAGGTGTGGTATCTCAAATCATTGCATCATAGTATTAGTAGAATGAATATGTCATGACATTAGTAAGTGCTCGTATTAGTTTTCTGGAATAAATTAATGATGTCGGATGATGATGAACTCTTTAAGGCTAGAATTGAATGTACATGACTATTGAGAATGATAGAACCAACTCTAGGACTTGCTCCTTTGAAACTTTTTGATACATGAGTGTATGTTTTCCATGCTTAAGGAAATTAGAATTTTTTTTATAAAAGAACTCTTGTATGCCTTGGCATAAAATTTAGACAATGTCCTTGAATGGTGAAAACCCCACATGTTCCAAAAAGAAAATAATAAAAAATTATGAATAAATGCTTTGACATAATTGTCGAGGGACACTCCGCTATGCCATGGCATTGTTTGAATGTTGCATTTAAATAAATAGCAGCCACGTCATATGATTGAATGAAAGTAGTCATGGGATGACTCTACCTGACTAGCTCAGGGGTTGAAGTTATGTTCCCTTTCACCTAGAGTGTAGGATGGTAGGTGTGATGGGTTGACTCCCCTCGTAGCAGTTTTAAAGAAGAAGAAGAAGAAGAAAACATTGTGGGAGTAAACTTGTAAATGTTGTGGAAAAATAAAAGAGCTTGCTTAAAAATTTTATAGTTTTGTTATGAGTGGACTTGATACAATCACGCACACACTCACAAAGGATATTGCTCTAGGGGACAGTACTTGATTTCTCAAATTAGTCTAGCTGTTAAAGTCAACTGTTCTGAGGGCTAAAATTATATCCCATATGACTAGCTTGAAACTCAACTTGCCATTGTATTTTATTTTTCTTACTACTATCTATTGCTTGAGGATAAGCAATAGCTTAAGTTTGGAGGTGTGATAACTCCGTAAAAAGGTCATATTTAGGTCCTTTTAACTTAAGTTATTGATTGTCTAAGAGCTCATATAGGATCATATAGATGCATTTAAGAGCATATAGTTGCATATAGTGGAAATATATTTTGTTGTGGCATTTTATTTTGTGAACGGTGTTGCGTTATGGGGAAAGTGCTTTGTCTGATGATGTGCAGGATCTAGAAGCAAGGATAAGCAAGGAGAATTGTTGTATGCCACCTACGTTGGCTGATCCTGTCGGGACATACATGCAGCTGCAAGCCTCCCAGAATGGACCACGCCCAACTGCCCAGGAGGGGACCATTTCCAGCTCTGTTGCACCCCTCACGTGAAGGAAACCAGCTCAGAGTATCCTATGAATTTTAACACGAATTTCTTGGTTTATTTCCCACTATAAATAGTAGAGGAAGTCACCATACTTAGAGAATTTTTTTTTACGTCATTTTGAGCTTAGTTTAAAAAAAGAAAAGGTCTCTCATTTTTCTCATCAATCATTTTTGTCGTGGCATTCCTCCATTAACAAGCTAGAGGGAGTGGCAAGCTAGGCATCCGAGAGGATCTAGCGAGCTAGAACAATTCATGGTGGCTGAGGGGAGAATAAGCAGTGCACGTTGAAGGATTTTCATCCATCAATTTTCTTTCATTTATCTTAGTTGGGTTGTATGGAACGGATTAATTTCATGCCTTGTTGCTTGGAATATTCGAACCACACCATAAACTAGTCTTATCTGGTGGGAGTTCATTATGGATTCTTAAGTTTTTATTTGAATGGATTGTTGTTTTTGTATGATGTTATTTGTTTTGCTTATGATGCTTAATGGCTTAAGGTCGTAGGAGTTATGAGAGTAGCTATTCCTTAATAGAATGCTTAGTGTTCGAGAGGATGACTAAGTAACATATATTTAGTTTTCGAGAGAAACTAGGGATGATCCAAATAAGAAATGTGTTCTAGATAGTAACTAGGTCGAATCCAACCTTAGACATAAGGCTAGGATAATCGACTAAAAGGAGTTGTGCTCGGTTGAGAGGCTAGATGCTAATGTTAACACTGAATGGCATTGTCGTGACATAATTTATTGATCTGAACCAATAGGATTATGCACCTTCTAACGCCGAGAGGTATTTCCAAGGCATCTTCAACTTGTCGAGTCCCTTAACTAGAGATAACATAAGGCACCTTTAGTAAACTCTGTCAAGCAAGTCATAGAAGTAAGACCAACCTGAGAAATTAGCCTTAAGTTTCCTAAGTGACTAATATCATTCATTCCCATAGTAGCTTGTTGTGTGAAGAGTCTAGAGTCATTTTAATCAAATCCTTGTTTACATTTCATTTTTCCTTTACATTTTCAATCGATTTCACTACACTCAATTTACTTTTGCCAAGACATTTCTATCTATTTTGCCACAACATCTTCATTTGTTACCACATTACATTACACCATCATTCCAGTCCCACCAACATCCATTTCATTATGCCACAACATTCTCATTTGTGTATACCATCACTATCTATACTTAGGTAAAATAGATAATTTCTTTGATTGAACTTATAAATTTCCTTCAATCCCTATAGAGACGATACTCACTCATCACTGTATTACTTGTTCGATTATGTATACTTGCACATATTTCACAACAATATTTAGTAGTAACAATTCAAGGATAATCCTTTATACTTTACATATTATATGATTATTATACATATATTCTATAGTATGCATATTTATTTTTAACCATATGTCAAGTTTATAGCATGTTTAGTATGGATGAAATGTCTTAGGTTATACATCTTATTAATATGTTATACGTTTTCATTTCATTTTTACTTAGCCATGCATTACGTATATCTTATAATATATGTTTTATTTATACATATAGTTTACTTATATGCTATACTTAGTTTTGTATGAAGAAAGGCTAAGGATACTAAAGGCGAATGATTCGTTTGCACATGCTAAGGAAAGCTATAAGATCAAGGGATGTAGTGCTTCAACATTGGACATATTTGTTCATGAAAGGTCATGACTATTCACTAAGAGGAGCATCACCAAAGGTTGCGACTCTTCACCAAAAGGTGTCTCTCCATGAGTCATGCCTCTTTACCATATATTACTTCACCAAACGATGTGTCTCTTCACCAATAGGTGTCATTTCAAGGCATATCTCTTCACCAAAGGATATTATTTCAAGTCCTGATCATTCACCTAAAGTCATACCTTTTCACCAAGAGTCTTGTCTCTTCGTCAAAGGTGTAACACCCCTTTCCCGTATCCATCCCCGAACATAAGTCAGAGATATCACATGCTTTAAAAATAGTTTTAAAAAATAGTAAAATTTTTATTCTTTAAATAATATTGTTTAATAATATAATATATAAAATGTTCTTTGACTTCTAATCTATAAAATGACGTTTAAGTCGATCACATAGTAGTTTAAGTTCAAACATAATATAATATTACAAACCAGATATCAAATATGCTACCAGAGTATCATAATATAACTAAGTACATGCCAACTAGTAATATCAAAAGAACATCTAGAGATGTCATACTGCTATTGATGAGGTAACCCTTGACAGATAATATCAGTTGCACTCCTCACTCCGATCGTAAGCTAAAACCTTCACGTGAAACAATCACACGCTAAGTATTCACTTGGTGAGGTATAGTAAATTAAGTAAGTCATTTAAAAAACATAAGTAATCATTAAAGATTAAAATATGATTTAATTTGTATAGAATACATAAATGCATAAAACTAACATGATAAACCATGTTTCTATCACATAACATGTGAAATATTATTTTCATATACATAGCATACTTATCAATCAGTGTATTCGAAAATCCATTCACAACCCAACGTATAACAAATGAGAATGCAAGGTACACAATTAGCACATAAGTGGTATAATGACATATAGGTATTGTAGTACACAGTGACACTATACTAACAATTCCAGAGTGGTAATTCATTATGAATACCATCCTTGCACACATAGTGTCATAGTACAACAAACGTACTACTACAAGAACGCAATAATTCATTAAACAAAATTGATCGATAACCACCTTATTCAAGGTATTACAATTGCACCTATGAATCTCATTGTACATACAATAGGCTATTATATCCAAATCACATATTAAACATTTATTCCAAAACATCAATAAATGATAAATAGTGTGAAACACATCCATTTGTTTTAGGGAAATCTATACCCTAAAATCATTCAATAAAAATCATTTTTCATAAATTTTTTATGAAAAATATTTGAAAATGTGTTGAAAGCATGCTTAGTAAAACACTCGAGGTTGAATCATCGCAAATCTTCCTCATATCATTTAAGTACATAATAAAATGCATTCACATGGTATGTCTCACTATTATGCCTTACTATCGATATCCGATTATTCTTGGACTTTTTACTTGCCTTTCGATTTGCTTGTATCATGAGTTTGATCATGATCTACACATGCATCAAGGCATAGCATATACAAATATAAATACATGTTAGTATTCTTACTAACATTTTAAGTACAATAATAATAGTCAAAAGTACTACTATTTTTTGAATTCTTCTAGAATTTATCTTAACTTTTCTTTTTACTCATAATGGTCCCTTGCCATTATTTCTTCATTTCAAGTCCCAAATAGGTCAAATAAAATTCCAGCATTTAGTTTCCAGCCCAATACCTCAACAATGGCATTATTACTACTTAAGTCACTAACGTTCTCAATATTTACCATTTGATGCTTAAACTTTTCTAACATCCCAAAATAGCCCAATTTCACATTCTAACATCAATTTCAGACTTTTAAAATAAAATTTCAACAATGAACATCAACTATTAAGTAATTACACATTTACCCACAACTTTTTAAAAATTACCAATAGCTTCCCCAACTTTTTTAAAATTACAAAATGGTCCCAAAATTTTTCTAAGGCTTGTAAAACCTTCCAAATATCATTTCTATGCCATGGGAAAATTTTCACACTTTTTCCCTATTTCTTTCTTCATGATCGAATGCTCTAGGGGTTGGGATTCCATGATTTTCACTTGATTCAAGCATGAAATCATCCTCTATTCAACATTTCCAATTCTCTACAATAAAATCCCTAACTTAATTTCATCAAATTATAACTTTCCCCAAAACTAGGGTTTAGGTCGAACCTACTATAAGCATGTATAGGTGGTTTTAATCATCAATCAAGCTTTGAAATGATTTTACAACATCAAAATCCATCAACATCTCCTTAAACCCTAACATGAACATAATCCCTAGGGTATGAAGGAGCACGAAATGGAGCTTGAAGAAGGGCTTATTTTCATGAAATATTTAGTTAATTTCATGCTAATTTGTAATTTGTTAAGCTTAAATGAATTTAAAATGCATTTGATGGGAAATGACAATTTTACCATTAATGAAACTTGATAATTACCTTCATATCAAGCCACATAAAACTTATCATCTTCCCAAAGTCAAAGGTAAACAAAATAATTTACCCTTTACAACTTTACTC
Organism: Hibiscus syriacus; assembly: GCF_006381635.1. NCBI lineage: Eukaryota > Viridiplantae > Streptophyta > Magnoliopsida > Malvales > Malvaceae > Hibiscus > Hibiscus syriacus. Next base: position 2,593,432 of record NW_024062535.1, on the reverse strand, counting down.
ATGCTCTTTTCCAAAAACTTCAATCTTGTCATTCATCCAACGGTCCAAATTGAATATGGAAATAAATTCTCAAATCCAATGATCTATATTATTTTCCATCATTTTAAAATGTGAAAATAATATTTTTTTAAGCTTAATTTATCATCCTTCAAATTTTTTCAGAATTTCTACTCTATCCGATTTATTGAATTTTCACCAAACTTTAACACATTTTAGCTTTTAACACAAATTCCATATAAAAAATGTGATTATCACCAAAACGGCATTCTTGGGGGTGAACAATTCATTTATGAAATAAAAATTATTTTTGGGAAAATTATCACTTTAGTTCATAAAGTTTTCCCAATTTTATACTTTGGTTGTCGAACTTTCAAAATTTATGTTTTGGTAACTGACCAAAATTTGGGATATTACAAAAGGTCACCATCAACATCATGGCCATTCATCTAGAGTTCTCAATTCTAAGTGTTAGGCATTTTTCTTGATGAGTTGCTGCCCAAAAGACACTATTTCTACTCATGCCTCTTCATGAAAGGTCCCCATTCACCAAGGATTATGACTCTCCATGAAGTACCTTTTTATTCAAACATCATTATAAGAAGAGTTCCATCAAAAGAAAGGCATTATTCAAGCACCAAGTAGACGAAAAGGTTGGCGCCCAACCTAAGGGATATGATCTTTCAATTTAAAAGGTCGTGACTTCATAAAGTCACCAAGTGTGTTCACACCTAGCTGAATATATAGCAACACCCCTTTGTTCCCTATATAAGGCAAAACATTTGACATTTGTAAACCATCTCCTTACATTCAATATAACTTATCTTTATGAGAATTTCTCTTTTTTTGTTCTTTATTAAACTATATCGACTTATCAAGCCTTGTGCTTGTGGCGTCATCTTTTCATCTTGATATTTATGGTTCTTAGTTCTTATAGCTAAAGAATCCAAGTCCTTATTTCTATATGAGCATAGAACTTATAAGGTATGGGTTTATGTTTTTTATAGCAAAAGTTATTCCTTGTTCTTTGTTTTATTCTATCATCATCCTACACTCTTCTAAACACCAATAACATCATCTTCATCATTCATACAAACATCATGACATAGCCATCTTCCAAAAACAAACCCATTTCTTCATCATTTTAGTTTACCAAATTAAAGCCTACCCTACGCCCATATATCTACTACCTTTAACAATTCTTTTGCATCCCTATCTTACAATTGTTAGAGTATGCCCAAAGACCAATCATATGATGATTGTAATGATACATTTTATTTATCGATTTTATTGAATAAAGGCATTGCCACTATTATTTTCAGTTATATATATGTGTTTAACATAAACTGAAAGATAATAAAGTTCATATAATAATGTAATTATTAAAAGTCCAAAGTTTAGAAGAAATTGTAACTAGTGTTATTGAAAATCCTATTATAGATGAAACTGCAAATGATACAATGCCTTTGCAACAAATTGCGCTGAATGAAGCACTCATAGCGAAGACAGTTCTTCATTATTTTTTTTGTAGTATGAGAACACAACACCAAAACTTTTGGATGATGTAAGGAAATTAGAGATGAAATAAAACTAGATTTAAATTTTAAGAAGAAGTAAACAACAACAGAATCATAATTTACTAAGTTGTATTAGTTATATTTTTAATTTTATAGAATTATTCATTTATAAGGGTCTTTCGAATAATTATTATCTTATTAATTTATCAAAATTATTAATTTAAACCTTGAGCCCAAGTTAGGACCGTGAAAATTATTATTTTAGAGAGATTATTAATTTATCAAGCTTTAATTTTTAGATATTATACTGTAATATATAAATATTGTACAATTATATGATATATTTAAGGCACATGTCATGTCACCAAAATAATGTTATGGTACATGCCAAATCATAAAAAAATGATATTTTGGTATGTGTCACTTTAGCAACATGCATTAACCATTAGACAATTAACAATTTCCATCCAACAGGATCTATTTTGACAAAAGTTAAAACGTTAGAGTGATGTGACAACTTAAATGAATAATTATTTGTTCATATTTTATTTTTAAATTATATGATATATATAAGGCACATTTATTTATAAATGAATAATTATCCGTTCATACTTTATTTTTAAATTATTTATGATATTTTAATTTAGGGTAAACTATAAGGGTGACAACTTAACTATTACCCTCTTTTACTTTGACTATCAATGTTTCAATTTCGTCAATCAAACCACTTAACTATTTAAATACTTCAATCAAACCACTAACCATTAACATTTAATAGAGAAGATGATGTGACATTTACAAGTTTTAATATAATTACATATTCAATCATTAATATTTACACATGTTATCATTTTAGTCCTAGTTTTAATTTAATTCAATAAATTTAATCGTCTAAACAAATGATGAGACATGTCGCCATCTGACTGGAGATTTGTTTTTTTTAATTATTTAGTTTAATAATTTTTTTAATCCAATCAGAGAGTGGCAATTTATATGTTGATTAAAAAATATGATATAAATGAATTATCATATATACAAATTTAAAAAATAAATCAAACCGAATTAGATGACTAAAATAGAACAGAAACTTAAATTTAGTGATGATTTTAAAAAAAGAGTAGTTAAGTGACCAAAAAATAACTACAAGAGTAGTTGAGTGACCAAAACATAACTGCAAGAGTAGTTGAGTGACTAAATATATAATTTACCCATTTTCTTTTTAACGGAATGAATAATTTGGAGCAAATGAGATAACGATTTAAACGTCACATGATATAACGTCCAAAAGAGATACTTTAGGGGCAACTCGATACAAAATGTATAGTGATTGTGCATTTATGCCTATATATAACATTAAAATTTGTCATATTTATAAATATTAAAAATTTGTAAAATATTATTTTATAACAAAATTTATAATCTTTAAACTAACCATATCATTTAATTTTTTATAAATTTTTCGTTATATCTTTCGTTAAATACTATCGATGCAATTGCTCAATGTATTGGTAAAAATAAAAAATAAATTAAAAACTTCGACTCCAATGATTTGACTTTAGTAGTCACAAAATCAATCTTACTCCGACTATATCTATCAAATGCAATATTTTGTGATTAATATGAATTTGATTTAAAGTTCATCGTTGTTTCTAAAAATTATTTTTAATTTTATATTAATTTATTTTAATATTATAAATATTATTGATAATAATATCATAAAATTTATAAAATTGTAGTTTTATTTTTACAATAATTATTTATTTACATACATATTAAAATATAAATATTATACAATTATATGAAATTTATACTTTAAAATATATATAATACTAAAATTTATCACATCTTTAATATTTATGAATATTAAAAAATTATAGTAAATATCATAAACATAAAAAAATATAACATAATAATAATATAAATGAATAGTTTATAGATTTGATCACGAAATAGATTAATTTTTTGGTTTCCTTATTTTTAAAAGAATATTAACGATAAATATATTATTATGATTTAATTTTAAAGGAAGATATATGATTTTAAACTAGAATTATTAAGGTTGAGACATTTTTTGATGAAACACATATCATAATCGTGTTTATGAGGTCAAAAATAAATTGTTTGTAAATTTTAGGGTCCAACGATCCTCGACAATGAGAATAGATGGCGACTGATGATGAAAGTGATAAGTGACATCTAATGACAAGAGGCTTTAGTTAAATTTATAGTTCAAATTGATATTTTATCTAAAATTTAAGTGTTAAAAATAATTTTTTATTTAAATTTTAACTTTCGAAACGATATTTCATTTAAGTTTAAAATCAAAATAATATTTTATCTAATGTTTAATAAATAAATTTAAAATTAATCTCTTTTAACTATTTTATTCATAATTGATAATATAAGTATCCAAAACGTAACTATTATAATTTAATGAGTAAATATGTATAAATATAAATAGGAAGTGGTCCGATAAGAAAATGTGTAAGCCACAAAGGCAAACCTTCACCATCAGAACTGCAGAAAAACATAACAAAGTCAAAAAATTGGAGCTGAAATTTCAGAGAGAAGAAAAGAGGGGAGACGAATCAAAAAAGGAAAGCTGAAATCATGATCTCACAGTTCTTCGTGCTCTCTCAGCGAGGCGATAACATAGTTTTTCGCGATTGTCAGTTCTCTTACTTCCCTCTTCCTCTTATTTTCTCTTCCCATCTAAACTTCACACCTCGTTTGGTTTTCAATCTTTTTTCTTTGAAATTTCGCCTATAGGACTTTATTTTGATCCTTTAGATTGATTTTACTCTATAAGCTGTGAGGTAATTGATTTATTTCATATTCGATCCTTCCGTAGTTCTTCTTGGCTGTATCTGGATATATAATTGATGCTTATTTAGCTCTCAATTTTGTCTTTATTTTTTTTTTCATATCTTCAATTTCAAATCCCCTGTGATCAGCGTCGACGTTCTTTTACTGATAAAGAGCGATTTAAGTCTTGAATTGATTTTGCATGTTAAATTTATGTAAAACTAATAGGAATAACTGACCTGCTAAAATATGAAGGAATTTCTTAATAATGAAATAATTCCTTTAGAAATTTCTTGACATTCATTTGAATTTTCATGATTTGTACTTAAGCATGTACGTTTATTGCAAATTATTTACAGGATTGGTTTCCTATTTAAATTTGATTCTGTTGAATGAAAAAAAAAATTTGTTTAGCCCAAGACTCAAAGACTGATAAATAATTGTTACCGCAAGATCGTGGTGAAGTACCGAAAGGAAGTGCAGAGATATTCTTCCGAAAAGTCAAGTTTTGGAAAGAGGATGGACAAGAGGAGGCGCCCCCTGTCTTTGTAAGTGTTATCTTACTGAAGGCAGTTCTGTCAGACAGTATACCTTTTCACTGGCTGAACAAACGATATGTTCAGATTTAAGATTGATTAGTTTTCAATCCTATTTTTGGTCTCAAAGGCCATTGTAGTCCAATGCATATATTACTTGGTTATTCAGTAACTGAGCTGCTGCAGTGCCCTAATAGCTTTATATGAATTTTTTTTTTGAATTGATAGAATGTGGATGGTGTGAACTACTTCCACGTGAAGGTTGCTGGGCTGTTCTTTGTTGCTACCACAAGGGTTAATGCAGCCCCATCTCTTGTCCTGGAACTTCTGCAAAGGGTTGCTCGTGTTATTAAGGATTATTTAGGGGTTTTAAGTGAAGACTCATTTCGGAAAAACTTTGTACTTGTATATGAGTTGCTTGATGAAGTCATTGTAAGTTATTTTCATTCCAAACATTGTAGTGGTATATTCTTTCTATTTATTCTAGATGGCTTGATGCTGTTAACCAACTACCAAGGGATTAGCGCATCATGGCATAGCTCAAGAGTGATTATGAATATATGATTAGGCAACATTTTTTAATATCTCTATACATTAGAAAACTTAACATTAACATTTTTCTCTGATGAAATATGTAGGCCTTTCTTTGGTGAAATGTTTACTATTAATTTTGCATTGCTCTTCTGAAAAGATTTAAACGGATACTGCTACTATTTATATGTTTTTTTCCTCCATATAGGACTTTGGTTATGTGCAAACAACATCTACTGAAGTTTTGAAGTCCTACATCTCTTTAATGAACCAATTGTGGTTGATGCTGCACGTTTGCAACCTCTTGGCCCTACGGCCATCTTTATGGTATGATGAGGTTGCTTGATTATGAACCCTCATAAATGGTACTCTGTACTTTTATCAACATGCATTTGGGAAGTTAATTAATTAAATTTGGATGCTTTCAGCAAGGAAATAAAAAGATGCCTGGGACAGCAATTACAAAATCTGTTCTAGCAAATGAGTTTGGAGGTCGGAAGAGAGAGGAAATTTTTGTGGATATAATCGAGAAAATCAGTGTTACATTTAGCTCTAGTGTGAGTAAGTGCATCTTTTTTATTGGATTCAATATTTTGAAGTGTTTAAAATTCTACTTGTTGGACATTTTATATTCTAATACTGATGCATAGAGTCTATGGTTGAGTTAGTGTCAAACCAACCGGCTACCATTAAGTTTTGCGGATTAGTTTAAAGATAAGCTTTTTTCTAAAATGCTTCTGTCATTCTTTCTCTTTTTGAGCAAAAATAATTTTAAAGTAGTTAACATGTGTTCTTTCATTACCCATTATTTTCAAAGCTTATTTACTTCCTCTCTTTAGTTGTTTATTGCAGGTAATTATTCTTTTTAGACAAGAAGTTTGCATTCCACACACATTCCTAGATGCTCTAGTGTATTACTTGATTGACTTATTAACTAATTCAATGATGTTTCAAACAGGGATATATACTAACTTCCGAGATTGATGGCACTATTCAAATGAAAAGTTATCTGACAGGAAATCCAGAAATCCGATTAGCTCTTAATGAAGACTTGAGCATAGGAAGAGGAGGGGGATTGGTATATGGTACTGACTTCTCATGTGCCTATTTATTATGCATTTATTGTTGACAATTATGTTCTATAGTGGTGCTTCTAATTATTTATTTGTTTTTGCTCGGTGAAGTTATTTTTTTAAGGTTGCTGCTAGCTTCAACATTCAAGAGGATTAGTGTATATAAGCCATGTTTCTCAACTTTAACAAGTGGCAACTATTGTATTTGAAATGACTGTTCTTGGCAATACAGTTTAAACTGCTTTGTCTTTCTAGTATTCACCCTCAATTTGAGTCCTGTGTTTTCCGTTCTCTTGTCTGTTTGTTGTGGCAGATTATAGGAGTTCATATGGTGCGGGGGGCGTGATACTTGACGATTGTAATTTTCATGAATCAGTGCGTCTTGATAGTTTCGATATGGACAGGACTCTGGATTTGGTGAGTGAAATTAAGAATATAACAGCTTGAAATTTGTGGAGAGATTGAAGAGACTGTTAAATATCTTGGCATCATTCGGGCTCATGTTTCATTTTACTATTGTCTTTTAGGTACCACCAGATGGTGAATTTCCTGTCATGAACTACCGAATGACACAGGAATTCAAGCCTCCTTTTCGTATTAATTGTTTAATTGAAGAAGCGGGACACCTTAAGGTGAGCTGGTCTGTTTTGACCTTACGTTGTGATGGTTTTATTATATGCTTTTTTTCCCAATTATTCCATAATCATGTAATGTCTCCCTAATGATGATAAGTTAAATGAACTTATTTCATTTATAAATAATTCATTTAGTTCTACAGTAGAGGGATTTATTCCTGATCCAGTTATTTTTGCTTTGCTATTGACATTTTAGGCTGAAGTGGTTCTTAAAATAAGCGCAGAGTTCCCCTCAAACATTACTGCAAACACAGTTGTTGTAGAGATGCCTCTTCCTAAATACACTACCAGGTATTTTCTCTCTTCCTTTGTCACTAATGTTTTTGGTGGGATATATTTTTATGTATATATTTCTGTGGATTATATGTTTTGTACATGGTATTTATAGAGCTACTTTTGAGTTGGAACCTGGAGCTACTGGTCAAAGAACAGATTTCAAAGAAGCAAACAAGAAACTTGAATGGGATTTAAAAAAGGTAAATATGTTTTGAAGGTCCTTTGAAGAAGGTTTAAGGATCAAATGCTTCAACTATATGGTATCATATTTCCTTTTTATGTAATCATTTTGTAATTTTGACAGATTGTAGGTGGATTTGAACATACATTGCGTGCAAAGCTGACCTTTTCCCAGGAATCACATGGTATGCATCAACCAAAGTTCTATTTTGATTTTTTTTTTTTAAATTCTCTCAATGTGATAATTTCATTTGTGAATGTTCTAAACTTATTTCTCATTGATGAAATAATTATGGCTTAATTCAGGAAATATCACAAAGGAAGCCGGACCAGTTAGCATGACGTTCACAATACCAATGTATAATGCTTCGAGGCTTAAGGTAATAATACTATCTTCCGCTATTTCCTTTAGGATTTTTCTAGCTAATCAAAGCCTAAGTTTTAATGAGATCTATGATAAAGTCTGGGATGGAAGAGGCTTAGAATGAAGACACAGGCTCTAATTTGGAATTGGCGGTTGTTATTTCGTTTTATATTATGTTTATTCTGTGAAATCTGATTGCCAATACCACTTCTGCAACTTCTGGTTTAGAAATATTTTCTACAGTTTTAGTCTGATCAGCACCTGTCTTCTTGATGGGTATTTAAAGGATCTTCATTAATTTGGCTACTTTTACCAGTGATCATAACTCTGTTGCAAAGCTCTATCACATATCTAGTCTTTATTCTTTTGATCTTGAATGCTTTGTTGATTTCGAGTTAACAACGTGTGGGCTATTAGTAAAAGCCAACTCGCAATCGGTTTGATAGTACAGTGGATAAGGGTTCAAGTGTCAGCAATATTTCTAAATCCTAATTAAGTTACAGTTACTAATGTTGATAATTGTTCTGACGTTGCAGGTGAAATACTTGCAGATTGCAAAGAAATCTAATTCATATAATCCATATCGATGGGTGAGATATGTTACTCAGGCCAATTCATATGTTGCTCGAATATGATAGGTGAAATCTCCTTCCCCCTTCCCTCCCCCTCCAATATGGTTCATATTTGTTGTCTTGCGGATGGCAACTCTTATTTTTCTTCACCATATAATACGTTTTGTTGAACTACCCCATAGATTCAAGTTTTACCATCTATAGAAATTTATCTGGTTTGTATATTATCGGTGCTTGTTTAGAGAATCTAGTACAATTAGATATCGTCTTCTATAGAACTTTTATGGTACATATGCAGATATCCTGCTCATACAGGTTATGAAACCTGAGTATAGTACAATCATTGAACAGGTGTAGCTCAAGGTATTAAGCTTTTTAATTTGCACACCCCTTTATGATTTGCAGCAATATTTGTCTCCTTTTACCCACAATCATCATCCTTAAGCAGTGGGCTCTATTTGACAAGAAACACTTTTATCTTACTCAGCAAAAATGAGTGTCATTTTCGTTAAATTTTTTTAGGGATATTATATTTACAAACATTTATAAAAATGGCAAATTTTAATAATAAAGCATTAAATTATAAACTGTATCACTCGGTACGAAGCAGTCTGCAACATGAAATTGTTAAAATAAAAAAGGAAAAAAAATTCTCTAGCTTTAATAATTGATTATTTTAACGCATAATTTCACTGTAGTAACGATGCAAACAGAAAAGTATAGAGCTATATCAAATGTGAAGTCTTGTCTTCCCCAACATTCTAGTTTTCTCAACTAGTTTTTGGTAGTGTTGCTGAGATTTCTTGCTCGGCTCGGCTCTGATCTAACAAAGCATATGATGCTGTATAGTTGAGGGGATTGGGTTAATTTAGAAGTGTATGATCACCAAGTGAGCTAAACATATCCGATAAGGACATCAAGTTGATCGGATTATTGTTTAACGAGACACGGGCGACTGTTGCAAATTCCCCATATGTGAAAATTCACAACTCCCTGTTGCACATTCACTTAACATTCACTTGCTCATCGTGCTTTGTTAAGGACCAATCATTTTTGATTTTCAATTGATAAACCATAATATATAAAAAAACGAGGTAATTCTTGACGCCATTGACATTTGAATCGAATCAGGAAAAAGAGAGACTCGTTTGAATCGAATCAGGGAAAAGAAAAAGTCTCGATGAACTGGGATCATTCTCTCGTTGCTATGTCAAGGCACAAAAAAGAGCTTCAGCAAATAACAGAAGTTCAAAACCTAAAGAGCACTGCAATGTAAATGGTTAATCCGATTAACAAAGCTCAAGGGATTTAGTACCAAAACTGAAATCAACGCCCGACGCACAGACATCCACAAATTAACCCACTGCTGAATAGCCTGCGCAATTTACAGTCTTAATCTTCCATCTGAGCTTCAATCTCTCTATCAGTCAACTAAACAATACTTGTACACACAGGATTCCTTGCCTATATTCAACCCCTGCTATCATCATTAGCATTCATTTGCAGTTAGGCCATTCAAATCATGGGAAATGCAGGAAAAAGGTTTGTGTCAATATCGGTTAACTGCATCCAACCAAGTTTTTCCTACAAGACATTTGAAGATGACGACCACAACAACAGAGACTACTAAAGAAGTCGCTGAATTGTGATAGCTGCATATATCATAATGTTACATAATTATCTGTGCTAGTCAGTACATGAAAACAATCAACAATCTACAAACAAAACAAAACAAAACTACAGCAATACCTACAATTTCCTTCCAACATAGCAGAGTTTCATCCTCAGCCTTATCCTTCTCCATTCGGCAAAATCATCCGTCTTTGTCTCGGAAACACTCCTGCCATCCGGTCAGGTTCTTTTAAATCGAAGCTATATATCATTGCCAACCCAAACCTCAAATCGGATTCTTCCTTGGCCTCCCTCTCTTCCTTGGGGTGGAATTGGGAGCATTGTCCCTATTTTGCACCACCTTCTTAACGGGAGCAGCAGCTGCTCGTGGTGGTGGTGGCGGCGGCGCTGGAGTTGGCACATTCAGGGATTTAAATAGCGTTTGCGGCCGGGTTTTCTGTCGCGTCGCGTTTATCGCGGTTGCGGACATAACGGATGCTATCGCGGTCACTGCGGGTGCAGCGGTCGTGAATTATTTTAAATTTCATACAACTTATCATAAAACATAATAATTATAATTATAATTATAAGGAGTCATTTTTAATGATTTTTAGAATGTTTTCTAAGCTAAAATGACATATATAATATAGTTTAACCATATAAAAAATTTTAAAATTCCGATAATAGGATAAGATAATTAATTCATGATAACATTGTGAACACATTATTATTTAAATTACTGAAATTAGGATTAAATTAAACAAAAATTAAAGTTTACATTCTAAATTATATATTAAATTATAAATTTTAAAAAGTGAAAGGATGAAAAATTAATATATTCCTTAAAGATATATTTTATAATTTACTTTAAAAACATGGGCGCAAAATGTTTTGTTTTAAACCTAATAACCCTAAAATATTTTAATCCTAAACTATATCCCTCCCCCCACCCACCCCGCACGTTCTCCTTCTCCAGTCTCTCCTTTCTTCCTCATTTCTTTATGCTCTCCTCCATCCAGCTCAGTTGGTAGAGCACAAGGTTCTTAACCTTGAGGTCGTGGGATCGAGTCCCATGGAGGGTATTTCATAATTTGGAGGTTTCCTACGGAAGTTGTTCTCAACCTAGTGTTGGGGGCAGTCTACTATCTTACCTCCCCCTTACATATGGAAACAAGGGACAGCCATTTTTTTTTTCTCAACACTCAATTTCAAAATCAAGCAAAAAAATTCCAAAACCATAACATGTTCTACCCTAAATCCAGAGCGTGAATGATTTTTTTTTCTTCAACAATCTTAAGTTCCGACGAAGATTCCTTTCTCCGATTACAGTGAACTCCACTCCGACGAGACCACAAAACATGTTCGTTCTTCAATTTTACTTTTCCATTTTCTTTTTCCTTTTGAATCTTAACATGCATGTATAAAAAACGTGAATTTAGAAAGAAAGAAAAAAAAAATACAGCTTTAGTAACGTTGAACACAAAAAATCTATCTTTCCTTAATTTTTTTTTCAGTAACAGTTGGAATAACGGCGATTGCGTCCCGTTATCGACGCAATCGTCCGTTTACCGTTTAATTGCGGGCGCCATCGACCGCAATCGGTGTGAATCCATGACAGACCGTAAAAACCACGAATAACGGTTTCGAACGGTGACGCGACCACAATATCGCGGCCGCTATAACGTTTTCAAAACGCTATTTGATACCCTGGGCACATTGCCTCCATTTCTTTCACTCTCCGACTGGCCTCCGGGAATCATAGAAGGCATCCAACTAGATTTACCCCAACGGAAGTTACTCTCAACGTGACGTTCGGACAGCCTACTATCCTACCTCCCTCACTTCTATCACATATGAGAATAGGGTTAGCTAATTTTTTTTTCAGCACAGCGGTGGTAGTGTCGGAATCGAAAATGCATGAAAAGACCTCTCGCAATTCTGACACCTTAAACAACAACCTTCGTAAAACCCTGGATACTCAAACAACCTGTGACAGTACGGACAAGCTGTCCAAAATGTTGACGGTTTCTGCATCTAAGTTTCATTATGGATCGTAGAACCCGTCAACCGCCGTTGCATACCGTCATGATTTTGTCCTCTTCTGGTGACCGGTAATTTCCCTGACTGATTTGAAGGATCGCCGGAGCTGCTGAAGTCAATCCTCGTGAAAAATCCAAAATTTTTATCGCATTGAGATTTTTTCGAGGCGTTCGATAAAACGGCCCATGCATCGGCTACGATCTTAAACGCGTGATCGGCAAAAGGGAACTTGTTTTTGTCGGGGTGGAGAAGGAGAGCTAGGTGACGATACTGTTTCTTGATGAAATCGTTTTCTTCAGACCGGCGATCCAGTTGCAATATAGAGTACCACTCGTGGTGGTTGTTTATTTTTTTCTCGGCGGCTAGGAGGACGTCGGCGACCGCTAGGATCCGATCCGAACCTTCCAATAAGGGTTCGGTCTCTTGGGCTAAGATTGCGAAGTCCCTTGAGCCGTTGAAATCACGGTTTTGGAGAAGCTTCTCGGCCATCCCTAGAAGGCGTAGGGCTTCAGCTCTACTGCCATTTTCCTCCATTTTCTTAATCGTCTGTTTGGATGATAAGAAAAACGAAGGATAGGGTTTCTCGACTTGTTCAGTTTATGTTGGAATTTCCAAGTTCGTATTGGACGTAAATGGTGTTGTCCTTTTAATTAATTACATATAGTTTTAAGTTTATTAGACAGGAAACTCTGCCCTTTCTGGTCTTTTCACCAAGCATAAACTTTCCTAATAAAAGAGCGTTTAAAGTGAAAATTTTTCTTCCTCGGTGGTTGATAGGATTCCAGCACATGGATTTAATGTATTAAGTCGTTTCAATGAACAAATATTTTCAGTTTACTTGAGGTCAAGTTTTAATTTCGGTGCCTATATTACGTTGAAATACGAAATTTGATCCGTACGTATTATTTTGACATAATTAATTTTATATTTGACATGAATCAACTTATCTTAATAGTTAAATGAATTGTTGTTGTTTCTAGAGATCACGGGTTCAATACCAACGACTGCAGCAGGGTGATTGAATGTTTATTATCAAATGATTAAAAATATTTAGAATAGATACTACTTTGTAATCATTTTAATTTAATTAAAAATTTAGTTTTATATTTGGGTAATACACATATGGTCCCTCGATTATAAGGTGATGTTTTGTTGAGTTTATCAACTATTAAAAGTTACAAAATATTCCTTTAACTATAGAGCGTTGCTTTGTTGTGACATTTGACTATTGAAAGTTACAAAATGGTCATTCGACTATTCAAATGTTCCAAACTTGTCCTTTTTCATTAAAAATTGATGATAGTTTGAGTTGGACGTTAACCTATTAACAAGAAAAAAGTTTGATCTACATATATTATTTTGACATAATTAATATTGTTTAAAAGAAATCATATCACAGTAAATATGTTAACGTCCAGCTCAAATTGCAATCATTTTTAATGAAAAATGACGAGTTTGGAACATATGAATAATCGAGTGACCATTGTATAACTTTTATTATTCGGGGGACTAAATAAAGCAATGTCTTATAGTTAAGTAATCATTTCATAATTTTTAATAGTTGGTAAACTCAAAAAACAACACACTATAGTCATCACCTATTTCGAGTTACGACCCGCGTTATTATGGTCCAGGTAAAATTATTAAAACGAACTCCTTAACCTTTAAATTTATGTAATTTATGTAACGTCCCGAATTCCGAGTTAGTAATTTGGCTCAACCCGAAACCCAAAATTTGACCCCAAAAGACCTTATACAATTGTTGGACCAAGTTTAGTGTTAATGGGCTTGGTTGGGCTCAAGAGTTTTAATGTTTAGTGCTAAGAATTTTACGAAATAGAAAGTAAAGGGACTAAAAGTGTAGTTTACACATAGTTCAAATAGAAAGCTAAAAACCCTTCATTTTATATGATTTACGTGAACTGTCTTCCCCATTTTCTCACCAAACACTCATCCTCTTCTTCTTCATCATTTCTCTTTTCTTTTTTCTCTTCCAAGTGAAAATTTAAGGATTCAAGCTAGTTTACTTTAAACCAAGGTAAGATTATTTCTCCCCACCCTTCAAGCTTCAAATTAAGCTCTACATTGCAAGTTTTAGAATTAGTTTTCAAAAATGGGTATTGAGAGGTTTATGAGAATATATAGTTTTTAGCTTATTATTTGGGTGGATTTGAGTTATAGAGAGTTTATTTAGATTATCCAACCCCTAGATGGATTAGTAATCCATTTGCTCACTTTTGTTTAGTGAAAGAGATGGGAGAAAACTCAAGAGAAAGTGGCAAAGAAAAGTTGAACATTGGGTGAGTTGGGAGAGTTCTAGCCATCAAAGAAGTAAGGTAACACATTTACAACTATCTCATACAATTTGTGGGTCACTAGAAAATGCATGATAACTAGAAAGTTGAGATTGAAGCATGTATGATCATCCATGGTAGACTCTAGCTTATGGTGTTATTTAACTTATTTAAACCTCCTTTATAATCCATTTTATCATGTATAAACTTATGTTGGTCAATTGAAAATATTGAAATGATTTTGTAAGGGTTTGAAAGTGTTTAAACATGTAAAAATTTGAAGTTGTAGAAGAGGTTTCAAAACCGCCTATGGTTGGTTTCGAAACCTTTTGTCCATAATGTAATTTCAGGCAAAGGCTTTGAAACCTCTATAGTAGATTTCGAAACCCCTTGCCTAGACCTTAAAAAATTATGTTAAGGTTTCTAAACCTCTACAGTAGGTTTTGAAACCTTTGACTGGTTTTGGCCAAATAGGCCAAAAAGGTACACATATGGCTGTGGACTTATAATATGCTTCTAATTTGAATACTTTTTAATAAAACAATAAGCGAGAATGAAATATTGCTAAATACAATTAGAAACAAGAAAAATTAGGGCGACATAAAACTAGCCTTGATTGATGCTCGGGAAACGATCAGGACACCCGAGCTCCTTTAGTAAGATAATGGTGTCGAAGTATAGAATCAGTCATGATATCCTTAGGTAGTGTACGAGGCACTTTAAATCGACTAACTAGGGTCGAGACCCGACACTCGTGAGGGGTGGGTTAGTCGAGGGTGTTGTGTCCGTGTAGAGATCCCAGGCCTCATCGTTGGTAAACTAGAGGGGTGTGTGAGCTCCGAGATGCAGAATCCTTAGCTGCACCATGATGTTTATCATAGAGTAGAGAGTGCAGTATATGAGTATAGTCACTATTTCAGTATTATCAGTTAGCTTATGCGTGACATGAACACTTTTAGTATGGCTTAGTTGTTAGTGTGGCATTGGGCTAGTTAGCTCATCGTTTGGAATTTGTTTCCTTACGTAGGTTAGGTCGAGAAGCAGTCAAAGGACCTTTTTTCCATAAATGATCCAGACCAAACTAGTGCAGAATACGTCTCAAGTTCATCTTAGAGGGCATGCATATTTGTAAATTTGTGGTTGATTGATCTTAGCATGAGTATTTACAAATGATCGTTTTTTATAAAGAAATTAAAATAAAAAATTTTGTCAGCCACTCCGATGGTTCCATGTGACATTCTAACCGGTCAACTCTGTGTCGTACAAGTCTAGGGTATTACAAT
Organism: Hibiscus syriacus; assembly: GCF_006381635.1. Classification (NCBI taxonomy): domain Eukaryota; kingdom Viridiplantae; phylum Streptophyta; class Magnoliopsida; order Malvales; family Malvaceae; genus Hibiscus; species Hibiscus syriacus. Next base: position 2,577,718 of record NW_024062535.1, on the reverse strand, counting down.
TTACATGTATGCTATTTTAAATTTTAGTCCATTAATTTATATTACTTTTAATTTTATCCTTTAATTTCCAGCATTTTCATTTTAGTCCCTTAAATTCTAGTATTTATTTTTTAGTATTTTTACAATTTTAGTTGTATTTTTTATTTCTTTCATTTAAGTCCTTTTATTTGATGTGTTTCAATTTCAGCCTTTTATTTTGAATTGCTTCAATTTAGTCCTTTTAGTGTTCTAATTTAGTCCAATTTTGAATTTCTTTTATTTTAGTCCTATTTTGATTACATAGGTTTCAGGCTAAATCCTTAAATTTAGTTTCATTTTAACTTAGTCCCTAATCTTTTTAATTTAGATGAATTTTTTATTTGGTCCTTGCATTTATACACAAGGTTTCATATTAATTATTCGATCCAATAAATTGATAAAATTGGTTAGGATAAATAATTAGAGACTCCATTTTAGTTTAATTTCACTTTAGTCCTTTAATTCAGGTAAATATTTTATTTGGTCCTCACATTTATGCTCGAAGTTCCATATTAATTATAAGATCCGATAATTTGTTAAAATTGATTAGCATTAATAATTAGATCCTGAATTTTAGTTTAATTTCACTTTAGTCCTTTAATTTAGGTGGATTTTTTATTTGGTCCTCATTTATGCCCGTTGTTCCATTTTAATTATTCGATCCAATAAATTGCTAAAATTGATAAGGTTAATATTAGATCCTACATTTTAGGTTTAATCTTTTAAGTTCTATAAATTTCATAATTTGACACTTTGTTAGAGGGTTTCCTTAATTAACTCACCTAGCATAATTAAGTTTAATAATTGATTGTTTGATTGCATAATTTGATTTCAAAACAAAGCAATGTTCATTTATTAGGGGTTAATAGTATATTTTTCGCATTATGTCGGGGTGACCACTATTGATTCCTGAAGTAAATTAACATTCTTTTCAAAGTTACGCAGCATGATTTTAAAATTATTAAGAAAATGTTTATTTATTGGGATTAATAATGAAGCTTCTTCTTGTGTTTGAGGGTATTTGTAATTGATCCTAATAAATTGATACCCTTTTTTAATTTGCATACATAATGGATTTAAATTAAAATAAAACTTCGAGCTCAAAATATCTGATTTTAAAACATAGGGTAATTGACCATATATCAATTTTTGGCATTGTGTGGGTGCTAATCCTTCACCACATGTAACTGACTCTCAAGCCCGTTTTATTGGTTCGCATACCAAAATTTTGGTATTTTTTATAAAATAAAATATTTTATTAAAATTATCATATTTTAGGTGTTCAAATCTCACCTTAAAAATTATTGATGTCGACTCCAATCTTTTCACAAATATTTTCTAAAACCTCGTGGGTCTCAGCCCCAAAAGTCGTTACGACTGCTCGACGACTCCGTTGCAGAGCTTTGTTTAAAAAAAGTTGAGTCACAAGTCAATACCCTGATTTTAAATTTGGAAAATTTGAGTTCGCGTTTATTTAATTTATGATCAATTAATTTATAAAAAAAATTGGAGAAGATTTTCTCTCTAGTTACAAGTTTTCCTTATTTGAATATAAATAGAATTATTGCATATCATAGCTCTATATCCAAGCTTTATCCTGTCTCGCCTAAGTGGGAAGAAATGTTACACCACTGAAGAAAAATGGTTTTCTTCATGTAGGTCTGACAGAGTATGAAAAGCATTCTTTATGTCTTCAGGACTACTGTTTTACTTGATAGACATTTTTGTGAAGTGATCCAAATATATATAGGTTTTATCTAAATATTGAGTTAAGTTTTAAGTTGGATAATTTTTTTAAGCTAAATCAAATGACATGCGGAGGGATATAATACTTGGTTTGAATAAATTGATTGAAAATTTGATTAGACCCATGTTTATCACTAAATATTTCAGATCTAATAATAAATATAAGATATGTGCATTGTCAATAGTTAAAATAAATTATGAATATATACTACTTTATAGTCATCCCATACTAATCACTTTTTTATATCTTTATTAGGTTTTAGTCTCATCCACGAGTGGCGGATGCGCTAAGCCCCATATGGGCCAAGTGCATCCCATTATTGTAATACCCCAAATTTTGGTTAGTGACCAAAATATAACTTTTGAAAGTTTGATGGTCAAAGTATAAACTTGAAAAATTTAGGGAATTAAGTGATAAAGTTCCTAAAAAGAATTTTATTCCATAAATAGATAGTTAACTCTTGAGAGTAGGGTTTTTATGGAAATCATATTTTTGGATTTGGAATTTTAGTAAAGAAAAATGAGAAATGGTTAAAGTTCAGTAAGAAATCGGTAATTCAGATCGAATTGGAATTTTACAAAAAATTTGAGGATGTTATAAAATGGTGGGAAATATTATTTTAATAATTTAGATTAGAGAAATTTGGTTTAGAATTGTGCAATTTTTCAGATTTAACTGAAACAATGGAATTTAGTGACTAAAACGTAATTTTTGAAAATTCATGGGAAGTTTTGTAAATCAAAGTCAAAATAATTAATATTTGACTTTGAAAGATGATAACGATGAGTTGTCATGATTTTATGGTGAATAAGAATATTCATTAAGGGTATTTTGGTCTTATCCTAATTCTGACTGCCGAAGGTCTCCCACGGAAGCTGCTCTCAACCTGGCGTTGGGGGCAGCCTACTATCATATCTCCCCCTTACCCCATTACATATGAGAATATGGTCAGCTATTTTTTTTAAAGATGAAATGCACCAACATTTCATCCAAATTGCTCATTTTCTTCATCCAAGCTGCGTGGGTTTTCTCCAAAGGTGAGAGAAAGCTTCAACTCAATTTTAAAGCAATTTCCTTAGGATTTTGAGTATGATGTAAATAGAAAATAGTTATATGCGAAAATGCTATCATTTGGTACTAATATTGCATGATAATCTTGTTGGTGTGTAAAGATTCCAAATTCTATAGTTTGTGTTCATAAAAGGGATCATGAAATTGATGATGGATCTTGATGTTTGTGAGGTAGTAGATTCATATTCAAGCGTGTATGATGATTAGAACATGTTTAATCTTTCTAGAACTTGTTCTTTAAGTTTCGGCCATGGATGGTTTGAGTGAGAAAAGTATAGAAAATTATATATGGGGTTAGAAATGATGAAGGAAATATTCTACAAGCCTTAAAAAATTTTAGGACCATTTTGTAAATTTTGAAAAGTTGGGAATCAATTAGACAACTTTGGAAAATTGATGGGTTGTTGTGTAAGTCTTATATAATTGATGTATTATGCTGGAAATTGTTTGAGGAATTGAAATGAGTGTTTAGATGTGAAATATGATTATTTTGGAAGTTTGAAAAGATTAGTGATTTAAGTACAACATTTTCATAGTTGGGGTACTTAAATGTAATTATGCTTTTGTGAAAGTATTTGAATGGTAATAATATTTAATGCTGGAATTTTTGGTATTAAGAAACTAAGTGATAAAATAGTGAAGGACCATTTTGTGTAAATTGGAAAAGTTGGTGCTCATGTTAAAAGGAATTATTAAGTGTTAAATATTTTGGTCGAAAATGAGTTTCAAGTATATTGGTGAGAAATTTTATACTCAGTTATATTATTTTGATCATGGTAAAATATTGAATATGTTGGTAACATGATTTTATGGCATTTGATTTTGACATTGTAATTCATGCATGAATTGTATTGCACTGTTTATTGTGTTAATTGCCTCACTAAGTTTATACTTAGCGTGTGATGATTTTCACGCGTAGGTAAAAAGCAGTAGTGGAATAAAGAGGTCAAAGTGGCATCAAGCATCAAGAAGTATATTTCAATATCAGTAAGACATCCTATGATGTATTCTTGACTTTATTAGTGACATGTATTTATTAATGTTCTATTTGTTTTGTTGAACAAATTTGGAAACAAAATGGAAATTTTATAGTGATGATAGGTTAAGTTTTTATGAGTTTTATATTTGTATTTTGTTGTAAGAGTGAATAGTAACTGTAGCGTTTATTGTAGCAGTGAACAGTACCAATGTTTAAAATTTTTCATAATGCTTCAGGGGTATTGATACGTACCGATACCTTGCTACAGGTACCGATACCCTCACTGTTCACTATTCACGGTACTATTCATAAAAACTGTTGAATTAAATTTGTTGAAATGAAGCATAATTCATATGATATAATATTTTTATGATATCAGTTACCAATTTAAGAAATAAATTTTAAATCACTTTTAAAATGATAAAATGGTTTTAGAAATTCGAGTTACATCTATAATTTGTATACGGGTTATGGGTGTTACAATTATTTTGGAAAAGTGGTTAAATTTAACTTAATGTGTCAAAGAAAAAAGAAAAAAATTAAAATTTTATATACCCATTATTTTTAAGGAAAAAAATTAAACTTTTAAACCATATTTTTTAGTTTTTGGATCCGCCACTGTCATCCATTGCGATCATAAATAGAAATGATGTTAGCTTTAAGTGTTGAAAACATTTTTGTATTTAGATATAACAAAATTAGTTTAAATGAATTTTAAGATTTTACAAATGACTTTCCAAATATATTCAATTCAATTAATCGAATATCAAATTATTACTCCAAGTCTTTTAAGATCAATTTCAAACCTTACTAAATGTGTAAAATTGTGTTTTATACTTAATATATTTTTTAAAACAATTTTCACAAAGTATTTTGAATCAAAATCAAGCCTAAAATCAATTTTCAGAGAGATGCACCGATGCACCAATCCATGCATCGATGCACCATGAATTAAATTGAACATCGAATGCATTTCATGCATCGATGCACTTACCATGCACCGATGCACTAAGGATTTTATGAAAACATCGAATGCATTTGATGCATCGATGCACTCTGGCTATTTTGAAACATCGAATGCACTTGATGCACTTTTAGTGCACCAAAGCATTAAGGGGCTAACGGTCAAAATATTTGAATTTTACACTGATGCACCGATGCACCATGGGTATGCATCGATGCACTGACGCTCTTAATTAATTGTTTTCACACTTAAACGGCTCTATTGACTCCACTAATCATCCCCAACATTCAGAAGTGATTCAAGGTGTATTTAAACAAGCTTAGAAGCCATTGATCAATAACAAGAAACATCAAGCAACTAGAATCAAGAGACAATCAAAGAGAAAGCATCAAACCTCAAGTTTGAGCATTTCAACAATCAAAGAGAAAGCATCAAACCTCAAGTTGAGCATTTCAAGCCTATTTTTCATTCAATATTCATTTTTCTTTCAAGAACTTATTGTGCTCAATCGTATTTATTCTTGAGTGTTCTTTCTTTGTTCTAGAATTGTGCAAACATATTTACCTTGTGATGTTTTTCTTGTAAGTTTGCAAATTTGTAATATTCTCTTTGAGAAAAGAGTGTTCTCAAGAATTGGGGTATATTCTTGAGGGAGTTGTAAGGTTATCTCTTTGGCCTCAAAAGAAAGAACAAATTAGTGAATTTATTGGAAAATCCTTAGTGTGGATAGCTAAGGTAGTTGACGTAGACTTTGGTTGATAAAGTCGAACCACTCTAAATCATTGTGCAATTACTTTCAATTTTCTGCAAAAGTTTCCACAAATTTTTCCATTTGCCAATTCACACCCCTCTTGGCCGATTTTGTCAATCGATTAACTCAACAATTGGTATCAGAGCCTAACTCATTTGAAGGTTTAATCACCTCTTGAGTCGATTCGGGAAGAGTTACATCGATAATTAAAGTCATCAATGGCCTCTACTTCAAACTTCGACTCCGGTATCGATTCGATGCCGTCAACAAGCCTCCTTCTCAATGGGGCTAACTATGCCTATTGGAAAAATAGGATGATGTATTTATTCAAGCAAGTGACATGGGAGCATGGATGTCGTAGAAGAAGGATACATCAAGCCTCTCACTCATCCAAGATTGTGGAGTGAAGGAGAGACAAAAATGTCCAGCTCAACTCCAAAGCCATCATATCATATTTTGTGCTCTTGGACCAGATGAATACGGAAGAGTTTCATCTTGTACAACCGCCAAAGAAATATTGGACAAACTCCAAGTCACTCATGAAGGTACCGATGAGGTAAAGAAATCTAAAATTAGTATTCTAACGCATAGCTATGAAAATTTCAGGATGAAACCAAATGAAGATATCAAAGCTATGACAGATAGATTCTCAACGATTGTCAATGGTCTCAAATCATATGGAGAGATCATTTCAATTGAAAAGCTTGTGAGGAAGTTAGTTTACCCCCTTCCAAAATCATGGCAATCAAAGAAAACGGCAATCATCGAGTTCTAAGGACCTAACGTCCTTAACTCTTGAAGAGCTAATCGGTTCACTCCTCACTCATGAAATGATGCTTGAAGATGAGGTGGACCTCGATAAGATTGAAGAGACACCAAAGGAGAAGGAGAATAAGAAAAACATTGGAGTTACTCTCAAATCCACAAAAAATGAGAGTGATTCAGATGAAGATGACAATGACGAGGAAATGGCATTGTTTGCCAAACGGTTCAGAAAAATGATGAGACCTTACCGAGGAAGAAAATTCAAACTAAATGAAGGCCTAAAAATGAACCAAAAGAGAATGACTCAATCATTTTCTATGAATGCAAAAAGCCGGGGCATGTCAAATATGATTGCCCACAATTGAAGAGAAATGGTCAATCAAAGAATAAGCACAAGGCTCATGTGGCTACATGGAGCGATGAAGAAGGTTCTGATGAAAAGGAACAAGAAGTAGCAAACTTGTGCTTAATGGAATTCGAGGATGATTCTAAGGTAACCTCTAACTCATCTGATTTTGATGATTTATCCTATGACGAGTTATTAGAGGAATATAATGGGTTTGCTTCGGATTTTGAGAATTTTTTTTAAAATATAAAAATGAAAATAAACTCATATCCAAAACCAACAACGATCTTGAAAGTAAAATCAAAGATTTGCAAATCAAACTAGAAGAGTTTGAAAAAGAAAATTTTGGATTTGCAAAATTTACTTTCAAAGGTCAATGATGATCATCAAAAGAAAATTGATGATCTTAAAGCTTCTTTTGATAAAGTTGGAACAAAATATTTTGAAAATGGAGAAAATTCAAAATCCAACTTTGTTAGAAAAAGTTTTAAAAACTACAATCATAGAGGTCCCCAAAGAACCTCTAATGGAAAAATTATTAGAAGTATATGGGTTCCTAAAGAGCTCATTACTACTAAAGATAATGATAACCTACACAAATGGATACCTAAGGGGACTAGGATTTTGGAAACTAATGAATATGGACCCAAAAGAATTTGGGAACCAAAAATCAAAAATTAATCTATGTTTGTAGGAAAAGGAGCATTGCTACAAGGCACGAGAAACAAATCTAAATTCATGGTACCTTGATAGTGGACGCTCGAGACACATGACCGGGGACAAAAACCGGTTCATAGAGATTAACGCCAAAAATGGAGGAGCAGTGACTTTTAGTGATGATTCTAAAGGTCACATTGAAGGTATAGGTATAATAGGTAATACCTCTTCCATACAAATTTAAAATATGTTATATGTGAATGGATTAAAGCATAATCTCTTGAGTATTAGTCAATTATGTGATAAGGGATTCAATGTCATATTTGAAACTAATGGTTGTAAAGTCATTGACATTGTATCTAATAGGATTATGCTTGTTGGTCATAGAATAGGAAACATATACATGGTGCATTTAGACTCTATAGAAATGACTAATTTATGCCTAGTTGCAAAGGATGAGCATGATAGTTGGTTATGGCATAGGAGAATAGGACATGCTAGCATGAGTGTTTTGCAACGGTTAGTTCAAGGAGAATTGGTTCGAGGGCTGCCTAAACTTAAATTTGAAAATGATAAAATCTGTGATGCTTGTGCTAAAGGAAAATAAAAGTGAGTTTCTTTTAAATCCATTAATGACGTATCAACTAGTAGAGTATTACAATTGATCTATATAGATCTTTTTGGGCCAACTAGAACTACTAGCTTGGGTGAAAAACAATATGCATTTGTCTTGGTAGATGACAATTCTAGATATACTTGGGTTCTATTTTTAAGTACTAAAGATGAAGCATTAGAATATTTCATTACATTTTCAAAATAATCCAAAATGGGGTTTATTGAGTTTTGTAATTCTAATGGTATTAGCCATAATTTTTCAGCACCTAGAACCCCTCAACAAAATGGAGTGTTGAGAGGAAAAATCAAACTTTAGAATAAATGGCTAGAACTATGCTTTGTGAAATAATTTGCCAAAAATTTTTGGGCGGAAAGCCACAAATACCGCTTGTTATGTTGTAAATCGAGTAATGATAGGCCAATTTTAAAAAAAACTCCATATGAAATTTTCAAAATAAAAAGCCTAACATTAGTTATTTTCATCCTTTTGGATGTGAATTTGTTTTTGAACACGGTAAAGAAAACCTTGCCAAATTTGATGCTAAAAGTGATGAAGGAATTTTTCTAGGTTATTCCTTAAATTCTAAAGCTTATCGAGTATTTAATAAAAGAACTTAGTTGTAGAAGAGTTTGTTGTTTTCGATGATAATCCCCTTCCGAGGAAGGATTCTTGTATGAATGATGATGTAGGTATTATAAATACAAATGACGTTAAATACGACTTTGGAGAATCATCATCAAAGGAAGAGACGAAAGATGAAGAAACTCATGATCCTCTTGAGAATCCAACCATTGAAGAAATTGAAGTATCTTATCCAAGAGAGTACAACTATGTCAAGGATGGTGAGATTATAGGTGATCCATCAAAAGGGGTAATAACTCGATCTTCTCTTATAAATATTTGTAATTTTGTTGCCTTTATTTCATGCATAGAGCCTAATAATATTACAGAAGCATTAAATGATGAACATTGGATTATGGCTATGCAAGAAGAATTAAATAAGTTTGAGAGAAGTAAAGTATGGACATTAGTTGAAAGGCCTAGTAATAAATCTACTGTAGGTACTAGATGGGTATTTAGGAATAAGCTTGATGAGAGTGGTAATATAGTGAGAAACAAGGCTAGACTTGTTGCTCAAGGGTATACTCAAGAAGAGGGCATAGAGTATGATGAAACATATGCTCCCGTAGCTAGGATGGAAGAAATTAGAATGTTATTAGCATTTGCATGTTTTCATAAATTTAAATTATATCAAATGGATGTTAAAAGTGAATTTTTAAATGGTTTTATAAAAGAATAAGTGTATGTGGAACAACCTCCAGGTTTTGAAGATTCAAAATTTCCGGATCATGTTCTTAAATTGACAAAAGAACTTTATGGTTTAAAACAAGCTCCTAGAGCTTGGTATGAAAGATTGTCAAACTTTTTAATTGAAAAAGGTTTTTCAAAAGGGAAGGTTGACACTACATTGTTTTTAAAGCATAAAGGTAAAGATTTATTAGTAGCTCAAATTTATGTTGATGATATAATATTTGGTCTACTAATGATGTTCTTTGCCAAGAATTTTCTAAGCTAATGCAAAGTGAGTTGAGATGAGCTGATAGGGGAGCTCTCATTTTTCTTGGGACTCCAAATCAAACAAAGAAAGATGGTATCTTCATCAATCAGATAAGTACGTCAAGATATGCTCAAGAAGTTGGACTGGAAATGGCAAACCTCATGACACTCCAATGAGCTCTTCAACAAAGCTTGACTTAGATGAAGGAGGTAAATATGTAGATGTTAAATTATATAGGTCAATGATTGGCTCTTTACTTTATCTAACTGTAAGTAGACCAGACATTATGTTTAGTGTTTGCTTATGTGCTAGATTTCAATCATGTCCTAAGGAATCACATTTACTAGCTGTTAAGAGAATCTTTAGATACCTTAAGGACACTCCTAGTTTAGGACTTAGATGTTAAATTATATAGGTCAATGATTGGCTCTTTACTTTATCTAACTGTAAGTAGACCAGACATTATGTTTAGTGTTTGCTTATGTGCTAGATTTCAATCATGTCCTAAGGAATCACATTTACTAGCTGTTAAGAGAATCTTTAGATACCTTAAGGACACTCCTAGTTTAGGACTTTGGTATCATAGAGACTCTAGCTTTAGCATGCGATGCAAATTAGATAGGAAAAGCACCTCCGGTACTTGCCAATTCCTTGGAAATATGTTGATTTCTTGGTTTTCAAAGAAACAAAATTGTGTTGCATTATCTACCACTGAAGCGGAATACATTTCAGCCGATAGTTTTTGTGCACAAGTTTTATGGATGAAACAACAACTTTTTGATTATGGAATTGAAGTAGGTACCATTCCTATCAAGTATGACAATACTAGTGCTATTTGTCTCACTAAAAATCCATCCAACACTAGAACTAAGCACATTGAAATAAGACATCACTTCATTAGAGACCATGTCAGTAAGGAAAATGTAGTTCTAGAATTTGTTGATACTTTGCATCAATTAGCGGATATCTTTACAAAACCTTTAGACAAGGAAATATTTTGGACACTTAGGAGAGAATTAGGTTTAATTGACCTATCTTCACTTAGTAGTTAAAATAATTTAGCACTTTTAAGAATAAATGAAAAATGCTTATAATGGTAATTTTTTATTGCATTCTTTGCTATTAGTTAGGGGAGTTTATATTTGGTGAAAATTAATTTTATGTTCAAATATTGCTTAAAGATTAATTTGATTGATTGAACATGATTAATTTTCAATATATGAGTTGCCAATACCACTAGAACAAATTAATTTAGCATTTTAAGTGTTTAAAACGGATTTTTGACATTTCTGTGTTTCATGCATCGATACACTTAACAATGCATCGATGCATCCCTTTGAATGTTCATCGATTCATCATGATGATGCACCGATGCACGCCTTGAATGTGCATCGATGTACGGGGTTAGCATCGATGCATCTGTCGGGTTTTTAGATAAAACCCCTTTTTCTTCATCTCTCAAAACCTAACTCTAAAACACTCATGCCGTTCGCCCTCTCCTCTCTCTCTAAAATCTCATTTTGCTTAAAATCAACAAAATATTGTTGGAATCCTCGAGTTTTTTCAACTCCCAATCCTGCATTTATCATCAATCGTGCAAACAACATCAATTCCTCTCAAATCCGAAATTTTCAAGGTAATATTTCAAAAACCCTATTTTATTAATTTTTGATCTTAGGACTAGTTTTAATTAGTTCTAGGATGAAGATTATATCGGGCATTGATAGTTTGATGATTACAAACTAGTTTTTACAACTAATTTCATCAAAAACTCATAAATTTTAAATAAATTTGTAAATTTTTGAAATAAAAAAAAATCAAAAATCTGAAATAAATTTTTATTTAATTATGTTGTTTTTATGAAAACTATACATATTATGATTTTACAAATATTATTTTATAGTTTTCAAAACCTTGCCCATTAGGATTCGGTTTAGATAACCTTGAATTATTGAGGACTCAATTGAGTTTTGGGATTGATTATTGTGCATACATGTGTTTAAATTTGCAGGTTATATTCCGTTTTTCGATTCCTAAACAATGTCTAATCCCAAATGCCCTAGGACTTCGTCAAGTCGTTCTCGTTCAAACCAACCTCCTAATCCCATTTCTCCTCCACCTTCAACTCTATTAGGATCTTGTTTTAACATGCCTGAGCGTCGTAGAGACAAATTGTACTCAAGGTATAGAAATTCTTTCCAAACTTATAGAATTCGCAAAGAGCGTATTCCTTCGCTTCAAACCATGGTTGACATTGACTTCGAATACCTTCCGACTCTTAAAGCTTGGAAGTTTGATAAATTATTTAAGCTTAAACCTATCGTCTATCAACAATTGGTCCGCATTTTCTATTCCAATGTGGTGTGTATTCAAAATGAAACTCAATGTGGAACTATAGCCATTAGATCCTATCTTTTAGGCCAATATATTAATATTGACCCCGAGACTATAGCTTTCCGATTTGGGTTAGATAGTGGTGTATAAATGGGAATGAAAATGTGGAATATCCCTATGTTCCAAACTCCAGTGTTAGTACTCTACGATCTCATCATGATCGTTTTCTCCATTTGATGATCTCTTGGTGGTTTAGACCATCCGGAGGTAGGTACTCCATACTTCATGCTAAGGATTTATGGTGGATGTATTGTATTAAAAATAAAATCAAAATAAATATGCCCCACATTATTTTCAGTCCACTAGTGGACATCGTAAACATTGTTCCTTCAAAACATGTTGAAACATTGATTTATGGATTCTCTTAGTAATCTCTTTATCAAACTTGGTCTAGAAGTCTCTCGACAATCCTATCCCAATCCAAAATCAAATCAATCTCACATCCTTGAAGAAAGCAGATTGGAAACAAGACGGGGTAACCGGTCAATGGGTTTTTAGACCCGAAAAATAAACTCCGGGAGCTAGTTCCTCACAGGCTGTTCCGAGCTCCTCTCGTGTTCCTCCTCCTCCTCCAGCTTCTAACGATGATCCTGAATTTCAAAAACTTATGCAAGACATCGATGATCACGTACCTGATGATGAGCCCGCACTGGAACCAGCTCCACAAGAAGATCAAATGCCTCCATATTTTCGTTCGTTTTTGGAGACATTTGATTTACGGTATGCGTCCATGGATTCACGCTTCACATTCATTGAGTCTCAGCTCTCTACCTTGGGATCTCAACAACAAGATATGAATGATCGTTTGGATGCACTCACGCTTGAGATGAGAGCTCGTTACCCTCCTCCTCCCGCCGATCCTTCTATGGATGAATAGACTTGTTTTACTTTGATTGTTTTTGGGTTGAACTTGAATTTAAATTGTTAAAACATTTTGGATTGTCTTTCTTTGATTGTTGGATGACTGTTTGATGGATATTTGAACCTTTATTTCATATATATATTTTGGTTTGTTTCAATATATGCATCATTTACCTTTTAGTTGAAATATGACCAATTTACCATTTAACATTTTATTATGAATATTGATTATGAAACTAATGGCTAATCTTTCTTTTGATTGTGATCTTAGCAGCTTAAACTATATATATATATATAATATATATATATATCAATTGGCTATTTTTTCAAAACCTTGTATAAATCGATTTTAAGTCTTTTTTGATTTAACAAAAAGGGGGAGAAATGTTATGTTTTAAGGAAATGTTATGTTTTAAGGGAAAAGTGTTATAGTAAGGGGGAGTAATTTTTCAAAATTGATTTCAAATTTTAGAAAATCTTAAATTAACACAAATGTTTTGTTATATCAAAAGGAGGAGATTGTTGAAAACATTTTTGTATTTCGATATTACAAAATTAGTTTAAATTAATTTTAAGATTTTACAAATAATTTTCTAAATATATTCGATTCAATTAATCGAATATCAAATTATTACTCCAAGTTTTTTAAGATCAATTTCAAACCTTACTAAATGTGTAAAATTATGTTTTATACTTAATAAATTTTTTAAAACAATTTTCACAATGTATTTTGAATCAAAATCAAGCCTAAAATCAATTTTTCAGAGTGATGCATCGATGCACCAATCCATGCATCAATGCACCATGAATTAAATTGAACATTGAATGCATTTCATGCATCGATGCACTTACCATGCACCGATGAACTAAGGATTTTATAAAAACATCGAATGTATTTGATGCATCGATGCACCAACCATGCATCGATGCACTCTGGCTATTTTGAAACATCGAATGCACTTGATGCATCGATGCACTCTTAGTGCACCGATGCACTAAGGGTCCAATGATCAAAATATTTGAATCTTACATTGATGCACTGATACAGCATGGGTATGCATCGATGCACTGACGCTCCCAACTGTTTTAATTAATTATTTTCACACTTAAACGGCTCTATTGACTCCACTAATCATCCCCAACGTTCAGAAGTGATTCAAGGTGTATTTAAACAAGCTTAGAAGCCATTGACCAATAACAAGAAACATCAAGAAACTAAAATCAAGAGAGAATCAAAGAGAAAGCATCAAACCTCAAGTTTGAGCATTGCAAGCCTATTTTTCATTCAATATTCATTTTGCTTTCAAGAACACTTATTATGCTCAATCGTATTTATTCTTGAGTGTTCTTTTTTTGTTCTAGAATTGTGCAAACATATTTGCCTTGTGAGGTTTTTCTTGTATGTTTGCAAATTTGTAATCTTCTCTTTGAGAAAAGAGTGTTCTCAAGAATTGGGGTATATTTTTGAGGGAGGTGTAAGGTTATCTCTTTGGCCTCAAAAGAAAGAACAAATTAGTGAATTTGTTAGAAAATCCTTAGTGTGGATAGCTAAGGTTGTGGACATAGACTTTGGTTGATAAAGTCGAACCACTCTAAATCACTGTGCAATTACTTTCAATTTTCTGCAAAAGCTTCCACAAATTTTTCTAATTGCCAATTCACCCCCCTCTTGGCCTATTCCGTCAATCGATTAACTAAATATTAAGACTTCAATCCACTATTGGCCAAGGTTTTAGTCTCATCCACGGCGATCATAAATCGAGATGAGGTTAGGTTTAAGGCTTCAAATCCACTATTGGACATGGTGAGTTGGCCTGTAAATGAACTGAACGTTCACCAAACCGTTCATAAATCGTGCGGCGGGAAGTTCGTTTATGTGCGTTTATTTATTAAATGAATGAACATTAACATAGGTCTCATTCGTTCATTTACGTTCGTGAACGTTCAGTTATGTTCGTTTGGTTATGTTCGTTTATGTTCATTCATTTATGTTTAACCCAATCTTCTTAAATCAATTTTGGTGACCAATTTGTAAGTATCTTAAAAATATTAATTAATCTGATATTCTGATGAGCAACTCCATAATTAACCCAATTTTATTTGGAAAACCCAACAATATTAACATGGATTAGTTCTTTTTGAACGATTCATAAGCTGCATACCCAACACCATCAACATCCACTGTGCCGGAACCCTATATGACTGCGACACCAGTAGGTTATCCGATGAACAAAGTGGAATCCCAATTTTCAACTTGTACATAGCACGAAATTAAGGACATGTTTGTTTGATCCCCAAGGATTAAGGTCCGCAATCACATGAAACACAATCTGTGTTCATCTCGACTGTTGTTGAAGGATAGAGGAAGAAAGAAAGTGGAGGAACGTTATGCAATCCCACATCAGTAGCAAACAAGCAGCTCGGGGTTGGTAACCTATATAAAAGAAGATGGGGGAGAAAAAGTTTAAGCATCTTTGCGCTTGGGGAAATGTCTAGCTTGAATTGAGCTTGAATCGAGCTCAGAATCGAGCTTGAATCGATCTTAGAATCGAGCTTCAATCGAGCTCGATTCTTGAGTTTTAATCGAGCTCTTAAATTTTTTTTGAGTTCGAGCCTTTTCGAGTTTGAGTCAAGTTTCAATATTATATTTCGAGCTCGAGTTGAACTTGATATTTTAAGCTCGCGAGTTTTTGAGTCGAGCTGACTTTGAAAGTTTTTTCGAGTTCGAGTCGAGCTCAGCAATACTCGAGCTTGACTCGGCTCGTTTACACCCCTAGGTAGGGTCTCCAACGTTTATGTTCGTGTTTGTTTATGTTCGTATTTGTTTATTTTCGTGTTTGTTTATGTTCGTTTATTTATTAAATGAATGAACATGAACAAGTTATATTCCTTAATAAATGAACATGAACAAAAAAATTTTGTTCGCTTATGTTCGTTTATTTATTAAATGAACGAATATGAGCATACCTTCGTTCGTGTGTGTTCTGTTCGTTTACAGGCCTAATGGTGAGGCACCTTTCGCCATGATGTAAAACTGCCAATGTCCTCAAAATCCCAATGTAAATAATTTTGGGAAATATTTATAAAAAAGAAAATGAAATTAATTTCATAGAATATAATTATGAGTAGATTATATGTTTTTGCTTATTTTCGTTAGTAAATCCAAATCGAAAAGAATGCAACGGATTTTCCGAAGTAGAAAAACAGGATTCTGCTTTCATTGGTCAGCGGAGATCAAAACCAATGTAATTACATTTCAACCAACCAACAAAGGAAAAGACAAAACTGTTGGGAAAGCGGAAACAAAACTCGACGGTCTCACCAGCGATCCAAGTACGAAAAACTGAAATCGGGAGGAAGAGATGCGAATACTTACAGTGGGTTCCTTGAAAACACCAAGAACAACAGTGAATACGGTGGTGTAGATCGATTCGAATCGAAATCCTCCACGAAATCACGTCTCGGCTTCTACTCAGTTCACCCGATTGAGAGCAATATTTGTTTTCCCAAAAACTATTTTGAGAGAAAATGGCTGAAGGGTTTGTGTGTTTGTTGCAAAAACGACTGACTGCAAGACCTAACACTCCCTTTTATAGCCAAGTTATCCTAATCATATTAGGGTTTTATTATTTCAAATTAATTAAATCTATATTTAATTAATTGGAATTTAATAATCCTCTTATATCCAAGTTACCCTAATCATATTGGGGATTTTATTATTTCAAATTAATTAAATCTATATTTAATTAATTAATTGAAATTAAATATTCGGGATTATTAAAACATATATTTTAGTAACATACAACAAATTGTACATCTTTGCTCATTTCAATCCTAGGATATTACCTTGTAGGTTCTTGTAACGTTAGCAGTAATTATTAGAACAATTCTAATATTACATACAATGAGTGACATCTAGCAATATATCATTCTCACCTAAGTTACAAGAAAATATGATTCGACATATCATCTTGGTGATTACTCTTTTATGTATGACATCCTTATGTCCTTTATATCTAGAATAGGCACAAGTCTTGGAATAGTCACGCTTGTATAACCCATCTATTATTTCTTGATATCTAGAGTAGACTTTAATTAACGAATAGTTTATGATATCTCATACCAACTTATTCGAGCATAGCCATGCATTTCTAGTCTTACTCAATCAAGTGGCCTGTGATATATTTTATATTATGTAGGAAGGACAAATCCTATCTTAATCATACACACCCACTACATATATTGAGATATATTCAATAATAGTCTTTATAGAGCAACCAGTCACGGAGCTTGTTTAGCTGCATCAAAACATACAATAATATATGTTGGGATAGTATTGATCTCAAGTATGAGGATCATACATATAGTCATCACCATGAGCAATGTTATGACTGTCACATAATAATCCAAGACAAATGCTCATGGTCAGTCAATCTAGTACATTGTTCTCTAACAATATAATCATGTATCAATTCTGACATCTCTATGTCAATGACAACTCATTGTCATCAATCAATAACATGTTAGTCTTAAGCGTATTATTATTGTCCATGCCCATAATAATACTTGACTAGGGATCTTTCAATAATAACAATTATGTCATTATATGGACTATATTATATTTCAGTTTATGTTAAACACATATATGAAAATAATAGCGGCAATGCCTTTATTCAATAAAATCGGTAAATAAAATTATTACTACAATCATCATATGATTGGTCTTTGAGCATACTCTAACAATCTCCCACTAGCACTAAGACTAATCAATCACATATCTAATACCGAGTGACTCAGTGTGACGATCTTGCCTCTGCTGTGTAAGAGGCTTTGTCAAGGGATCAACAATATTGTCATCCGTGTGTACTCTACATATTTCCACATCTCCTCGATCAATGATCTCTCGAATGAGATGAAAACGCCTAAGAATATGTTTGGATCGTTGATGAGATCTTGGTTCCTTTGCTTGTGCAATGGCTCTATTATTGTCACAACGGAGTTCTACAACATCTGATATGCTGGGAACAACCCCTAATTCCGATATGAACTTCTTGATCCAAATATCCTCTATTACTGCTTCACTAGCTGGAATATATTCAGCCACTGTTGTAGAATCAGCTACTGTGTCTTGCTTCGAACTTTTCCAGCTCACAGCACCTCCATTAAGACAAACACAAACCCGATTGCGATCGTGAGTCATCCTTGTCAGTTTGGAAGCTGGCATCAATATAACCTTTTATACTAAGCTCTTCATCCCCTCCATAGACAAGAAATTTATCCTTAGTTCTTCTTAAGTACTTATGGATATTTTTAACCGCAACCCAGTGATTTTCACCAGGGTTTGCTTGATACCGACTCGTCGTGCTTAGAGCATACGATACATCTGGTCGAGTACATATCATGGCATACATATAGAACCAATAGCCGAAGCATATGGAATCTTATTCATCTGTTCTCTTTCTAGTGGAGTTGAAGGACACATTTCCTTAGAAAGAGAAATGCCATGTCTCATAGGTAAAAATCCTTTCTTGGATTCTTCCATACTGAACCTTTTCAGCACTTTGTCTATATATGTACTTTGACTCAGACCTAGAAGTCGTATTGATTTGTCTCTATAGATCTTAACTCCTAAGATATACGCTGCCTCACCTAAATCTTTCATAGAAAAACAATTACTTAACCAAGTCTTAACAGACTGTAAAGTAGGTATATCATTTCCTATGATGAGTATATCGTCTACATATAAGATTAGGAAAGAAACAATGCTCCTACTAGCCTTCTTATAAACACAAGGCTCATTTTCATTTCTGATAAAACCAAACTCTTTGATTGCATCATTGAAATGAAGATTCCAGCTTCGAGAAGCTTGCTTTAGTCCATAAATAGACCTCTGTAGCTTATAAACCTTTCCAGTATTTCCTGGAAAGACAAAACCTTCTGGTTGTGTCATATACACATCCTCTTCAAGTTTTCCATTAAGGAAGGCAGTTTGATATCCATTTTCCAGATTTCATAATCATGGAATGTAGCTATTGCGAGCAGGATCCGGATGGACTTAAACATAGCTACAGGGGAGAATGTTTCGTCATAGTGTACACCATGAACTTGTCGAAAACCTTTAGCGACTAATCGTCCCTTGTATGTTTGTACATTACCATCTATATCGATTTTCTTCTTGAAAACCCATTTATACCCTATAGGTTTGACCCCTTCAGGTGGTTCAACCAAAGTCCATACTTGGTTTATTGACATGAAATCCATCTCAGATCTCATGGCTTCAAGCCATTTCTCAGAGTCTGGACTAGACACTACATCTTGATAAGTCTTGGACTCATCTTGATCAATAAGAAGAACGTCTCCATGTGTCGTAACGAGAAATCCAAATCTCTCAGGTATATGATGTTCTCTTGAAGATCTACGCAGTGATTGTGTTTTAAAATTTATTGAATGCTCCTCAACAACTTGTGAAACAAGCTCATCTTCAGGTTATTGAACTTCTCCAAGTTCAATATTTCTACCCTTCCCTTTCTTTAAGGGAAATTCTCTTTCGAGAAAAACTCATGTTCGAGCAACAAACACTTTGTTCTCGTTAGGGTTGAAGAAATAGTATCCCTTAGTTTCTTTAGGATATCCAACGAATATACACTTATGAGATTTACGTTCGAGCTTTGTAGACATCTGATGTTTTATATAAGCTTCACAACCCTAAATCTTCATGAAAGACATACTGGGACGTTTCCCAGTCCATATCTCGTATGGTGTCTTTTGAACCGATTTAGATGGAACACGATTTAGTGTGAAAGCATCTGTTTCAAGTGCATGTCCCCAAAAAGAAGTCGAAAGATCACTATGACTCATCATCGATCGAACCATGTCTAACAGTGTTCGATTCATTATTTCAGAAACTCTGTTCCACTGTGGTGTACCAGGTGGTGTAAGCTGTGAGACAATCCCACATTCTTTTAGGAGTTCATCAAACTCTATGCTTAAGTATTCTCCACCTCGATCTGATCGAAGTTCCTTAATACTCTTTCCTAGTTGATTTTGTACTTCATTTTTAAATTCCTTAAACTTTTTAAGGACTTTAGATTTATGGCGCATAAGATAAATATACCCATACCGACTAAAGTCATCGGTAAAAGTAATGAAGTAATAGAATCATTGGTTCACATACATCACTATGAATTAACCCCAATAAATTATTTGCTCGCTCACATTTACTATTAAAAGGAGCTTTAGTCATTTTCCCCAACAAGCAAGATTCGCATACATCATATTGTTCGAAAACAAATGAATCTAAGAATCCATCTTTATGAAGTTTTGATATGCGTTTCTCACTTATATGGCCTAAACGACAATGCTAAAGATAAGTTTGATTCAAGTCATTTGTTTTTTGATCTCTTAGTATTTATGTTATAAATGGCGTTATCTTGATCCAAAATATAAAGACCATTAACCAATTGTGCCGAACCATAAAAAACATTATCGAGATAAAAAGAACAACAATTGTTCTTAATAATAATCTCAAAGCCAATCTTGTCCAAACAAGAAATAGAAATAATGTTCTTAGTCAAACTAGGCACATAATAACAATCCTCTAAATTTAAATCAAGTCCACTAGGCAAAGATAAAACATATGTCCCTATAGATAATGCAACAACTCTTGCTCCATTTTCCACTCGTAGGTCCACGTCTCCTTTAGCCAGATCCTTCTCTTTTTCACTCCCTATACAAAAGTACAAATATGAGAACCACAACCGGTATCTAATACCCAAGAAGTAGATGTTGACAAATTAACATCAATAACATAAATACCTGAAACAAACGTTCCGATTTCTTTTGCCTTCTTGACCTCTTCAAGGTAAACAAGGCAGTTTCTCTTCCAGTGTCTGGTCTTATCGCAATGGAAACATTTTTCATTCTTTGCTAACTCCCCCTTTGGGTTTCAATGCATTTTTCCCTATTGGTTTGGTCTTACCATTTCCCATAGACTTTGCCACTACCTTTTTCTTTCCTTTTCCTTTGTCCTTGTGGACCATCAGAATGGGCTTAGGTCCAACCTTTTTCATGTTACTTTCAGCAGTTAGTAACATGCCAAGTAACTATGGAAAAGTTTTGTTAATTTTATTCATATTGAAATTAAGGACAAATTGGCTAAAGCTATCTGGCAACGATTGCAGGATAACATCGGTAGCCAATTCATCTTTGAGAGGAAATTCCAGCTTTTCCAACGTTTGGATGTAGCCCATCATCTTGATGACATGAGCTCCTACAGGAGTTCCCTATGTCATTTTACATTGAAATAGAGCTTTAGAGGTCTCATATCTCTCTTGACGTGCTTGCCCTTCATATATTTCTTTGAGATTTTGAATCATCTCATATGCAACCATGTCCTCATGTTGCTTATGAAGCTCAGGAGTCATGGTGGCAAGCATTAGACATCCAACATCTAACATATCATCCATATGTTTCTTGAACTTGTCTTTGTCAGCTTTTGAAGTATTAGCTGCCGGTTCATCAGGAACAGGTTCCTCAATGACATATTCCTTCCTTTCCTGTTTGATAACAATTCTCAAATTATGAAACCAGTCAAGGAAGTTTATGCCATTAAGTTTATCATTCTCAAGGAGTGATCGCAGTGATAAAGTGTTGTTTGCCATTAAATCTACAACAATAGAAATATTAAAGTAAGTAAATTTACCGAATTAAAATTTATAAATAGGACTTTATTTACAAATTACTCCCACTATTTTATTCAAAATTAAAAACCCTCTTTGTTTTAATTTCAGAAAAATTCAACAAAATTTTTCTAGTGGGTGAGGATCCATAATACATCAATTTCCTAAATCAGCTTTAGCTTTTCTTTTAGGATAGTGATTATTTAGGTAAGTAACACTTGACTAGTTACATCTCTTGTAACTCCTCATTTTGGTGAACAACTTTTGTTCAAGTCATCTTATGACTTATCCAAATATTTAACCTCTAGGTTTCTAATCCTATTAGAATAACCTAGCTAAGTTATTACCAATATTTCAACCGGTGAATATCACTTGCTTATTCTTCACGTTTAACCAAGATAGATTTATGTGCCAATGCTTTGGCAAGGCCCGGACAATATCGATCAAAGCCTTAACGAGGGTAAATATTAAACGGTTAAGTTAACTTAGATTATAAAGAGGGATTTGCGTAATTATCTCATCATTGTTCGTTTTAATATTAGGCCCTTATTGATCTCATCAATATTTATTCTTATTATATCATTTGATGCATTGCATACATAACAAATATAGAAATAAATAAGATGCAATGGTTATAGCACAATCTAATGACTAAGGTAGCCCATCCCAAGCCAATGGGAGAACTAAGAACCCTAAAGCCTAAGACTACTCTCTAGGCATCTTCTCGCCATTCTTCTGCTCCTTGTGAATCTTCATAGAATTACAATTTTAAAAGAAACTCATTTTACATACGAGTGAGTAAGATGAGAAAAGAAATACAACATAGATATAGAAAGGCATGGCTCGCAGACCGTATTTCAAAATAAACCATTGTGAATTGAACAAGGGCTATAACCATGCATATCAAACACTGTGCAAAACAAACATATCATATATATATATACACACACGTTGTTACGCCTTTGTTAACAAATATTAATATGGGCCTTCAATTTGTACTGTTAATAAGGGGTCAAGGGGCCTTCAATTAATATGGGCCTTCAATTTGTACAAAAACAGTACTTCTGTTTCCATGAAAAACTTCACGATTTGATAACAATTATCAACAGAATCGTTCTTTTGGGATTTTCAATCATGAAAGTTTTCTGCATCAGAACAACCATTGTTCCACTGCTAAACGCGATCTGTTATCGCACTCCTATAGATCATCCAGTAACAAATCGATTGAAAACATATTAACAAATTAACATATTAATCATTACGGGTATCGATTCGAACAATGATATCAACATATTTACCGAAATCGATAAAACTAGAACATGCATCTCATACATATCGCATCAACCAAAAATTTAACCCAAAATCAGATCGTACAAGTGGCTCTGATGCCACTGTTGGGATCATCGGCGCACCCCATGGTGCAGTGGAAACAAAACTCGACGGTCTCACCAGCGATCCAAGTACAAAAAACCAAAATCGGGAGGAAGAGATGCAAATACTTGCAGTGGGTTCCTTGAAAACAACAAGAACAACAGTGAATACGGTGGTGTAGATCGATTCGAATCGAAAGCCTCCACTAAATCACGTCTCGGCCTCTACTCAGTTCACCCGATTGAGAGCAATATTTGTTTTCCCCAAAACTATTTTGAGAGAAAAAGGCTTAAGGGTTTGTGTGTTTGTTGCAAAAACGGCTGCTAGACCTAACACACCTTTTTATAGCCAAGTTACCCTAATCATATTAGGGTTTTATTATTTCAAATTAATTAAATCTATATTTAATTAATTGGAATTTAATAATCCTCTTATATCCAAGTTACCCTAATCATATTGGGGATTTTATTATTTCAAATTAATTAAATCTATATTTAATTAATTAATTGAAATTAAATATTCGGGATTATTAAAACATATATTTTAGTAACGTACAACAAATTGTACATCTTTGCTCATTTCAATCATAGGGTGTGACCTTGTAGGTTCTTGTAACGTTAGCAGTAATTATTAGAACAATTCTAATATTACATACAATGAGTGACATCTAGCAATATATCATTGTCACCTAAGTTACAAGAAAATATAATTCGACGTATCATCTTGGTGATTACTCTTTTATGTATTACATCCTTATGTCCTTTATATCTAGAATAGGCACAAGTCTTGGAATAGTCACACTTGTATAGCCCATCTATTGTTTCTTGATATATAGAGTAAACTTTAATTAACGAATACTTTATGATATCTTATATCAACTTATTCGAGCATGTCCACGCATTTCTAGTCTTACTTAATTAAGTGGCCTGTGATATATTTCCTATTATGTAGGAAGGACAAATCCTATCTTAATCATACACACCCACTACATATATTGAGATATATTCAATAGCAGTCTTTATAGAGCAACCAGTTACAGAGCTTGTTTAGCTGCATCAAAATATACAACAATATATGTTGGGATAGTATTGATCTCAAGTCTGAGGATCATTCATATATTCATCACCATGAGCAATGTTATGACTGTCACATAATAATCCAAGACATATGCTCATGGTCGGTCAATCCAATACATTGTTCTCTAACAATATAATCATGTATCAATTCTGACATCTCTATGTCAATGACAATTCATTGTCATCAATCAATAACATGTTAGTCTTAAGCGTATTATTATTGTCCATGCCCATAATAATACTTGACTAGGGATCTTTTAATAATAACAATTATGTCATTATATGGACTTTATTATCTTCCAGTTTATGTTAAACACATATATGAAACTAATAGCGACAATTCCTTTATTCAATAAAATCGGTAAATAAAATTATTATTACAATCATCATATGATTGGTCTTTGAGCATACTCTAACAATAAAAAGCAATGGTTATATCCCAAACCAATGACTAAGGTGGCCCATCCCAAGCCAATGGGAGAACCAATAACCCTAAAGCCTAAGACTGCTCTCTAGGCATCTTCTCGCCATTCTTCTGCTCCTTGTAAATCTTCATAGATTTACAATTTTAAAAGAAACTCGTTTTACATACGAGGGAGTAAGATGATCAAAGAAATACAACAGAGATATAAAAAGGCCCGGCTCGCAGACCGTATTTCAAAATAAACCATTGTGAATTGAACAAGGGTTATAACCATGCATATCAAACACCATGCAAAACAAACATATCATATATATATACACATTGTTATGCCTTTGTTAAAAATATTAATATGGGCCTTCAATTTGTAATGTTGATAAGGGGTCAAGGGGCGGCTGGTAGGATTTTTTTTGAAAAATAGTACTTCTGTTTCCATGAAAAACTTCACGCTTTGATAACAATTATTAACAAAATCGTTCTTTTGGGATTTTCAACCCCGATGGTTTTCTACATCGAAAAAACCATTGTTCCACTGCTAAACGCGATATGCTATCGCACTCCCATAGATCATCCAGTAACAAATCGATTGAAAAACATATTAACAAATTAACATATTAATCATTGCGGGTATCGATTCGAACAATGATATCAACATATTTACCGAAATCGATAAAACTAGAACATGCATCTCATACATATCGCATCAACCAAAAATTGAACCTAAAATCAGATCGTACAAGTGGCTCTGATACCACTGTTGGGACCGTCGGCGTACCCCATGGCGCAGCGGAAACAAAACTCGACTATCTTACCAGCGATCCAAGTACGAAAAATCGAAATCGGGAGGAAGAGATGCAAATACTTACAATGGGTTCCTTGAAAACAGCAAGAACAGCAGTGAATACGGTGGTGTAGATCGATTCAAATTGAAAGCCTCCACGAAATCACGTCTCGGCCTCTACTCAGTTCACCCGATTGAGAGAAATATTTGTTTTCCCCAAAACTATTTTGAGAGAAAATGGCTGAAGGGTTTGTGTGCTTGTTGCAAAAACGACTGTTAGACCTAACACTCCCTTTTATAGCCAAGTTATCCTAATCATATTAGGGTTTTATTTTTTCAAATTAATTAAATCTATATTTAATTAATTGGAATTTAATAATCCTCTTATATCCAAGTTACCCTAATCATATTAGGGATTTTATTATTTTAAATTAATTAAATCTATATTTAATTAATTAATTGAAATTAAATATTCGGGATTATTAAAACATATATTTTAGTAACATACAACAAATTGTACATCTTTGCTCATTTCAATCCTAGGGTATGACCTTGTAGGTTCTTGTAACGTTAGCAGTAATTATTAGAAATATTCTAATATTACATACAATGAGTGACATCTAGCAATATATCATTCTCACCTAAGTTACAAGAAAATATGATTCGACATATCATCTTGGTGATTACTCTTTTATGTATGACATCCTTATGTCCTTTATATCTAGAATAGGCACAAGTCTTGGAATAGTCACACTTGTATAACCCATCTATTATTTCTTGATATCTAGAGTATACTTTAATTAACGAATAGTTTATGATATCTCATATCAACTTATTCGAGCATAGCCATGCATTTCTAGTCTTACTCAATCAAGTGGCCTGTGATATATTTTATATTTTATAGGAAGGACAAATCCTATCTTAATCATACACACCCACTACATATATTGAGATATATTCAATAACAGTCTTTATAGAGCAACCAGTTACGGAGCTTGTTTAGCTGCATCAAAACATACAACAATATATGTTGGGATAATATTGATCTCAAGTCTGAGGATCATACATATAGTCATTACCATGAGCAATGTTTTGACTTTCACATAATAATCCAAGACATATGCTCATGGTCGGTCAATCCAATACATTGTTCTCTAACAATATAATCATGTATCAATTTTGATATCTCTATGTCAATGACAACTCATTGTCATCAATAAATAACATGTTAGTCTTAAGCGTATTATTATTGTCCATGCCCATAATAATACTTGACTAGAGATCTTTTAATAATAACAATTATGTCATATGAACTTTATTATCTTCTAGTTTATGTTAAACACATATATATAAATGAAAATAATAGCGGTAATGTCTTTATTCAATAAAATCGGTAAATAAAATTATTATTACAATCGTCATATAATTGGTCTTTGAGCATACTCTAACAAAAACCACCATTCCCAGCTCAGCTCAGCTCAGCTCAATTCCAGTAAACAAAAGTGAACAATTCAGGCTCAGCTCATAATAAATTATTATTCAATGCAGACCCCCCGATCGCGTTGATTTCATTTGAATCTGTTCTTTCAATGGCCTCTCTCTCAAGCCTCTTCTCTTCTTTTCCTTCTTTGAAGCTTAAGCCTAACCCGATCGCCGAACTCAATCCTTCAGTTCTGAAGTACACACTCCCGTTTTCCACTCGTTCCAACTCCGGCTCTAAACTCTCCGTCGCTCCTGAGGTATCTATCGATTTTTCCAAAACCAACGACGTCGCCAAACAAGGTGGACTCGAGAAAGATCCTAAAGCTCTGTTGAAGAGATACGTTGACTGGTTGTACCAGCATAAGGAGCTCGGGTTGTACCTCGATGTCAGTCGGATTGGTTTATCGAATGAGTTCGTTTTTGAAATAGAGCCCCAATTACAAGCCGACTTTAAAGCCATGGATGGATTGGAGAAAGGCGCCATCGCCAATCCCGATGAAGTGCGGATGGTGGGCCACTATTGGCTGAGGAACGCTAAACTCGAGCCGAGTTCATTTCTGCAAGTACAGATCGACAACACTCTAGCAGCCATTTCTAATTTTGCTGATGACATCATCAGCGGTAAGGTTAGCTTTGCCGATTCCGCTCTTAACTCTAGGGGTGTGCATTATCGGATATCGGATAGTATCCGATCTGAATTTTCGGATATCCAAAATTTTCGGATACCTAAAGTAATGATCCGTATCCGATCCGAAAAATTCGGATATCCGAATATCCGGATCCGAATTTTTTTTTACAAAAAATTAAAAAATATCAATATAATAAAAGCATTAATTAACATAAAATTAAAAGTTTAAGTACTAAAACTGATAATTTAGATACTAAACGCGTAAATTATCCCATTGTTATTCATAATCTTCAAGCAAAACTGGTGAGATACTTTACAACACAGCAAATTTACAAATGCTATCACACTAATAATTTAATCATAACAATTTCTCAATTGACAACTGAAAATAATGGCATTTCTTTGTTCCAGCATGCTAAAGGATATGGAAGCCATAAACTTTAGATATTCACAAGGCTGAAAACTCAACTTCCTGGTTGCAAGGCCTATATGCAACATATGTGTTATCGTCTGAGAATGAACCTGGATTAAAGCAAGTAATTCCAGTATATTTGAATGCCTTCTGCTCACTTCTATCGGCTAGCCCATTTCATAAGCATAAAATTATTGCTCCACTTCACTCTTAAGACAACAATAAAAGACAACTACAACCAACTTGAAAAAAAAGGAGTTGGAACATTCTGTGTAAACCATGATATTAAACAGCTCCACTTAAAATGTATTTGAGGACTGCATTATATTTTGATTTGTGAAGCAACCTAAGGTCATGAACAATGAGGACTCGGTGCATATTAAAATAATAATATTTGTGAACCATGAAATTAAAAAGAGTTGGAACATAAAAACAATAGAACCGATCTTCACAAGATGTTCATATTAAAATTAACACACAAGAGTATCAAATCTCAACAACACAATCAAATCAACACAAGATATTCAAAATAAAATACCACACAAGAGTATCAAGTCTTAATAACATTAAAATAGAGATAGTAGGATCGCTAAGTACTTCAAAGTTTCAAAGTACAAATTTTACAAATCATCCAAAGTATTAATTGTCTCGTCAATTATGATCTCCGGTTGCTCTAAAGTTAGATCCTTCATGCCTACATCACACGAAATAAAATAAAAAGATTAAAATATAAATTTATGTTTAAACTTTAAATATTGAATAAAAAAAGCAATCAAACATAAAAATAAACTTACCTTCCTCCAACTCTTCCAATTCAATTAAACGTTCTTCTATTATAATAGGTGACCGAAAGGTGCGTAACCAATCTTGAGTGCAAACAAGTGCTTCAACCATTTTTGGAGTCAATGAAGTTCGAAAAGAATCAAGGACATGACTCCCGTACTAAAATCCGACTCAGAAGCTACAGTCGAGATAGGTATGGAAAGTACATCTTTAGCCCTCCTATTAAGAATCGGGTATCTTTTTGGTTGATCTTTCCACCATTGTAGGATATCAAAATTTGAAACATGAGACTCACAAGCATCTTCTAAATACTTCTCCAACTCATTTTTATTGGCACTAGTTAACAAACAACCGTATCCCTTTGAAATGTTGAAGCCATAAGTTGTTGAAGATCAATCTTACCTCCACTTTGAGTCCCACCTTGAGTGAAATTAGATAAAGAAGTAGACGTGGAGGAAGACATATCACTTGTCTTTGAAGGAGGCATTGAAGAAGCATATGAGTCAAATAAAGATTGCAAAACCATCTTAATTTTGAGGAACAAAAGAGTGGCTTGTGTTTCATCATAAGAATAATGCACAATCCAATTAACATAATTCAACTTGTGCCTAGGGTCAAGGATCACAGCCACAAACATCATAATATTGATATTATCAATGTTCCCATAATACTTATCATACTTAGACATCATTTGGGCTGCCATTTTCTTAATACCCTCATCAACATCACTTATGTTGGAAATCATTAATCTAGTCCCGTAAATCTCGTGTGCATAATGGTTACAAGTAACATAACGAGAACCAGATAACCTCAATGTTGCATCATAAAAAATGCTCAAGAAAGGTAAAAAAACTACTCACCCTCTTCCAATCATCTTCAATGGGACCACCACCAACCTTTTTAAGCTCCTTGAAACAAGAGGATTCTTTCTTGTATAAACTAGCAAATGCCTTTTTAAACTTGATAGCAGATTCGAGCATTAGGAAAGTTGAATTCCATCTAGTTTCAACATCTAAAGTAACAAGACTTTTGCTATCCTCTTTCTCCTCTTCTATGCAAGTTTTAAATTTTTGAAGTCTAGCGGGAGAAGATCTAACATATCTCACAAGAGCTCGAACTTTCATAATGGAAAAATCAAGTTCTTTCAAACCCTCTTTCATAATCAAATTCAAAATATAGGACGCACATATCATATGTAAATATTGACCCTCCAATAAACTAGACTCCCAAATGGTAAGTCTTCTTCTCAAGTATTCAATTGCTAAATCATTTGAGCTAGCATTGTCTACAGTTATAGTCATAATGTTTTTCAAACCCCATTTAATAAAAAAAAATTTCAACAGCTCTGCCAATAAGTTGTCCGAAATGACCAGCAATTGGATAAAAATTAATTATACTCTTATGCAAATTCCATTCATCATCAATAAAATGGGCTGTCAAACACATATAGCTTAAATTTTGACCCGATGTCCAAGTGTCTGTGGTTAGACAAACCCTAGAATGTAAGTTCTTAAAAGTCTTTTTCAACTCATTTCTTTGTTCAATAAAAAGTAAATAACAATCTCTAGTGGCAGTTGTACGAGAAGGAAGCTTAAAGAGAGGATTTAAAGCCTTGCAGAATTCAATGAAACCTTCACGTTCGACAAAAGCAAAAGGCAATTCATCCACAATAAGCATTTTAGCAAGCTTCTTCCTACACAAATCATGATCAAATTTCCAGCATTTTGGAACGCTAACTATTTCAGTACTTCCATCTTCATTTACCAACGTTTCACTTTCAAAATCAATCAATTTTTGTTTCTTATCCAAATTTGGAGGATATGTTTTGCACCTACTAATGTGATTTGCTAAAGGTGTAGTGCCATTTTTGGTTTTACAACCAATAAGTTTCTGACAATACTTACAGGAAGCAAAAGTGGGATCCTCCTCATCAACTGAAAAATGACTCCACCACTTGGACTTTCTCTTCCTCTTTCCGGTATTTTTATCGAGAGAAGCTTTTTTTGCTGCTGAATTTTGTCTTCCCTCCTCATCAGAATCCATCATCGAGTCAACAAATACGGAATTAAAATCTCCATTATCATCAAAAGATGACATATTCTGTAAACAAGCAATAAAATAAATTACAAAATTTAATATAAAAGATTTCTAACACAATTAGTTAAACTGAAACCAAATTAAGATTTGTTGCAGCCTCCACTGACAGTATATTAGCACATGTGCTGTTAGAAAATAATGATGATTCAATGTGTCAATTCAAACCACATGAAACTTTTTTCTGATGCTAACAATTACCTTACAATCAACCATAAATTAAACTTCGATTTACGATAAAATCCTAGAAAATAAGCGCTCTTAGTTAAAGAATGAATTTCTGGGAACTGAAATAGCTTAGAATTATCCATCACAGTATCGAATATCACATTCTCAGTAATTTTGGCCTTGTGTGAAAAATATGTTGAATCCATACAACTTTTAACTCAACTTTATGAAATTCTCCAACCATAAGTTTACATAAATGATGAAACAAAAATCAATCACTAACAACATGGAGTCCTTAATTGTAAATTCAATAAGCTCCTTCAAAATAAATAATGAATGAATTGACGCTTTAAAATCCTATCAACTTCTCCATTTTCTAAAATCTTCAACTCGCTACTAATCGAAAGTCAAAAAACTTCGCTAAACCTGAATAAAATCCTGCTCGTAAGTACTAAAATATCTCTAATCTAGAATTACCTAAAATGGAAATTTTTTAAAAATTCAAACGTTTGCTGACCCAATAATTAAAAAAGTGAAGCATGTTTCATGTTTAATCAAACGATGCGCATAAACATATTAGGAAAAGCTCGATTTCATTCAAACACTCGACAATTCTTAAAAGATGGAAACAAGCATTTTAAGTAAATAGATTTTGATCGGGAAACGCACCTTTATGAATTGGTAGCAAGAAGCAACAAAAAATGAGAAATAATCAGGGGAAGGGCGGTATGGGACGACGAGAAACACATAAATGAAATTAGGGTTTGAATTCCTTTGAAACAATAAGCGAAATTTTGGGCGAGAAGTAAAAGGAAATGGCAGAACAAGCCCAAACAGCTCTAGGCTAATAATATAGTCCAATTTTTTCGGGTTTTCGGATAATCCAAAATTGGATTTTGACCGATCCGTATCCGATCCGAAAATCCGAAAAAAATTCCAGATACCCGATCCGAACTATCTGAAAATTGAAAAACGGATCGGATATCCGAATTTTCGGATCGGATCAACGGATCGGATTGGATTTTTTGCACACCCCTACTTAACCCTCGTCAACAAACTAACTGGTCATCATTGTTTAATCCGGATTAATTTGTAATCAATTAGCTTAATTATAGATTAAGCCTCCTCCTTCGCCTGAGGGTCGTTTTACTCAGATACTATCAGTTGGGATTGGAGGTTCTGCGCTGGGCCCGCAGTTTGTCGCCGAAGCACTAGCTCCTGATAATCCTCTTCTAAAGGTATGCTAATTGGAATTTACTCCAAATATAATGCCATTTCGGTAAATCTTTTTAACATAGTATCCAAGGGGTAAAAATATACAAGTACTAACGATCCGTATTGTTTTTGACCTATCTTACTTTAGTTATTGGTTTTGAAAAAGTAATGATTTGATTATTTATGTTATTGATTCATTATATTTTGGTTATTAGACTTTATTTATTTATTTATTTTTGTTAGTTTGATGATGTACCATGTTAATAAAATTGATTAAATTTTAATTTGATTTCTAAATTTTCGGTAGAATATTAATTTAATCTTAAATTTTAAATAAAATATTAATTTCACTCTTAAACTTTAGATAAAATATTAATTTAATATTTGATCTTTAGATAAAGTATCAATTTGATCTCTAAATTCAATCAAAGTCTCTGTCACCATTTGTCACTCATCACTGTTGTCGATAATTGTCGGTTCTCATCACCGATCAGAGGCGAATGCATATGGTCCCATAAGGGGTCAAATGCATACGCATTATTTTAGATTAGATATTAAATATAGTTCAATATATTAATGGAAGAAGAAAAAAATTAAGAAATTTTACATACCCATTATTTTAGATTAGATATTAAATATAGTTCAATATATTAATGGAAGAAGAAAAAAATTAAGAAATTTTACATACCCATTATATTGAAAAAAGAGTACTAATTTTTGGACCCTTATTTCTAAATTTCTAGATCCTCCACTGCTACCGATTGCCATCGTTGACGGTCGCTAAACACTAAAATTTGTAATTCACTCATTTTTAACTTTATAAACTCGAATCCAATGTCTGTTTCATTGGAAAATGCCCAAACTCTACAAACATATCTAGAACCTTTCAAATTCCTTTAAAAATAAACCATGATAATAAATTTAATATTATATTCCTTAAAAAAAATAAGAATGACAAAAGTCTAGATCTATATCATAATATTTATTATAATAGTGATTTAATTTATATAAATTATATATTACATGCAGTTTTTGTCTTTATATTTTTCTAATATTTTGTGTACTGTGTAAGCTGTAAGGTATTTCAGGTGTAACTTTACTCTTCATTAAATTAAAATATAAATTTATAATATTAAATTGTATATTATAATTTGCATGAACCAGTAAATAAGATATTTTTTTAATCATTTAATTTAGAGATAAACCTAAAATTTAATGCTAGGGATGTAAAATTTTAGTAAATTATATTAGAAAATTAAGGATACAAATTTATAGAAATTTAGGAGGTGTAAGTTTAAATTATTAATAGAAAATTGAAAGAAAATACTTATATGAGAATATATAATTTTCAGGGGTGCACCTTCCCCCAACACTCTCCTCGGGAGGGTTTTAAATTTCGATTCGCGACCGCGATAGTGCCTGTGAAATAATGATAGCACTGCTTTCCGATATACCCGCTATGGACGCAATAGCGCCCGCTATGGCCACAATCGCGGTAAACGAGACATGACCGAAAACGCGACCGAGACCAAAATTTTAATCAATGCTGCTCGATCCATGCTTAGTTTAATTTAATTCACTTATTAGTTGTTGAAATATAAAAATAAAATTTCAAATTTTTAAATGATATTTAAACTTGTGATTTTAAAAAGAAAAAACTCATAATTGGAATGATGAAGCCTTCGATCAAGAACACAAGGAGAAGAGTGAGAGCCCCACCAGTGTTATCTATGATCATTGTTCTGCATATTCCAGCAATAAGTCTAAAGAGCCCGGCTATCATTTGTTGTTCTAAAAACAACAACAGGAATGTCTTGAAAAACCTGCGGGCCTCAGGTGCAAATCCCGTAGTGTAATATGTTACGACCATCCAAACAGTGGATTCTAGAATAGATATTGGAACCCGGAGTAGAAACGTTGGTAGAGTGAAGGTCCTGACAGGATTGAATAGAAGGTCTCTTTGCTTGTAAAACACTGGAAGCCTACTGATCATCATGGAGAGCTCGGAGAAACCATTGAACATGTTGATGATCATTCCGAACAGAAGTGCACCGACATAGATTGCAGCATCTTGCTCGTTCCTAGTGTGTAATTCAGTCCTCAAAAACACTGTGGAAGTAATGATTACCATGATGATAATCTGGACCAACTTGAAAACATAAATAAACGAATTCCTCTTTATCAATAGACACTCTTTGTCCCAACAGGCCTTAAGAAGTTCCATTTTGGAGACCAAGTATTTTTTTTTTGAAGGCCAATGCTGCTCTATGGTCTCTTGACTTGTCGAAAGGCACTAAGATCTCTTTCTCTAACCTCACTCCAACATGTAAATGTTTGAACCTGTTTGCAAACTCATCTACTATAATGTATGTGGCTTTGGCGGATAATAGCCGAAAGTGAAAGCTGGAAACAATGGATTCCAGACAATGCCATTATTATAATTTAATCCCATCACACCCAACAATTTGTCCACTTCTATCTAACTCATTATCTTCAATATGTTTAATAAAATAATGGTCTAATAAAATAATTATTTGCCATCCAAACTTCATATCATTTCATATATTTTAAACTAAAAGAAACCTAACCCCATATTAGGGTGTGACAATTCTCCCCTCCTTAAAAGGATTTCGTCCTCGAAATTCATTCATGCCACAAAATTGCAGAAATGAAACTTCAATCAAATCTATCATATCTTCAAGTAGCTTTTACAGAAGTATTGGTCATCTATTAATCTTAAACCAGCTGAGTATACATTTTCTTCAGAACACTCCCTCATTCCAATAAAATAATCAGAACAGATTTATCCTTGTGGAATCAATTCAGCATTGGTTACGAGAATAGGCTCATGGAGCGGTAACATATCCCAATTTCATTTATGGAGTCGGGTCAGAATTTCTCAGATGAGTAACTCTCACATGGCTCGTGAGGTGCTTTACAGAATTTAGACAAACGTTACTGATATTCCTTAATAAAACAATAGAGTCCTAATGGATAGAAACTTAGGTTTGCTCATTACAAATAAGAATTTAGCCTTGGGGTTCCAGCTCAGAGATGTACGATTGTAGTAGAGGGGCATGTACTGATCATACATCATTTTGAAATTCGACCGGCCGGTCTATCTTGAAAAATTTTGACTCAACCATAGCTCAGATACCACTAAATGTAACCCCCCTAAGACCGATGTGGTTAACCCGATCCGATCTGGAGTGTAACATTAGGGCCACCGGAGCGACCCACTGTAAAAATAGCGAAAAATTTAAAACTTTTATTAAAAATGTAAATTATAAAATGATTTATCAGTTCGAAGAAATAACACAGATTTTTAGACTCGTATATAAAACAAAATTCAATTACATGCCCCCTAATCACATGTAGCGTACTCTGCAAGGAACCCCAGAAGAACTCCCTTACTGAATTCGATAGATGCACTGGTACAATTCTTTTAACCTGCAATGGTGAGTAATAGAGTGAGCTTCGGAAAGCTCAGTAATACAAAACTACCAGATGATGCTACGTGACATGCAGATAAATAGGAAGCAATAATTTTCTTATTGAATCAAACGTATACCAATTGCAGAAAAATATGGGGTTCTATTAGTAGTTCATCGAGTAGAAGCCATGAATCTCAGTTCATAAGAAACCTTTCATATAATCACGTTTTCATGAGGTCAAATAGGATGCCTAGTGTGTTCTATCAGTACGATAAAACCATAATAGGTACACTAATCAAATGATAGTTCAGTAAAATCCCATAAACCATATTGTAGTGGAGCTTTTTAAACTCGTATTTTAAAACCATCTTACAAAGAGTTAACCTAAGGGAACATCTTAGGGCCTGAGAGCCTACCCAAGAAAGTTCGGGGCCACGGGGCCTACCTAAGAACACATCTTAGGGCCGTAGGGCCTAACCGAGAATGATCTCAGGGACGCAGAGCCTACCTAAGAGTCACATTAGGTCCATAAAAATTTTCCAGCTTGATCAGAGTTGTACTTTACAAATCTGTATCTTCAAGATACAGTTTATACAATGATACAAATCCATAAGCCATCACCGTTAAGTCGGTGCATGCATAAAACAGTAACCATGGATTTCAGTGTACCACATGTTCAAACAATAAAATAATTTTTCAAAATATAAGGAACACACTAGAGAATCCACATATTTTTCAGATGCATTTTGTAGTTATCAATAAGGATAACATGAACTTGTGCAATTTGATCGGATTCCAAGAATAAGATATTATTGAAGCGAATCGATTTCTAACCGATCTAATCAGACATTTCAAAATCTTTTCCTTCTACGTTAATTGTATTTTCTAACATAACCAAAGTGATTTTAGATGAAAATATAGAATCAAAGGTTTAAGTCATTTATAATCTATGACTATCGATCGTATTATCAAACAACTCGAGTTACACAACTCCCAGACTGATGCATGTCAACAAATCAATTCATTATCCTTCCAGTGTATTCACTCTTTAATACCAAAATGCATATCCATAGATCATCCCCAAAATCATTACTGAGTAGATCTTCCAACGGTCTTTATTTCATTTCCATGTTTCAACGATATCAGGAAATACGGACGTACTTGATTCATGTTCATAACCCATAAGGACAATTCATCATGTAAATTCAATAGTGTTTCCAAACTCATCCAATCACCTATTTAATCCTCAGTCATTGAGGTTACTTAGTTCATTTAGTAAGCAAGTTTATCCCAGTTACTTTAGAGTTTTCCAGAATAATTCAGACATTTCTGAATTTCAAATACATATTGTACTTCCTTTCAGTTCAATTCAGTTATATAATAAAGTCATTCGGGTATTCTTGGTTGATTTATCTCACGAATACCTACTTATTAGTACTGTATGCGCTCTAAAGTTGAGCTGAGCCAAGTACTTCCAGAATTATCATTGATCCAAATTTGAGAAGATGAACAAACATTCAAGTGGTACTTATATCATTTAGGTAATGATATAACACTAGTATTGGTTGACTGGCTTAAGTTGCATTCTATAACCTTTAAGAGCAGTACAACATCCATGTTTATTTGAATTTCTTAAATAATCCAAGACATTTACTTACTCTAGATCATAAGGGTATTTTGGTCCTTTTTATGCTCATTGAACTTTCATTCATTTCAAAGCTTGAGGATATCCATTCATTCCTGGCTTGGTTATATTCTTTAATCATTTCCATTACAGGGGTATTTTGGTCATCTTACAGATCTAGAATATTTCAATCATTTTCTTCCGTCCGGTCTTATTATTTAATTCAAACTTATCATTTATGTCAGTTCCTTCGAACTATTCTGACAAAATATCAACATCGATAAATTATTATTCTTCATGTACTTACTCAAGTCGGAGATTTCCATGTTAAATGCCTTCTCAGATGTTACTGACGGATTATCATGAATTTTCCATACAAAAATAGGATCTTAACAATCAAATCAGTAATTTATCGGTTTAAAAAGAAATTTTCATGTTACTTTCTCATTCAGAGTCAACTTTAGATATCCAATGGTTAATTGCTTTCCCGAACATTCTTTGGTCTCGAAATGATATCTTAATAGACTTCTAGTATCTTGCATATACCCTATTGGGTTAAAACCCGGTTATCCAAATATTCTAAGCAAACTAGCATTTCTTATGCACATCTGTAGTTTTATCAGATCAATATATCCTTTCAGAGTTATTAATCAACTTCCAGGGACAATTCTTGTCATCTTACAACATAAGGGTATTTCTGTAATTTTACCCTATCGAAATATTCTCATAATTTTCCATCCAAGTACCTTTGATGAAATAAATTATATGTTACAGATCCAAGCTGATTCATTTATAACTAAACACAGAACTTGTAATTTTAATTCTAACAATCCATCAATTCCTTATAAAAGTCATCTGAACCATAATCAGTTACCGAATTTTTATCATATTCGGATCGAGTGTAGAAATTAATTAACTACACATATGAGACCAATATTATCTTATTAATGCATTTACCAATATTCACATGTTCCATAAAGCATAAAGAGGTAGTAAAGTATTACCTCGATTTCCGTGTAATACTGATCGACCATTTAAATTCCATTAAAATGCCCTCGATCTTTAATTCAACTTCCAATAATTTCCTCACGATCCAATCCATTAAAATTATTAACTCGTATCCAAATAATTTCCTTCGCCATAAAGATAGCTTATTAGAATTTAAAATAATAATTTCGAAACCCAATTTGCATAACTAAAACTTGAAGAGCCATTAATATTTAATTACTAACATCATGGACTAAATTGATTTTATTTAAACTATTATGCCATAATCATAACAATATGAAAGCTAAGGACAAGGTTGAGCTTTTAACAACTTGGATGGCATACCTTGAAATTTTCCCTTATCACTTTATTAACAGCCCCCAAACCACGTGCATTATTTCATTCCACTATTTTTTTTCATTCATTCACTTAATCTTTAAATCTTCAAGCCATATTCTGTAGATGAAAAAGGAAGCCTCATCGATAGGTAGTTGAAAATCGACGCCCACCGTATTAACCGTCATCACTAGTCGTCGTCCGAGAACCAACATACAAGGTTTGAATCTCATCAAACTCTTCATCACGAATCCAACCTCCGAATACTTGGCTTCGTACATACAACATTCCAGGTTCGGCATTTTCGCTCAAGCAATGGAGTATTTTTTCCTGCCTCCGTGTTGTTTCGGTAAGCAATGGACAATCAGAATCCGAATGCTTTAAGATAACAAGAGACGACTCCTCGGGTCTTGTAGAATCTTTTACGACTTCGTTGTTGTGGTCTTCTTGAACACCAACGATTACACCGATGTTAGAAAATGAGATGCTTCTATCAAGGAACTGGATTTGATTCGGCCCTATGTTTGGAGTTGATTATTTTGGTAGATGATTTGCTTTTGGAATGATGAAGCCTCCGATCAAGAACACAAGGACAAGAGTGAGAGCCCCACCAGTGTTAGCTATGATCAATGTTCTGCATATTCCAGCAATAAGTCTAAAGAGCCCGGCTGTCATTTGTTGTACTAAAAACAACAACAGGAATGTCTTGAAAAACTTGCTGGCCTCAGGTGCAAATCCCGTAGTGTAATATGTTACGACCATCCAAACAGTGGATTCTAGAATAGATATTGGAACCCAGAGTAGGAACGTTGGTAGAGTGAAGGTCCTGACAGGGTTGAATAGAAGGTCTCTTTGCTTGTAAAACACTGGAAGCCTACTGATCATCATGGAGAGCTCGGAGAAACCATTGAAGATGTTGATGATCATTCCGAACAGAAGTGCACCGACATAGATTGCCGCATCTTGCTCGTTCCTAGTGTGTAATTCAGTCCTCAAAAACACTGTGGAAGTAATGATTGGCATGATGATAATCTGGACTGTCTTGAAAGCATAAATAAACAAATTCCTCTTTATCAATAGACACTCTTTGTCCCAGCGGGCCTTAAGAAGTTAAATTTTGGAGACCAAGTATTTTTTTTGAAGGCCAATGCTGCTCTATGGTCTCTTGACTTGTCGAAAGGCACTAAGTTCTCTTTCTCTAACCTCACTCCAACATGTAAATATCTGAACCTGTTTGCAAACTCATCTACTGTTATGTATGTGGCTTTGGTGGATAATAGCCGAAAGTGAAAGCTGGAAACAATGGATTCCAGACAATGCCATTATTATAATTTAATCCCATTACACCCAATAATTTGTCCACTTCTACCTAACTCATTATCTTCAATTTGTTAAATAAAATAATGGTATAATAAAATAATTATTTGCCAACCACACTTCATATCATTTCATATATTTTAAACTAAAAGAAACCTAACCCCATATTAGGGTGTGACAATTCTCCCCTCCTTAAAAGGATTTCGTCCTCGAAATTCATTCATGCCACAAAATTGCAGAAATGAAACTTCAATCAAATCTATCATATCTTTAAGTAGCTTTTACAAAAGTATCGGTCCTCTATTAATCTTAAACCAGCTGAGTATACATTTTCTTCAGAACTCTCCCTCATTCCAATAAAATAATCAGAACAGATTTATCCTTGTGGAATCAATTCAGCATTGGTTACCAGAATAGGCTCATGGATAGGTAACATATCCCAATTTCATTTATGGAGTCGGGTCAGAATTTCTCAGATGAGTAACTCTCACATGGCTACTTTACAAAATTTAGACAAACGTTACTGATATTCCTTAATAAAATGATAGAGTCCTAACGGATAGAAACTTAGGTTTACTCATTACAAATAAGAATTTAGCCTTGGGGTTCCAGCTCAGAGATGTACGATTGTAGTCTAGAGGCATGTGCTGATCATACATCATTTTGAAATTCGACCGGCCAGTCTATCTTGAAAAAATTTGACTCAACCATAGCTCTGATACCACTAAATGTAACCCCCTCGGACTGATGTGGTTAACCCGATCTGATCTGGAGTGTAACATTAGGGCCACCGGAGCGACCCATTATAAAAATAGTGGAAAATTTAAAACTTTTATTAAAACATGTAAATTATAAAATGATTTATCAGTTCGAATAAATAACACAGATTTTCATACTCGTATATAAAAAAAATTCAATTACATGCCCCCTAATCACATGTAACGTACTCTGCAAGCAACCCCGGAAGAACTCCCTTACTGAATTCGATAGATGCACTAGTACAATTCTTTTAACCAGCAATGGTGAGTAATAGAGTGAGCTTCGGAAAGCTCAGTAATACAAAACTACCAAATGATGCTACCTGATATGCAGATAAATAGGAAGCCATAATTTCCTTATTGAATCAAACGTATACCAATTGTGGAATAATATGCGGTTCCATTAGTAGTTCATCGAGTAGAATCCATGAATCTCAGTTCATAAGAAACCTTTCATACAATCACGTTTTCATGAGGTCCAATAGGATGACTAGTGTGTTCTATCAGTACGATAAAACCATAATAGGTACACTAATCAAATGATAGTTCAATAAAATCCCATAAACCATACTGTAGTGGAGCTTTTTAAACTCGTATTTTAAAACCATATTACAAAGAGTTAACCTAATGGGAACATCTTAGAGCCTGAGAGCCTACCCAAGAAAGTTCGGGGCCACGGGGCCTACCT
This sequence comes from Hibiscus syriacus, assembly GCF_006381635.1. Lineage (NCBI taxonomy): Eukaryota > Viridiplantae > Streptophyta > Magnoliopsida > Malvales > Malvaceae > Hibiscus > Hibiscus syriacus. The sequence goes on along the minus strand of NW_024062535.1, from coordinate 2,536,738 downwards.
AAGAACACATCTTAGGGCCACAGGGCCTACCCGAGAATGATCTCAGGGACGTAGAGCCTACCTAAGAGTCACATTAGGTCCATAAAAATTTTCCATCTTGATCAGAGTTGTGCTTTACAAATCTGTATCTCCAAGATACAGTTTATACAATGATACAAATCCATAAACCATCACCGTTAAGTCGGTGCATCCATAAAACAGTAACCATGGATTTCAGTGTACCACATGTTCAAACAATAAAACAATTTTTCAGATGCATTTTGTAGTTATCAATAAGGATAACATGAACTAATGCAATTTGATCGGATTCCAAGAATAAGATATTATTGAAGCGAATCGATTTCTAACCGATCTAATTAGACATTTCAAAATCTTTTCCTTCTGCGTTACTTGCATTTTCTAACTTAACCGAAGTAATTTTAGATGAAAATATAGAATCAAAGGTTCAAGTCATTTATAATCTATAACTATCGATCGTATTATCAAACAACTCGAGTTACACAACTCCCAGACTGATGCATGTCAACAAATCAATTCATTATCCTTCCAGTGTATTCACTCTTTAATACCAAAATGCATATCCATAGATCATCCCCACAATCCTCGCTGAGTAGATCTTCCAACGGTCTTTATTTCATTTCCATGTTTCAACGATATCAGGAAATACGGACGTACTTGATTCATGTTCATAACACATAAGGAAAATTCATCATGTAAATTCAATAGTGTTTCCAAACTCATCCAATCACCTATTTAATCCTCAATCATTGAGGTTACTTAGTTCATTTAGTAAGCAAGTTTATCCCGGTTACTTTAGAGTTTTCCATAATAATTCAGACATTTCTAAATTTCAAATACATGTTGTACTTCCTTTCAGTTCAATTCAGTCATATAATAAAGTCATTCTTGTATTCTTGGTTGATTTGTCTCACGAATACCCACTTATTAGTACTGTATGCGCTCTAAAGTTGAGCTGAGCCAAGTACTTCCAGAATTATCATTGATCCAAATTTGAGAAGACGAACAAACATTCAAGTGGTACTTATATCATTTAGGTAATGATATAACACTAGAATTGGTTGATCGGCTTAAGTTGCATTCTATAAGCTTTAAGAGCAGTACAACATCCATGTTTATTTGAATTTCTTAAATAATCAAGACATTTACTTAGTCTAGAACATAAGGGTATTTTGGTCCTTTTTATTCTCATCGATCTTTAATTCGTTTCAAAGCTTGAGGATATCCATTCATTCATGGCTTGGTTATATTCTTTAATCATTTCCATTACAGGGATATTTTGGTCATCTTACAGATCTTGAATATTTCAATCATTTTCTTCCGTCCGGTCTTATTATTTAATTCAAAATTATCATTTATGTCGGTCCCTTCGAACTATTCTGACAAAATATCAACATCGATAAATTATTATTCTTCATGTACTTTCTCAAGTCGGAGATTTCCAAGTTAAATGCCTTCTCAGATGTTACTGACGGATTATCATGAATTTTCTATACCAAAATAGGATCTCAACAATCAAATCAGTAATTTATCGGTTTAAAAAGAAATTTTCATGTTACTTTCTAATTCACAGTCAACTTGGACTATTTTTACCTCTCAAGGGCATTTTCGTAATTTCTTAACTAGATAATTTCGGTATTAACTCTTAACGAAAATAATTATACTTTATAGATCCAATGGTTAATTGCTTTCCCGAACATTCTTTGATCTCGAAATGATTTCTTAACAAACTTCTAGTATCTTGCATATACCCTATTGGGTTAAAACCCGATTATCCAAATATTCTAAGCAAACTAGCATTTCTTATGCACACCAGCAGTTTTATCAGATCAATATATCCTTTCAGAGTTATTAATCAACTTCCAGGGACAATTCTTGTCATCTTACAACATAAGGGTATTTCCGTAATTTTACCCTATCGAAATATTCTCATAATTTTCCATCCAAGTACCTTTGATGAAATAAATTATATATTACAGATCCAAGCTAATTCTTTATAACTAAACATATAACTTGTAATTTTAATTCTAACAATCCATCAATTCCTTATAAAAGTCATCTGAACCATAATCAGTTACCGAATTTTTATCGTATTCGGATCGAGTGTAAAAATTAATTAACTAAACATATGAGACCAATATTATCTTATTCATGCATTTACCAATATTCACATGTTCCATAAAGAATAAAGAGGTAGTAAAGTATTACCTCGATTTCCGTGTAATACCGATCGACCATTTAAATTCCATTCAAATGCCCTCGATCTTTAATTCAACTTCCAATAATTTCCTCATGATCCAGGCCATCAAAATTACTAACTCGTATCCAAATAATTTCCTTCTCCATAAAGATAGCTTATTAGAATTTAAAATAATAATTTTGAAATCTAATTTGCATAACTAAAAGTTGAAGAGCCATTAATATTTAATTACTAACATCATGGACTAAATTGATCTTATTTAAACTATTATGCCATAATCATAACAATATGAAAGCTAAGGACAAGGTTGAGCTTTTAACAACTTGGATGGCGCACCTTGAAATTTTCCCTTATCACTTTATTAACAACCCCCAAACCACGTGCATTATTTCATTCCACTATTTTTTTTTCATTCATTCACTTAATCTTTAAAGCTTCAAGCCATATTTTGTAGATGAACAAGGAAGCCTCGTCGATAGGTAGTTGAACATCGATGACCACCGTATTAACCGTCGTCACTAGTCGTCATCCGAGAACCAACATACATGGTTTGAATCTCATCAAACTCTTCATCACAAATCCAACCTCTGAATACTTGGCTTCGTACATACAACATTCCAGGTTTGGCATTTTCGCTAAAGCAATGGAGTATTTTCTTTTCTATCTCCGTGTTGTTTTCGGCAAGCAATGGACAATCGGAATCTGAATACTCTAAGTTAACAAGAGACGAGTCCTCGGGTCTTGTAGAATCTTTTACGACTTCGTTGTTGTGGTCTTCTTGAACACCGACGATTACACCGATGTCAGAAAATGAGATGCTTCTATCAAGGAACTGGATTTGATTTGGCCCTGGGTTTGGAGTTGATTATTTTGGTAGATGATTTGATTTTGGAATGATGAAGCCTCCGATCAAGAACACAAGGAGAAGAGTAAGAGCCCCACTAGTGTTAGCTATGATCATTGTTTTGCATATTCCAGCAATAAGTCTAAAGAGCTCGGCTGTCATTTGTTGTACTAAAAACACCAACAGGTTGATTCTAGAATAAATATTGGAACCCAGAGTAGGAACATTGGCTGAGTGAAGGTCCTGACAGGGTTGAATAGAAGGTCTCTTTGCTTGTAAAACACTGGAAGCCTACTGATCATCATGGAGAGCTCGGAGAAACCATTGAACATGTTGATGATCATTCCGAACAGAAGTGCACCGACATAGATTACCACATCTTTCTCGTTCCTAGTGTGTAATTCAGTCCTCAAAAACACTGTGGAAGTAATGATTGCCATGATGATAATCTGGACCATCTTGAAAAAATAAATAAACAAATTCTTCTTTATCAATAGCCACTCTTTGTCCCAATAGGCCTTAAGAAGTTCCATTTTGGAGACCAAGTATTTTTTTTGAATGCCAATACTGCTCTATGGTCTCTTGACTTGTCGAAAGGCACTAAGATCTCTTTCTCTAACCTCACTTCAACATGTATATGTTTGAACCTGTTCGCAAACTCAGCTACTGTATTGTATGTGGCTTTGGTGGATAATAGCCGAAAGTGAAAGCTGGAAACAATGGATTCCAGACAATGCCATTATTATAATTTAATCCCATCACACCCAACAATTTGTCCACTTCTACCTAACTCATTATCTTCAATTTGTTTAATAAAATAATGGTATAATAAAATAATTATTTGCCAACCAAACTTCATATCATTTCATATATTTTAAACTAAAAGAAACCTAATCCCATATTGGGGTGTGACAAATGAACACAAGAATTTAGAGTGGTTCCACTTTATCAACTCCCTCAAGAATTATAACCTAATTTCTTGAGACACCCTCTCAAATTATACACCAAATTCTTGAGACACCCTCTCAAAGAGAAAATTACAAATTGCAAACTTATAAAAACCTCACAAGGAATGTGTTTGCACAATTCAAGAACAAAAAAGAACACTTGAGAAATGAATACAAATAAGTACAACAAGTGTTCTTTGAAAGCAAAAAAGAATATTGAAGAATGTTGACTTGATTTGACTCAAATTTGTTGTTTATGGCTTTCTCTTTTGTCTCTTATCTTCACAAATGGCTTGGGATCTTGTTTATATACTCTCTCAATCAATTCCAACCATTTGAGTTGTTGTGGAAGTGAATAGAGCCATTAGGGGAGCAGTTTCCCACATTAAATGCTGCTCAGAAGCTTGTACTGTAAGTACTATATCTATCAGTATCAATACTCCTTGCATTAAATACAAAAATTCAATCGTTGGGAAACATCGGTATCGATACAGTAGTATCGATATTGTACATAGTATCGATACCATTTCAGTATACTAGAATTTCACGAACTCAAAACCAAAGGAGTAGTATCGGTACCATAACTAAGAGTATCGTTACTACACTAAGTAGTATCGATGCCGTATATGGTATCGATACCATTTTAGCATTCTGTTTTTGAATTCATTGTTTTTGTGCTTCAGTATCGATACTTATTGAATAGTATCGATACTGTTATAGTAGAATCGAGACTATTATACTTAAAAATAATTTTTGACTCGATTAATGTTCGAAACCCTTAGTAAAAATTATTTCAAAAATATTTATAGTATAAGACTCAAATTTTCAGTAGAGTGAGGAGTACAAATTGGCGTTCTAACTTTAAAGAATAATTATATATATTCAAATGATTGCATCAAATATAATCTTAAAATTTGTATACATTAATTAACAATTTTGTTTGGTATATCAAAATATCAAAGCGTTTTCAACAATCTCCCCCTTTTTGATATAACAAAACATTTTAAAAAATTTTAAGATTTACTTTGAAAAAAATACTCCCCTTACTTTAACATTTCTCCCCCTTTGTTGTTAAATAAAAAAATTCAATAAAGAATAAACAAGATATAGAATATAGTTGTGAAGGACAAATGTACCAAAATAGATTAGTAAACATAAATAATATTCAAAATAAATTGGGCATGGTCATAAACATAATATGAGGTAACATGGAAATAAAAATATGTGAAATATGATAAATATAAATCCGATCATCCAAAATATCAAATGCGAAGAAATTCAAAGGAAATTAAAAGTTCAAAGTATGACATTTTGATACACCAACAAAAGAACAACTAGCAAAGCAATAGTATGATCAAGCATCCGATGGAGGATCAGGATCCGAATGGAGTGCACGGAAAGAGGCAAAGTCGTGAGAAAGAGCATCAAGCCTATTCGTCACTGCATCGAATCAAGCTAGGGTGTCGTGTTGGGAAGCCAAATGCATCGCTTGCAGCTCAGACACTTGAGTCCTCGAGTCAGTAAAATGAGACTCAATGGATGCAAACCTCAGATCTAATGTCCCCATCAGGAATTGAAAATAGGCGACATAACATTACTAGTGCTAGAAGGCTCATCAGGGATGAAATTTATGGGATCATCAACATCTTATAAAACATCATCGGCCTGAGGAGGAGGAGGAGGAGCCAGAGCCGCTTGAGAAGAACTAGCACCGGGTGGCTTTTTAGGTATCTTTTCCCAATTTGCTCCAACTTTAGTCCATCTTGACTTGTGGAGAGAGGTAAGATTGACTGGGGTACCCAAGGGGATGGCAACATCGAGTTCGACTTTAAGACTGGATTTGATAAAGAAATTACTAAGAAGACAACCATAAACCAAAGACTCGACCATCTTAGAAAGAATATGGTTCACGGTGTCTACTAGTTCACCGAAGATTATTTGAGCTAGATTAATTCTTTTATTGTTTTGAAAACAATGGATCCACCAAATTTTGATACTTCGGAAAGAGGAATACTTGCGTCCGGATGGTCGAAACCACCAAGAAATCATAAAGTGAAGAAACCTTTCATGAAAGTCAAGGATACTTGAGCTCTTTCCTACTTCTAATGAAGAAGGGATGATATCTCACTCATTATCAATCCCGGTGTTTTCTAGACCAAAAGCACAGATAATAGAGTCGGAATCAATGGTAATGTATTTGCCCAATAGATAGGAACGAATACTTTCAGTGTGTGTACGAGCTTTGTTTTGGAAGCAAATCGCATTAGAATAAAAAATGCAGACTAGTTGGTGAAAGACAACAGGTTTAACATTGAATGTGTTGTCTAATTTCCAAACTTGGAGAAGGGGTAGGTATTTAAAGTTCATTTCTTGCATTTCCGAAATAGAAGAAAGACGCTCACCCCTAATAGTATAAGACTCAAAATGGTTTAGATATCGTGAATAGAGATTTTGACGATTCAGTTCATTAAAACATGAATTCACGATGGTCATTTCAATGGGATTGGGAGGAGGATTAGGCGGAGGGTTAGGAGGTGAATTAGCACGAGAGGAAGATAATTGAGCACGTTTTTGAGACATGGTAAAAAATCAGAATGAGGATAAAACTTGCAAAGAAAGACAATACATATGTATGCACTCAATTAATCCTAAAAATCAATATGAGTCCACGATTTAAGGTATTCTATAACTATATATATATATAATGGGAAAAATGATGCGTTTAAAAAGAATTTTATGAAAAACTAAAGTATACATAATGGGATTGAGATGGAATTTAAGGTATTCTAGTGTAAAAGTGCAAAATAAGTAAAGCCCATTCACTAATTTAAGTAAAAACTAACTAAAACTAGCCCTAAATTAAAAAAAATAGGGTTTAAAAACAAATTACCTAGGATTGAGATGGAATTTGATGTTGAATGCACGATTTTGATGATGCTAGCAGGTTGGAAAGTTGAAAAACAACGCTACTCTGACTCCAAAATGATGGAACGAGGTAATTTTGAGAGGGGGTTTTGGGAGGTACGGTTGAGTGTTTTAGAGTTTGGAAAGAAAAATGTGATATTTTAGGGTTTTATAAGCTGAACTTGACGGGTAGTATTAGTACTCCAATGGGAGTATCGATACTTCAAAGCATAAATTGGATGGTATCGATACCTTATCGAGGCTGCAAGAATAATATCGGTACCGGATGAACAATACCAACAATAAGTGCACATAATGGTTCAAAATTACAACAAAAAACAAATAGGATGCAAATTTCAAAGCATAAATTGTGGTATAGGCAACTCTAATTTGGAAAATCAAGGATGTTCAAGCAAACAAATATACACTTAAGCATAATTTGAACATATTGTTAATTTTCATGAAAAATCATAAACTCCCCCTATATTCTAGAACTATATCTTCTTTTGAGACATGATCTCTAATGAAATGATGTCTAATTTTTATGTTCTTAGTTCTAGAATGTTGGATAGGATTTTTAGTGATACATCTAGCACTAGTATTTTCACACTTGATAGGAATGGCACCTACATCAATTCCATAGTCTAAAATTTGTTGTTTCATCCATAAAACTTGTGCACAACAACTACCGGCTGAAATATATTCCGCCTCGATGGTAGATAGTGATACATTATTTTGCTTATTTGGAAACCAAGAAATTAACATATTTCATAGGAATTGACAAGTACTGGAGGTGCTTTTCCTATCTAATTTGCAACCTCCATAATTCACATCCGATAAAGCATGCAAGCTAAAGCTAGAGTCTCTAGGAGACCAAAGTCCTATCCTAGGAGTGTCCTTAAGGTATCTAAAGATTCTCTTAATGGCTTGTAAGTGAGACTCCTCATGGCTTGATTGAAATATAGCATATAAGCAAACACTAAACATAATGTCTGGTCTACTTGCGATAAGATAAAGAAATGATCCAATCATAAAATGTTGTTGTGGGAGTGAATAGAGCCGTTGGGGGGCAGTTTCCCGCATTAAATGCTGCTAAGAAGCTTGTAGTATTGATACTATATCTATCAGTATTGATACTCCTATATTAAATTCAAAAATTTGACCGCTGGTAAACATCGATATCGATACTGTCATATGGGTATCAATAATTGTTGAACTATATTTTGATATAAAAATTAAGGAAAAATGTTTTTGTACTTAAATTTAATTTATTCAAAGCTTTCAAAGTTTTTCAAAAATAATTCAAAGTCCTTAAAGCTTGAAATTGAGCACAAAACATTTTTCTGGACAAGTAGTATCGATATCATTCTTACAGTATTGATACCTAATAAACATTATCGATACTGTTCATATGGTACTGATACCAAAGGTAAGAGAAGTATCGATATTCACTATGTAGTATCGATACTACCAGCATTGCTCAAATTCCAGAATGCAAAAATGGTACCGATACCCAAAGGGGTACTGATACTACTCTACATAGTAGTATCGATACCATATGCATAGTATCGATACAATCAGGCCCCAATGGCTAGTAACGACTATTTGATTTAAATATAAACAAATGTAGTACTGATACTCCCTTTAGGAGTACCAATACCCCACGAAAATTGATCCCCAATGGCTAAAAACGGTCACAATAACTCCAATATATAAACACAAGTTGAAGACACTTGAAGAAGGGTTAGAACATCTACCCAAGCAATCAAACACAAAAGAAGAGTTTTTCAATCTTATTTTACTTTCTCTTGTAAATATTTTTGTTCTAGTGAGCTAAATTTGTAAACACCCTACCTTTGAGAGGTTTTATTGTTTACTTCTTTTTACCTTTTGTAAAAGGGGATTGGTTCTATCTTAACCAAGTGAATAGATAGGGAGTTGTAAAGGTTACTCTTGATCATTGAAAAAAGAAAGAACAAATTAGTGGATTTGTTAGAAAATCCAATGTGAGGAGCTTAGGTAGTGGATGTAGACTTGGTTGAGAAGTTGAACCACTATAAATCTTTGTGTTCATTGTCTTATCATTTACTCTCCTTACTCCTTAAACACATTTTTATCAATTCACCCCCTTTGCAACCTTTTTCGGTTGTTTAATTGAGTATCTTCAAATCCTAACAATTGGTATCAAAACTTGACTCATTAGAAGGTTTAACCATCTTGAGACGATCCTTGAAGAAGCTATACCGATTCCCGACGCAACCAACAGAGAAATGGCTTCAACCTCCGGTGCCTACTACATTGAAGATTCACAATCGGTCAACAAACAACCCTACTTCAAAGGAGCAAATTATGCCTATTGGAAGAATAGGATGATGCTCTTCATTCAATCTAATGATCTAGGAGCTTGGAACTATATTATGAAAGGTTACACCATTCCAACCGGCAAGCTGGACGATTGGAGTAATGAAGAGAAGAAGAAGTTCCAACCCAATGCTAAGGCTATGAACATTCTCTTTTGTGCATTAGGCCCAGATGAATATGGAAGAGTCTCCTCTTATTCCAATGCCAAGGAGATATGTGATAAGCTCCATGTCACTCATGAAGGAACATGTAATACCCATATCCCGTATACCTTTCCATACACGAAATATAGATGTCACATCACTTTTAAAATATTTCCTCTTTTAAAAACACGTAAAATTTTGTTTCCAGATTTTCTTAAAACATAACGTTTTTAATATAAATCAAAACACTAATTGAAATATGATAAGAAGTTCTACTTAAATACAATTCAGAGCATTTTTCAAACTTTAATTACATGCCAACTAAATTTTTCCAAAACAAACCAATTGTCCTATAGTTACAGAAGAGTCAACCTTAATTGATGATATATGTTGCTACTGCTGCACTCCTTATTTGATTTGTCTCTTCTTTTACCTACACGTGGAATCAACACACGTTAAGTATTTACTTAGTGAACCATAATATTGTAAAGAAATCTTTATACATATATATATACATAAGTATGTCATAATTATTTAGTTCGCACTAAATCGTATATTCTTTAAGGATCCTATAATCCTTCTCAGTTAAACCATATTCCATTAACAATTATCTTAATTATTTTTAGTATGCCTAGCATACTTATTTTTCTATTATTTTATTTATCTCTTTAGTCATTATTCTTTATTTTCATTGAGAGCATCCATTCATACTTATTATGCACCATTATGCATTTTAATCATGGCATCCTTTCATGTTGATAATACACTATTATACATTTCATTTAGGGAATCCTTTCATGACGATAATACACTATTATACATTTCATTTATGGCATCCTTTCATGTCGATATTACACTATTATACATTTCATTTAGGGCATCATTTCATGCCGATAATTCACTATTATACATTTCATTTAGGGCATCATTTCATGTTGATATTACACTATTATACATTTCATTTAGGGCATCCTTTCATGCAGATAATACACTGTTATACATTTCATTTATGTCATCATTTCATGCCAGTATTACCTTACTATACATTTCATTTATGGAATCCTTTCATGTCGTTTATACAACGTTATGCATTGTTATACATCTAGTCTTTTACTCAAAGGCATTTAACATTTCATCTAACTGGCATGATTGACACCTTTTTGTCAAATGCACAGCTAGGCCATTAATCTTTTGCTCAAAAGTATTTACCCTTTCATCTAACTGGCATGATTGACATCTTTTTGTCAAATGCACAGCTAGGCCATTAATATTTTACTAAAAGGTATTTAACCTTTCATCTAACTGGCATGATTGACACCTTTTTGTCAAATGCACAGCTAGGCCATTAATCTTTTACTCAAAGGTATTTAACCTTTCATCTAACTGGCATAATTGACACCTTTCTATCAAATGCACATCTAGGCCATTAATCTTTTACTCAAAGGTATTTAACCTTTCATCTAAATTACATAATTGGCACCTTTCTGTCAAATACACAACTAGGTCTCAAAGGCACTTAGCCTATCATCTAACTGGCATGATTGACACCTTTCTGTCAATGCACAGTTAGGCCAAAAAGGCACTTAGCCTTTCATCTAACTAACATGATTGACACCTTTCTATCAATGCACAGTTAGGCCTCAAAGGCACTTAGCCTTTCATCTAACTGGCATAATTGACACCTTTCTATCTATGCACAGTTAGGCCTCAAAGGCACTTAGGCTTTCATCTAACTGACATAATTGACACCTTTCTATCAATGCACAGTTAGGCCTCAAAGGCACTTAGCCTTTCATCTAACTGACATAATTAACACCTTTCTGTCAATGCACAGCTAGGCCTCAAAGGCACTTAGCCTTTCATCTAACTGACATAATTAACACCTTTCTGTCAATGCACAGCTAGGCCTCAAAGGCACTTAGCCTTTCATCTAACTGACATAATTAACACCTTTCTGTCAATGCACAGCTAGGCCTCAAAGGTACTTAGCCTTTCATCTAACTGGCATAATTACCACCTTTCTGTCAATGCACAGTTAGGCCTCAAAGGCACTTATCCTTTCATCTAACTGGCAAAATTGACACCTTTCTGTCAATGCACAGTTAGGCCTCTAATATTTTATTTTAGTATAGTTTCTACTATAATAATTATTCATGATATCAATTAACTCTTTCGAATCATTATACACTATGGTTTATACTATAGTGCCAATGCAATAATCCCATAATGTTACTATAATTTACGTGGGTTGCACCTACAATACCAATAAAGAAATTCATAAAATTTCTTAGTTTTTGCACATAAAGTTCTTATATGGAAATTCATAAACAAATTATGAATTCCTTAACTTTTTGCAGACTTAGTGCCCATAAGGAAATTCATAAACAAATTATGAATTTCTTATATTTTTGCACACTCAGTGCCATTATGTAATCACCATAAATATATCAATTAATCATACATCTATGACTACCGTAACATATACGTACATACTAAATGTACTCATCTGGCTTGCCTCACTTTGGTATCCACAACGCAAAGCTGATTACTCCAGAACTTGGCCTTTGCCTTTAGCTTTGCTTGACTCGGAGCTTAATTTCGATCTTTTCCATATCTATTAAATACATGTATAATATCAATTGTTAGTATATTTTCTAACAATTACAATTAAACATTACTCAAGTGTACCTATTATTAACTTTTCTATAGCAATATTTAACTATCTTACATTTTCTGACTCCTTAGTATCGATACCCCTACCACGGTATCAATACTACTACACTATGGTACCGATACTCTATTATGGTATCGATACCATTTTTGTATTCTGCTTTTAATGGTATCGATACCTTCCTCATAGTATCGATACTCCCCCTTTGATATCGATATTGATTGCATCGATATCGTTACGATTGCATTAATATCGATACTACTCAGTTGATTAATCCCATTTTAGCCTAGAGTATCATTACTGTTCTATCAGTACCGATACCATCACCCAAAATTTTCATTTTTCGCCCTAAACATACTCAAATTTGGTTAAATTCCCTTATGTTTACCCTCAACAACTCTATTTAACTCTTCTCTACTTATCCATACTAACTTTCCTTCATTTAGCTACTTAAAACATCCAGTATCATTCAAGATCATTGGATTATAAGAATCACACTACCTTTTCGAATTTGTTTTTAAACTCATCCAATTCTTCCAATATTTCATTTACCTCTTTGACAAGTCAAAACTACTAATAGACATCAATAAATACTCTTATCTTAACATATAATTTCAAAACCCAATTTTTTAATTCTCTATTATTTCTTCAATCTCATAGTTTTAATCTTATATAACCTTTCCTTAAGCTTATATATCACTTAAGGTTACAAGAACAACTTGTAATAAAAAGGAAAAATTGATTGATTAAAGTTTACCTTTGGAGCTATGGAGGAGAGCAAACATAAAATCTATCTCATACGCATTGGTCTTACTTAAGTCGTTTCTTGTACTTTACCTTTTATTCAATTTAGTCCTTCAAAATTTTAAATTCCTTTTAAATTAGTCACTGACCTACTATTTGGGGTATTACAATTCTCCCCTTTAAAACAATTCATCCTCAAATTTAAAGACTTTATGCGTTTACCACAATACTTCAACTAGAAAAATCATTTTGTTACGCGGTTTCTTTATTTCTCTAGTCCAAATCTGTGTTGATTCTTTTTTATAATTCAATTTTTTTAATCGAATCTCTATTTCCCAAAGTAAGAACATGCAATGGATTTGATTGGTCATTAATAAGAAATGAAACATAAAATCATTATATGTCTTGTCTATTCGGGAGACAAAAGCTAATTGATAAAATCTATTAAGGTTCAATAATTCTTGAACTTAGTCCAAACCACAATACTTCCTTCCAAAGTGATACTTTCAGAAAAAACTTTATCACTTTCTTACTACTCAACTACTTTTCTATTTAGATTAACATAAGACTTTTGTAATTAGCACAACTATAGCACATCTCACTATACAATTAATGATATCAAATATATTAATGTACTCGACTACAACCGACTCTAAATCATGCATATATAATTCCTATTGTGAGTCTTTAACTTTATTGAAAATATGCCACAACCTTAATTTTGTGCATAAATACCATTCCTAAATCGTTGATAAATGCATTAGTAAAAACCCCATAATCTTCACCTAACTCAAGTGGTATAAACACTGGTATCTCTGTTACAATCCTCTTTAGTATTTTAAAACTCTCTTGACCCTTTTTAATTCTAGAAAAAGGCATATGTTTCCTTAAAACTTGGTTAGCAGTAAAACTAACATCGAAAAGTTTTTCACTACCCTTCGATAGTATACAACAAGCCCCAAATAAATCCAAACTTCAGGATCATTCTTTGGGAGTTTCCAATTTACTATAACATGAGTTTTTCTTAAGATATACTCTTATACCTTATTTCGAAACAACAGGGTCAAATAAAACCATATCTACTAGCCAAAGTTTCACATTTGAATAGTTTGGCAAACAAGTTCTTCTCTCGATGAGTCTTATTTAACTGTCAAAATCTATGTATAACCACATAGATTTATCTTTCTTTTCCCTAATAACACACATACTTCCCAAGAAGAAATACTCGAGTTGATAAAACATTGATCAATCAACTCTTATAATTGAGTCTCTAATAGGCCTGCAAACAAAAACTGAACGCAGACGAACAGAGGTATGTTCATGTTCGTTCATTTAATAAATAAACGAACATAAACGAACATTAACATAAATGAACACGAAAATAAACGTTGGAGACCGTACCTTCCATTGTTCTTTCATGAAAATAGTTAGCAATGCAAATCAACTAAATCTACAGTGATAAATAGCGTAAGAGCTGATTAGCAGTGATGAAATGTTTGAAGATATCAAATATTTCGATCGATCTTTTAAAGATATTAAATGATTCACATGACTTTAATTTAACGCTATAACATTTATCTTAGTGGTCCATGATTACATATGAACAATCATTTTCCACTACGTTATTCTAATAAATTCGCCGGCTAAAAGTTTTGTGACATCAATGTCAAACTTTAGTGAGATTTGTTAATAATGATCCTTTCCATTGGCAGAGTAGAAAATTTAACAGCATGAAGATTTCGAATGGTACAAATTGGACTGCAAGGCAATAACATAGATCCGAAATCCCTCCGATACTACATATCTAACATATATTATTGCTAAACCACCATTCAAAATTTTAACGTACCTAAAGTCTACTCCACAACTAAAGGCCACACAAGAACTATGAAAACAAAAGTTCATTGTCAAAGTGTATTTTCTACTTATTAATGGGTTCTTCCTGGAAAACCCATTACTTCTGCTATTACACTAATTTTCAGAAATTGCATAGAAACCTTTGTTTTGTTTTTTGGCAAATTCTATATATTTTTCTCTTTACTGATGCTCATATACTTTCGATTGTTACCTTTATCTTCCCATCCATTTCTAGAATGAAGTATGATGTTTTCTTGAGTTTTAGATGTGAAGATACCCACAATAACTTTACATATCAACTATTAAGCCAAATAAAAAAGAGAAAGAGATGAAAACAGACTTGTAAAACTTCAGATTGCACTATAATATAACTTTTTTGAAGCTTTCATCGATCGTCTCCACTCTCCAGTGAACACTAGGGTTAGGGAAAAAAGGGGAAAATGAATATAGGTGTGAGGTGCCTCATGGGTTAACATATTGGATTTAATCTCCAAATAAAATTGGGTTAATTATGGAGTTAGTCATCAAAATATCAGATTAATTAATATTTTTAAGATACTTACAAATTGTTCACCAAAATTGATTTAAGAAGATTGGGTTAAACATAAATGAACGAACATAAACAAACATAGCCGAACGAACATAAACAAACATAATCGAACGTAAATGAACGAATGAGACCTATGTTCATGTTCGTTCATTTAATTAAACGAAGACAAAATCTTGTTCATGTCCGTTCATTTAATAAATAAACGCACACAAACGAACTTCTCGCCGCACGGTTCATGAACGGTTCGCTGAACGATCAGTTCATATACATGCCTAGTCTCTAATTCTCTTGATTCACTTAAGTCATTTAATACTAAATCATAGAAACATGTTCAATACCTTAATAACTATTAACCTTGAATTCCACCTTTCAATATGGAGGTAACTCAATAAATTTTCATGAAAAGACATATATAAATTCCCAAAATTTTGTGGAATTATCAAATAATTCTACTTTAATTATTTGAGTATCTATCACATTAACCATAAAAGTTATATATATCTTTCTGACATCATTTTCTTTACCATCATTATTGATATCACCATGAGCGATGATTTTACTTTCTCACTAAAAACTATAATTTCCATAACCTCTGTATCTTTCTGAAATAATCATCTCTAGTGACAAACAACTTATATTCAAATGATTTTAACTCATCAAATGATAATTTCATCAGATTCACCGAGAACATAGCCCCTGGAATCTTTATCAATTATTTACTACATGTCCAACTCATCTTTGCACCATGACACACTAGGGTTTATTGCTATCATCTCACTCAAGATTAAGTTAAATAGAATACTTTTATTTTAAAATCTTTCATTTTCCTTCTTGAGAAATCTGTGTAATTTTCTAGATCCATTTAAAATATTCTTGAGCAATTGAAACATTTTCTCTCTCAACTATGAAAGTCTAACTATCCACATTATTAAATAAGAAGACTTGCCAACTTTGTAACAACAAACTCATAGCAGTTAATGCACAAATTTACACTAGTAACCAACTTTACTCTTAAAAAACTCATAATCACTTGATCCACTAATAATTCATCTTTCTATAGGATTTTAGTGGTCAATGTATTTACAGTTTATACTTTTCCTCTTACTCATTTTAACAACCCTTTGAACAATTTAATGTTTCACTTAAATATTTCTCAATTAATTAAGCTTACCTGAAGAAATCTCAGAATCATCACTATATTCAGAAATCTCCTCTGTATCCTCATCTGATTCAACTTCTCTTGTAAACCGTTCAAACTTTTTAATAGATTCCTCAAATGCAGAATCATCGTTAAACACTGAGGCATTCCTTCCACAAAATGGAGGAAAATCCCTAATAGCTTCTACCCTTTTTCGACATAAAACTAAAATCATGTCAAATTCTCTTGGGTCGATTTTGATCTCAACCTTCTTTTCAATATCAACTACTTTCTTACCCTTGTCCTTGGTTTCCGATATCTATTAGGACATACGTAAGAATAACACTCAAGTTAATAAGGAGTGACATCAATCACCCTCTAATTGACACCATATCAGTAATTTTGACAATCTTAATGGCATGTAATCCTTTTTACATTAAAATACATTCGATTTTGGCCGAGAATCGGCTAAACCTGTAGCTCTGATACCAATAAATGTAACACTCATATCCCGTATACCTTTCCATACACGAAATACAGATGTCACATCACTTTTAAAATATTTCCTCTTTAAAAACCCGTAAAATTTTATTTCCAGATTTTCTTAAAACATAACATTTTTAATATAAATCAAAACATTAATTGAAATATGATAAGAGTTTCTACTTAAATACAATTCAGAGCATTTTTCATACTTTAATTATATGCTAACTAAAATTTTTAAAACAAACCAGATTGTCCTATAGTTACTGAAGAGTCAACCTTAATTGATGATATCCGTTGCTACAGCTGCAATCCTTATTTTATTTGTCTATTATTTTACCTACGTGTGGAATCAACACACGTTAAGTATTACTTAGTGAAGCATAATATTATAAATAAATCTTTATATACATATATAAGTATGTCATATTTATTTAGTTTGCACTAAATTGTATATTATTTAAGGATCCTATAATCCTCCTCAGTTAAACCGTATTTCGTTCACAATTATCTTAATTATTTTTAGTATGCCTAGCATACCTATCTTTCTTTATATTTTTATTTTATTTTATTTATCTCTTTAGTCATTATTCTTTATTTTCTTTGAGAGCATCCAATCATACTTATTATGCACTATTATGCATTTCAATCATGGCATCATTTCATGTCGATAATACACTATTATACATTTCATTTAGGGCATCCTTTCATGCCGATAATACACTATTATACATTTCATTTATGGCATCCTTTCATGCTGATATTACACTATTGTACATTTCATTTAGGGCATCCTTTCATGCCGATAATACATTATTATACATTTTATTTATGACATCCTTTCATGCCGATATTACACTATTATACATTTCATTTAGGGTATCATTTCATGCCTATAATACACTATTATACATTTCATTTATGACATCCTTTCATACCGATATTACACTATTATACATTTCATTTAGGGCATCATTTCATGCCAATAATACACTATTATACATTTAATTTATGGCATCCTTTCATGTCGATATTACACTATTATACATTTCATTTATGGCATTCTTTCATGTCGTTTATACAACGTTATGCATTTTTATACAACTAGTATTTTACTCAAAGGCATTTAACCTTTCATCTAACTAGCATGATTGACAGCTTTTTATCAAATGCACAACTAGGCCATTAATATTTTCCTCAAAAGTATTTAACCTTTAATCCAACTTGCATGATTGACACCTTTTTGTCAAATGCACAACTAGTCCATTAATCTTTTACTCAAAGGTATTTAACCTTTCATCTAACCAGCATGATTGACACCTTTTTGTCAAATGCACAGCTAGGCCATTAATCTTTTACTCAAAGGTATTTAACCTTTCATCTAACTGGCATAATTGACACTTTTTTGTCAAATGCATAGCTAGTCCATTAGTATTTTACTTAGTGGTATTTAACCTTTCATCTAACTGGCATAATTGACGCCTTTCTGTTAAATGCACAGCTAGGTCTCAAAGGCACTTAGCCTTTCATCTAACTGACATGATTGAAACATTTCTGGCAATGCACAGTTAGGCCTAAAAGGCATTTATCCTTTCATATAACTAGAATGATTAACACCTTTTTGTCAATGCACAGTTAGGACTGAAAGGCACTTAGCCTTTCATCTAACTGGCCTAATTAACACTTTTCTGTCAATGCACAGTTAGGTCTCAAAGGCACTTAGCCTTTCATCTAGCTGGCATAATTGACACCTTTCTTTCAATACACATTTAGGCCTAAAAGGCACTTAGCCTTTCATCTAACTGGCATAATTGACACTTTTCTATCAATTCACAATTAGGACTCAAAGGCACTTAGCCTTTCATCTAACTGGCATAACTGACACATTTCTGTCAATGCACAGTTAGGCCTCAAAGGCACTTAGCCTTTCATCTAACTGGCATAATTGACACCTTTTTGTCAATGCACAATTAGGCCTCAAAGGTGCTTAGCATTTCATCTAAAGGGCATAATTGATACATTTTTGTCAATGTACAGTTAGGCCTTAAATGCATTTAGCCTTTCATCTAACTGGCATAATTGACACCTTTCTGTCAATGCACAGTTAGGCCTCTAATCTTTTATTTTAGCATAGTTTATACTATAATAATTATTCATAATATCAATTAACTCTTTCAATTAATTATACACTATATGGTTTATATCTATAGTGCCAATGCAATAATCCCATAATCTTACTATAATTTACGTGGGTTGTACCCACAATACCAATAAAGAAATTCATATAATTTCTTAGTTTTTATACGTAAAGTTCTTATATATAAATTCATATACAAATTATGAATTCCATAACTTTTTGCACACTCATTGCCCATAAGGAAATTCATAAACAAATTATGAACTTCTTATCTTTTTTGCACACAAAGTGCCTATACAGAAATTCATAAACAAATTATGAATTTCTTATCATTTCGCACACTCAGTGCCATTATATAATCATTATACATATATCAACATACATCTATGACTACCGTAACATATACGTACATACTAAATGTACTCACCTGGCTTGCCTCGCTTTGGTATCTTTGGTATCCACAATGCAAAGTAGATTACTCCAAAACTTGGCCTTTTCCTTTTGCTTTACTTGACTGGAGAGCTTGATTTTGATATTTTCCATATCTTTTAAATACATGTATAATATCAATTGTTAGTATATTTTCTAACAGTTACAATTAAACATTACTCAAGAGTACCTATTATTAACTTTTCTATAACAATATTAGACTATCTTACAATTTCTAACTCCTTAGTATCGATACCCCTACCATGGTATCGATACTACTATATTGTGGTACCGATACTCTTATCACAACCGTCTTTCGGGTGGGCCTAGAATTGGGCTTTGACTTGAATAAAAATGTTAGAGTCACCACCAATCATTTTAAAAATAATATTTAGATTGATCAGACACCATCTTACATGATCTGTGTTTTACCAGAAATATGTCGGATTCGATAGTCGGTTAAAGTCAAGGAAGGATTAGCACCCTTGAATTGCCCTTTCGGTACCATTTAATTTGTCGGTTGTCCTAATTGCGAAAATTACATTTTAAATTAAAATTTAAAGACTCGAACCAAATTACTTACCTTTGATCGATTGAAAAAAAGTTAGAAGAATGTTAGATTGTAGAAATATAAAAAAATAAAGAAAAATAAATATTTAGTAAACAAAAAAGGAATTCAATTTATGCCGTGAAATAAGAAAGTGATCTAGTAGAAAAATGCTATCTTTTAGTGTCAATTATGCTTGCTTAACTTGCTTGATTTCAAATATACCAAATCTTAGGGTTTATGTTCGTGATTGGGTTCATGAAATTGATGATGAATATTTATGTTTTTGAGGTTGTAGATTCATTTTCAAGCTTGATTTGTGATTAAAACATGTTCACACTTCCTAGAAATGATTCTATAATATTCGGTCAAATAAAGAAATTATAGAACTTGGTGTTTTTATGAGATTTGATTAGGGATTTGATTGTAGAGATGATATAAGGTTGATTGAAAGTTGATTTCATGCTTGAATCGAATCAAAATTGAGCAAAAACATGAAAACTTAGTTTATATGTTTAAAGCATTCGGCCATGGGTTGTTTGAGTGAGAAAAATTATGGAAATGTATATAAGGGATGAAAATGATGTATGAAGAAGCCTTAGAAAAATTTAGGGACCATATTGTAATTTTTAAAAAGTTAGGGACTAATTTAACAATTTTGGAAAAGTTATGAATGGTTGTATAATTGTTTAATAGTTGATGTACTATGTTGGAAATTACTATTTTGGAATTGAAATGAGTGTTTAGATGTTATATATGACTCTTTTGGAAGTTTGAAAAGAATGATGATTTAAGTGCAACATTCGCATAGTTGGGGGTGTTTAAATGTAATTATGCCTTTGTAAAAGCATTTTAATGGTAATAATTTCAATGCTGGAATTTTGGTATTAAGAATCTAAGTGATAAAATGGTGAATGACTATTTTGTGTAAATTGGAAAAGTTGGTGCCAAGGGTAAAAATGAATTATTAAGTGTTAAGTATTTTGATAGAAAATGAGTTTCAAGTATATTATGGATTTTGGTTTTTGGGGATGTGTTTATGTTAGTACAATACTAACATATGTATTTTTATAAATTTACGATTTTGTACAGACCGTGATTGATTTGTGATTAAAGCAAGTCAAGTATAAAATGGTTTATTGTGGATCATAGTGATGCACACATTTTGGAATATATAAAGTGTTAAGGTGAGTGCAATACATGCATGACATTGTACATAGATGTTTTATACATCATCTGGAAGACTTGCGATAAGTCGACCTTGTTTATATCAGCATGATATTAAGTCATTTTTATAACATTGATATGTCACAGTCTGAAATTATGGCGCATTGATCATGAATAATGTAATATTTTTCCATGGATCTTATTTTGGGTATGAACTGCCCTAATGTTAAATATATGGTAATATGATTCAATAGATGAATAAAAATAGACTATATGCGCAAGTAAGTAATTGAGGGACAAGGTATAGTTGGCATGCCATAGAGTCCAACAGGAGGCTGCATATTCGAGATTGCACTAAAGTATTAGTGCATATGATGGGCACAACCTTATGTGTCATATTCAGGATTGTACTTAAGGATAGCTAGTACAGATGGTGGACACGACCTTATGTGTCAGACTCGGGTTAACACTACGGTGCATATATATTTGACTCGTGTACCTATTGTCCTCAGGGTTTAAATTGGGCTATGGTTTATTGGTTAATAAATGGAAAGCATGCAAATAAGGTTACGAGCTTATGAGATAAATGGCAAGTATATTCATAAGAAATTTTATATTCGGGTATATTGTTTTGATTATGGTACAATATTGGACATGCAGGTAAAATGATCTTATGGCATTTATTTATGACATTTAATTTCATGCATGAGTTATATTGACTTATTTATTGTTTTAAATTGTCTCACTAAGTATATACTTAGCGTGTGATGATTTTCACGCGTAGGTAAAAAGCCAAGAGTAGCGTAAAGAGTACATAGCACTCCAGACATCAAGGAATATACTACAATATTAATAAGATATCCTATTATGTGATTTTGACTTAGATAGTGGCATGTACTTATCAATGTCCTAGTTGCTCTGTTGAAATATTTTGAAACTGGTTTGTAATGACTAAACTAAAATGTTTTACTCTATTTCAATATGGATAGCATAAATCCATATTAATATATGTTTTAAATAGTACATGATAGTTTGATATGATATGATATTTTTATATTATTAATTACCATTTTTAAAAAATACATTTTAAATTAGTTTTAAATGGGAAAATATTTTACGAAATTTCAAGTGACATCTATTCTATATAAGTATAATTATACGGGTTTTAGGTGTTACATTTATTGGTATCAGAGCCAGGTTTAGTCATTTCTGGACATGGAAAGAGTTTATTTTATGTCAAGAATGTATACATGCCACTGGGATGTCAAAAGTTTACTAATAGTTGTATATATATTGTGATGATTCTGGGAGTAAAGTTACTCTTTACTAATGTAAGATGATTTTGACAATGTTCAGATGTCAGAAACTAAAGATAAAGGTAAAAAAGTCGAAAATATTGAAAAGAAGGTCGAGATTGAAATCGACCCAAAATGACCCGACATGACTTATGTAACACGCCTTAGAAGGGTCGATGTTGTTAGGGATTTTCCTCTATTCAGTGGAAGAAATGCCCCAACTTTTAACAAAGTTTCTGAATTGGAAGAATCGATTAAAAAATTTGAACGGCTTACAAGAGAAGTGGAATCGGATGAGGATCCAGAGGATATTTCTGAATCTAGTGATGACTCTAAGGTTCCTTCAGGTAAGCTTAAATAAGAGAGAAATATTTAAGTTAAGCATTAAATGGTTTAAAGAATTATTGATTAAGAGTTTGATTAAGAATAGATATCAAGTCCATAAAACTTGATAGAGTTATCTTGTGAAGGTAAATTTGTGAAAATAGATTGTCTACCCATTCTATGCTACAATGAATTATTATTTAGATTGAGATTGATTCTTAAGAACTTGAAAAGTTTCAAGTTTGTAGTGAGAGGAAAAAGAGTAAATATGCTTGATAGTGTGATTTTTGCATTAACTACTATGAATTTAACACTTAGTCTGATGAAACATCGGTCAAGTAACTCTTGTGATTGGGCCTTTAATTTCCTTAACTTGATCGGGGCCATCCGATATGGAGCCATAGAGATATGCTCAGTACCCAGAAAAATGTAGATCTTGAATTCCACCTCTCGATCTTGAGGTAACTCTGGCAATTCATTTGGAAAAACATCTGGGAATTCCTGAATTGTAGGAATATCAACCAATCTTACTTCAGTTACTTGAGTATCTATCACATTAGTCATAAAAGTTTTACACCTTTTTGACATCATTTTTTCCTAGTCATTGCTGATATCACATTGAGTGGTGATTTTTCTTTTTCACCAATTAATATAATTTTCGAACCATCCGCATCTTTTAGAAATAATTGTTTCTTCCAGTCATCTATCCGTCCATAATATGGAGACTACAATCCATGCCAAAATGATCTCAAACTCAACAACTGTTAATTCTATCAAATTTATCGTGAACACTGAATCTTAATCAGATATTTCCTACATATCTTACTCACCCTTGCACTATGACCCAAAGGGTTTAACACTATCATGTCACTTGAGATATGTTCTAATGTAATACCGCTACTTTAAGTTCTTTATTTCATTCTGGAGGTAATCTGAATAAAAATTTTTGGACCACCTATAAATACTTTTAAACAATTGAAATATCTTCCAACTTAACTCTAAAGTTTGAATGTCCACATCATTTAATAAACCTAATAGCAATAACTTCATAGCATTTACTGATAAAATCACACTAGTAAATAGATTTACTCTTTTTCCTTCCACTGTGAACTATAAACTTTTCAAGTTCTTGAAAATCAATCGAAACTAAGAAGTAATTCATTATGACATGGTAGGGGTAATCAATCCATACCAAAAATTAACTTTGAAAAGTAATTCTATCAAGTCTATATAACTCAACATCTACTCTCATTCAAACTCATTTTAAATCCTTTCAAATGTTGACATGATTATCATTTGATTCAATAAGAACTCAGTTTTCATTAAACTTTTAGCGGACAACTTACTTACCGCTCACTCATTTCCTCTAACTCAAAATCAACTCAAATCAAACATTTCTTTAAGCAACTTCATGCTCAACTTATATATTCGTCAAACACTTAAACTTACATATAGAAACCTCACAATCATGAGTAAATTCAATAATCTATGAATCCTCATCCGAATCAACTTCTCTTGTAATCAATTTAAATTTTCTAATGCATTCCTCTAATTCAGTAACTTCATTAAACGTTGGGGCATTTCTTCCACAGAATTGAAAAAAATCCCTTACATCTCCAACTCTTTTATGGAGAGATACTGAAGTCCTCTCGGATATATTTGGATCAGTTTCAATCTTGATCTTTTCAACATTATCAACTTTCTTACATTTATCCTTAGTTCCTAACATCTAACACGACACACATAATAACAACTTAAGTTAGTAAGGAGTTCCATAAGTCATATCATATCGATACCATATCAGTAACTTTGACATCCTAGTGACATGTACACACTTTTCACGTAAAAATACACTCATTTTAGGTTGAGAATCGGCTAATTTGTAGCTTTTATACCAATAAATGTAACATCTATTTTCCATATACATGCCCGTACACGAGTAATGGATGTCACATGACTTTTAAAACACTTTTGTACTTAAAAACCAGTAAAATTCCTTTCTTTAAATAAAACGGTTAAATGATGTATAATATTAAAATATTCATTAACTATTAATGTATAAAATAACGTTTAAGTATATCACAGAGCAATTTAAGTTTGAAAATAATATAATACTACAAACCATATATTAAATGTCCTATTATAGCATCATAACATATTTAAGTACATGCCAACTAGTAATATCAAAATAAACATCTAGAGATGTCATACTATTACTGATGAGGCAACCCTTGACAGATGATATCAACTGTACTCCTCACTTCGATCAATACTAAAACATACGCGTGAAACAAGCACACGTTAAGTGTTCATTTAGTGAGGGACAATAAAATAACTAAGGCATTTTAAAACTTAGGTAAATCAATAAAAATGAAAATACAATTTAAAACCGTATAAAAATATATAAAGGCATAAAACTGACTTGATAAGCCAAGTTTTTGTCAAATAACCTATGAAATATTATATTCATATGTGTAGCATAGTTATCAATCAATGTATTAGAAAATCAATTCACAGCCCAACATATGACAAATGAGAATGCAAGGTACCCAATAAGCACCTAAGTGCCACAATGATGTATAGGTACTGTAGTATACATCGACTCTATACTAATATCTCGATATAGTAATTCATAAACTCATTATGAACACCAACCAAGCACACATAGTGCCATAGTACTCAAAGTACAACTCTTAGTACACATAGTACTGATACAATAATGCAATAATGAATTTAACAAAATTGATCAAAAACAATCATACACCAAGTATGTCAATTGCACACATAGTGCAACAGTACAAAAGGTACTACTCCTAGTACACATAGTACTGGTACAATAACCACCTTATTCAAGCTAATGCAATTACACCTATGACTCTCAATATACATACAATAGATCATTATATTCAAATCACAAATTAAACATTCATTCCAAAACATCAGTAGATGATAGATAGTGTGAAACACATCTATTCATTTTAGGGTAGTTCATACCTTAAATTTTTCAATAATAATCATTTTCATAAAACTTTATGAAAATGTTTCAATTTGTATTCAAAACATGTTTTATTAAAAACATTTGAGGTTGACTCATCACAAGTCTTCCTCATATCATATAAGTAAATAATAAATGCACTCACTTGGTATGCCTTACTATCGATATTCGATTACTCTTGAACTTTTTCCTTGCCTTTCGATTTGCATGTATCACGAGTTTGATCACGATCTAAACAAGCATAGATACATAGCACATATAAATATAAAACACATATTAGTATTCTTACTAACATTTTATACATATTAAGAATAATCAACGGTGCAACTATTTTTGAATTCTTATAAAATTCATATTAACTTTTCCTTTTCACTTATAGTTGTCCTTTGCCATTATTTCCTCAATTCAAGCCTTAAATAACTCCAATAATTTCCAGTATTTAAAATTTCCAGCAAGTACCTCAACAAATCCATTATTACCACCTAAGTCTTTAACCTTTCCAATATTTTCCATTTTGTACTCAAACTTTGTCAACTTTCCAAAATGGCCAAATTTCATATTCTAGCTTCAATTTCAGCCTTCTAATATTAAATTCAAGCAATGTACATCGACTATTGAGCAATTACACATTTAGCCAATATTTTTTTAAAATTTTCATATAAGTCCCCTAACTTTTTAATAATTATAAAATAATTCCAAAACTTTTCTAAGGCTTGTACAACCTTCTAAATATCATTTCTAACCCATACATAATTTTTACATAATTTTCCCTATTTCTTTCTTCAAGGTCGAATGCTCTAAGGTTGAAATATCATGATTTTCACTTGATTCGATTTGATTCGAGCATGAAATCAACCTCTATCCCATATTTTAATTCCTCTACAATCAAACCCCTAACTTAATTTCATAAAATCAAAAACTTTCTCCAAATCTAGGGATGGTCTAAAACTTTCATAAGCATTTATAAGGGGTTTGATCATGATTTAATCGTCAAACAAGCTTGGAAATGATTCTACAACCTCAAAAAAAATCAAAATCCTTCATCAATTCATAAATCCCTAATATGAACACAAACCTTATAATTTGGGATCTTTGAACACAAGCAAGATTAGGATGCAGTATTGGTACCAAATGATAGCATTTTTCGCATGGAACAAACTTCTATTTCACAGTTCGATCCAAAATTCAAAGGAAATTGCTCAAAAATGAAAATAATAATTACCTTGGTTAGGGTTCATGACTTGGATCTGAATATTTACATCCATTAATGCATTATTGCAGTATTGGTTAGGTTTCACGACTTGGATCTAAAAAAAATTCTATTTCTAAGTAATTTCATGTTAATTTATCATTTAATTGAGAAATGTCCATTTTTCCATTAAGGAAACCTTATATTTACATCCATACCAAGCCACATAACCCTTATCATCTTTATGAAGTCAAAGATGAACAAAATAATTCACCCTTTACCATTTTATCCAGGAAACTTTCCAAAAATTGTAATATTATCATTTTAATCCAACAGTCCAAATTCAACATGGAAATAAATCCTCAAATCCAATGATCTATATTATTTTCTATCATTTTAAAATGAGGAAATAAATAAGCTTAATTTCATACCCTTCACATTTTCTAAAAATTTCAATTCAATCTGATTTACCGAATTTTTACCGGACTTTAACACTTTCTAGCTTTTAACATAAATTCTGGATCAAGAATCTGTTTTCCATAAAACCCCATCTAAAAGGTAAACTATCCATTTATGGAATAAAAATTCTTTTTGGGAAAATTACCACTTAGGTTTCTAAACTTTTCCTAATTTTATACTTTGGCTACTAACTTTCAAAATTTACATTTTGGTCATTGACCAAAATTTGGGGTATTACAAATTCACAAACTTATTATGAACACCATCAATGCACATATAGTGCCGGAAGTACAAAAAGGTACTAATACGAAAATGGAATAATGCATTAAACAAAATCACTCGATAACCATTATACTCCAAGTATGTCAATTGCACATGTGACTCTCAATGTACATACAATAGGCTATTATATCAAAATCACATATTAAACATTTATTTTGAATCATCGATAGATGTTAAATAGTATAAAAAACATTTGTTTGTTTTAGGGCATTTTGTACCCTAAATTTCATTCATAAAATCATTTTCATAAAACTTCGTGAAAATATTTCAAAATGCGTAAAACATACTTTTATAAAAACATTTGAGGTTGACTTATCGCAAGTCTTCCTCATAGCATATAAGTACATAATTAAATGCACTCACTTGGTATGCTTCACTATTATGCCTTACTATCGATATCCTATTACTCTTGAACTTTTACTTGCCTTTTGCTTTTCTTGTATCTCGAGTTTATCACGATCTACACAAACATAAATAAAAGGTACATACAAATATAAAATACAAGTTAGTATTCTTACTAACATTTTATACACAACAATAATACTCAATAGTACTATTATTTTTGAATTCTTCTAAAATTCATCTTAACTTTTCCTTTTTTACTCCATAATGGTCTTTTGCCATTATTTTTTCAATTCAATCCTTAATTAACTCAAATAAATTTCCAGCGTTTAAATTTCCAGAAAATATCTCAACAAATCTATTATTACCACTTAAGCAAATAACTTTCTCAATATTTTTCGTTTAATGCTCAAACTTTACGAACTTCCCAATATAGTTGAAATTTCAAATTTTAACATCAATCTTAGCCCTTAAATATTAAAATTCCAATAATGAAAATCAACTATTGGGTAATTACACATTTACCCCCATAATTTTTAAAAATTGCCAAATAGGTCCCTTAACTTTTCAAAAATTTCAAAATGGTCCCAAAATTTTATAAGGTTTGTAAAACCTTACAAACATCATTTCTAAAGTTTTCCCCATGATGTTCCTCAAGGTTGAACCATATAAATGTTTATATTCCATGGCTTTCACTTGATTCAAGTGTGAAATCAACTTATTCATTATTTCAAAACCTCTACAATTAAACCCGTAACTTAATTTCATTAAATCACAACTTTTCCCTAAATTTAGAATTAGACAGAAACTATCATAAGCTTGTGTAGTCATGTATAAGTGATTTTAATAATAAATCAAGCTTAGAAATGATTCTACAACCTCAATAACGTCTAAATCCATCATTTCTTCATGAAACCCTAACATGAACATAAACCTTAAAATTTGGGATCTTCCAACTCAAACAAGATTATCATGCAACAATGGTACCAAATGATAGCGTTTTAGAAATATAACAATTTTCTATTCACGTCTTAATCCAAAATCCAAAGAAAATTGCACAAAAATGAGAAATAAAATTACTCTTACCTAGGATTTGGGGTACACGACCAAGGAGCTTAAAATCACCAAGATTTCATGAAATTTATAAGTAATTTCATGTTAATTTACCATTTATATAAGCTTAAATGAATATAATATTCATTTTATGAGAAATGACTATTTTTCCATTAATGAGAAATGACTATTTTTCCATTAATGATTCATACCAAGCCACATAACACTTATCATCTTTATAAATTCAAATATGAATAAATTAATTCACCCTTTAAAACTTTGCCCTTGCAATCTTTCCAAAATTTTAGTCTCGCCATTTTACATCCAACAGTCCAAATTGAACATGGACATAATTTCTCAACTCTAATGGTCCAAATTATTTTCCATCATTTTAACATGTGAAAATAATATTTCTAAGCTTAATTTAATAACCTTCAATTTTCCCAGAATTTTTACTCGATCTGATTTACCGAATTTTTATTAAACTTTAACATTTTATACATCTTAACATAAATTTTAGATCAATCAACTGTTAACCACCAAAACAAACTCTTGGTGTTGAACTACTCATTTATGTACTAAAATGTTTTTAGGAAAATTACCATTTTAATCCCTAAACTTTTCTCAATTTTATACTTTGGTTACCAAACTTTCAAAATTTACGTTTTGGTCACTAACCAAAATTTAGGGTATTATAAGTAAAATTAATAAGGCAAACACCATTTCATGCTACTGTAGTCCAGAAAGCATTAAGTTCGCAATCAAATCGATGGATAAAATATTGTGAGCTTCGAATCTCATGCAAACAATGCATACCCAGTTTATGTAATCAACATTGATTAAAACCATTTGAACTACTTTAACTACTTTCATTAATTAAAGGCTCAAAATATTAACAACGCCAATAAATTGGTTGCATGGTTTTTAGCATACATTATGGTACTCAACAACATCAATGCCTTCTCAAGTATATAGGAAATCAACCACATCTATTTTTAGAGATAATAAAAAATACCATATATTTAATTATAAGTATTTCTACTCACAATCATAATGTAACAAACTCATAAAATAAGTATCAAACTAAACATAAAAGTAAGAAATCCACAATATCATCCATAAAGAGTTTAAAACTATGGTTGAGCTATGGCCAGCATCAGGTCTTCCAGGATCTTTCCTAGAAATGAAAGGAACAATTCTTCCACTTTTGTAAATAACTTGGCAAATATAGTCTTGGTTTCTAGATCTATTTTCTTTGTATATCCTAATACTAAATCTGGGCACTGTGCATTTGGGATTGATTCTGAAGAGAATGGCTTAACATCTCCATAATCTGATTATGCGTAGCACTAACATATGATATAGTCATTTTCAAATACTGTAAGGTTTGGTCAT
The DNA here is from genome assembly GCF_006381635.1 of Hibiscus syriacus. NCBI lineage: Eukaryota > Viridiplantae > Streptophyta > Magnoliopsida > Malvales > Malvaceae > Hibiscus > Hibiscus syriacus. Next base: position 2,506,264 of record NW_024062535.1, on the reverse strand, counting down.
CCACAGGCAGGAGTTGTGATGTGGCAATGGGAGTGAATGGCTCGCTAGGAACTTTATTAGGGTCTAGTCTATCTATTAATAGTGTTTGCTTCACATGAGCATGAGTAATCGGGCTCCGATTTTCGATAATTTGATTAGAAGACAAGGCAACCACTTGTTCTTGGTAGAACAATATAATGATTAACGAGGGAAAATATAAGTAGCCTACAGTCTTCTAGGCACAAGTAAAGAGTTCAGTAAAAATAATTTTATCAACATCGATTTTTCTCCCCAATAAAATTGAGTGAATAAGCAAAATTTTGTCCTTAGTAATTGTGGAAAAGTGTATCATTAGCATTGAACAATTTCTATGGAAAATAAACCATACCCTAGTGTCTCGATATAAATCAAGTTAATTAATTATTCAAACTCCATTTATTGATTTAATCCAAGAGCAACCGAGTTTGCTAACATCGCATCTCACTTGCTTCAATTCCTCATCAGTTAAGTTCCCCACAAATGTTGAATGTTCACATGGCTCTTCGATATTACCCAACAAATTTTTTATTGGCTTTGCCTACTAATGGACAATCTTGTCATGAACAAAGACTAATCGCTTGGTCTGATCAGTGAGATTGATGTAAAATTCCCAAACCATATATTGGTTAATGTCATCAAGATGACCATAAAACTTTTACCATTCTCACTACGGAACCAGTTGGGAAATATAGTCGAAGATATGAGGCTCTTCTTCGGTAATTAGATCAAAACCTTGCTCATAGCAAAAGTCTCGGCCACCAAATTTGTCTTCATAACACTCTCATTGTTTATCATCCATAAATCTGGTAACTTCCTCCGATGGGGAAACTTCATGTAGCATTGACACGGTAGGAGGAGGAGTACGTGTATGACCAGATGGCTTTGTGCTAGCCTTATTTTTGGGTGCCATGGAAGTTGTCGAATTGATTATAAATAAAGGATAAGAGAGGTTGCTAAAGATATCAGATTCATAGAGAAGATGAATGTAAATGAAAGGGAAAGTTAATAAGAGTAAATTTTTTTGCGTGAAATAGGGGATAAGGGTTTTAAAATTTAAAATTCAAAGAAAGAGGGATATATGTTGATTTTTAATGGGAAGTTATGATTAGTTCAACCAAAGTCCACACTTGGTTTACTTACATGGAATCCATCTCTGATCTCTCAAGCCATTTCTCAGAGTTTGGGCTAGACACTGCCTCATGATAAGTTATATTCTTATCTTGATCCATAAGAAGAACATCTACATGTGTGGTAACGAGAAATCGAAATCTCTCAGGTGCATGGATTCTCTCGTGGATTTGCACAGTGATTGTGTTTCTAAATTTTTTGATTGATCTATTCATTGATCTGTTGTTCTTGAACTTCTCCAAGTTCAATATTTCTACCCTTCATTTTCTTTGAGAGAAATTCTCTTTCGAGAAAAACTCTCATTTGATCAATAAATACTTTGTTCTCGTTATGGTTAAAGAAATAGTATCATTAGTTTCTTTACGATATCCAAAAAAATATACACTTATGATATTTAGGTTCGAGCTTTAGTGACATATGATGTTTTACATAAGCTTCACAACCCCAAATATTCATAAAATACATAATAGAACAGTTCCTAGTCCATATGTCGTATAGTGTATTTTGAACTGATTCAGATGGAACACAATTTAGTGTGAAAGTGGTTGTTTCAAGTGCATGCCCCTAAAAAGATGTCGAAAGATCACTATGACTCATCATCCATCGAACAATGTCTAACAATGTTCGATTCCTTCCTCAGAAACTCTATTCCACTATGGTGTAAGCTATGAAATAATTCAACATTTTTCTAGGAGTTCATCAAACTCTATGCTTAAGTATTCTCCACCTCGATCTAATTGAAGTGCCTTAATACTCTTGCCTAGTTGATTTTGTACTACATTTTAAAATTCTTTAAAATTTTCAAGGGCTTCAGATTTATGGCGCATAAGATAAATATACCCATACCGACTAAAGTCATCGGTGAAAGTAATGAAGTAATGCAATCCACCTCTGGCTTATGTATTCATCGATCCACATACAACACTATGTATTAACCCCAATAAATCACATGCTCACTCACATTTACTATTAAAAGGAGCTTTAGTTATTTTTCCCAACAAGCAAGATTAATATTGTCATAACCATTTTTAGGTGAAACAATTAAATGTTATTTTAAAAAACGATTACGACTTTTAATTTTGGAAAATGGTCATTTTGAATTAAATTGGATAAAATTGAAAATAGTCACCATCAACCTTTGGGTTAGGTAGGTCGAATACCTAAAAACGTCTTTTAAAAACTATTTTCAAAATTGTTTTTAAGACAAAAGCTGATATGTGTTTACCAAAGATTCGATTAAAACGAGTTCGGGATTCGGTTACACATAGGGAAGGATTAGCACCCCACAGTGCCCAAAATTGGTATTGTTTCACTTACACGTTGTCGTAATAGTGGAAATCATGAAATATCAAGTTAAAATAGGATCCATTTATTAAAGTGTGATTAATTTGATTTGAATTTTTGTTCTAAAAGAAAAAAATTTTACTCGACAAGAGATCTAGTAAAAACATTAACTTAAAGGATTAAAATAGCATAAACAGAAAGTTAAAAAAACTAAAACAGTGAAAATAGAAACTTAAAGGACAAAAATAGCAAAAATAGAAACTTAAGTGACTAAAATAAAAGAACAGAAAGTAAAGTGTCAAAATAATAAATAAATAAAATAGGAGATATGACATCAGTGACTAAATTAAAAAAACTAATTCTAAGTGCGAAAAACAAAATATATAAAAACGCAGAGATTCGGGTACTGTAATGAAAAACATGCCTAAAAGTACAGGGACTAAACAAAAATTAAACCGAAAATACATAACATGCATAAAAAATGAGTAAACTAAAAAAAGGTCCATGCAAGTGATTATTTTAAAACACGCCAAACTTAAGGGATTTATAATGCAATTTTCCCCTAAAGTTTTCTATAAATAACAAACTTTTTTTTTAATTTTCATTTCATTTGTTTTTAAATTATTTTTAGAGAGAGAGTCTCTCTTCTCTCTAGAAAACCATCAATCGTCGGTGGGTTACCTCCGTTGACCGCCCGCTCCGTCATCACCGGCCACTGCCGTCGCTATCGTGTTGCCGCTCCGCCACCGCGCCGGTGGTCAATGGTCACCAAATTTCATCGGGAGGTCCGTCTCGGCCTCCCCGTCTTCGATCTGGGGTCGGTTTTGCATGAATTGGTTTCGTTCATTGCAGAAAAGGCAAAAAATTATTCGGTTTTCTTCTCTCTTATCTATCACCGTCCTCCGTTAGATTGTCGCCAAATTTGAGTATGTTGTTCGTGGTGGCCTTGCGAAGATTCTCACCATTCGGATCTTGGAAAAAAGTTCTCGATCTTCAGATAAGATCCGACCAAAGATAAGGACTCCCTTTTTATTCCTTTATTTATTTTGTTTGTTTTACACTCACACAATTTTATCGTTTTGTAAATTTGAAGGTTGGTTTGTGAAGATTTCTTCACTGATGGAATTCGAATAACCAAAAAAAGTGAAGAGAAAATATGCAATATCAATATTTTTCTAAAAAAAACTCTTTTTATTGATATTAAAATGTATTACAATGGTTATCATTCCCCCTTTTTTCCTCACTCCCTCCCCCTTTTATTTTTCTTCCTCGAAATGCTTCCCGGTTCTATTCCCCCTTATCCCCTTTGATTTATGGCGACATGTGCATTTAGTGGAGTAGATGGGTGATTGGATTAGGTGGGTTGATTTGGGGTAGGTAAGGGTTTGGTTTTTTCCAACTTACAGAACGTGGGGTGGATAAAATTTGCTTTTGAATTTACTTTTAAAGCCCCCAAATTACAATAGGTACAAATATAAGTTTGGTCCCTACAATTTGTTCCCTCTTTAATTCCCGGACAAAATTAGGGTATTACAATTACCCCTCTTTGCTCGTCTGTTGTGTAAATAACGACAAAGCAAAGATAAAATAATGGCCTAATTTATCTAGCTACGATGTTTGCGTCTGGAGCTCCAATTATTTGTCTGAAAATAGAGAATTTGAAGATGACATCATTCCTTCATGTTGAGGACGACAGGCCATCTTTAAAGATGATAACACGGTTCCTACACGATGAGGAAAGTTGGTTATTTAAGGTTGATAGGGCTCCTACGTAATGAGGAGATCTGGTCGGTGGATGACAATGTTTGTTGTAACACTAAGTCAATCCATTGGGCACGATATCCTTCTTCGTGAAGTTGAAATCGTGGCTGGCTCCTTCGTAGTGAAGTTGAAATTGTAGGTGGCTCATTCGTCGTGAAGTTGAGCTTTGAGTTAGATATCCATCATTGTGAAGTTGAAATCCAAGTATTGTTTCACCAAATTGGCTTTAAGTTGGATATCCTTCGTTATGAAATTGAAATCCAATCTTGAATATTGCTTCACCAAATTGGCTTTGAGTTGGATATCATTCGTTGCAAAGTTGAAATCCAATCTTGAGTAAGTTTCACTGAATTGGCTTTGAGTTGGATATCCTTTGTTGTGAAGTTGAAATCCAATCTTGTGTAAGTTGCGTCGCTTCAAGTTCAATATCTTTCACTACAAATTTGAAATTGAATCTAGCATGAATCTGCAAAATTATCCACATATGCGATGATATAGATGCAATGCTCTTATGTGTGCCTAAAATGTAAATGTGAAATATGTTATTTTAGGATTTGGAGAGAAATCTCAATCTCTGGTTGTCAGTCTTGATGACTCTTGAATATGATTCTTGATCTTGGATTCTTCAACATGCTTAAATTCGATGTATAAAATGTTGATGTATATGTTTATCTGTGAGGAATGATTGCGTGAGTAGTCTTCATTCTATCCTTGACTCCGTTTGTCTTTATTTCCACCAGGGTGTACTCTTACAAATCTCAATCTCAAGTATGGCTACCATGTGTTTGATATTCCCTTGAGTTGAATGGGATCAAACTAGAAGGTTTTTGTTGACAGATAACCCTTCTCACCTTGAGCTAGGCTGTAAATTTGACTGAGATATATTTCCTTATTGCTAAATTGCAACAAACCTAGGTCTTCTTCTTGACTTAAAGAGCTTTGTTTAAAATTCAACCGGAAGGTAGTTCCTCGCTACTACCATGCAGTTGATATATCTTCGAGCTGAATAAAATTGAACTCAAAAATTCTTGTTGTCAGATAACTCTTCTCGCCTTAAACTATGTTGTAAATTTGATGGGGATATAGTTCCTTGTTGCTAAATGCAGCCAACCTAAGTATTCTTCTTGATTTAAAGACCTTAGTTTAAACTTTAACCGGAAAGTAGATCATTGCTCCTACTGTACGGTTGATAAGCCCTCGAGCTGAATGAAATCGAACTCAAAAGTTCTCGTTGACAAATAGTCTTTCTCGCCTGAGCTATGCTGCAAGCAGTTCTTTTAGATGAAGGATGGCGCCCCTTAGTGGGTCTAAGCCAAGTGAGATGATCTTTGGATGACTCCCCTTAATAGGAAAGTAATGTGAGAGGTGGTTCCCCTTCACATATCTGAACATAGTGAGATGATCTTTGGATAACTCCCCTTCACGAGAAAGTCATGTGAGATGTTCTTCAAGTGACGTTGAAATCTAGCTTAAAAACTTTAACTGGAAAACTAGCCATTCGCCGTTGAGTTAAGCTATATTGGATCCGCTTTGAATTAACTCTCGAACTTTCCATAGGTCAAGTTGGTTGAGGTGTTGCTTCTCACCGCTGAGTTAAGCAACCACCATCGAATTTTTTTAAAAAACTTTTTTGAATCAAGTATCTTTCGCCTTGAAGTTGTAACTTGACTCTAAAGCTGCAAAAATTATGTATGCGAAAAATGATAAATGTGATACTCTTAAGTATGTCTACGATGTATACAAAATGAATTAGTTCTTGTTTTATCTCTTAGATTGAGCCTCATTCTTTGTTTGCTTGTTCCTACATGAGGTGGAAATGCCTTCAGAAGATCTGGTTGTTCATATCATAATGTTGAATCCCCAAAAATGCCCTAATATTCGATGTTGAATATCCAAAGATGTCCTATCATTCATCGTCTCTTACTTCAGCACTGATTCTAAGCATTAGCTTTGCGTATGAGAGACAAATGTCAAATACCAAGATTTATTCCAGAGAGTTATCTTGTTTGAAAAGTGTATTTCTTCTTCTTTTATTTTCAAGATCTAAAAATATCAATTAGAAGAGTTTTTGAAAAAATGTTTAATCAAAGATTTGAAAATATTGCCCATTTCTAGGTTTTACAATTAAGACAAATCATAAAACTAGAGTTCACTAGATATCAAAGAATTAATTACACATTGTCGTAATTGTTGAAATCATGAAATATCAAGTTAAAATAGGATCCATTTATTAAAGTGTGATTAATTTGATTCGAATTATATGTTTTAAAAGAAAATCTTTTTACTCGACAAGAGATCTATTAAAAACATGAACTTAAAGGATTAAAATAGAATAAACAGAAAGTTAAAAAACTAAAACAAAGAAAATAGAAACTTAAAGAACAAAAATAGCAAAAATAGAAACTTAAGTGACTAAAATAAAATAACAGAAAGTAAAGTGTCAAAATCATAAATAAATAAATAAATAAAATAGGAGATACGACATCAGTGACTAAATTAAAAATAACTAATCCTAAGTGCCAAAAATGAAATAAATAAAAACGCAAAGATTCAGGTACTGAAATGAAAATCATGCCTAAAAGTACAGGGAATAAAAAGAAATTAAACCAAAAATACATAACATGCATCAAAATTGGGTAAACTACAAAAAAGGTCCCTACAAGTGATTATTTTAAAACACGCCAAACTTAAGGAATTTATAGTGCAATTTTCCCCTAAAGTTTTCTATAAATAACAAACTTTTTTAAATTTTCATTCATTTGTTTTTAATTTATTTTTAGAGAGAGAGTCTCCATTCTCTCTAGAAAACCATCTATCACCGGTGGGTTATCTCCGTCGATCGCCCGCTCTGTCGTCGCCAGTCACCGCCGTCACCGTCGTGCTGTTGCTCCGCCACTGGTGGCCGATGGTCACCAAATTTCACCGGGAGGTCCGTCTCGGCCTCCCCGTCTTGGATCTGGGGTCATTTTTACATGAATCGGCCCCGTTCGTTGCAGAAAAGGCCAAAAATTATTCGATTTTCTTCTCTCTGATCCGCCACCGTCTGTCGTTAGATTGTCGCCAAATTTTAGTATGTTTTTTGTGGTGGCCTTGCGAAGATTCTCACTGTTCGAATCTTGAGGTCCCGTTCTTAGGGTAAGAACCGATCAAAGGTAAGGACTCCCATTTTATTCCTTTATTTATTTTGTTTGCTTTACTCTAACACAGTTTTATTGTTTTACAAATTTGCATGTTGGTTTCTGAAGATTTCTTCACTGATGGAATTCGAATAACTAAAAAAAAGTAAAGAGAAAATATGCAATATCAATATTTTTTCTAAAAAAAATCTTTTTATTGATATCAAAATGTATTACAATGGAGATCATTCCCCCTTTTTTTCTTCCCCTTTTTTCCTCACTCCCTCCCCCTTTTATTTTCCTTCCTCGAAATGCTTCCCGGTTCCATTCCCCATTATCCCCCCTTGATTTATGGTGGCATGTGGGTTTAGTGGAGTAGATGGGTGATTGAATTAGGTGGGTTGATTTGGGGTAGGTAAGGGTTTGTTTTTTTTCCAACTTAAAGAACGTAGGGTGGATGAAATTTACTTTTGAATTGACTTTTAAAGCCCCCAAATTACAATAGGTACAATTACAAGTTTTCTCCTTGCAATTTGTTCCCTCTTTAATTCTCGAACAATATTAGGGTATTATAGTTGCCCTTCTTTGCTCGTCTGTTGTGTAAATAACGACGAAGCAAAGACAAAATAATTGCCTAATTTTGTCTAGCTACGATGGTTGCGTCTGGAGCTCCAATTCTTTATCTGAAAACAGAGAATTTGAAGATGACATTGTTCCTTCATGTTGAGGACGACATGCCATCTTTAAATATGATAACACAATTCATATGTAATGACGATGACTGGTTATCTAAGGTTGACACGGCTCCTACGTAATGAGGAGATCTGGTCAATGGATGATAATGTTTGTTGTGACACTAAGTCAATCCATTGGGCACGATATCCTTCTTCGTGAAATTGAAATTGTGGATGGGTCCTTCGTCGTGAAGTTGAGCTTTGAGTTGGATATCCTTCATTGTGAAGTTGAAATCTAAGTATTGCTCCACCAAATTGGCTTTGAGTTGGATATCCTTCGTTGTGAAATTGAAATCCAATCTTAAATATTGCTTCACCAAATTGGCTTTGAGTTGGATATCATTCGTTACGAATTTGAAATCGAATCTTGAGTAAGTTTCACCGAATTGGCTTTGAGTTGGATATCCTTCGTTGTGAACTTGAAATCCAATCTTTTGTAAGTTGCATCGCTTCAAGTTCAATATTATTCGCTGCGAATTTGAAATTGACTCTAGCATGAATCTATAAAATTAAGCACATTTGCGATGCTATGGTTGCAATGCTCTTATGTGTGCCTAAAATATATATGTGAAATATGTTATTTTAGGATTTGGAGAGAAATCTCAATCTCTGGTTGTCAGTCTTGATGACTCTTGAATCTGATTCTTGATATTGGATTCTTCAACATGCTTAAATCCGACGTACAGAATGTTGATGTATATGTTTATCTGTGAGGGGAATGGTTGCGTGAACAGTCTTCATTCTATCTTTGACTCATTTTATCTTTATTTCCACCAGGTGTACTCTTACAAATCTCAACCTCAAGTGTGGCTACCATGTGTTTGATATTCCCTCGAGTTGAATGGGATCGAACTCGAAGGTTTTTGTTGACAAATAACCCTTCTCGCCTTGAGCTATGCTGTAAATTTGACTGAGATATATTTCCTTTTTGCTAAATCGCAACCAACCTAGGTCTTCTTCTTGACTTAAAGAGCTTTGTTTAAAATTCAACCGGAAGGTAGTTCCTCGCTGCTACCATGCAGTTGATACATCTTCGAGTTGAATAAAATCGAACTCGAAAATTATTATTGTCAGATAACCCTTCTCGCCTTAAACTATGTTGTAAATTTGACTGGGATATAGCCCTTTTTGCTAAATTGCAGTCAACCTAGGTCTTCTTCTTGACTTAAAGACCTTAGTTTAAACTTTAATCGGAAAGTAGTTCCTTGCTGCTACTGTGCGGTTGATAAGCCCTCGAGCTTAATGAAATCGAACTCAAAAGTTCTCGTTGACAAATAGCCTTTCTCGCCTTGAGCTATGCTATAAACAGTTATTTTAAGTGAAATATGACTCCCCTTAGTGGGTCTAAGCCAAGTGAGATGATCTTTGGATGACTCCCCTTTATAGGAAAGTCATGTGAGAGGTGGTTCCCCTTCATGGGTCTGAACATAGTGAGATGATCTTTGGATGACTCCCCTTCACGAGAAATTCATGTGAGATGTTCTTCAAGTGACGTTGAAATCTAGCTTGAAAACTTTAACTAGAAACTAGCCACTCGCCGTTGAGTTAAGCTAAATTGGATCCGCTCTGAATTAACTCTCAAACTTTCCATAGGTCAAGTTGGTTGAGGTTTTTCTCCTCACCGCTGTGTTAAGCAACCACCATCGAATTTTTTTTAAAAGACTCTTTTGAATCAAGTATCTTTCTCCTTGAAGTTGAAACTTGACTCTAAAGCAGCAAAAATTATGTTTGCAAAAAATGATAAACGTGATACTCTTAAGTATGTCTAAGATGTATGAAAAATGAATTAGTTCTTGTTTTATCTCTTAGATTGAGCCTCATTTTTTGTCTGCTTGTTCCTACATATGGAGGAAATGCCTTTAGAAGATCTGGTTGTCCACATCAGCATGTTGAATCCCCAAAGATGCCCCAATATTTAATGTTGAATATCCAAAGATGTCCTATCATTCATCGTCTCTTGCTTCAGCACTGATTCTAAGCATGAGCTTTGTGTATGAGAGACACGTGTCAAATACCAGGATCTATTCCAGAGAGATTATCTTGTTTGAAAAGTGTATTTCTTCTTCTTTTATTTTCAAGATCTGAAAATATCAATTAGTAGAGTTTTTGAAAAAAAAATGTTTAATCAAATATTTGAAAATATTGCCCATTTCTAGGTTTTACAATTAAGACAAATCATAAAACTAGAGTTCATTGGATATCAAAGAATTAATTACACTGTTAATCCTTCAATAAATTATAGCTATTTGGCATGTGTCAAGATCAAAGCTATCTTTGGGAAATAGTTAAGTACGGACAGGATAAAAGAGTCTCATGTTATTGGGTTTGGTCAAAGGTTTGACATTCTTATTTATTTGATATTCACTTATTTAATGGGGGTAGCTTGTATGGTCCTCTCCTGGAAGGGTTCTACGACTCCCAGCTTTCATGGTCACACTCAGATTGTGCGATGCCTTATCAAGGAATTTGTTAGATCGCCTTAGCTGCACAATTTTTATATTCAAGCCACCTTTTCAGGTTTTCAACCCGAATCTTTCTTCGGTTTTAAGATGTCATTCAAAATTTACGTCTTGAACCCCCATTTGTTATTTTTCTGTATCATGCATTAAAGATTTTAGAAAACCTTTTACAAATAAAGATTAATCCTAATGAGCGGGATGAAATTTGAAGATAGTCTATTCTGTTTTGAAATCCATGTATGATTAGAAGGGACATTTAAGGCACATAATGTATGCCCAAACAAGTGTTTCAAGGTATTGAACCAAGGATCAACTCATTCTGATGCCTTCAATCTTTTCTTACTCAATTTGAATCTGCTCGTATATTTTTCTCTTGATTGTCTCTAGATGCTCCATGATCTTCGAGTGAAGTGATTCTGGAATGATTGTGCTTGATCAATCTCATAATTTGAATCCCGATGTGTCATTTGAATCGAGAGAATCTTTGCATGTGCGTCTTGTCTTTTTTTCTTCGCTTTTTCCTTTGTTTTTGTTTCGCTTCTTTATTTTCTCATTGCTTTTTCTTTGTTTTTTTCTTTTTTGCTTCTTTTCTCCTTTTGTTCTGATTGGATCTTCACACTTGGCATTTGGTTTATCTCCTCTGGATTGATGTCTTCACTCATGTGTGCATATTTCTTCCATGTTGCCCCCAGTGAGGAGGGTGATCCTTGGTTAGGGTTAAATCAAAAGAAAAATAATATAGGCTCAAAAGCGAACAACAAGGGATATATATATACATATATCGATAAATGAAACAAAGTTGTTCATCATCTTATACACAAAAGTCCTCGCATAAGAGGTATCCCAGGGGGATAGATTTTCAGGAATAATTTTTATTCACTTGAAAACAATATAATTAATGCATGATAGAATTATTTCGAATTAATTATACTTTTTGCTTCTTGCTCCCAGCATGTCTCAATGTTCAGGCTTCCTACAAGATGCCCCAAGTTGTGTCTTAGAAGAAGGCTCATGGTCAAATGAACAACTCAATGCCTTAGGTTTTATTGGTATAAAAATGTCAATTTTGCGTCTAAAAAGAAAATGGTGTGACTTTATTAACTCAAAGAAAGGTATGGGTATGACTCTTTGTGTATCGAAAACATAAAAGCAATGTTCAAAAGTTTCAAAGGGAGGTAATGTCAAAATCTGGTCTTTTGGTAATGACCATGAGTTATTTTGGGTAAAAAATCAAGGTATTTTATTTTTGGGTTTTAGACATGATAAGAGAGGTCTAATCTTTCCATATGTCATAAATCTGTAATTCTTGAAGAATTAAAAGAATCTTTAATTCATTTAATATTCGAAGAACTAAAGATTAAAACTTGTTCAATTATTCCACCTTAGAAGGTAGCGTAAATTCAATCGTTTAAAAGATTAAGAAAACATGAAAGATCAAAAACGTGTTCAAACAAAACAATGCTCTCAGTGCAAATGGTAGATGCAATGCCCCTTATTCGATTTTCCATGCCCCTGAATTCATCAAGTTTTGGATCTTACGCTTCAGTGCCTTACAGTTCTCAGAGGAATGTCTGGAGCTTCTTATGTGGTAACTGCACACAACTTCAACATCGTATCCCTTAGGATATGGGGACTCTTTTCTCAGATCATCCTGGCAGGCTTAGTCCTACAATCAGCTGATCAGGCTCTTACTGTACTGATTTCAATTTTTTCTTTAATTGTTAAAATCTTTCTTCTATGTGGTGTCATGTGGTTAAGACCACTTCATCGAATCCTCCATGAAGAAATTTCATGTTTATGAAATGCTTAAAAATGAAATGTAGATGCAAAAATGCATAAAATGTTCGCGACATTGATCCGAAAACATGTATGTTATTATAAATAATCTTTATTAGCACAAAAGTGGTATTTCTTAAGAGACAAAAACATCCTAAAGGTACATTCTGACTAAGTCTTCTAGACCTGAAATAGGTTGACTAGTCTTCTAT